>NC_000080.6:82984944-83597444 GCF_000001635.26 Mus musculus | reverse complement strand
TGACGTTTGGATAATTAACTGTTTCTTATTTATGTGGTTTGTTTGCTTGTTTGGTTGGTTGGTTTAGGTTTTCTGTTTGTTTGTTTGATTTGTAGTTCTACATGTTCTAAAATTTGCTTTGCATACAAAATTGGCCTCAGAGATCCACCTGCCTCTGCCTTCCATGCTTTTGGGATAAAGAATTGTACCACTATAACTTGACGTCCTGGGAATACATTTGTGCATTTGGAGATTCCTTGTTTCATAATATTATGTCAGGAAAGCTCATCCATATAAAACTTATTTTTTATTTTTTATATTATTTATTATTTTCATTCTTTTTAAAAAAAAAATTATTCAGGTTCTTTGAATATACATGTTCTGAAACTTGTTTTGTAGGCTAGTGAAGGGGTGTCCTACAGATAAAAGTAAATCTCTCTTAACTATTGCCACAGCCAAAGACCAATAACAAGAACTGGTAACCCATTTGAAAATATAAATATAGTTTTCTCCAGGGGAGTCTCATTAAAGCAACAAACTACTCTTAAATTTAGTGCACGTGCCCATTGGTAGGTGATCCACAACAAACCTACATAACTGTGCCTTTTTTACTCTTCAAGTCCTTTGCCTATACATTATGACTTTCACTTTAGTGTTTTTTGTTTGTTTGTTTGTTTGTTTGTTTGTTTTTTGTTTTTTTGGGATTTCTGAGTTAAAAAAAAACGAGTTGTTTGGTTTTTGCTGTGTTTTCATTTAAGCTCTTTTACTTTTGTTTGTTTATTTTCTCCAATTCTGACACGATAGTTTTTGTTTCATCTCTCTATATTATTATTGTTCCATACAAGACTGTTTTGTTTGTTTCTAATCATCTAAAAGGAGGGATGGATCTGAATGGGAGTAGAGGAAAAGAATGGGAGGAGTAGAGAGAGGGAAAACTATAACGTGAATGTATTATATAAGAAAAATATATTTTCAGTAAAAGTGAAAGAAAAATCAATATGCAAAGCTCATAGCGATCTTTAAAAATGTTTAAATAACTATAAACAGTAAATCCCCAAAGAGAAAAAAATTATCTAAAAATAGCGAATGAACTGTAAAACACTTTTCAAAGTAAAAATGGGCAATAGAGTCATAAAAATTTGATGTTAGTTTAAAAGGAAATGCAAACTAAAATTACATTGTGATTACATATCATTCTACTTCAAAGGTTGTCATCAAGAAAATAAAGTACTGGCCAGGCAGTGGTGGCACATGCCTTTAATCCCAGCAATTGGGAGGCAGAAGCAGGCAGATTTCTGAGTTTGAGGCCAACCTGGTCTACAGAGTGAATTCCAGGACAGCCAGGGCTGCACAGAGAAACCCTGTCTTGAAAAACAAAACAAAACAAAACAAATCAAAACAAACAATAAAACAAAACAAAGAAACAAAAAGAAAACAAAGTACAGTAGAAGTTGGAAACCACGTGGCAAATGTATATATAACCTTTGGAGGACTTCCTTCTTCTTGGGTTTCATGTGTTTTTCAAATTGTATCTTAGGTAGTCTAAGTTTCTGGGGAGCTGAGATGGAAGAAAGGACCATCCAGAGACTGCCCCACCTGAGGACCCATCCCATAAACAACCACCAAACCCAGACAGTATCGCATATGCCAGCAAGATTTTGCTGACAGGACCCTGATATAACTATCTCTTGTGAGGTTATTCCAGTGCCTGGCAAATACAGAAGTGGATGCTCACAGTCATCTATTGTATGGAACACAGGGCCCCTAATGAAGAAACTAGAGAACATACCCAAGTTGCTAAAGGGGTCTACAACTCTATAGGAGGATCCACAATATGAACTAACCAGTACCCCCTCAGAACTGTGTCTCTAGTTGCATATGTACCAGAGTTTGGCCTAGTTAACCATCAATGGGAGGAGAGTCCCTAGACTTCCGAAGATCATATGCCTTAGTACAAGGGAATGCCAGGATCAGGCAGCGGAAGTGGGTGGGTTGAGGAGTAGGGCAGGGGGGGAAGGTATAGGGGACTTTCGGGATTACATTTATTTGAAATGTAAATGAAAAAAATCGAATAAAAAAACATTGGAGGAAATGATATCTCATACAGCAGCAGTAGAACCCTTTAAGGAAGTATAATATTAAGCTAAATCTTGAGGATCTAGATTTAACAGAATTAGATGTATAACTTAATGAACCAAATCATGCTTACAATAATGTATAGTCATATACACAGAGACTATTCCTGGTATTTAAGCTTGTGAATAACTTTTTTAACCACTGGATAATTGTGCAGAAGAACATGATATATAATACATGTATGTGTATATATATTATATAATATATAAATTATAATATCATATTTGTATGCATTAGTATATACTATATAATTAATATATTCATTAGATTATTTTATTTATTTCCATTCCAAATATTGTTCCTTCCTGGTCTTCCCTCTCAGAGTTCTTCACCCCATTCCCCAAGCTGTTTGCCTATGAGATGGTGCTCCTCCACCTACTTCCCTACTTCCCCATCCCCAAATCCTCGTTATCTCCCCCCCCCCAACCCACATGTCACCCACCCTGATCATTCCCCTTTCTCTAGGGCTTCAAATTTTTTTCTTTTCTTTTTTTTTTTATTATTAGGTATTTTCCTCGTTTACATTTTCAATGCAATCCCAAAAGTCCCCCATACCGACTCCCCCAACCCCCTACCCACCCACTCCCCCTTTTTGGCTCTGGCGTTCCCCTGTACTGGGACATATAAAGTTTGCAAGTCCAATGGGCCTCTCTTTGCAGTGATGGCCGACTAGGCCATCTTTTGATACATATGCATATGCAGCTAGAGACAAGAGCTCCGGGGTACTGGTTAGTTCATATTGTTGTTCCACCTATAGGGTTGCAGTTCCCTTTAGCTCCTTGGGTAATTTGTCTAGCTCCTCCATTGGGGGCCGTGTGACCCATCCAATAGCTGACTGTGATCATCCACTTCTGTGTTTGCTAGGCCCCGGCATAGTCTTTAGGATTAGGCACATCATCTCCCACTGAGGGGAGACAAGGCAGTCCTCTGCTACATATATGCCAGGTGTACAGACTATACCATGTGTGCTCTTTTGTTGTTGATGTAGTCTCTAGGATACTGAGAGTTCCAGTTAGTTTATAGTGTTGTTCTTTCTATGAGGTTGCAATCCCTTTCAGCTACTTCAGTCCTTTCACTGCATAGGGGTCCCTAAACTCAGTCCAGTGATTGTCTTAAGGTATCTACATCTGTCTCAGTCAGTTGCTGGTAGAGCCTCTCAGAGAACAGCCATACCAGTCTCTTTTTTTAAGCACATTTTGACATCAGCATTGATATCAGAATTTGTTAACTGCACAAGAGATTGATCCCAAGGTAGGGCAGTCTCTAGATGGCCTTTACTTCAGTTTCTGATCCACTGTTTGACCCTGCATTTCCTTTAAACTGGAACAATTCTGAGTTAAAAAGTTTGAGATGGGTGAGTGGCCCCATCTCTCAACTGTGGGCCATGTCTACCTACTGGATGTGGTCTCTTCAGGTTCCATCTCTCAGATAGTGGGCAATTTAGATAATGCTTTCCGTATTGATCATGGGATCCTCTCACATCCCTGGTGGCTGGAATCATTTAGTGGTCCCTCATCCCCCACCTCACACTACTGCATATTTCTATTCATTCTCTTGGACCTCTAGGCTTCTCTCCTGTGTAATTCCAAACCTAAATGTTTTCCCTTCCGCTCCTCTCTCCCACAAATGTCCTTCCTTCCCTCAGCCTCTTGTGATTATTTTATTCACCCTTCTAAGTGGAATTGAAACATCCACACTTAGGGCTTCCTTGTGAAGCTTGTATGCTCTGTGGGTTGGGGTACCATAAGATGGGTATTCTGAAGTCTTTACCTAATATTCACTTATCAGTGAGTGCATATTATGTCTGTCATTTTGGTTTTCTGTCTATTTACATATAGAATATGCTAATTTTATCAGGACTAAATTTTTTACCATTCAAGTAGGAAGATAGAAGCTGAAGGGACCACCTCCAGTAGATAGACATGGCCCCCAGCTGAGGGATGGGCCCAACCACCCATCTCAAAATTGAAATTTAATTTTTGAATTAAACACATGGTATTTTAGCACATGTTAAAGTTTACATGCAAATTTCTCCAAAAGCTTCACAAAACATGTATTTTTTTTAATGTGTTGGGCTGGTGGGATTTTTTTTTTCAGTGCAACATTAAATGCTGTTTGTTGTATTTCTGAATTTAGTTAGTCTTATTATTTCTCTATAAACTTATTATAAAGATTATCACACTCCAGATCAAAGGCCTAAATGAAATGGTAACATAGGGGTAGAGGATGAAAATAATTGGACTATTCAGAAATAAAAATACTAATAAATCCTATAGTCAAAAAAATATGTTACCAGTAATTCCCTGAAGTTTTCTAAAATATTTCTGTGGCAGAGAATTCTACAATTTGTAGAAAAGTTCTAGCCACCAATTAACTTTTTTTAGCTTGGGAACAGAGACAGTCATTTACCAGTAAGAATGCTTAGGATATAAAAATACAGAAAACGGAAAGAAAAGAGGAATTTGGATGTTCCATATAACCACCATTTTCCAGCATTTTCAACTAACAGAAACTGGCACAAAGCAATCAGCTCTTACAACATCCAACGTAAAAGGTTATGAATAAGTCAGTGTTCTCTGCCTCTATAAATTTATGAAACAATAACTATGTGGATAGAATAAACACAGAAACTGTTTCTAAGCTACACAAAAAGTATAAACAGACTAAATGAGAATCATGAATTAATGTGTAGCATAGTCCAGCTGATATATGGGAGGTATAAGTTTCAAATCAGAAGGTGTCCAGTTCTTTATGTTTCTAAGTTCATAAAAGTTGTATGGGAAATAGAAAAATAAATCAGCCTTCTTACAAAGATATACTTCTTTGTATTCTCTTCTCTATGTTTGTGAATGCATACAACTTCCATGGGAAATTTAAATAAATAGTTGGGAAATACATTTTATTCCATAATAAATTGGGATTTGAGTAGACTCTAAGAATTCAGTTTGATTGTTCTATGTTGTTTACTAACTCTTCCTACAAATTCCTGAAAAGAAATATTATTCAGATCTTGATATAATCATGCAATCGTACAAACTCAAATTTGATTTTTAAAATAATACTATCAGGAGAAATTCTGACTTAATGTGTTTAAGGGATACATATACTGAATTGAAAACCCTACTAATTTACTATCAGATAGAAATATATTTGGTGTGGTGAACACCCTGAGGTTACTGTGCAGAAGGAACAGTAGCATAGGAACAAAGCAAAATAAGAGGAGAACTTCAGAGATATGTAAATTCAAATATTTGTACTGAAATACTAGTTATCTGCTTTGCTGTTTTATTATTTACTTTTGTTTGTTTTCTTTCCAATCTGAAATAAAAGACTGTAATTTTGTTGATTAATATGTGTCTTGAACTTAAGAACAGTAATTGCTATTTTTATTAATCTAGCATGAGATAGTCAACACAGAGTTTCATGGGGAAACAGAGAGTCTGGACTTACAATCGAATTTTGCCTCCCGTGGTATCTCCCTGTGCAGTATGTTTTAGTGTTATTTTGTTTGTTTATGTGTTTTTTCATTTGTTAATTTGTAATCACATTCTACACTGTGCTCTCACAGTTAATATACGTGCTGCCAAATGTTTATTCTATATTATTCATTATCTCCCATACCAGGCTCTATGAATCTTCAGACATTTCCTTCACATGTTTTTGACATGTTACTTTCTGTTTGATGTGTACAGTTTCCCCTGTCCTGGTTTCATTGCCACTCTGAAACATACATCTTCTTCAAATATGATGTCATCAAAGAATGCTTAAGGAAAATTTGTTATAAATTACCATTTCCTGATTAGCGTTCTTTGTCCTCTTACGTTACCCATTTCGTTATAAGTAATTCCTACCTTAAATTAGAGTGAAACCCTTTCTTCAGTTGTGAGCAACATCTTCATATTGGAATGATATTTCTACAATGGCTTCAAATTATATGGGTTGCATACTAGGAATATACTCTGGACATTGGAGGAATTCAGAAAATAGATAATCAATATCCCCAAGATAAATGCTTTCTCATTAAGACCTTGCCTACTGCAGACACCTGACACTTACCTATGTTCTTTAGTATCATCTTGTCTACAGAGTTGATTTTTATTTTGCAATCAGTTTAGTCATTTTTGAAAGGAAAAGTTCATCAATTTTCTTCTAATGTTATATCACTACCTAGAGATAAAAGTCGGTTCTGTGGCACTAAAACTTTATTACATTCTTAAAGTCTCTGTATGTGTTGTTTCTGCCAATATTTTAAACCCCTTTACTCTCATTTTTTCTTGTTTTTCTTCTTTAAACCTTCTCTTCCAACTAATTAATTTTCCTACTTCATTGATCTCTCTACGTCAATAGAAAGCCAAATTCCCACTTGGAAGACTCCCCATTTCATACTATCCTATTGTATGACAGCTGGGATGCTCTCAGTTATTTACTATTTTAGGTGTTGTTGCCATGAATTCACTCTATTTTTTTGTCTTTGTTTGTTTGCATTGAGCCTCACTCAACATGTATAATCTTTAAAATATTTATGTTAAATTTGAATACTAAGGGTCCCAACCCAAATCTTGGTTTGGGTTGTGAGATCCATTCCCTCATCTCAAAGGTAGAAAAGAAGGAACTGGGCTGTTTGCTTGTTCTAGCATTTTCTGGGCAGTGTGTTAGTAACCAGCTATAAAAATCGGTAGAACTATATGTTAGTTATTATTCTCTTTGCTGCTATCAAATACCTGATGAGAAGCAACTTGAAGGCAGACGGGATTTATTTTGACTTCTTATGGGATGGCATGATGAGAGGATTGGCTTCTATCTTTCCTAGTGAAAGCCTGTAGCATGGCATGCTACCAAACAGTGCACAAGAAGGAGAGAACTTTATCTCTATCACATCTGTCAGCTAATTCCATGTCTAAAAGATTCCAGAATCTTCCAAAGCATAGCAAGCTAGGGACAAAGAAAGTAAATTCAATAATGCACAGTGGTCAACTAGGAACACTTGTGTGGAGTATTAAACAAGGGCACAACACCACTGTCCATACTCAAACTAGATGGAACTAGACTCAGAACACAGGTTGATGTTTAATATAATGAATCTTATGCCTCAGTGACAATGCTGTGTGATTTACAATTATAGCTCTTTTCTTTTACTTTTTCTTTATTCAAAACAGATATATTTGTATATTCTTCTCTCATATATTATATGAAAACCACAGTTTTGTCTCCCTGACAGTCACCCCCACCTCCATTTACGTCCAGACCCAATTCTACTATTTATTTTCTGAAAAGTGCAGGTCTACCAGAATTATCAACCAAATATGGTCAGTATACAAGTTCCACTGAAGCTAGGTACATTCTTTCATTCTTTCATATCAAGGCTGAACAAAGGTAAACCAGTAGGAAGAATAGGGCTCCAAAAAGCAGACAAAAGGCATAACCCATGCTCCCACTTTTAGGAGTTCACCACAACAACACAAAGCTATACAACCATAAGAAATATTCAGGGCACCTAAAAATGACATACACATGTTCCCTAATTGTCAGTAAAATCTTTGTGAGCCTGCATGAGCTTTTGTCACTTGATTCTTTTGACCATGCTCTTATGATGTCCTTGACTCCTCCCCATTCTATATTCCTCCCCTGCTGCATATCCCTTTTCAGAGGATTCCCTAAAATCTGGTTGAAGATTGACTGTAGATCTTTGCATGTGTTCCTATCAGTAGCTGGATTAAGTCTATCTGATGGCAGTTATGCTGTGCTCTGATCTGTGTGTATGGTAGAACTTAATTAGGAATCAATTCATTGATTTTTTCCATAATTATGTTTGTTGGGTCACTGGGCTATCCAGGCTCTGGTTCTTGGCTGTCCAGACAGTGTCAGTCATATGATTCCTCTCATGGCATGGTTCTAAGTGGGACAAGTCAATGTTCAGCCACTCCTAGAATATCTGAGACACCATTACTCTAGCATCACTTGGAGGAACTGTATACATTTCTTTGCTTGAAAATGTTCATTGAAATGGGTCATTGATCTGTTTAAAGGTCTCTGCCTTTTGCTATACTATCAATAGTAGATGTTCACCAGGACTCTTCTTGGATATCCTATTGTTGCCCTGTGTCATGGAGATCCTGCAACTTTGGATCTTCAGGACCAGTTCCTTCATGATCTACAGAAGTTCCTAGATAGCAGAAATGTTAGGGTGAGGCAACTCATGGCCATGATATGGGTCTGAATATTAAAGGCATTGGTTAGATGACAAGCTCTTCACATCCAAAATACCAGGCCAAGATCTCCAGCTCTTTCCTAGCTGCAGCCTGCAATGGGCAAAATCAGGTCTCTAGCTCCCTTGTCATCAGGGAAAGCTCACCTGCACCATGATGCCTAGGCCAGTCAACTCTGCTGCCCATGAATGGTGCATGTCTGCTCTCCTGAGTGCTACAGTGTGAGAGGGACATACATGGGCAGCTTATAATAGATCATTTATTAATTCCTTTTTCTCCTACTCTTCCTCCTCCTACTCTTCCTTTTCCTCTTCTTCTTGCTCTATTAACTTGAAGAGTTTTGTTTTATCCCAAGTCTCTGGAATATCTAACATCTGGTTTTTGGATATCAAAATAGTATTAGAAAAAAAAGTATAGAAAATAAAAGATTTTTTTCTCATTTCATCTTTTTATCTTCAAATTTATTATGTCATTTAAAAAACACTTGAGTAATACTCCATTTTGTGAATGTACAATATTTTTAATCTACTTTTTTACGGTATCTAAGTTGTTTACAGCCTTTGGCTGTTATGAATTAAGCCACAAACATTATGGTTGAGTAAGAATCCATGTGGTAGGAGGATCATCCTTTGGGTATATGTCCAAAAGCAGTATAGGTAAGTCTTAAGATAGACTGATTTCCAACTTTCTGAGACACTCCCAGATTAATTTCCATAGAAGTTATAGAGGTTTGTATTCCTAAGAGCAATGGAGGAGTGTTTTCTTGCTTCACATCCTTGCCAACATGCATTGGCACCAGTGTTATTGGTAAAATGGCAGATATACAATAAAATTTCAAAGTAGTTTTGATTTGTATTTCCGTGGTGGCAGGGGAAAAAGACTATGTAATATATAAAGGATAAACTGTCAGAATTATACCTGACTTCTCTATGGAGCCACTAAAATCCAGAAAAAAAACAGCCTGGAAAGATGTGCTGTAGACTCTAAGATATCACATAAACTAAGCCAGACTACTATAACCAGCAATTTTTCAAGTATCGAATAAGATATCACATATAGAGTAAAATGTAAACAATATGTACCTACAAACTGTAATGTGTTTGAAGAAACATTATAATATTAGGAGGTTTACTACACCCATGAATACATAGGAAATAAATACAGACAAACCAGCAAAATACAAAGAAAGGAATCTCTTTTTCTTTATTTCTCTCTCCCTTTATCTATATCTGTCTCTCTCTGTCCTTCTCTTTCTGTCCTCTTTTTTACTCTCTCCACCTTCCTCATCCCTCCTTTCTTTCTCTCTCTTTCACACACATGCACACACCTCCACCACCACCACCACCACCACTAATAAGTAATTCCCAGTATTGGTTGCCTTAGTTCCCCAATGAAAAGACACAGATCATCAGAATGTATGCAAAAACAGGATCCAAACTTCTGCTGAATCCAAGAATCACACTTCAACATCAAAGATGTATTCAGAGTAAAGGGGTTCATGTGGTTCAGTATAAGTCAACAGAGAGAGTTGAAACAAGAGAAGTAGCCTGAAGACTAGAATCAATTTCCAGAGCTAGTTTTTGATAATCTGAACAATTCAGTGAGAAGCCAGAATGAATCAGTCCCCTAGGAGAGAAGCTTGAGCCAAAACAGCTGAGTAGAACCAGCAAGACAGAGTTCAGAAAGTAATAAAAAGTGTGAGCTTATTCATCAGTAAGTCCCAGAGGCTGAAACATTCTAGGTTAGCAGATAGAGGCTACAAGTTACCGCCTTCAAGGTTTTGCAGAAAAATTAGATTGCATCTAGAAGCTTCTAGGCCTAAGTGTACTGATAGAGCAGAGAAGCAAATGATCTGGGCTCATCCCAAACTCTCTATTTGGACACGTAGGATATGTCTCTCATCTCATGCCTTAATCAGAGGAATTAAAGAGACTGATGGTCTCTAGGTTTCTGATAAAAGAGATACCTTAG
Source organism: Mus musculus (assembly GCF_000001635.26). NCBI lineage: Eukaryota > Metazoa > Chordata > Mammalia > Rodentia > Muridae > Mus > Mus musculus. The sequence goes on along the minus strand of NC_000080.6, from coordinate 83,587,152 downwards.
AGGGCTGACAGTATACCCTGGGATGATAGAGAAAACAAGAGTTCCACAGCAATATGATTATGAGTAGTGTTATATTGGTCCTAAGAAACTCAGTGTGCAGCTGTGAGTCAGGCCCTGAGGAACTGAGAAGAGAACAATTCTGATCTAATCAGTAAGGATGCAATGAGTCCCAGCTGAATCTTAGCAGCTAGGGCAGTTTCCAAAAGGCAACAAATTGTTCCTTCTGCCAAGACTGTGTCTTTATAGGACATAGAGTACCCTATCACGTTGGTACCATGAGGCATAATCAGTGAGCTGACCCAATTATGCCTCCTCCAGAAGCAATGAATCATCTGGTTGAAATTATGATCATCTGTTAGAAAAATGCTGTAAATAGACACAATGGTGAAATATCATAGACGTACATCCTAGATGATCAACACACAGAATTACTGTATTATTTTTAGCTGCTTCTGTTTTGTTTGAACTCTGGTTTAACTTGAATGACTTTCATGGGGAAGGGGTAGTAAGTAGTGATTTCAGGCCTATTTCATTTCAATTGAATCAAGATTTGCATTTTATTAAATTCCAAGTGGATATATATATGCACTTATATATATATAGAAGTGCAAAGTGTTTGGTTCCTTCAAGTCAGAGTAATAGGCACACATGAGTTACTTTACAGAACATTAGGCATTGAGTTCCCAGTGTTCTTGATCACTGTTCCATCTTTCCAACCTCTCCAATACAATATTTTGCAGTGTTTTCTCATGGATATTTACTGATGAACCCTCAGTCCATAATGTGATGTCTCCATCAATTCATGTACTCAGGGCATAAGGTACACTGCAGAACAGTGGCAGATAGATTTTAAGAACCAGAGTACATGCATGGATGACACCAAGAAAGCAGTGTATTCCAGATATAACAGGGCTGATACACATATGAACCTTTCTTCTAAAGTAGTGAATAATTATCTGACAAAACATCGGGAAGAGGTAAGGCTAAGGCTTAAGTTATTGGTGTAGATGAGACTCAAAGAAGGCTTCAGGTAACCATGAACTAGATAAAAACAGTGGTAAAACCAAATTTTATAAAGTAGGTTTTGTAGGATTTATAAGCATGCATATAATATTGGCGGCTATTTTCAAATTATAGCTTCTGAAATTTTGGGGTTGATGGCACATTTCACTGAGATTCCCTGATCAGAAGAGTGAATTTAATCACTTGTAAAAGTAACTAGTTGGGAAGTAGTTTTCCATTTTTCAGAACTTTATACAGTTAAGCAACAGTAAATAATACTATAAATGCATCTGTGTCCATTTAGTCTTTCTTTGATTGTATGTTGAAATTATGCTAGATAGCAGCAGTTTTGAGACATATGCTTTATATTATATTAAATACATAACCATGATGAAAAGCAACTTGGGTAATATAGGCTTGTTTGGCTTACATGTACTGATCATAGTCCCACTGTGGGGTTAGTTAGCTGGAATCTAGAAGTCAGAAGTGAAGCAAAGACCTTAATAGTTTGCTTTCCATTGCTTACTAAGTTTTCATTTGTAACCCAGGATCAATATTTGAGGGCTGGCATCACTCAAATGAGCTTGGACCTTCTGAACGACCCATTAATAAAATAAATGTCCTTATATACTTCCAAACAGATAAATGTGAGGGTGATTGTTTCTAAACTGAGGTTTCATCTTCCCACATGGCTAGAGTGTATTTCAAATGGAGAAGACTCGCAAATACAGAAGCTAAATTTATAACTATTTTCATTTCATACGGAAGAAAATTACATTTTAGAACATCAAATTACCTGACCATTTGTAGTGCTAGTTATCAAATGAACCCAGAGGACACTGAGTTGTGTATTGCACATAGACTATTATGTGTTGGTTGCTTTGGCATCTGTGTCATCAGGTATGTTAACCACAGAAGAAAGATTTGGAAGGTATGGTCAAAGATACATGAAAAGAACTAAGCAGAATTAGAAAAGGGGTGTTTGCAAATAGCCCCCAAACAGAAAAACAACAAAATGGGTTTAAATGATCTAGTTGCTAAGAGAAAAGAGAAAGATGATAATAAAGGCCCGAGAAAAATGAAAAAGAAAAAAAATTTTTAATGCCACCTGAAATACAGCAATGAATAATTTTCTGTAAAGGAAACATGGCCTTCATAAGAAAAAACAAGTGGGTAAAAAAATCCACATTCTATCATAACATTAAAAAGGGTCAGGTAAATAGCTGCTTTCAAAACAACAAAAAAATATACTGTTTGAATTTGTCAGTACATAACTGAGATTCAGGGATAACATTTCATTATAAGAACTATATTTAATGGTAAATTTTAGTTTCAAGTAAACTCTAGGAAATCAGATTACTATACCAAGATGAATAGATCAGGAAAGGGACTCCTAAATCCTACATATAACTCAAGTTCATGGCAGTTTCTTGAGCTCCTTGTGTGTTTGTCTTCTACCACTAGTGCTACAACCTCTTGTCAAGGTCAGACTGCTTGTCCAGCTTAGAGTGTTCTCCTTCCATTGTGTGAAAATTTTTCCTGAACTAATTTTTCACACTGGCTTCCACAAGCAAATTTATCATTAAGAAAATGTAGACGTTTTTGAAGATGGGACTATTTAACATATAAAAGTATTGCTATCTGTATTAAATATATAAATAGTGAAGTCTTATATACAAACACAGCCATTAAGTATATTTTTGTTTCATGAGCATTATATGTTTGATTACATCACATTGATAAAATCAATGGAAATTAAGAATGCATACTTGAAATTTTTGTAAAAATTGAATTTCCTGTTCAAACTCTACAGAGACCAGAGGAGGGTAGGGACAAGCAAATTGTCTTATCCATGAAGTCAAGCCATCTGACACACAAACAATATAACATTAAAGAGAAGAGACCCTGGATAAATGGGACTTTATTTTTTTTAGTTAAGATCATTAGGTGCTCTTCCAGAAGACACAGGTTTACTTAAAACTGTGAAAAGACAACTGTTATCCAGCTCTAACTCCAGGTCCAGGGGACTGTAACACCCTCTTCTGGTCTCCATGGAGCCTGAGGCATGTGTCACACAGACATCCATGCAAGCAAAACTTGATGATACTAATTTAATTTTTTTTTCATTTTTTTTTTGTTTGCTTGAGAGGGAGCAATAGAGAAAGTAAACATGATATTGTCTACGGAGTGACATGGAATCTGGGAGAACTTGAGCGAGAAAAGAAAAGATGATAAAAAATTTTTTTTGAAAAAGTCTAAAAATAAAATAAATGTGAAATAGAATTTTTAAAATTAACTAATTAAAAGTAAATGAATGAGGATTTGGAGTAGCAAATGTAAAGGGCATCTTCAAACGTAATATGCTTTGCTCTGAACCTGCCAAATACAGAGGCAGATGCTCACAGCCAACCATTGAACAGAGCATAGGGTCCCCAATGGAGGATTTAGAGAAAGAACTGAAGGAGGTAAAGGGGTTTGTAACCCATAGGAAGAACAACACTATCAAAGAACCAGATCCCCCAGGGACTAAACCACTAACCAAAGAGTCCACATGAAGGGACCCATGGCTCCAGTAGCATATGTAGCAGAGGCTGGTCTTGTGGGACATCAGTGGGAGGAAAGGCCCTTGGTCCTATGAGGGTTTGATGCCCCAATGTAACAGAATGCCAGGGAGGAGAGGAGGGAGTGGGTGGGTTGATAGGTGAGCACAGTCATAAAAGTAGAGGAATGGAAAATGGAATGGGGGTTTCCAAAGGGGAAGCTGGGAAAAGGGATAACATTTGAAATGTAAATAAATAAAATATACAATAAAGTAAATTAATGAGCAGTGTGGTCTTGATGTTAAATATCAAAATATTAACATCATGTGAATATACTATAAATCATAAATGTTTATTTAAAATCTCTATCCCTTATATTAAAAATGTATTATATGTGGAAGATAAGCAAGTGATAAATCTAATGGAATTAAATGAAAGGTAAAGAAGATTGAAGGCAGTGAAGTAATGAAAATGGTTAAATAAGATGGATTAGAATATATGAATAAGAATTTTTCAGTGGGAGAGGAAGCTCTGGGTCATGTGAAGGCTTGATGTCCCATCATAGGGTGGTGGGGCGGGAGTGGATGGGTGAGTGGGGAAGCACCCTTGTGGAGGTGGTTGGTGGAATAGGAGGTTTTCAGATGGGAAATGTAAATAAGCAAAATAACCAAAAAATTAAATTAAAATATAATTTTTTTTCATAAAGATCTGGGGAAAAATCATTTCAAAATCATAGCATAAATGGGTTGGAGAGGTGGCACATCAACCTCTAGAAAATTACCATATGCAATTATTGCAGTTAAGAACCCATGTAATTTGTACATCGTTGATGATATGCTAATATTGAAGCTATTATGTTTTAATTAAATTGATAAATATGGTGAAGACTGTAAATATTACTTTTAAAATCCTAACATGTACAATAATACAGCTATGATACAAGATGCACAAGTATATTAAAGGATTTGTCTCAAATGGTATGATGAGAAGATGAACAATGATTATACAAAGGAAGAATCTGCATTGGTCAGGAAGCTGAATGCATAGAAACACTAGGTGGACTCAAGAAATCAACTAGGCGGCCATCACTGGAAAGAGAGGCCCATTGGTCAGGCAAACTTTATATGCCTCAGTACAGGGGAATGCCAGGGCCAAAAAATGGGAATGTGTTGGTAGGGGAGTGGGGGGTGGTTGGGGGGGGACTCTTGGGATAGCATTGGAAATGTAATTGAGGAAAATACGTAATAAAAAAAAAAGAAATCAACTAACAGTATTGAAAGGACAATGGGGGATATAAAAGAAAGAGAGCAATAGACTTGCTCCACCATTAAAATAAGTGAAGACTCAGAAAGAAATGGATGCTTACTGCTCAGTAGATAAAGGCACTTGTTTCACTAGCCTGACAAAGTGAGCATTAGCTCAGAAACACACAGGCAAAGAAACAATAGCTTATCACTGTTCTGAGACCTTAACATACACAAGGTAACATACACATACTTACCCCATCTCTTCCTTTCAATCTCTTCCATTCTTTTACACACTTACATACATCATATGCATTCTATCCAATCTACACATACAAGTACAGATGTAATAAAGAAAACACATTTTTAAAAAGAGATAATGCTAAATTAGTATAGTTTTAGTATTACTAAGTTTAAAACAACAAAAATAGAGTTTTACCATATTATATTTATTATATTAATTCTGTGTTTTTAGAAATGATACATAATTAGCTATTGTTATGTTCATCAAATTTTTCTTTAAACCTGGTATATATTAATAGAAATAGATATTTTGACCACCAATCAGTATGTTACGGTTTATATGACTAATAAATATGGCTTATTTTAGTTGTCTATTAGTTTATATTAGTTATAAATATCATAGCTAGGTTAAATTATCATAATGAAAGATAGCTTAAGAAGTTATCATGACCTAGGTTTCTATAGTATTTGCAATCTGTAGATATAGGGAAGTCCTGTCTGCAGAAACAGACAGAAAGCTGAGAGAGCACATCTAAACCACACACCAGAAGCAAAGAGAGTGAAATGGGTTGCACACTTTCAAAGCCTGCTGTTCAGTTCACTACCTTCTCTAGCAACTATCATAGTCTTACAATTTTCATAGCCTCCCCAAACAGCACCATCTTGAAGAACAAGTATTCAAATGTATGAGCCTATGATATACATTTACCATTCAAACTACAACTATCTACATTTCACAGTCATTAGTTTGGGCCAATATTTTGTGCAGAATGTTTTTGCCCAACTTCAAATCTCCAAAAAGTATTTAACATTGTAACCACCATTCAAAAATCCCAAAGTTTCCAAAGGCTTTTCAGAGTCTTAAGGAAACTGTAACCTAATATATTATTAGAATGAGCCCATGGATTATCTCAGAGTAGAGTTTTGAGACTCCATGACTATATGTGAGTATACTTTTGAAATTGTTGAATATGAACATGATTTAGGTCCAATGTATATTAGTGGTTGACAAAATGATAAATTAAAGTTTGCTTCTGAGATAGAAATATGAAGTATCTAGTAGTTGACTATGTTTCTGTGTAAATCTTACTTTCATGCCAGTACATGTACACATACCATAGTTTCTGCATATATATTGACATGAATGTAACCAGCTTAAAAAAAACTATAACATTGTTATTTTCATCAACTATTGTTATTCTCAACAATGATAATATTGAAATGAAAAAAATGACAGCATTCATGGGAGAATATTAAAGGAATTAAAAAGCAAGAGTAACACAGTCTTCCCTTAAGAATAAGTATCATTTTCCAAATCACAAGCAAAATAGAAACAATTTCAACCCAGATCAATTTACTGTCATTGATTTCAGGCTCATAAACATTAGTGATATTCATGAAACAGAACAAAGGAGCTATGATCGTCAAGGGAAGCACAGCGGAATGCTTCTGTGAAGCTAGGGCATGACATCAACACATGGCTCTTCATCACTGGTATTGAATTTGTTTCATACTGAAAAAGTCATCCATGAGACCCTCAATCACACTGACTCAGAAAAACAGAGTAAACAGACTTTTAAATAAAATAACATATTATCCTAAATTGTCTGCCTCGAACATCACTAAGAACACAGGAAAGCGGAAAGGAAATGAGATGTGCTAGAGATATGGGCAAATAATACAGTGTGATTCATTCTGAAAATAAAGAGACTATTACACTGAGCAACAGAGTATCCATGACAGATATATTTAATATAAGAGGAACTCTTAAAACAGAACTAAAAAAATATATGGAAATATCAAGAAGCTACAAAATTAGATTTAAATTTGCAGCTCAGCAATAAAAGATTAAAAGGTCAATGTAAAAACTCAGTTCAACTATTAAGAAATAAAAACAAACATTATTTCCTTGATGTGTTTGTATCTTTAATAGATGAACAGTAATACCAACTACTATAATATGCTATTCCTTCACCAGTTTGGGGATACTCAAGGAGGCTTTTTAAATTTATGAAGCTTATTTCAACATTTATAGAAAAACAATTTCTGTGTTTCTATAACCTTTTGTAATCCCAGAGAATAAATACCTTGTGTGTGTATGTGTGTGTGTGTGGGGGTGGTAGAGAAGCAGGGATAGAATTTTCTTGCTCAACATAATATTTTGTTTCATTAAAAGAGGAGAAAGAAAGAAAAGAAGACATGCATTTTCAAAGGGAGGTTTGCTTATGTTCTGGAATCTAAGCTTACAGAAGCTTAAGAAAAGAAATTCTCACTGAGGTCTGGAGAGAGGTAAGTAGGTAATGTACTGTCTCTGCAAGCTTGAGGGCCCAAGTTCATATCCACAGTATACATGAAAGGCTAGGAGGTGCATCCCATGTCTTTAACCACAATATGGAAGTTGGAGAACTTGGAAAAGTGGTGGATGGAACCTGACTGTTAACTGTTAAGCCAACCTAGCCAAAGATGAAAGCCCCAGAATCATTGAGATAATGTCTATAATAATAATAATAATAAAATTAATAATAACGGGAAAACAACTGGGGATGGCATTCTGGCATTAACCTCTTATTCTCACTTGTCTAAACATGCACACAAACCCAGAAAATATCACAATTAAAGAGCTATTGGAAGTTCATGATGGCTGACAAAAGGAGTAATAATTTTTTTCAGAGATATTACTTATGGACAGTTCCCCATCCTCTGTGAATTACCCCATATCTACAGACACATGGTCTGCATTAACTGGATTCATGATGTCATTGATAGTAACAACCTTGAAAGGCATTTATGAAAAGAAAGAAATGGATTTTCCCAGAGGGAACATGTAAACTGTATCGTTGTGTAGATATGATCAAATGACCATGCATATAATGCATGGATTTTCAAAGATTAACTAATAAAACATTTGATGATATTTTATAAGTGTGTTAGTTTAGATGAGTAAGTGTCCCTATAATCTCTATTTGAGAAATTGTCTTCACTTGGTGATGCTATTTGTGGAGCCTTTGGAAGTGGGCTCATTTCTGGAAACACTGTCACCAAGGCTACACTTCAGAGATTCAAACACATTAGACTTGCTCCATTTCCTAATTGTTTACTCTTGTTCTGATGTGCAAATAAAATTTGATCATGTATCTTCCTGTTTCTGTAGGATACTGCTAGGACTTTCTATCTATGTTATAGTCTAACCATCTTTAGCTCTAAGACAAAATAACTCTGTTCTTTGCTCTGCTTTGGGTCATGTTTTTTATTTTTTTTATTTTTTTTATTAGGTATTTATTTTAATTACATTTCCAATGCTATCCCAAAAGTTCCCCACATGCTCCCCCACCCACTCCCCCACCCACCCACTCCCACTTCTTGGCCCTGGCGTTCCCCTGTACTGAGGCAGATAACGTTTGCATGACCAATGGGCCTCTCTTTCCACTGATGGCTGACTAGGCCATCTTCTGGATCATGGGGTTTTATCACAATCAATAAAAGTAACTAATACATTAAGATAATATTATCTGCTCTGATTCCAACTCGGATATGATTACTACAGTGGGATTCACTTATGCATTTAGAGCACTTGCTTTTCTAGTCACTGTGATCAAGTTAGCCCCTGGCAATCAACTTAAAGAAGCAAGTTTTATTTTATATTAAGACTTGAAAGATTACCATCCATCTTGGCATAAAAGGAAGGTGGCTTGCCTACACTCTTTAGATGCAAGAAAAAGAGGTGAGACAAAAATTGAAAAGTGGGCCTACTTATAGATTCATGTTCCAAATGACATGCTTTGTCTTACTTACTCCCAATTTAAGTGTTTCCCAAAATTTTCAAATTGTGCCCAGAATTAGGAGACCAAGGCCTCAAACTCATGAGACTACGGTATGTTTCACATCTATCAACATTTTTTGTTGGTCAAAACAGCCTGTAAAACACAAATGTGTGTATGGGGTTTTCTTTCTTCCTTCCTTCCTTCCTTCCTTCCTTCCTTCCTTCCTTCCTTCCTTCCTTTCCTTCTTTCTTTCTTTCTTTCTTTCTTTCTTTCTTTCTTTCTTTCTTTCTTTCTTTCTTTCTTCATTTTTTTCTCTTTTTTACATTATTATAGAGAATAGTGCCTGTAATTTTCATGTCAGTTTTCCTTCCTGTGGATATGAAGATGTCCATGTGAGTTTAAAGATGTAAACAATTTTATAAATGTTAATTAATAACATTTATAACATTAGTAATGTCTAAACAAGATATTATCTAAAAAATTCTAAGAATCATTTACTTTCCATTTGTTTTATAGTCCACAATATTTTAAATATTTTCATATACTTTATACAGACAATATTAATAAGAAAATAAATAATGTTTATTGCTCATTTTTCTTAGTAACTATGCTAAGAGCTTCAGTATATGTGAATGTAACTATAACCTTAGCAGTAAAGAATGTTTTTATGCATATTTCACATTATCCTGGATACTTATCAAAACTAAATCTATTTTCCCCATAACTGCTTTCTCGTATGAGAATGCAGTAGGTACCTTTGTTCATTTCTAAAAACTCAGAGGACTCTCTTTAGCATGTGTTCAGTTAAAGTTTGAATGTAAAATGGTTCTCATAGATCTATGTATTTGAACTCTGGATAACCAGCTGTTAGTATTCATTGGGATTATTGTGAAGTCTTTAGAAAATAGCGCATCACTGGAAAAAAAAAGGATCACTATAGAAAGCCTATGAGTTTTTATATTTTATAACCTGATCCCACTTCCTGATCATTCCCTGCTTCCATTACAGAATGATGTGAAGAGTTCAGCATGCACACATCTTCCCCCAACAGAACTGTCTGCAATCATGACTTGCCCTCCATGATGATCCACACATTCCCTCAAACTATAAGCAAAACAACCCCATCCCATGATACAGTTGCTCTCTGTTGGATTTTCAATCACAAGAATAAGAAGAATAACTAGGGACCCAGATGCACCAATCACTTCTGTATATCCTCAGTATTAGAACTCCTTCCCAGAACTGGTTTTCAGACCAGTAGAAGTGACACACCATTTCAACTCGATAGAAATTAAGCTTTTCAGGGTACCAACCTAGAACGGAAGAGTCAACTGTTTATATTGTGCTTGGATAACCAAACATGAGTTTGATATACATCTAAATCTGAGAATGAGGAATGTCTACAGGGATGAGTCCTAAAATAATTTGCTTTGCTGCACCAACTGTTATTGTGATGGTTACTGACTCATTGATCCTTAGTTTGGATGCTCAAGAATTTTAATTTTCAATCATAAAATTCTAGCTGTTAGACAAGACCAGTAGTTAAATTATTACAATTCCAATTTCACAACATCATATAGATATTAAAATTTCCCAACTATGGCTAGAGAGATGTTCAATTGGGTAAAAGCATCTGCATCATATCAGAAGATCTAATTTAGTTTTCACATTCACATGGTAGAAGAGAACAAATTCCTACAAGATGTTTGTTATGTTCTGCCACTAGGCACACACACACACATGCTAAACACAAATACATAGAAAAACACATGCACACACGCACACACACATGTATACACATACACACACATGCACACACACACATACACATATACTTATGCATACATGCACACACATACTCAGGTACACATGCACCCACACACCCATGCACACATGAATACACACATAGATGAATGCACATAAACACATGCACACAGACGCATGTGTATACACATACACACATGCACACACATGCACACGCATGCACAAACATGAATACACACATACTTATACATACATGTGCACACATACTCAGGCTCACATGCACACACACATCCATGCACACACGAATACACACATAGATGAATGAACATATACACATGCACACACACATAAATGCACACAGGAATACATATACAAACACATACATATGAAGACACACAAATATACTCATATAAACACACTCACAACCAGGCATATACATAAACACATACACACAAAAGGTGTAAAAATTCTGAGCTGTGAATAATATTTTTATCATTTTTGTTGCTTATGAGAAAAAATTAATAGATTAAAATTCATTTTGTTACTTTATGGAAAGAAATGATAAGGAAAATTGTCATTTCCTTAATAAACCCACAGATTATTTTTCTACCCATTTTCTCTGACTCCACAATCTACCTGCTGTATTATTCTGGCTAGCTTTTTCAAAAATTTTATGACAAAATTTTTCTGCAGTACTATGCCTCGTTTTATTTAAATAAAATTTATAGGTCAGAGTATACTCTCATCTATATTAACTATTCAAGTAGATATTAAATAGGTAGGTACTGGTATTTTGATAGAGTTTGAAAGAGTTTGAAATCTACCAGGTGTAATTTTGACTGTATTTTTCATACCTTCCTGTAGGCTGTAATGGATGCAATATGTTTAGGTGGTTAATTTATTCCTTAAAAGATAAAGTTTTCAAGGTTTTATTGCCTTCATTTCTAAGAAAGTAAATTTTCTTAAAATTTTTGTATCTTAATTTATAATTAGTTGGTATACTAGAGAAAAGTAGACTATGAAACACTACTCTATGTTGTGAGGCACCTATTCTTGACATAGTCTTGTTTTATGCTCCATATTTTCATTTTCTTTTTTCTCCATTTTCTCTTAGAAAAGTCAGAAGATTATATTAGAAAGTATCTTAGTAAACATGTTTCAAGGTATTTTCTTTTGATGTTGACTATAAATATACACTCATTTGATTTATAGGAAAATTTTCCTTGAACCCGAGGAGGCATAGTCTGGGAATGGACTGATTGCTAACCATAAGCAAAGCTTTGGGTTCAATATTCAGACCTACATAAAGCACAGAGGCAGTACATGTGTTTATCTAAAGCACCCAGAAAGTGGTACCAGACATAAGCATCTTACAGTCATCATCCACTAGACACAAAGCAAGTTAATGATGGCCTTGTACAGCCAAAAAAGAGGGAGACCTAAAAAGGTTAAGGCTGCTTCACTTCTTTCAAAGATACGGGTGGATATAAATAATGTACGTAGCAATACCATTGTTGATAAACTAATAAAATATCAAATTTATATGCACATTCTTTCAGCTCTAAATTTTCATTATAATTTTTATTTCTGATGTTTTCCAGCTAGAAAGTTATAGTAGTATGAAATAAATAAGACACACGATGAGTGCTATATTTCTTCTTATGCCTTAGCAACATTTACAGAGACAATAGTTGCATCGCTAGTGTGGAAATAATTGCGCACTAATAGAATGAAGAAATTAGCACCAGACAGTTCTGGCTTGGATAATATGGAAAAGGCTGTATCAGAACTCTTCATTCTATAAATACCTCATTAGTGTTACCATTTTTAATGCACTAATTCATAGGAAAAAGATTGTCTGATATAAATGGTAACATTCCTTATTGAAGTTTCATACAAAGATTCTCTAATCTTCATAATGTATTATGTTTACTACAAAACCAGTTAAACTCATGAGCTTTCATAGAAGTGAAAGACTGAAAGGCTATTAGATATTAATTAAGATTTTGTTTTGATAGGACAGAGTATTCCTAAAAGAATTCGGTCTGTGAAAGTAAAAACAAAACAAAACAAAACAAAATAATAATTGAAGTATGTTTCCAGTGATCAGTTTGTAATACGCTGTCTAATGTTCATAGTACCTATCACAATAAAAAATCTTCTATTTGATGTATCAGAAACCTGCAGGCTTTGATAAAACATAATGGAATGCAGAGTAAATATTAGATTTACAGAATTACTAAATGTGGAAGAAGAAACTACTGTTGTAGAACTTGATAACAGAAGAGAAAGAAATATTCTGATTGTTTTTCTAAAGCATCAGCATAAATAGAGCTGTAAAGACTTTTTTCCTGCTGGGGATTTTGAGTTTATATAACTTATCTGATGGATTAAAAAATAAATTTTTTATCAATATGCTTATAAATAATTATTTAGTAAGTTATTGAAAACTATTAGTCCAGCTAGACAAATAGTTAAATTCAGAAGAGTATGAAATAGATCATTCTCTAGCTGTGTTTATGATAAATTATGATGCTTTCCTGGCCTATATCACTCATTTGTAAATACACTGGTAAATAAGTCTTTAGACAAAAGGTTTCTCTACATCAAAAGAAGTTACTATGATGAACAAGCCACATAGTGTTGTAACAAATTATCAGGACAAATTTAAATGAGCCTGTAAAAGGAAGGTAAAACATCGAGCCTGCAATAGTAATTAACAATTTTGAATGATGACATTATTTTTTTAAAGAAATTCTATTGTTAAAAGTAAAGAAAAAGGGGGGGGTAAAACAACAAAACTGACTTGAATAAGGCCTACACATAACCAACACTGCCCATGTGACCGAAAGCCAAGACTAGATAGGCAAGGGACCTAGGATAAAAGCATGTATCACGGTTTTAAAGACAGAAGTGATAAAATGATTGCAAATGACAGTCTGTTGTACTCACAGATTTGAGCATTACTCCCTCATCATCATGGAAGCTTCCTTCTGCAGCAGATGGAAACAAATGGAGAGACTCATAACCAGATGTTAAGAAGACAGTAAGGAACCTTGGGATACTTTGCCCTAAATGGGATAGCTTCATAAAGTTCCTTCCCTTGGAGTTCAGAGAACCTCAACCACAGAAAGAGTCTAAGAGCCAGAGGTATAGAGGACACCAAGCAAAAGAAGGCTCTTTAAATCAACTTAAATGTACATTTGAACTCACAGAGACTGAAGCAGCATACACAGGCCCCACAAAAGTCTGCACTAGTCCTTCTGGACATACATTATGGTTCCAGTTTAGTACTTTGTATGGGACATTTGAGTATGTGAATCAGTGGGTCTCTTTTTACTTCCATTTGGGTAGTTTTCCTTTTACTGGTTTGTCTTTTCCAACCTTAATCTGATAGTTTTTATTTTGTCTTATTATATTTAATTTCACATGTATAAAATGAATGAATGAATGAATGAATGAATGAATGAATGAATGAATGAATGCAAATTTATCCTCTAGGGTAAATTTTAACAACTGAGCTGTCACTTATACCATGGAAGAGAAGGGAATTCATTTTCCCCAATGGAGTAACAGTAAGTATACCATTCACTACATGGCAGGCTAAATGATCAGAGGTAATTGGATGTAATGGACTCTACAGATTTTGGAATGTGATTTTATTTGGTTACTGTTTGCTGTTAGTTTTTGAGTGCTGCCTGTTTTCTTGACTTCGGTTGTTTTGTTGTTGTGCTGGGATTTTTTGTTTTTGTTTTTGTTTTTGTTTTTGTTTTTGTTTTTGTTTTTTTGAGAAGTAAATTCGAGTAGGTACAGAGGAAGGGAGTATCTGGAAAGACTTGTGAGATGAGAAGAATAAAACCAAATTTTATTGAAACTGTTTTTGATGATGATGATGATGATGATGATAAGAATTCCCAATCATTTAAGTAGGAATTGATTTTTCTCAAACAAATTTCTGTTAAGGGCAAATTTCAAGTCCTGGTAATGATTTCTAAAACTTATGTTAGCAGCCTGAGGAGAGAATTTAGTAGAGAAAGTACTTGATGTGCAAGCATATGTTATATAATTCTGCTAGGGTAGCTGGGAGGGAGAGACAGCAAGAACCATGGGGACCATGGGTCAGAAGTGCTACAGATCCTAGAGAACAGAGCCAACACTGGCGTGAGACTTAACTCGCATGCACATGTTTGCACATACACACACACACACACACATACACACACACACACACACACACACACACACACACACATACACATACACATATATATACACTTACACATACACATACACACACTTAAAAATTCTACCAAAAAAGTGTGTGAAGACAAATACATATACCTAAAACTGATGTTAATTTTATTTTTCTTTTTATCACTTTCTCAAACAATACTTCCCTTCCCTCTACTAATTCCAGTTCACTCTCTCTCTGTCTCTCTGTCTCTGTCTCTCTGTCTCTGTCTCTGTCTCTCTCTCTCTCTCTCTCTCTCTCTCTCTCTCTCTCTCTCTCTCTCACACACACACACACACACACACACACCTCTGGCTTGTAGAATTCATCCTCCCTGTTTTTTTGTAGGGTTGCTCATCTCCACTTAATATTGGGCTGCGTGTGTCTGCATTTGTTTTTATATGCTGCCAGATGAATTCTCGTTAATGAGTGGAACATGAGTATAGTAGAATATCATTAGAGATAATTTCATTGACCTTTTTTTACAGACGTCTAGAATATCCAGTATTTAGCTCTTGGAAATCCAAGTAGTTTCAGACAAGTGCTCACTCTCACGCCACGGGCTTCAGTCATTCGTCAGAGATATATGCATCACTCTCACAAGATCTGAGCAATCATTGTCCCAGCACATTTTAGAGGCAGGGCAGGTTGTGGGTCAAAGGTTTTGTGGCAGGATTGGGGCCCTAGTCCCAACATTTGAAGATTTTTCTGATAACAGAAGACTATCAATTCAGGCTCTGTATTCTCCATTATTAGGAGTCCTCACTAGGGTAATCCTCATAGGGTCTAAGAAGTTACTATTCCACTAGATTTCCACATCACACACCAAATGCTTCTTCTCACTTAAGCTCTGTTTCTATCCTTACCTTCCACAAGTCCACCAGCAAAGCCTATTATGCTTTCCCTTCCCAGGGAAATCCATGTGTACCCTCTACACCTCTCCTTGTAACTTAACCTCTCTGAGTCTGTGGATCATATCTTGATTCTTCTTTACTTAATATTTAATATCAAGTTGTAAGTGAATTATTACCATATATGTTCTTCTGAGTCTGGGTTACCTCATCCAAGATATTTTGTTTTGTTTATTTCTACTTCCATCTTTTTGCCTATAAATTTTATGATGATAATTTTTTAAAAGCTAATACTCCCTTGTGCACCACATTCTTTTTAATTCATTTATCATTTGTTGAGAGACATTTAGTTTATTTTCAGTTTCTTGCTAATAAGAATGAAGCTGTTGTGAAATTAGCTGAACAAATGTCCTTGTGGTAAGACAGAGTATCTTTTGGGTATATACCCAAAAGTGGTATAGCTGAATCTTGAAGTATATAGAGTACTAATTTGTTTAAGAACCACCAATTAAATTCCATAGTGTCTGTACAAGTTTGTACTCTTACCAGCAAAGGAAGAGTGTTCCCTTTGAACCACACTCTCACTTGAAAATTAAATATATGAATATATCAGAAAGATCATACACCATGACCCAGTAAGCTTTACCCCAGAGATGCAGGGATGGTTCAACATTTGAATATATGTCACTGTAATCCACCATATACACAAACGGAATAAAAAAAATAAAACACATGATCATTTCATTAGATGATGAAATATTCTGTGATAAAATATAATATCACTTCTTTATAAAGGTCGTGGAAAGATGAAAGGACATACCTAAAGATTATAGGACAGTTTCCAGAAAGCCGATAGCCAATCTTAAATTAAATAGAGAGAAACACAAAGGAATTCCAGAAAAACTAGGAAAAAGACTAAAGCTCTCCATTCTGCCCATATTCATCCAATATAGAACTTGAATTTCTACGTAGAGCAATAAGATAACTGAAAAAGATAAAAATATTGGAAAAGAACTCAAAGTATGGTTATTTGTATATGATATGATAGTATATAAAAGTGAACCCAAATATTCTACCAGAGAACTCCTACAGCTGAGAACAGCTGACATGTGTTCATACATATGATGAAAAAAGTCAGTAGCATGCCTATATGTACATAGCAAACGGAGTGAGAAACAAATCAGGGATTCATTACCCTTCAAAAATTAACACAAAATATAAAATATTTTGGGATTATCCTAACAAAATAAGTGAAATATTTGTATGACAAACACTTCAGGTCTTTAAAGAAAAGAATGAGAGAAAATATCAGAGGATGAAAAGATCTCCAATGCTCATGTATCAGTATAATTAACATAATTAAATATATGTTCTACCAAAAGCAATCAATAGATTCAACTTAATCCCCAACAAAATTCCAAAACAATAATTTACAAACTGTGAAAGACAAGACTTAATCTCATGTTGGGGGAGGGAAAGAGAAGGGGGAGAAGAGGAATAGGATGGATAAAACAATCCTGGGCAATAAAAGAAGGAAGGTAATACTTAAGGAAGTATTGCCATCCCTGATTTCAAAATATACTACAGAGATATAGTAATTAAAACTGCATGATATTGGCATAAAAACAGACCCATTGATCAAAGGAATCAAATTAAAGGCCCAGACATTAATCCATGCACATATGGTCACATAATGTTTTATTTAAAAATAGAAATACATAATAGAAAAATAAATCATTTTCCACAAATGATGCTGGTCTAATTGGATGCCTGCAGGGAAGAATGCAAAGAGAACCATTTTTTTTTATCCTGCCCAAATTCAAGTCCGTGTGAATCCAATACCTCAACATAAAGCCAAAAATGCTAAGCCTGATAGAAGGGCAAGTAGGAATAACCTTGAATGCATTGCCACAGGAGACAACTTCCTAAAAAGGACACCAATAGTGCAGACACTAAGACTGACCATTAATAAATGATAGATTATAAGGCTAAAATTTCTGTAATGCAAATGACACTGTCAATAGGACAATATGATGCTTATAGAATGCAAAGAAGTTTTCATCAAATCCATGTCCAAATATCCACAATATTTTTTTTAATCCAGACATCTACAAATCAAATTATTGGAGTTAGAGAAAGGACTGAAGGAGATGAAGGGGTTTGCAGCCCATAGGAAGAACAACAATATCAACCTCCAGAGTTCTCAGGAACTAAACTGCCAACCAAAGAGTACACATGGAGCAACCCATGGCTCCAGCTGCATATGTAGCAGAAGATGGCCTTGTTGGGCATCAATGGGAGGAGAGGCCCTTGGTTCTGTGTAGGCTCAATGCTCCAGTGTAGAGGAATGCCAGGATGGGGAGGCAGGAGGGAGTAGGTGAGTAGGTGAGCAACATCATAGAAGCAGGGGGAGGGAGGATGAGATAGGGTGTTTCCAGAGGGGAAACTGGGAAAGGTGATTGCATTGGGAATGTAAATAAATAAAATATCCAATAAAATAATATTTTAAAAATAATTTTAAAAATGGGGTACAAATCTAAACAGATAATTCTCAATAGATGATACTCAAATGACTAAGAGATACTTTAAGAAGTTTTAAACATCATTAGTCATCAGAGAAATGCAAATCAAAATTTAGAGATTTGCAGTGGCAATATCTCGTTGACCTATGAAATGCATTCAGCCTCATGTGATGTTTTGCATAAGCAAAAGGGGTCATGATGTTTAGAGAGAGTGTAAGTAGGACTCAACAGAGAGTTCAGGGCCCTTGCATAACTAGCCTTTCTTGGTCTTGCATCTTTGCTGATCTTCACTGCGTTTAGAGGGGCTGGGTTAAAATACTTGATAGTCTGGTAGATTCTACTGGCTATTGCTGATTCATCAGTGAGAGGCCTGGTGGTTTCTACTGGGTAGCGCTGCCACTGCTGTTTCATGTTTGGTGACACTTTTTTAACTTGACTGTTGTTATTCTGACACAACCAAACTGTACAGCTGATATCCTGACAGTATGGATTGGATTTGCCCCCGAGAACTACTTGCCAGGTCTACTTCCCCATTGTTCTATTACACATTTTTCTTCCCTACCTTTGGACTTTGGGCTAGAAGGGAGGTTGAAGCATTTGAGAACCCTTATGAAAATAGGTTGAAAAAAAAGCCAATCCTATACAGATTTTATCTTCCAAAAGCCAGAATAAATAAATTCAATAATTCACATGACCTTAGATTTAATAAACCTTGCAAGATAAAGCAATGATCATTGATTAGTAGGGATATGACCATATATGTACACAGAGGACTTGGTAATTGTTATGCACCCCAACCCAACACACATTCGAGTATTACATGGCATATAATTTCCTGTGATTTTTAAAAAATATGTTATTTATTATTACTATTATTATTATTATTATTATTATTATTATTATTATTATGTATTTTCCTCGTTTACATTTTCAATGCTATCCCAAAGGTCCCCCATACCCACCCCCCCAATCCCCTACCCACCCACTCCCCCTTTTTGGCCCTGGCGTTCCCCTGTACAGGGGCATATAAAATTTGCAAGTCCAATGGGCTTCTCTTTCCAGTGATGGCCGACTAGGCCATCTTTTGATACATATTCAGCTAAAGACTAGAGCTCCCGGGTACTGGTTAGTTCATAATGTTGTTCCACCTATAGGGTTGCAGTTCCCTTTAGTTCCTTGGGTAATTTCTCTAGCTCCTCCATTGGGGCCGTGTGACCCATCCAATAGCTGACTGTGATCATCCACTTCTGTGTTTGCTAGGCCCCGGCATAGTCTCACAGGAGACAGCTATATCTGGGTGCTTTCAGCAAAATCTTCCTAGTGCATGCAATGGTGTCAGTATTTGGAAGCTGATTATGGGATGGATCCCTGCATATGGCAACCACTAGATGGTCCATTCTTTCGTCACAGCTCCAAATTTTGTCTCTGTAACTCCTTCCATGGGTGTTTTGTTTCCATTTCTAAGAAAGGGTAAAGTGTCCACACTTTGGTCTTCGTTCTTCTTGAATTTAATGCGTTTGGCAAGTTGTATCTTATATCTTGGGTATCATAAGTTTCTGGGCTAATATCCACTTATCAGTGAGTACATATTGTGCGAGTTCCTTTGTGATTGGGTTACTTCACTCAGGATGATACCCTCCAGATCCATCCATTTGCCTAGGAATTTCATAAATTCATTTTTTTAAATAGCTGAGTAGTATTCCATTGTGTAAATGTACCACATTTTCTGTATCCATTCCTCTGTTGAGGGGCATCTGGGTTCTTTCCAGCTTCTGGCTATTATAAATAAGGCTGCTATGAACATAGTGGAGCATGTGTTCTTCTTACCGGTTGGGACATCTTCTGGATATGTGCCCAGGAGAGGTATTGCGGGATCCTCCGGTAGTACTATGTCTAATTTTCTGAGGAACCGCCAGACTGATTTCCAGAGTGGTTGTACAAGCTTGCAATCCCACCAACAATGGAGGAGTGTTCCTCTTTCTCCACATCCTCGCCAGCATCTGCTGTCACCTGAGATTTTGATCTTAGCCATTCTGACTGGAGTGAAGTGGAATCTCAGTGTTGTTTTGATTTGCATTTCCCTGATGATTAAGGATGTTGAACATTTTTTCAGGTGCTTCTCTGCCATTCGGTATTCCTCAGGTGAGAATTCTTTGTTCAGCTCTGAGCCCCATTTTTTTAATGGGGTTATTTGATTTTCTGGAGTCCACCTTCTTGAGTTCTTTATATATATTGGATATTAGTCCCCTATTCGATTTTAAAAACGATCAGAAATTGAAATAAATTTAGAAAAGCTGATCATATTTACCTGTAGGGAAAATAGAAACAAAATAAAATAAAACTGAAATTTTATATGTGTATTTCCAATTGTTGTTTCCATCTTTCCATTTAGACTGGGTGAAAAACTGTGTCTATGAGATATGCATTAGAGAATGTAGCCCAAGGAAGAAAAAGGAAACAAAAGGTAAGGCAGCTGGAGTTTTGTGTGTTGATAATTTTCTGGATCTTCATTTTTTATAGTCATTCTTTCTCAGTGTTAGATTGTTAGTCTTTCTAGATATAATTTTTGATAGGTGTAGCATATTTTAAAGACCAGACAGAGGGAATAGGTGACTGCACCTTTGATTAAATGAGTGTTTTATTAGCCAATCACTTTTTCTACCATTGTTTGAAAATGGGTTTGAATGCAAATTCTTTTGCATTTGAGTTTCATCAAAGAAAGGATTTTCAGGAGCATTACTTTATACTAAGGCAAAGAGTGACAAAATGAAACTTCTAGAATAACCATGTGAGTGGTCTTAGAAACCTCAAAAAGAAAAAACAGATTGCATTCTGCTCCTATCATTATTTTTTTTATTTATTACGTATTTTCCTCAATGACATTTCCAATGCTATCCCAAAAGTCCCCCATACCCTCCCCCCCAGTCCCCTACCCACCCATTCTCATTTTTTTGGCCCTGGAGTTCCCTTGTACTGGGGCATATCAAGTTTGTGTGTCCGATGGTCCTCTCTTTCCAGTGATGGCTGACTAGGCCATCTTTTGATACATATGTAGCTAGAGTCAAGAGCTTCGGGGTACTGGTTAGTTCATAATGTTGTTGCACCTACAGGGTTGCAGATCTCTTCAGCTCCTTGGATACTTTCTCTAGCTCCTCCATTGGGGGCCCTGTGATCCATTCAATAGCAGACTGTGAGCATCCACTTATTATTTTAAGTGAAAAATATAATATGTACTTGGAGTAACCTTTTTTTCTTTAAAATAAGTAGTATAGTTAAATTCTAGGTTAGTAAAAAGGTTCCCTCTTCTCTGTGCTTATTGGGTTAAGAAAGGAACTGATTATGAAGTTCCTCATTTTGGAAACAAAAATAAGTAGTGAAGGTAACCAAGGAGCTAAAGGGATCTGCAACCCTATAGGTGGAACAAAAATATGAACTAACCAGTACCCCCTGAAGCTCATGTCTCTAGCTTCATATGTATCAGAAGATGGCCTAGTCTGCCATCAGTGGAAAGAGAGGTCCATTGGTCCTGCCAACTTTATATGCCTCAGTACAGGGGAATGTCAGGGCCAAGAAGTGAGAGTGGGTGGATGGGGGAGTGAGTGGGGGAGCATGTGAGGGACTTTTGGGATAGCATTGGAAATGTAAATGAAATAAATACCTAATTAAAAAATAATAAAAAAGTAAATGAATCGTTTAAAAGAAATGAAATAATACTGTATGATAAAAGCTAGTTTTCTATGTTTTATTTTAAACCAGGAAAAGTAGATTTTAATATAGAAGCATGGACCAACATTTTACCAAATGATTAACTTCATCTCTAATGGATTTTCTATGGATTACTGTGAAGTCTTGTCTCACATTAGCTTTTCTATTCATCAGCACCATCCATATGAATATGGAATCAACTGCACACTTCAGATAGTAAACATTTTACTGGAAACCAAATACTTCTTCCCTTTGATCGTCTTCAGATATACATTAAACTGATTATTTTATTTGAATTTGAACGAACACTGCTATATTTCCTTGGATCATTTTCAATTCAAGCTCTGTTGTGCTATCCAGTATGTTTGCCACGTTGACTTAATGGTTTTCTTTTGAAGAAGATATTGGCTTAATGTATTTCCTATCTTCAGAGTAGATCTTAAAACTTATTTCTTATTGGCATGTCACAATAATGGAGGATAATTGGACCATGGATAAAAATAGATAATAGTTAAAAAAGTCAATCTATCAAGATACTTTAAATTATAAGGGGAGAGCAGCAAAGTAAATAAGCAAGAAGAAAGCATTCAACCATGAAAATCTTCAGTAAGATTTGTAAAGATAACTTCCTTTATGTTCCATGGCCCTTTGCCAATAGAGTTGCAGCTCAGGAGCTTCTGAGACCTGTGTCTGAAGTAAAAGGTGTCTAACAATAGGAATGTATTTTCTGCCACTGGGGACATACATGGTACACATAGCTAGGAATATATATTCTTAAACAGACTCTTTAAATTTTGTTTAATGTTACTTGCATGTTTATGTTTCAGTGGATGATAATTTTGTTTTGAAAAATCACGTAATGTTCTTTTCTCTAGGAAAGACTCTATTTCTACCCTTTCAGTATTTATTATTTGGAGTGTTTAAAGCTGAGGTCTCCTGAGTTTCTCAACACCCATCAACTTTAATATATCTATTGGAGTTATGATTATTCTACTCAAGTTTAGACAGTCCTGTTGGCAAGACTCTATGGATACAACTTAAGACACAGCCCCAAATCACATTAACTCTTTTTCTGCCTCTTACAATGATTCTGTACCCTCTTCTGTTATGATCCCTAAGCTACAGGTACAGTTGTGTATTACAAATATCAGTTCATATTGGGCTTGATTGTAGCTTCCTGTAATGATTTTCATCTGTTGTAAAAGTGTTCTTTTGATGAGTAAATGAGAGCAATACGTATCATTATATACAAGGACAACTATTTAGGATATAGTTAGGAATTATGCTGCCTTAGTAAATTGGGCATTATAAGCTCTACTCCAAAATGCATAATGTAATTTGCTCTTGGTAGCATCAGGAATAATATCTCTCTTCTTTAATATATCTTAAATCCAATTTAAAAGTTGGTGATTACCATCAAGGTATTGTTGCCATTAATGTGCTCAGAGAATGACACTGCCTTGCTGATTACTGTTGTGGTTCATCAGTATCACAGTTGATTTGGGCTGTTTGTTGCTTTCTTTCTTTTGAAAGCTTGCATGATGCCTTTGTGTACTATTAAATCTAGATCTCAAAGAGAAGGCATTCTTGGTAATTTAAGCTCAGGAGCTTCTGATCTCTATGTCATAATTGAATGATGTCTTCATCAACTGGGACTAGGGAATTCCCACTGGAGGGAAACCAAGGGTAATAATAATAACTTCTAATAGTTTGAGAATCACAGGGAAAACCGGGACCAATAATACAAAACAGGGATCCTCATGTGACTATAAATGGTAGTTTTAGAGAACTTTCCCAAAAAGCATTTTTGCACTTGAAATGATGAATAGCTATGACGACAAGATATTGAGTGTCCCATAAAATGGGTTTAGTTCTAATGCACTGATGTCCTGCTATTCTCACTTGACTTTCAGTACTGAGGCTATAAACATTTATTATGGAGTCATGGATGAATGTATAAATCTTGCTTTTCTCTAGAGACACTAAGTCATTACATGAGTAAATTAGCAACATTTTACAGTAGATGTGCCCACCATTTCTATGCTTCTGAAAATATCATTTCTTAACTGAAATGTAAAAATCCAAACCCCATTGCTTTGGAGAAAAACTACTTCCTGCATAATATTTTACCCAGGATGGAAAACTGGGAGCATTCTTGTTTTCTGATACTTTTTGGTTTCTGAGTATGTAGACATATTGTTAAATCTAGTCTTTTCAAAATTGAGTTCTTAGATAGAAACCCTGTATGGCAAATCATGTTACTAAAACATTTAATGGCACAAATTTTTCAATAGCCACTTGACTAAAATATTTTTTTCAAAGTAAAATTTTATTTTTTAAGATACAATTGAACCTGTATTTTTAACACCAGGAATCATGAAATTACATTCTGTGAAATTTCCAGATCCTATCCACTGTTCAATAATCACTCTTGTTCTATGAGAGACATATATCATGAAAAACAGAAAACCTGCTCACTGATGGAGTTTCTTTAAGTTTGACTATAACTTAAGATGTTCCTTTTTGATTTAGTGACAGTGGTGAGTTTGACAAGAAGTAGGATCAACACTTAGTTCTTGATCAGTAGAGAAAGAAGAGAGATAGGTTAATTAGAATTAGGTCATGAAAATAATGATAAAATAAACACATGGATTAAGTCTATAAAGCTACAAGAACAAAGTGCAAAAGTGGGAGTTCTATTTATATATACAATTGATGTCACACAAAACTTGTTTACACGGAGCATTTTCAAATAATGTAAGCATTGTTTTGTGGGAAAAAAGTACTTACATTTTAAACCTACATGAGGCAGAGTAAAATAGTGTGACTAATACTGGAGAAAAACTGTATAAGTAATAAGAAAAGATTCAAAGAGCCATATAAATTTTCAAATAAACAAATTGAAATAGCTAAATGAAATGACAAAAATTTCTTGAAAAAAATTAAATATACCCAAAAAGTTGCTTTACCATATCACAAGGACACATGCTCCATTATGTTCATAGCAGCCTTATTTATAATAACCAGAAGCTGGACACAAGCTAGATCTCCCTCAACCAAAGAATGGATGCAGAAAATGTGATTCAGGGATGGAAAAATGGCTTAGCGAATAGGAATACTGATAGTTCTCTTCCAAAGATCCTGAGTTCAATTCCTAGCAATGACATGGTAACTCAAAACCATCGGTAAAGGGATCCAATGACTGCTTCTGCTGTGTCTGAAGAGAGTGACAGTGTATTCACATACATAAAATAAATAAATTAATCTTTAAAAAAGAAAGAAAATGTGGTTCATTTACACAATGTAATACTATTCTGCTATTAAAAACAAGGACATCATGGATTTTTAAGGTAAATGGATGGAACTAGAAAATATTATCCTGAGTGAAATAACCCAGACTCAAAAGGACATGTATGTTATGTACTCCCTGCTAAGTGTATAGTAGCCAAAATATTAAGAATACCCAAGCCGGGCGTGGTGGCACATGCCTTTTAATCCCAGCACTCAGGAGGCAGAGGCAGGCGGTTTTCTGAGTTCGAGGCCAGCCTGGTCTACAAAGTGAGCTCCAGGACATCCAGGGCTATACAGAGAAACCCTGTCTCGAAAAACAAACAAAAACAAATAAAGAATACACAAGATACAACTAACAGACCATAGGAAGCTGAACAAGAAGGAAGGCCCAAATGTGAATACCTGAAACCCACTTAGAAGGGGAATGAAATAATCATGGGAGGCAGAGGAAGGGGAGAAACAAGGCAGGAAGGGGACGGGGAGAGGAACAGGAAGACGGGATCAGGTATGGGAAGAGACCGGAGGGACACCCAGCAGGCCAGATGAATGAATGGAAATGTGGAGCAGTGAGTTAGGGGGAAAGAGAAACATCTCGAAAGTCCGAGATACTGGGATGTGAGAGGCTACCAGGACTTAATGGGGAAGGTGTTAGCCAAAATGTCCAACAGTGGTGAGATGGAACTGGAAGGGATCATCTCCAGCAGATATACATGGCCTCCAGATGAGGCAGGGGACTACCCACCCATCTTCAAAATGTTTAATTCAGAATTATTAATTATTCCTGTCTAAAGGACATGAAGGGACAAAAATGAAGCAGACTGAAAGAAAGGCTGCCCAGTGACTGACCCAACTAACAGTTCACTTCATGAACTCCAACCAAATCCTGACACTATTACAGAGGTCATCTTTTGCATGCAGACAGTAGTTTGGTATGGCTGTCCTCTGAGAGGCTCTACCAGACAAATGCAGAAACTTACAGCCAACCATTGCATTGAGGTCAGGGTTCAATGTGGAAGAGTTAGAGGAAGGACTGAAGGGGCTTAAGGGGATTGCAACCCCATAGGAAGAACAACAGTGTCAACTATCCTGGACCTCTCAGAGCTCCCAGAGACTAAGCCAAAGACTAAGGAGCATAGATGGGCTCGTGTGTGGCCCCTGGCACATGTGTAACAGAAGGACTGACTTGAATGATCTCAGTGGGACAGGATGTGATTAATCCTGTGGAAAATTGATGCCCTAGGGAAGAGGGATGTTGGTGGCTGTGAGGTGAGAGTGGGCAGATTGGTGAGGAAGCACCCTCTCAGATGTGGAGGGGAGGGTGTAAAGAACTCAGGAAGGGAAGTGGGCAAATTTTGGAATGTAAATAAAATAATTTAATAGAAAATTGAAAACAACTTACTAAAGTGAAATAAAATAAATAGAAAAGATTGACAGTCATAAAATTATTTATAAATGTAATAGTTTAATAAAAGCATTTCCATGAAATAACTCTAGATCATATAGAGTTAATATTTAATTTCTCAGTCAATTAATAACTTTAAACCATGTTCTTGAATTTCAAAATAAACAATGATTTATTTATTAAGTATAGAACAGAGATTAAAATTATTAGAATTGTTTGGAGGTGACCTCTAAAATTTTATGTAATATATTTCTGATCTATTTTATATAAAATAGAGGAAGACATTTTTACAAATAACTTACAAATAAATGCTATGAGATTTCATTGTATTTATAATGATTTTTCATGAATATTTTATTGTATGCTATCAGATACAGAACGACTCATTAAACATTTTCCAAATTGTCATTAATATTTATATCTGAATGTATTAAGGAAGTAAATTTTAGTTTAAAACCTAGTGTTTATACTTAGATATCACAGTCATTATATTTATTTACAAGTGGCTTCAAAGTCCCTAAATGTTTTACCGAGTTCTAGCCTTTTTCATTGTCATTCAAGCAACAACATAACATTTTCACTCTATTTTTTATATATTTTTCTATTATGACCTCAATATTCTATTTAATTGTGTTATTTTAGTAATTTCTTATTTGGCTTCATATATCTACATTTCTCACTGTACTAACAAATTCTCTCATATACTTCTCCCATTCTTCTTCAAATTCAGGGTCTTTTTCTCATTGCTATTATATGCATATTGTTGGTATACTGTCTAAACTCTACACCCACAGTTCTTGGCAGTAGCCAGGTATGTTCCTCCCCATA
This sequence comes from Mus musculus, assembly GCF_000001635.26. Taxonomy (NCBI): domain Eukaryota; kingdom Metazoa; phylum Chordata; class Mammalia; order Rodentia; family Muridae; genus Mus; species Mus musculus. Next base: position 83,559,768 of record NC_000080.6, on the reverse strand, counting down.
GTTACCTAGTAATAGTCAAGTAGTCCTGGCCTTATAAAAGGGGTTTCTTGCCCCCTCCTCTCTCTCTAACTCTCTTGTCTCCCTTACTCTTGCTTCCCAATTACCCCTTCTCTCCCTATTCCCTTCCTCCCCTCTCTCCACATGTCATGGCCAGCCTCCACTTCTTTATTCTCTTCTTCTCTCTGCATTTCTTTCTGCCTCTACTACTTTCTTATAAAAAGAGAAAGAGGTATAAGAATATGTCTGGTGGGTGTGGGAGAAGGAGCTGTCTCTGTGGACCAATGCTGAGGCATCCCTTCCCCCTGAGAGTCCAGCCACATGATGGTATAGTATAGAATAGAGTTTATTTAGGGCATGGGGAGAGGAGTTAAGAGGGTAGGAGAGGCAGAGAAAGACAGAGAGGAGAGAATAGAGAAATGAAAGCAGGCCATGACCATTTAGAGAGAGGGGAAAAAGGCTATGTGCAGAGAGGGGGCAAGTGGGAATCAAGAGTAAGGGAGACAAGAGAGTAAGGGAAAGAGGAGGGGCACAAGAAGCCCTTTTTATAGGGTCAGGCCTACCTACCTGTTGCCAGATAACTATGGGAGGAGCATGCCTGACTGCTGCCAAGAACTGTGGGGGTGGAGTTTAAATAGAATACCAATTCATGTACTGGCACATATATAGGTCATTAATTTTAGTGTATTTTATTCTGTATCTTTGACCCCTTGCCATTGTGATGTCTTCTAGACTTTTTTATTTCATTAATTATATCAGTAGTTGGCTGCACAGCAAGCATTCCTGTATTTTCCTTGTAAAATATCTAAAAATTTAAGTTAATTCAATTTTTTCTAGTTTGAATATGATGATTAAAAATACCTTATAATGACAGGTGAACTTAGAATTAATTCATATTAACAATCCCTGAAGCCCTAGAAATAGCCTTCATTTTGAAACACCTACTATATCATCCCCAATATAAATTTCTTAGGATCAAAAAAAGTTCACATAACAGAGTTATTTGTTCTGTACACCCACACTATGAAGATTCACTATTTGAAGATCCCCTGGGGTTTGAGATCAGGGAAAATCTGAGTAGTACTTTTGCATAAATATTTTTAGTGTATTTAAGCTGAATATTGTTCTGAAAACATTGAAATGGGCATAAAGGCTAGACAATGCTCTCCCTAGAACATCAAGGGCTTTTCTGTGAAATGAGGTCTATGAGTAGTTTTAGAATCTGTACCCATAAAGTCTCATCAATATGACTTCCAAAACATGAGCTGAATAAGGAGGACATAAACAAATATCCCACAGTGTCTCAACTCTGCATAAAATGCTACAGACAACCGAGTAGGACTAGGAATGAAAGAGACCATCCCTGGATGAGAATTTCCAATCGGTTGTCCACTGTTAAATGGTCAGCTCTGGAAAACTACAAGAAACAATTGTATATACTCATCAAGAGAAATTTAGGAATATATATGTATACACAAATAGACATCTATATATACATATGCACATATATGCAATGACAAATGATAACAAAAGTCATAAACTTGAAAGAGAGCAGGAATGGCCATATGGGTATTCTGGAGGGGCAGAAAAGGGAAGAAATGTTATTAACTTACACTCTCAAAAGACAAACCCACAATCCTTAAGAAGTGTATGTTAGGCCAAAAGCTCAGAATATCCACATTACAACGCAATGACCATATGAAGCTTAACAAGAAGAAAGGCCAATATGTGGATACTTCAAAACCACTTAGAAGGCAGAATAAAATAATGATAGGAGGCAGAGAGAGGGAGCGATATGAGTGGAGAAGAGGAGGGAGGGAAGGCAGGTTCAGGTATGGGAAGAGACAGAAGAGAGGTCCAGAGGGCCAGGAGAACAAGTAGAGATAAGTAGTACTGGGGTGTGGGGAACTTGGGGCACCACTAGAAAGTCCCAGATGCCAGGGATACAAGAGGTCCCCAGGACCCACTGGGCATTACATTAGCCAAAACACCCAAAACCAGAGAGATAGAACCTGAAAAGACCACCTCCAGTAGATAGACATGGACCCCAGTTGTACGGCCACCCACACATCTAAAATATTTTTTCTCTATGATTTTATTTATTTATTTTTTGAAAATAAGAACAAGAATGGTTTTATCTCATCACCTTAATAAAAACTCTGAAAAGACAGCAGTAGAAAAAAAAAATTGCAACCTAATATTCCCACTAGACATGTATATAATAATTCTCAGGAAACGTTGAATAAAACATCAAAATGGATAAAAATAAAGATGTACTGCACCCAAATAAAATTTAGTAGAGGAGTACAAGGCTAGTTCAATATTTTAAAGAAATAAGTGGATCTAATTTATTATGTCAATTGCTCAACAAAGGAAAAAAATGCCATATTGGTATATTTTTAAGAAATAGAAAAACTTCAACATATATAATGTGTTCAGAAAAGCAGAAGTTAAAGAAAGAATATAAAGATAAGTAAACACATAGAAGAGCTTCAAAGAAAACATTAAATTGAGTTGTAAGAAACAAGATTTAAGGACACTTTTTTTTTTTTTTCCTTTTTTTTCTTTTTTTCTTTTTTTTTTTTTCCATTTTTTATTAGGTATTTAGCTCATTTACATTTCCAATGCTATACCAAAAGTCCCCCTTACCCACCCACCCCCACTCCCCTACCCACCCACTCCCCCCCTTTGGCCCTGGCGTTCCCCTGTACCAGGGCACACAAAGTCTGCGTGTCCAATGGGCCTCTCTTTCCAGTGATGGCCGACTAGGCCATCTTTTGATACATATGCAGCTAGAGTCAAGAGCTCAGGGGTACTGGTTAGTTCATAATGTTGTTCCACCTATAGGGTTGAAGATCCCTTTAGCTCCTTGGGTACTTTCTCTAGCTCCTCCATTGGGAGCCCTGTGATCCATCCATTAGCTGACTGTGAGCATCCACTTCTGTGTTTGCTAGGCCCCGGCATAGTCTCACAAGAGACAGCTACATCTGGGTCCTTTCGATAAAATCTTGCTAGTATATGCAATGGTGTCAGCGTTTGGATGCTGATTATGGGGTGGATCCCTGGATGTTGCAGTCTCTACATGGTCCATCCTTTCATCTCAGCTCCAAACTTTGTTTCTGTAACTCCTTCCATGGGTGTTTTGTTCCCACTTCTAAGGAGGGGCATAGTGTCCACACTTCAGTCTTCATTTTTCTTGAGTTTCATGTGTTTAGGAAATTGTATCTTATATCGTGGGTATCCTAGGTTTTGGGCTAGTATCCACTTATCAGTGAGTACATATTGTGTGAGTTCCTTTGTGATTGTGTTACCTCACTCAGGATGATGCTCTCCAGGTCCATCCATTTGGCTAGGAATTTCATAAATTCATTCTTTTTAATAGCTGAGTAGTACTCCATTGTGTAGATGTACCACATTTTCTGTATCCATTCCTCTGTTGAGGGGCATCTGGGTTCTTTCCAGCTTCTGGCTATTATAAATAAGGCTGCTATGAACATAGTGGAGCATGTGTCCTTCTTACCAGTTGGGGCTTCTTCTGGATATATGCCCAGGAGAGGTATATATAAGTGACCCTAAAAATTCCAACAGAGAACTCCTAAACCTGATAAACAGCTTCGGTGAAGTAGCTGGATATAAAATTAACTCAAACAAGTCAATGGCCTTTCTCTACACAAAGAATAAACAGGCTGAGAAAGAAATTAGGGAAACAACACCCTTCTCAATAGCCACAAATAATATAAAATATCTCGGCGTGACTCTAACGAAGGAAGTGAAAGATCTGTATGATAAAAACTTCAAGTCCCTGAAGAAAGAAATTAAAGAAGATCTCAGAAGATGGAAAGATCTCCCATGCTCATGGATTGGCAGGACCAACATTGTAAAAATGGCTATCTTGCCAAAAGCAATCTACAGATTCAATGCAATCCCCATTAAAATTCCAACTCAATTCTTCAACGAATTAGAAGGAGCAATTTGCAAATTCATCTGGAATAACAAAAAACCGAGGATAGCAAAAACTCTTCTCAAGGATAAAAGAACCTCTGGTGGAATCACCATGCCTGACCTAAAGCTTTACTACAGAGCAATTGTGATAAAAACTGCATGGTACTGGTATAGAGACAGACAAGTGGACCAATGGAATAGAATTGAAGACCCAGAAATGAACCCACACACCTATGGTCACTTGATCTTCGACAAGGGAGCCAAAACCATCCAGTGGAAGAAAGACAGCATTTTCAACAATTGGTGCTGGCACAACTGGTTGTTATCATGTAGAAGAATGCGAATCGATCCATACTTATCTCCTTGTACTAAGGTCAAATCTAAGTGGATCAAGGAACTTCACATAAAACCAGAGACACTGAAACTTATAGAGGAGAAAGTGGGGAAAAGCCTTGAAGATATGGGCACAGGGGAAAAATTCCTGAACAGAACAGCAATGGCTTGTGCTGTAAGATCGAGAATTGACAAATGGGACCTAATGAAACTCCAAAGTTTCTGCAAGGCAAAAGACACTGTCTATAAGACAAAAAGACCACCAACAGACTGGGAAAGGATCTTTACCTATCCTAAATCAGATAGGGGACTAATATCCAACATATATAAAGAACTCAAGAAGGTGGACCTCAGAAAATCAAATAACCCCCTTAAAAAATGGGGCTCAGAACTGAACAAAGAATTCTCACCTGAGGAATACCGAATGGCAGAGAAGCACCTGAAAAAATGTTCAACATCCTTAATCATCAGGGAAATGCAAATCAAAACAACCCTGAGATTCCACCTCACACCAGTGAGAATGGCTAAGATCAAAAATTCAGGTGACAGCAGATGCTGGCGAGGATGTGGAGAAAGAGGAACACTCCTCCATTGTTGGTGGGATTGCAGGCTTGTACAACCACTCTGGAAATCAGTCTGGCGGTTCCTCAGAAAATTGGACATAGTACTACCGGAGGATCCAGCAATACCTCTCCTGGGCATATATCCAGAAGAAGCCCCAACTTTAAGGACACTTTTAATCCCAGCGCTGGGAAGGCAGAGGCAGGTAGATTTGTGAGTTCTAGGCGAGCCTGGTCTACAGAGTTCCAGGACAGCCAGGACTACACAGAAAAACCCTGTCTCAAAAAACCAAAAAGAAAAAAAAAAAAAAGAAGGAAAAAGATGGAATGGAAGAAGACAATGATATTTCTTCTTACCACCAATCCACCCTTACACTGAAGGTCCTTCCTAGTACAATAAGAGAAGAAAACACTATATGTGCTAATTCAAGAAAGAAATATCTTTTTCTTTGTTTATAGATGATATGCTTCTCTATGCAGAAAATTGAAGAAGACTGGGCAGAATTATGAAACTAATAAGTCAATGTTCAAAAGTTATGAGGTACAAAGTCAAAACTGGCAAAGCAGATTTCTTTCCTATATTGAATCAAAACCAAAACATTATATATAATAACATCCACCAAATTAAAATGCATAGGTGTAAATTTTACAATTTTACACAAAAACATGAATTAATTTTATTTTTTGTTTAGTTAAGGTTTATTCCTGTAGTGAGAAGTAAATTTACATGAGTGGAATATTATTAGTTTGTGAGAAAAACATTCTTTTCTCTCTCTCTCTTTATTTTTTTTTTTAGTTTTTTAAATTTATATTTCAAATGTATCCCCTTTTCTAATTTCCCCTCAAAAATCCCAAATCCTCTCCCCTATCCCCCTGCTCCCCAACCCACCCACTCCTGCTACCTGGCCCAGCCATTCCCCTATACTGGGGAATAAAACCATCAGAGAACCAAGGGCTTCTCCTTTCATTGATGACAGACTAGGCTATCCTCTGCTACATATGAAGCTAGAGCCATGAGTCCCTACATGCATTTTCTTTGATTGGTAGTTTAGTCCCAGGGAGCTCTGAGGGTACTGATTAGTTCATATTGTTGTTCCTCCTAGGTGGCTGCAAACCCCTTCAGCTCCTTTGGGTACTTTCTCTAGCTCTTTCATTGGGGACCCTGTGCTCCATCTAATGGATGACTGTGAGCATCCATTTCTATATTAGTCAGTCAGTGTTAGAGCCTCTTAGGAAACAGCTATATGAGGCTCCTGTCATCAAGCTCTTGTTTGCATCTGCAATAGTGTTGGGTTTGGTGGTTGTCTATGGGATGGATCCCCAGGTGGGGCAGTTTCTGGATGGTCATTCCTTAAGTTTCTTCTCTGAACTTTGTCTCTGTTACTTTGTCTCCGAACTTTGTCTCTAATTTTTAAGCCAGAATTGTCCCTGTTTAAAAAAGCAGGGACAACAGTGGAGGAGAGGCAGAAGGAAAGGCCATCCAGAGGACCCCACCCCCCCTTATTCCATCATGTGATCCATTTTATCAGAAGAAACCAAACCTGGACACTATTGCTGATGCTAAGATCTTTTTATGGACAGGAGTCTGGTATGGTTGTCCTCTGATAGGCTCTGCCATTAGTATAATAGGCAGAAAGGCCCACGTGAGGCTGTTTTTATTCTACTTAGAAGGAGGAAGGAAATAATCACAGGAGGCAGAGGGAGGAGAGGAGATGGGGAGAGGAAAAGGGGAACAGGATCAGATGTGGGGCAAAGGGTACAGAAGAGAAGGCCCAAGAGAATGAATAGAGATAACAAGCAACTGGGAGTGGGAGGCTGGGGGATCCTCTAGAAAGTACTAGAGACCTAGGTGGTGAGACACTCTCAGGATTCAATGGGGGTGACCTTAACTAAAAGCCTGACATTGGGGAGAGGGAAGTACAAGAGTTGAAGAGAACACTTGGTTTGCTAAATCTTAGATTCCCAAGAAGTACTGTGTTTTCGAAGTGTAACAGTCATGATGCCAAATTAATATCATGGTGTCAATGCTTTCATTCTTAGTGAGGTTTTTCTTTTTTTTTTTCCATTTTTTATTAGGTATTTAGCTCATTTACATTAACAATGCTATACCAAAAGTCCCCCATACCCACCCACCCCCACTCCCCTGCCCACTCACTCCCCCTTTTTGGCCCTGGCGTTCCCCTGTACTGGGGCATATAAAGTTTGCAAGTTTAATGGGCCTCTCTTTCCAGTGATGGCCGACTAGGCCATCTTTTGATATATATGCAGCTAGAGTCAAGAGCTCCGGGGTACTGGTTAGTTCATAATGTTGTTCCACCTATAGGGTTGCAGATCCCTTTAGCTCCTTGGCTACTTTCTCTAGCTCCTCCATTGGGAGCCCTGTGATCCATCCATTAGCTGACTGTGAGCATCCACTTCTGTGTTTGCTAGGCCCCGGCATAGTCTCACAAGAGACAGCTACATCTGGGTCCTTTCAATAAAATCTTGCTAGTGTATGCAATGGTGTCAGCGTGTGGATGCTGATTATGGGGTGGATCCCTGGATATGGCAGTCTCTACATGGTCCATCCTTTCATCTCAGCTCCAAACTTTGTCACTGTAACTCCTTCCATGGGTGTTTTCTTCCCAAATCTAAGGAGGGGCATAGTGTCCACACTTCAGTCTTCATTCTTCTTGAGTTTCATGTGTTTAGCAAATTGTATCTTATATCTTGGGTATCCTAGGTTTGGGGCTAATATCCACTTATCAGTGAGTACATATTGTGTGAGTTTCTTTGTGAATGTGTTACCTCACTCAGGATGATGCCCTCCAGGTCCATCCATTTGGCTAGGAATTTCATAAATTCATTCTTTTTAATAGCTGAGTAGTACTCCATTGTGTAGATGTACCACATTTTCTGTATCCATTCCTCTGTTGAGGGGCATCTGGGTTCTTTCCAGCTTCTGGCTATTATAAATAAGGCTGCTATGAACATAGTGGAGGATGTGTCCTTCTTACTAGTTGGGGCATCTTCTGGATATATGCCCAGGAGAGGTATTGCTGGATCCTCCGGTAGTACTATGTCCAATTTTCTGAGGAACCGCCAGACTGATTTCCAGAGTGGTTGTACAAGCCTGCAATCCCACCAACAATGGAGGAGTGTTCCTCTTTCTCCACATCCACGCCAGCATCTGCTGTCACCTGAATTTTTGATCTTAGCCATTCTGACTGGTGTGAGATGAAATCTCAGGGTTGTTTTGATTTGCATTTCCCTGATGATTAAGGATGTTGAACATATTTTCAGGTGTTTCTCTGCCATTCGGTATTCCTCAGGTGAGAATTCTTTGTTCAGTTCTGAGCCCCATTTTTTAATGGGGTTATTTGATTTTCTGAAGTCCACCTTCTTGAGTTCTTTATATATGTTGGATATTAGTCCCCTATCTGATTTAGGATAGGTAAATATCCTTTCCCAATCTGTTGGTGGTCTTTTTGTCTTACTGACGGTGTCTTTTGCCTTGCAGAAACTTTGGAGTTTCATTAGGTCCCATTTGTCAATTCTCGATCTTACAGCACAAGCCATTGCTGTTCTGTTCAGGAATTTTTCCCCTGTGCCCATATCTTCAAGGCTTTTCCCCACTTTCTCCTCTATAAGTTTCAGTGTCTCTGGTTTTATGTGAAGGTCCTTGATCCACTTAGATTTGACCTTAGTACAAGGAGATAAGTATGGATCGATTCGCATTCTTCTACACGATAACAACCAGTTGTGCCAGCACCAATTGTTGAAAATGCTGTCTTTCTTCCACTGGATGGTTTTAGCTCCCTTGTCAAACATCAAGTGACCATAGGTGTGTGGGTTCATTTCTGGGTCTTCAATTCTATTCCATTGGTCTACTTTTCTGTCTCTATACCAGTACCATGCAGTTTTTATCACAATTGCTCTGTAGTAAAGCTTTAGGTCAGGTATGGTGATTCCACCAGAGGTTCTTTTATCCCTGAGAAGAGTTTTTGCTATCCTAGGTTTTTTGTTATTCCAGATGAATTTGCAAATTGCTCCTTCTAATTCGTTGAAGAATTGAGTTGGAATTTTGATGGGGATTGCATTGAATCTGTAGATTGCTTTTGGCAAGATAGCCATTTTTACAATGTTGATCCTGCCAATCCATGAGCATGGGAGATCTTTCCATCTTCTGAAATCTTCTTTAATTTCTTTCTTCAGAGATTTGAAGTTTTTATCATACAGATCTTTCACTTCCTTAGTTAGAGTCACGCCGAGGTATTTTATATTATTTGTGAATATTGAGAAGGGTGTTGTTTCCCTAATTTCATTCTCAGCCTGTTTATTCTTTGTATAGAGAAAGGCCATTGACTTGTTTGAGTTTATTTTATATCCAGCTACTTCACTGAAGCTGTTTATCAGGCTTAGGAGTTCTCTGGTGGAATTTTTAGGGTCACTTATATATACTATCATATCATCTGCAAAAAGTGATATTTTGACTTCCTCTTTTCCAATTTGTATCCCCTTGATCTCCTTTTGTTGTCGAATTGCTCTGGCTAATACTTCAAGTACTATGTTGAAAAGGTAGGGAGAAAGTGGGCAGCCTTGTCTAGTCCCTGATTTTAGTGGGATTGCTTCCAGCTTCTCTCCATTTACTTTGATGTTGGCTACTGGTTTGCTGTAGATTGCTTTTATCATGTTTAGGTATGGTTAACAGAATATTTTGCTTGTGAATACAGATATCAAGTATTCAGCTGAACTGCCATCAATTTAATGTTCTATAATTTTTTAAACAATGAAACTTGAGGCTTTGAAAATGAGCCGGAAATTTTCAATGAACTTGGTTTATATCATGTCTTTATTTATATTTTCTTTTTTCTATCATTAATTTAGTTTCTTCCATATTAGCTTTTATGTATTTCTGAATATACCAGAAATATTCTTGTCATAATGTTCCTTCTTTGGTATCTATCATGCTTCAATGTTATATTATTCAATATATTATTATACACATATATGACACAAAATAAAGTGAGAAAAATTCCAACATGACTAAAAGCAAAATCGTTAACAAAATCATATACAAAAGAATTATTCTGTAGAGTCATAAAATTCAAAACTGTCTTTATTTTTAGGCAATTTTTTTTACAAAGTCATTGATACTATTCTGTTAGTTACCTTTCTATTGCTGTGAAGGGACACGTAGAAGTTTCTAGAGCAACTATTAACTATTAAATGGGGGGAGGGCTACTTACATTGTTAGTAGATGGTGGGAAGTAAACAGGAATTCTACAGGAGGAATGAAGGAGTAACTAAGAGATTATATCCTGCTAGAGAGATGGAAGGACTGACAGACAGATAAATAAATAAATAAATAAATAAATAAATAAATAGAAAGATGATAGATACATGAGAGACAGAGAGACAGAGATGGAGAGAGACAAAGAAAAATGAGAGAGAGAAATATAGAGACAGAGACACACAAAAGGACAGATTGGACCTGCAAAGCCCATGCCCAGTTGCTTAAAAAGGCATACTACCATATCCTTCCTAAATAGTTTCATTAACTGTGGACCAAAAATTCAAATATATGAGCCTAGTGAAGCCATTATCATTTAAACCACCACATTTACCATCAGATATATTTATTTTAGGATTATATATTCAAGGTAATTATAATGGATATTGATTATAATAAACATGTTGGTTAGCAATAGTAGATTAGAATTACTTAATTCTAATTGGGGAAGAAATTAACTGAAATGCAATCATTCCACTAAAAATGTAAGCCTCCAATGTAATAAGAAAATATGAATAATATTTTTTGGTAATCAGCAAAAATGTTCCAAGTGGCAATAACTGATAAAAACTGTGAATTACTGAAAGGTTGTAGGAACTCAACACAGGACAGGCAGCATTTTCATCTGTGTAACAGAATGCACAAAGACTTTAAACTTATTGATATATAGACACTCTCAAATACTCTTATTTTCTTTAACATAAATCCATACATACTTGGTGATATGGAAGTGATCAACACCTTAATACTTCTGAACTCTTTTGCACAAATTGCATATCTTCATTGATATTATATTTATGTGATTTAATTATTCAGTTTGTCTCACAATGTTCTTATTGATTCAAAGGCAATATATACATATGTTTTATAATTACAATGTCATATTCCAACTAGTAGACAGCCCTTGATAGAATGTTACTTAAATAAAATTTATAAAGGTTTATTCTAACATATTATTTTTGAATGCTAGTAATGATTAGGGATTCTAAAATGCCCAAGGAAAGGCAAGCTTACATTCAGCAAGATTGGAAATCATGAATTATTCAGATGTTGAAAATAATCAAGCAAGAAGTTTAGAATGCAATTTCTAGCATATAACACAAATTACAATTGTTTTCTACCATATTATCAGTGGGGAGAAAAGAAAAATTTACAATACATGAAGATACTAGAAAACAAATGAAGGTTGGTATTGAGGAAGTTTCAAAAGGGATTAGTGTCACTCATGTTTCTTTCAATGTGGAGTAATTAATACCTGACATAACATTGACACTGAATGTTGTCAAATTATCAGCTATATTTAGGTCTTCAATATTAACAGGGTGGACAGTATAATGTTAAAAACTCTCAAAAAATTGGACATCCTACTAGCAGTTTTCTGTCAATATGAACTATGCTTGCCAGTTTTCATCTCTTCAGTAACAGAAGATAATGGATGTTCGAGTATCCTGTCCCATAAAATGATCTCAATAACTGTATTTTTATAAATTTTAATAAATATATCCAAAAGAAAATTAAAATGTATCAGGTAATAAAAAGTGAAATGATTAGGTCGATAAAAGTTTTACTGTGAAATGTTTTCCTACCACATCTTTATTGAAACTCAGTTCTTAAATATAGATTTTGGCATATACATGTTAATATTTAAACCAATAATATCTTCAGTAAGGAAGATTTTCACAAAAAACAATATTTACAAATCTTTATTTAAACTGAAGATTTTTCCCTGCTTTTAAGAGGACCTGCTTTTAAGTTTTTAATAAAAATCTTAATGTTGTTATTTAATTAAAATTTAACTACATTCCTTTCTCCTGAATCTCGGTCCTCTTATCCCATATGTTGCCCCCTTAGATCACTTCAAATTTACTGCCACCATTATATAAGGATAAGTGAATGGGGTGTTATTATTTTTTTTCTCATTTTTCTGAAAGTAGCCTTTATTTACCACATATATAACTAGACTAAGGTATTTATTTACTATCACCACTCTTCCCATTTCATCCCATGTCCACTACTATATAGACCCACACACATTCTGTCACTCACTGGAAAACAAACAGGCTCACAAGGGATAATAAACAAACAAATTATAATAAGATAAAACAAACAAACAAACAAACAAACAAAACCTAATGTATCTACATTGGATGATACAAACAAACAGAAGAAAAAGATCCCAAGACTAACCTGATCCCATACTCAGGAAAGCCATAAAATCACTAATCTGAAAATTTATAAAATATACACAAATATCCTTTCGGGTAAATAGAAAGACAAGAGAATATTTTTAAAATAAAATAATAAATATTAAAGTATACTTAATAAATATATTCAAAACAATACTAAAATATATTTGGTAATAAAAAGTGAAATCATTAAGTCAATCAAAGTTTTATTTTGAAAGGTTTTTCTATCACATCTTCAATGAAACCCACTTTTTGCTTATGGATTTGAGTATATACAAATAATACTTAAACCAATATTAGAAGGCTGTACAGTAGATTTCAAAAACTCAAAAGAGTTATAAATTTTTATTTAAACAAAAATTTTTTAACATGAATCAATCAAAGGGAAATCAAAATCAAAGAGAGATCAAAAAAGGGAGAACCCTGACCAAAAAGGTAAGTCTAGGACCCCTAATGATGCCATTGAACTCATTATCTGTTGGCAATTTACTGTTGGGCTTGCTTCCTCCCTTTAAGAGGAATTTCTTACTATAGTAATAGATCTTTGGAAGAAACCTAACATTTAGTTGTAAGTGGTTTAGGGATGGAAGCATGTGCCCATGTTTTTTTTTTTTTTTCTTTAACTTTGGGAGCCTATGAGGTACAGAGCTGTGCAGGTTATGTATATTCTTTGCCAGTCTCTGTGAGTTCATTTGAGCTTTGCCAATATTGATTTAGAGGACTTTGTTTCCTTGGTGTTTTTCCTCTGTTTTTTAAAATTTCTTCCTCCTTGTCCACTGGGTTCCCTCATCACTAAGTGGAGAAATTTGATGGAGACATCCCACTAAGGCCTGACTGTTCCAAGGCCTCCTTTTCTCTGCAGATCACCTTACTTTAGCTCTCTCTGTTTGTCCCCATCTGTTGCAATAGGAAGCTCTCTGAAGATTAACCTGATCCTGATTTAACTTTGGTATCTCTCTAGAAATTTGTCCATTTCATCCAGGTTCTCCAGTTTAATTGAGTATAGCCTTTTGTAGAATGATCTGATGATGTTTTGGATTTCTTCAAGATCTGTTGTTATGTATCCCTTTTCATTTCTGATTTTGTTAATTAGGATGCTGTCCCTGTGCCCTTTAGTGAGTCTGGCTAAGGGTTTGTCTATCTTGTTGATTCTCTCAAAGAACCAGCTCCTCATTTGGTTGAATCTTTGAATAGTTCTTCTTGTTTCCACTTGGTTGATTTCGCCCCTGAGTTTGATTATTTCCTGCCATCTACTCCTCTTGGGTGAATTTGCTTCCATTTGTTCTAGAGCTTTTAGGTGTGTTGTCAAGCTGCTTATGTGTACTCTCTCTAGTTTCTTTTTGGAGGCACTCAGAGCTATGAGTTTTCCTCTTACAAATGCTTTCATTGTGTCCTATAAGTTTGGTTATGTTGTGGTTTCATTTTCATTAAACTCTAAAAGTTCTAAATTTCTTTCTTTGTTCCTTCCTTGACCATTGAGAAGAGTGCTGTTTAGTTTCCACGTGAATATTGGCTTTCTATTATTTATGTTGTTATTGCAGATCAGCCTTAGTCCATGGTGATCTGATAGGATGCATGGGACAATTTAAATATTTTTGTATCTGTTGAGGCCTGTTTTGTGACCAATTATATGGTCAATTATGGAGAAGGTACCATGAGGTGCTGAGAAAAAGGTATATCCTTTTGCTTTAGGATAAAATGTTCTGTAGATATCTGTCAGATCCATTTGTTTCATAACTTCTGTTTGTTTCACTGTGTCCCTGTTTAGTTTCTGTGCATGATCTGTCCATCGATGAAAGTGGTGTGTTGAAGTCTCCCACTATTATTGTGTGAGGTGCAATGTGTGCTTTGAGCTTTACTAAATTTTCTTTAATGAATGTGGCTGCCCTTGTATTTGGAGCAGAATTGAGAGTTCCTCTTGTAAGATTTTACCTTTGATGTGTATGAATTGTCCCTTCTTGTCTTTTTTGATGACTTTGGGTTGGAAGTCGATTTTATTCAATATTAGAATGGCTACTCCAGCTTGTTTCTTCAGACCATTTGCTTGGAAATTTGTTTTTCAGCCTTTCATTCTGAGGTAGTTTCTGTCTTTTTCCCTGAGATGGGTTTCTGGTAAGCAGCAAAATGTTGGGTCCTGTTTGTGTAACCAGTCTGTTAGTCTATGTCTTTTTATTGGGGATTTGAGTCTATTGATATTAAGAGATATTAAGGAAAAGAAATTGTTGCCTCCTACAATTTTTGATGTTAAAGTTGGCATTCTGTTCTTGTGGCTCTTTTCTTTTAGGTTTGTTGAAGGATTACTTTATTGCTTTTTCTAGGAGGTGGTTTCTATACTTGTATTTTTTTTTTCTGTTATTATCCTTTGAAGGGCTGGATTCGTGGAAAGATAATGTGTGAATTTGGTTTTGTCGTGGAATACTTTGGTTTCTCCATCTATGTTAATTGAAAGTTTGGCTGGGTATAGTAGCCTGGGCTGGCATTTGTGTTCTCTTAGTGTCTGTATAACATCTGTCCAGTCTCTTCTGGCTTTCATAGTCTCTGGTGAAACATCTGGTGTAATTCTGATAATCCTGCCTTTATATGTTACTTGACTTTTTTCCCTTACTGCTTTTAATATTCTATCTTTATTTAGTGCATTTGTTTTTCTGATTATTATGTTTTGGGAGGAATTTCTTTTCTGGTCCAGTTTATTTGGAGTTCTGTAGGCTTCTTGTATGATCATGGACATCTCTTTCTTTAGGTTTGGGGAGTTTTCTTCTATAATTTTGTAGAAGATATTTGCTGGCCTTGTAAGTTGAAAATCTTCATTCTCATCTACTCCTATTATCGGTAGGTTTGTTCTTCTCATCCTGTCCTGGATTTCCTGGATGTTTTGAGTTAGGATCTTTTTGCATTTTGCATTTTCTTTGATTGTTGTGCTGATGTTCTCTACCTTTCTACTCCCCTTTTTAGGTCTCGGATGGTTTTGTTCAATTCTATCACCTGTTTTTAGTTGTGTTTCCTGTAATTTTTTAAGGGATTTTTGTGTTTCCTCTTTAAGTACTTCTACCTGTTTAGCAGTGTTTTCCTGTGATTCTCTAAGGACTTCTACCTGCTTAGCAGCGTTCTTCTGCATTTCTTTAAGAGAGTTATTAATGCCCTTCCTATTAATGCCTGTTCCTCCTGTGATTCTCTTAGCCTCTGTCAGCTGCCCTGGGAGTCCAGCTCTCTTCTGAGTCTCAGTGGTCAGAGTACTCTCTTCAGGCAAGCTGTCCTCTTTAAGTGAAGGTGCACAGATATCTGGCTTTCGGACTTGCCTCCTGGCAGAAGATGAAGGCCCGAAACAGGGCTTGTCCCAGAAGCTGTTAGCTTCTGGAATCCACACTCTCACCTGTGCAGACCTTTCTCTGCGGGATTCAGGAACCAAGATGGCCCCTGCAGATGTTCTGGCAATGCCCTCCTGGGCCGGGCAGACACCTCTTCTCTGGCAGGGAAGGTGCTGGGATGTCTGCCTCAGAAGCTCTGTGGCTCCTGCCTGTCCCAGAAGCTGTTAGTTTCTGTAGTCCACACTCTGACCTGTGCAGACTAGTCTAGGCGGGGTCCAGGAACCAAGATGTCTCTTGCAGATGCTCCCTCCTCTTTTATTTTTAAATTGAACTTAGCTATTCTAACATGTGTAGAATGAAAATCAAAGTTGTTTAGACTTGCATTTGTCTGATGTCTAAGGATGATTAACAATTAATTATTGCTCAAACATTTGCATTTTACATTTAAAAAATTATCTAATTAGATATATACACCTATTTAATTGATCTATTTATTTATATGTTACCTAATTTCTTGAGTTCTTTTCATATACAAGGTCTGCTTTGTCGAAATGATGTTATCATTAGACACAAAAAGGTTTTCAGTGTCATGGTGTATCCTTTATAGATCATAACTGTGCCATGCTATAAGTGTTCTGTTCAGATGACAGAGACCAATCTCCTTAGTGTGTATGAACAGTCTTCAGTAAGGATTTATTCAGTCTTTTATATAATCTTTACCATATAAAAAACCATAATGTGTTATATCATTCTATGAAATTGTTTATATTTGATATCTAATTAACAACTACTTCCAACTAAAAGTTATTGGAAATTTTACTCTCAGGAAGAATTATCTCTACATTTTATTCTAAAATAGAAATATTGTTTGTTTGGTGTCCAAAAAGTGGAATAATAACATTGGTGTGTAAAAAATTCAAATATGTGTTCTTTTGTATGATATTGGGTTGTATACTTCTTCCAGCTTTTCCCAAATTCCAGCACAGGGGTCAGGAGCTTCTGTTTATTGGTTAGGTGCAAATATCTGTATCTGACTCTCTGTTGCTTGTTGGATCTTCTAGAGTGCCCCTTTTTGTGAACTCTCCATAGCCTCAGTAATAGTATCAGGCCTTGGGACCGCCTCTTGAGCTGCATCCCACTTTGGGCCCGTCGTTGGACCTTCCTTTCCTCAGACACCTCTACATTTCTATCCCTGTACTTCTTTAAGACAGGAACAATTATGGGTCAGAATTTTGACTGTAGGGTGGCAACCCCATCCCTCATTTGATGCCCTGTCTTCCTGCTGGAGATGGGCTGCATAAGATCCCTCTCCCTACTGTTGGGAATTTCATCTAAGGTTCCTCCCTTTGAGTCCTGAGAGTCTCTCACCTCTCAGGTCTCTGGTGCATTCTGGAGGGTCCTTCCTACCTCCTAACACCTGAGGTTGCCTGTTTCAATTTTTCTGCTGGCCCTCATGACTTCAATCCTTTTCCCTCACTTCTTTATCTAATTTAGAAAGTCATGCATTTGAACCTAATAAATAGAATTATTTTATTGGTCAACTATCTAATGAGTTATTGGTGTTGAATGCAAGGATGTGAACAGGTATGTGCTTGGGCATTGGAGGGTTTAGTAGACACTACTTTTGAATGTTCTTTGAATGTGTTTGTTTTTGAAAAATAAAAATTAGAAAAGTAGCATTCCTAGACTTGCTGAAAGAGAAGCTATACTAGATGGGTAGCAATCAGACTGCCAGGAATTTTATCGTACAAAAAGAAGCAATAAGGTTGAGTTTTCTATGTTGGATGTGATATCCATCTCTGTCTTCTGTGTTAATCGTTCTCAGACCTTCAGTGCAGACTGAAATCCCAAACTTCATAGATCTTTACCTAAACGGTGATGTCATGGCATTCCTCAGCCCCTGTTATTGAACGAGTCAATACATTATATTTAACTATTATATGATTTAAACATGTAATATTCCTCTGAAATGCCTTAAATAAATAAAGACCATATATTCTTTTTTTGAGAAAGCAAAATTTTATATAATTAAGAATAAAAAGAAAACAAAGGGTGAATTTTGTTAAAAGTGTTATAACACATCAATTTATTTATTAAACATTTTATAACAAGAAAACATGTCTTTGTGACCCTGCTAATTCACCATTATTTAACACTAACTTTGTATCACTTATGTGTATATGTGTGCTTGCTTATGTTTATGTGCATTACAATTACATGCACATTCATACCTCATCTAAAGAGGCCAGAGAGAGTCAGGTCTTCTGTGATAAGAGTTACAGATGCTTATTAGTATCCTGAAGCTGAAGCAAGGTCCTTTGCAAGAGGACTGTGTACCCCATGAACCAGTAAACATAATTTGTGAATATTCTTTAATTTAGTTTAAAATTAATGGCATTCTATATTATTTTGGAATATCATTAAAATAATGAAGTTTATGTTTTATTTACTTTTTGTTTATGTGTACATGTATAGTACATGCATGTGCTTGTGCATGTAAATGCTGGTGCATCGTGTGTGTGTGTGTGTGTGTGTGTGTGTGTGTGTGTGTGTGTGCGTGCACACATGTATGCTTAGCCATGCACACACTTGTGCTTGTAGAGGTCAGAGGATAAATGCAAGAGTTATCTCTCTCATTGGAACATGTGGGTTATAAGATGCAACATACATTATAATTCATGGAAACAGCTGCCTTTACCTGCCAAGCCAGATAACCATTTTATGGCTCGCTTCTTTCACTTAAAGATAATTTTGAGGATTGTGGATTTGACTAAATGAACTGTTTCATTATTATGTTCTACACAGATACATTTTATAAATTGTGAGCTTATCCCACTCATGCATTATCCTCTAATTATTATGGGGAGTGGGGGTGGGTGGATATGGGGGACTTTTGGTATAGCATTGGAAATGTAAATGAGCTAAATACCTAATAAAAAATGGAAAAAAAAGATAATATGAAATGTCTACATTGTTATATAAGGTGTTTGACATATTTTTTATAGGTAATCATTCTGTTTTTCAAACATATGTGTTTTAAGTATTTGGGAAAATCTAGTATAAAAAGGGTAATTTGACTAAGATCGAAAGTTTAACTAGTCAAGGTATTTACACTAAGACACATTGCCAGTCCTAGGAAAAGTAAATAAATATTCTTTGCCATTAATAATTTATTTCTCAATTGTACTATCAAATACTTACAGGAGCATTACATTTTCAAACTTTGCATAAGTAATTGCTCAACTATAGCAAAATTCTGATTTGATATCTAGCTAGTATACAAATATCACCAACTTAATTTTCTATTGATGTAATTATTTTACACTTCTCAATGAATTTCTATTTCTCATTTTATGTCATAATTGTACACTATGCTGAGGAATTTAATATATTCAAAAGGAAAGAAAGTAAGTATAAAGAGTAATGATGTAATTATATTTTAATAACAAAATAAAAATTAGATTAATGTAACCACTACTATATGTTATTTTGTTATAATATGAAATAATTTAAATTTAATATTAGAATTTTTGCCTATTTTTATTTCACTCAATTTTACATACATTCATCATAATTTTGATTAACTTGAGTACTGTTAATAAATGTACTGTTCTCGTGTAATTTATTTTCATAATGCCTATGGACTTTAATTCTTGAAGTTTGTCTAATGATAAAACTCTACATCAATAACATTGCCTATGATTCTTCAAGGTAATGTTGTTCAATTTACCCAAGTCGTACAATTAACACAACTTTATTTAGCACTTCCTGTCGTTTTGTCTATATTTAAACACTCATATGTTGAATAACCTAAACTATTTTCTAAATTAGTTATCAATAAACATGACAATCAGTAAAATAGGAAAAATATATCTCATCTTCATTCACAAATTTACTATTTTTAGAGTTTTTAATTTTCATTTGAAGTTTTTTTAAAACCAGTGTAAAATAACCTTCTATTTTACTTTACTGTGCTATACTATAAATGTCTTCATAGATTCAGAAATAAATCATTTAACGATAGGATGATTTCTATAGATGTTTGCCCTTAAGTGACTTTTTCATCACAGTGTACACTTATTTAAGGTCAAACAATACAGCAATATTAGCAGGGCCAATCATTTTGGATCCCTCTCCTGTATGCCACTTAATAACAACTGAAACATATTTGCAGAACATTGGTCTATATGAAGATATTCTCCTCCTCCTCCTCCTCCTCCTCCTCCTCCTCCTCTTCTTCTTCTCCTCCTCCTTCTTCTTCTTCTATTAATTAATTAATTTTTTTACACTTCATATTTTGTTCCCCACTCCAACACCCTGTCCACCCTCCAACTGTTATTAAGCATGAGTTCAACACTTGTGGGTTAAAAACCTTTAGATACAAAATATTTTTTAAAATCTGCATACAGAGAAAGTATGGAGAGAATATTTATTTTACTAATACTGAAATAATAGACATAAAAATATTTATATAGCACAAACATTCTTGGTTATTATGTGCCTCAGTTATATGTCCAACTTTGCATATGGAACAGGAAAGTCAGCATATGTTAATAGTTATAGGGATTTTAGAATTAATATTCTATATATTCTGACAAATATATAGAAGTAGATATATGTATGTATGTCTGTAGAAGTAGATATATGTATGTATGTATGTATGTATGTATGTATATACATATATGTATTGATTTAAATATGAAATTTCTCCCTAGGCTCTTGTATTTGATGACATAGACTTATGTACATTGCACAGGCTGTAGAAATGTATAAGGTGGGATCTTATTGGAAGACATATATCACCTGGAAGGAAGCTTTGAAAAATTAAATCTTTACCCTACTTCCTAATTTTTGTTAAAGATCTGAACTCTCAACTTCCTCCTGCTGTGACAATTCTGCCAAGATTCCCCACAAAGATGGACTCTTTTCACCCTCTGGAACCAAAATCCAAATTAGAACAATTTGTCAGTTTTAAATTATTGTGGAAAGCTTTGTGAAAACTCCTACATTCTATTCCATATAGCAATGTTATACATAACTTTGTTCCATAATATCTATGATGTAAACAATATTAGTCCCAATCCCTTATTAGACAGCTTGGTTTGCAATTCTTCTGTATTGCTATTATGTTCTGAACTAAATACTCTTATTGATTTCAGCATGCTTTAAAAACTGTAGAAGTGATTTAGGATATTTCAACATGCCAAGAGTATCTGTGCCTAACTTCCTGTAAGTCAAAGGTGAAAGTTCTGAATTTCATAAGAAAAGAAAAAAAAAATCAAGTTCTAAGATAGCTAAGTTGCATGTAAACATGATCAGTAATCTCTTATTGTGGATAATTTAATATATTATTAAATGCTATATTTAGATTTTTGCCATAATTTCAGACATCTTGTGAGCACATAATATCATATACTCTACAGATAAATGGTACTATTTATTGTCTCCTTGTGTTTGACATGTTTTCTTATTCTCTTTATGTTGTCTTTCTAAAATAAACTTCAATATTTTTAATGTCAAGGTTATAGACTATTCCTGTCATATAAAATAGCTAATAATTTTTGAATAATTATTTTTCTTTCCCATTAATTTTCTTGTCTCTATTTGAAACTCTTACCATAATATGTGAAACAACTGAATACTGCTCTATAAGGCATTGAAATTTATTTCTATTTTTGTCTTTTGGTCATCTAACTTTGTCTTTAATGTTTGGCTATATCATTTGACCTAATTTCAGTTTAATGATCCATATCTATGTGTATGCAGTATTAAACCAAACACATAATAATTTACTTCACATACTATGTTTTCTAGAAATACAATTTCATTCTTCTGTTTAGAAGATCTCTATAAACATTGCTAGATTGCTAAAATCATACCTATGTTAGCATAATTATAGCAATGCTATAATTTATATTATTGAGCATTTTCCAGAGGACTGTTTTAAAACATACTGCTGAGAATTTATACATATTTATCATATGTATGACTGTTTCTATTAATGATGCTGTTCTTGATTATGGGCAACATCTGTGTTTCAAGATGATAACTGGAAACTATTTTGATCCTAGGTAGCCATTGTGGATGAGACTTTATTAAGTCCTGAATTATTTATTGATCTATTTAAAATATGATATTATTTTTCAGAGAATACCAAAATCCCTGGTGATTTTTAATTTCATTATATTTTACTGTTAATTAAAGCTGATGATACTAAAAGAAATTTGAGTGTAGGATAATCCTAAAGTGTCTGTATCTCTAAAGGATCAACCAGATTTGGGGCCAATCAATGTTTGGAAAGTTCAGTCAGATCCTTTCCCCTGGTTGGTATCAAATATTGCACATCTTTATTTACTTTGCAACTGTCTACTAGTTGCCCTTTATGGGTACTGTTTCAAGTCTGAGCACTTCAGTCTTTGTTACATCCACTCCAGTAGTGACACATGTGACAGGACTAGAAATATGGATGTAGTCCGGAGGCTAAAAGTTCCCAGAAACATGGTCTCTTGGAACCATGGCATCCCATATAACGAATGCTCCAAACTTGACCTAGCAAATGGATTTGTGTGCTCTCTTTCAGTATTATTTTAGTATAGGTCGCTCCAAGCAATGGTTTGCCAAATACCTAAGCATATTCAAACTTTGCTTCCTGGCCTTCACCAATGCCCTAGATAGTCCTTGAGTCAACCCTGGGCTTGGAATTTAGTAAGAATGTTGCCTATTCAGTGACATTCAGAATTGCTTCTAGTATTATAAAAGAGATAGTGAAAGAAATCAGGCAACTGAGGTCAGTCCGTGGCAAGTCCTCAGTCCTTGTAGTCCTCTAATCCAAAAGAAAGTCTCATTCAGTTTGGGATAATTCTTTATTTTATATGAAAACAATCTTTCCCCTTTTCTGTCTAGTAAAATCTAGTCATTTTACAAACCCCTGTCTCATCATGGTGCTCACACCAACACTTTGTTTAATTTTTTTCTAGTAGTCTAAGACTGGCAACTTTTTCCCCTTTTCTTATATATTATTTTTTTATTTTGGCATATACTGTTATAAGTATCTTTTAATTGCAATATCTTTATGAGTTTTCTAGTATTTTCATTATACTTATATTGTAAAATAGTAAAAGTTCTAATCCTCCTTACTGACTGCTAGAATAGAAACAGCAATGACAGCAAATTTATTGTCAGTTTGGATTCCTGATATATCATGGATGCTAACGACTTACACAAAATTCACACGCAACAGATAATATTCAAATTCACAGAATAACTAATGCTTTACTAAATTGTGACTTTAAAAATTGCTCTTCTAAATACTTCTAAATGCTACATTTCTATTTTACTTTCTATTATGTATTCTTCATGTTTATTTACTTTTTCTTGGAAATAATAAAATATTTTTATATGTAAATATCTGCCCATAAAATCCTATTTAAATGAAAAATAATAAATTAATACACTTAATAACAGTTTATCAATAACAGTTACTGAAGCTTAACTTTGGGAGCTTGTCACTGTTATTAAATATTTTTATTGCAAATAAAGTATAGAAGAATGGAAAATAAGACACAAAATCAAAAGGGAATCACAATTTAGAGGACAATAGTGCAACAGACATACGAACATGTTTCCACTAGCAAGCATAATTCAGAGAGGCAGAAAGGATATCACTCAAACAATATTTACAAATCCAATTCAAACTATTTACCAAACAATTCATAACATTTAAAACACTTCTAATAGGTTAAGTTTGGGTCTGATTATGAGAAAGGATATTTAGAAATTGGAACATATGCCTGCAGGCATTGTAAACACCTTTTATAAACAATAAATATGAAATAGCTTCAAATATGTTATCATGGTATTAATCCCAGCACTCAGGAGACACAGGAAAATGGTCTCTGTGAATAGGAGACCTTTCTTATCTATTGGGCATTTTCCAGGAGCAACTAGGGCTACATGGAAAGCCTCTTCCTCAAACACAAACAAACACACAGCTCCATGAAGTATTTCTTTCACTGTGATATATTATTTTCCTTTACTTAAGGTGGCTAATAGTTCTAGCTCAGTCCCTAAAGGAAGAAGAGACTCCAAGAGAGACATTGTAGAGATGTTCTTTTTTAAAATGATACCTGATTAACTTTATCATTCATGCAAGAACTCATGAACGAACTTGTTGTTCCTGTTCATGAAGTGTTTGCAAACCCCAAAAGACTACCAAGGAGCTGAGTCCAATGCAATCATACTAGAGTCGTTATTCAAACAAAATGTGGTTAGTTTATCTTTCCTAATAGTAACAGAAAAATTCTCTCTGCTGGTGTTAAGATCCTTAAAGTGGTTCAAGATCAATTCCAATGGAGTTGAAGGAGCCTGTGCCATATTAGCATAAATCAGAGTCACCTCAGCCTAAGAAAAAAAGACAGATAACAGGTCTCAGTAAAAGCACAAACATACAGTTACAAGAATCTCAGGAGAGAGAAAACAAACAAACAAACAAACAAACAAAACAAAACACCAAAATAACCAGACAGTGGGCACCGTGGCTCCCTAAGCCTGCACTTCACCAAATGTTGAGTGCAAATGTGCCACTCCCAGTGTCTGGAACATCTCTAAGCTCTTCGTGGTCACAGCTTCCCAGGGCGTTCACTTTAGCTGGACCTGATCACAGTTACAGTTTCTATGCCAGCTCTCAAAACAGATATACAAAATCTGTATCCATTCTTTGGTTGAGGAAGATCAAGTTTGTTTCCATATTCTGGTTATTATAAATAAGGCTGCAATACTCTCAATTACCATAGACCGTAAAAACAAGATATTCCACAACAAAACCAAATTTAAACAAAGTTATTCCAGAAATCCAGCCTTACAAAGAATGATAGATGAAAAAACACCTAAACAAGGAGGGAAACTACACCATAGAAAAAGCAAGAAAGTAATCTTTCAACAATTCCAAATGAAGTTAGGCACAAAAACCTAATGCCACCTCTAAAAACAAAATAACAGAGTAACAGATAATTTTTCCTTAATGGCTCTTAACATCAGTGGACTCAATTCCCCTATAAAAACACATAGACTAACAGACAGACTGAATAAACAGTACCCAACATTTTCCTGCATACAGGAAACCCACCTTAGGGACAAAGACAGACACTACCTTAGACTAAAAGATTGGAATACAATTTTCCAAGCAAATGGCCCCAAGAAACAAGCTGGAATAGCCTTTCTAATATGAAATGAAGTCGACTTTCAAACAAAAGTTACCAAAAAGGATAAAGAAGGACAGTTCATACTTGTCAAAAAAAAAAAAAAAATCTACCAAGATTAACTCTCAATTCTTAACATCTATGCTTCAAATGAAAGGGCACCCATGTTCATAAAAGAAACATTACTAAAGCTCAAAGCACATATCACACCCCACAAAATAATAATGAGACACCTTAACACCCCACTCTCAGCAATGGACAGATCATGGAAATAGAAACTAAACAGAGAAACAGTGAAACTAACAGAAGTTATGAACCAAAAGGCTCTAACAGTTATTTATAAAACACTTCATCCTAAAGCACAAGAATATACTCTCTTCTCAGCCCCTCATGGAACAGTCTCCAAAATTGACCACATAATTGGCCACAAAACAGGCCTCAACAGATACAAGGATATTGGAGTAATTCCATGCATCCTATTAAATCACCACGGACTAAGGCTGTTCTTAAATACCAACAAAAACATCAGAAAACAGCCAGGTATGTTGGTGCATGCCTTTAATCCCAGCACTCGGGAGGCAGAGGCAGGCGGATTTCTGAGTTCGAGGCCAGCCTGGTCTACAAAGTGAACTCCAGGACAGCCAGGACTATACAGAGAAACCCTGTCTCAAAAAACAAAATCAAACAAACAAACAAAAAACCAAAAACAAAACAAACAAACAAACAAACAAAAAACAACAACAAAACCAACAGAAAACACACATATACATGGGATCTAAAAAAATGTTCAATGATAACTTGGTCAAGGAAGAAATAAAAAAAAAATTAAAGACTTTTTATAATTTAATGAAAATGAAGACATATCATACCAAAATGTATGGGACACAGTGAAAGAAGTGGTAAGAGGAAAACTCATAGCTCTAAGGGCCTCCAAAAAGAAACTGTAGAGATCTTACACTAGCAGCTTGACCGCACACCTGAAAGCTCTAAAACAAAAAGAAGCAACTACATCCAAGAGGAGTAGATGGCAGGAAATAATTAAAATCATGACTGAAATCAACCAAATAGAAACAAAAATAACCATAAAAAGAATCAACAAAACCAGAATCTGGTTCTTGGAGAAAATAAATAAATAAATAAATAAATAAATAAATAAATAAATAAATATAGATAGATTGATAGATTGATAGATTGATAGATGATAGATAGATAAAACTTACCTAGACTAACCAGAGGGCACAGAGACAGTATCCAAACTATTAAAATCAGAAATGAAAAGGGAGCAATAACAACAGAAATAGTGGAAGTTCAAAAAATCATCAGGTCCTATAATAAAAGTTTACATTCAACTAAATTGGATATTCTGCATGAAACAGACAATTTTCTAGACACATACAAGATGCTAACATTAAAACAGGATCAGATAAACCATCCAAACATTCCCATAACACCTATAGAAATAGAATCAGTCATTAATATTCTTCCAACAACAACAACAACAACAAACCAAAAAAACAAAACAAAACAAAAAAAACCAAACAAACAAAAACAAAAACAAAGAAACTCAGTGTTAGGGGCCAAAACCAAGCTCCTTGTAAAAGTCTCAAAACGATTGCCAAACCACAAGATATAAAGTTGGGCTTCTTCCCTGAGTTGACTGGTTCAGATAAAGGTCACAAAGGTCTTTTCCAAGAGAGAGACCACAAGATGTGCCAAACCCTGAATGAACAACAAGTGTCCAGACCACAAGAATGTACCTTTAGATATTCTAGTTCCTGCTTCCCACTACATCTGCCAAAAGAAAAAAATTATCACTGCTCCCCCCGTCCTTCTGCATAAGGGTTATTTCCCCTTTGTTCTTTTTGTATAAAAACTGCAAGCTTTGCTGAATACAATGAGACCTTGACGAGATCCAGATTGACTCCATGTCTTTTCTGTGCTTGGTCTCCTTTTCTCTCTTGCCCCCCCCCCCCACTTGGTTTTCAGGAGCAGTCCCCTAGGGACCCACGAATAACTGGACCTGCTGGATGGGTCAACTCAGGACCAGATGGGTTTAGTGGAGAATTCTCTCAGACCTTTAAAGAGGACCTAATACTAATACTCTTCAAACTATTCCACAAAAATGAAACAAAATGTACAGTAACCAATTCATTCTATGAAGTCACATTTGTGCTAATACCCTAACCATACAAAGACCAAACAAAGAAAGAGAACTTGAGACCAATCTCCTTTATGAACGTTGATGCAAAACTACTCAATAAAATTCTTGCCAACCGAATCCAAGAACACATCAAAAGAATCATTCACCACAATTAAGTAGACTTTATCCCAGGGTTGCAAGGGTGATCCAATGTATAGAAATCCATCAATGTAATCTACTACATAAACAAACACAAAGGAAAAAAATACACATTATCATTTCATTAGATGCCAAAAAGCATTTGACAAAATTCAGCATCTCTTCATGTTAAAGGACTTGGAAAGATCAGGAATTCAGGGCCCATACCTAAACATAGTAAAAATAGTATACATCAAACCAATAGCCAACATCGAACTAAATGGAGAGAAAACTGAGGCAATCCCACTACAATCAGAGACTAGAAAAGGCTGCCCACTCTTTCCCTATCTATTCAGCATAATTCTTGAAGTTCTAGCTAGGGCAATTAGACAACAAATGAAGGTCAAAGGGATACAAATTGGAAAGGAATAAAAAAATAGATATCACTATTTGCAGATAATGTGATTGTATGCTTAAGTGAACACAAAAATTCCACCACAGAGCTCCTAATCCTGATAAACAACTTCAGCAATGAGGCTGGATATCAAATTAACCAAACAAATCAGTAGCCTTCCTCTTCTCAAACAATTAACAGGCTGAGAAAGAAATTAGGGAAATGACAACCTTCACAACAGCCAAAAATTATATTGCATACCTTGGTGTAACTCTAACCAAGCAAGCGAATCTATATGATAAGAACTTGAGGTCTGTGACGAAAGAAATGTAAGATCTCAGAAGATGGAAAGATCTCTCATGTTCATGGATTGGCCGAATTAATGCAGTAGAAATGATCATCTTTATGAAAGCAATCTCTAGATTCAGTGCAATCTCTATCAAAAATAACAGATAAATTCTTCATAGAGTTAGAAAGAACAATTTGCAAATTCATTTGGAATAACAAATGACCCAGGATAACAAAATTTTCCTGAACAATAAAAGAACTTCTGGGTGAATTACCATTCTTGACTTCAAGCAGTATTACAGAACAATAGTGATAAAAACAAAACAAGACAAAAAACAAACAAAAAAAAGCAGCAGCAGCAACAAAAAAAAATTGCATGGTATTAGTACAGAGGCAGGTAGGAAGATTAATGCAATAGAATTGAAGACCCAAAATTGAACCCAAACACATATGGTCACTTGACCTTTAACAAAGGTACTAAAACAATCAATTGAAATAATGACAGAATTTTCAACAAATGATGCTGGTTCAACTGGTGGTCAGGACTTAGAAGAATGCAAATTGACCAATTCTTTTTTTTTAAATATTTTTATTAGATATTTTCCTCATTTACATTTCCAATGCTATCCCCAAAGTCCCCCATAGCCTCCCTCCCACTCCCCTATCTGCCCACTCCCACTTTTGGCCCTGGTGTTCCCCTGTACTGAGGCATATAAAGTTTGCATGACCGATGGGCCTCTCTTTCCAGTGTTGGCCAACTAGGCCATCTTTTGATACATATGCAGCTAGAGTCAAGAGCTCCAGGGTACTGGTTAGTTCATATTGTTGTTCCACCTATAGGGTTGCAGATCCCTTTAGCTCCTTGGGTACTTTCTCTAGCTCCTCCATTGGGGGCCCTGTGAACAATCCAATAGCTGACTGTGAGCATCCACTGCTGTGTTTGCAAGGCCCCGGCATAGTCTCACAAGAGACTGGGTCCTTTCAGCAAAATTTCAGCAAAATCTTGCTAGTGTATGCAATGGTGTCAGCGTTTGGAGCCTGATTATGGGATGGATCCCCGGATATGGCAGTCTCTAGATGGTCCACCCTTTTGTCTCAGCTCTAAACTTTGTCTCTGTAACTCCTTCCATTCGTGTTTTGTTCCCAATTCTAAGAATGGGTGTCCACACTTTGGTCTTCGTTCTTCTTGAGTTTCATGCATTTCACAAATTGTATCTTCTATCTTGTGTATTCTAATTTTCTGGCTAATATCCACTTATCAGTGAGAACATACCATTTGACTTCTTTTGTGATTGGGTTACATCACTCAGGATGATGCCCTACAGGTCCAACCATTTGCCTAGGAATTTCATAAATTCATTCTTTTTAATATCTGAGTAGTACTCCATTTTGCAAATGTACCACATTTTCTGTATCCATTCCTCTGTTGTTGGGCATCTGAGTTCTTTCCAGCTTCTGGCTATTATAAATAAGGCTGCTATGAACACAGTGGAGCTTGTGTCTTTCTTACAAGTTAGAATATCTTCTGGATATATGCCCGTGAGAGGTATTGCTGGATCCTACAGTAGTACTATGTCCAATTTTCTGAGGAACCACCAGACTGATTTCCAGAGTGGTTGTAAAAGCTTGCAATCCCACCAACAATGGAGGAGTGTTTCTCTTTCTCCACATCCTTGCCAGCATTTACTGTCACCTGAATTTTTATCTTAGCCATTCTGACTGGTGTGAGATGCAATATCAGGCTTGTTTTGATTTGCATTTCCCTGATGATTAAGGATGTTGAACATTTTTTTCAGGTGCTTCTCAGCCATTCCGTATTCCTCAGGTGAGAATTCTTTGTTTAACTCTGAGCCCCATTTTTAATGGGGTTATTTGATTTTTCTGGAGTCCACCTTCTTGAGTTCTGTATATATATTGGATATTAGTCCACTATCTGATTTAGAATAGGTAAGGAAACTTTCCCAATCTGTTGGTAGCCTTTTTGTCTTATTGATGGTGTCTTTTGCCTTACAGAAGCTTTGCATTTTTATGCGGTCCCATTTGTCAATTCTCGATCTTACAGCACAAGCCATTCCTGTTCTATTCAGGAATTTTTCCCCTGTGCCCATATCTTTGAGGCTTTCCCCCACTTTCTCCTTCATAAGTTTCAGTGTCTATGGTTTTATGTGGAGTTCCTTGATCCACTTAGAGTTGACATTAGTACGAGGAGATAGGAATGGATTAAGTAGCATTCTTCTACATGATAATCACCAGTTGTGCCAGCACCATGAGTTGAAATGCTGTCTTTTTTCTACTAGATGGTTTTGTATCCCTTGTCAAAGATCAAGTGAACATAGGTGTGTGGGTTCATTTCTGGGTCTTCATTTCTATTCCATTGGTCTACTTGTCTGTCGCTATACCAATACCATGCAGTTTTTATCACAGTTGCTCAGTAGTACAGCTTTAGGTAAGACATGGTGATTACACCAGAGGTTCTTTTATCCTTGAGAAGAGTTTTTGCTATATTAGGATTTTTTTTATTCCAGATGAATTTGCAGATTGCTCTTTCTAATTCTTTGAAGAATTTAGTTGGAATTTTGATGGGGATTGCATTGAATCTGTAGATTGCTTTTGGTAAGATAGCCATTTTTACAATTTTGATAGTGCCAATCCATGAGCATGGGAGATCTTTCCATCTTCTGAGATCTTCTTTAATTTCTTTCTTCAGAGACTTGAAGTTCTTATCATACAGATCTTTTACTTCCTTAGGTAGAGTCATGCCAAGGTATTTTATATAATTGGTGAGTATTGAGAAGGTTGTTGTTTCCCTAATTTCTTTCTCAGCCTGTTTATTCTTTGTGTAGAGAAAGAACATCGACTTGTTTGAGTTAATTTTATATCCCGATACTTCACTGAAGCTGTTTATCAGGTTTAGAAGTTCTCTGGTGGAATAATTAGGGTCATACATATATACTATCATATCTGCAAAAAGTGATATTTTGAGTTCGTCCTTTCCATTTTGTATCCCCTTGATCTCCTTTTGTTGTCGAATTGCTCTGGCTAGGACTTCAAGTACAATGTTGAATAGGTAGGGAGAAAGTGGGCAGCCTTGTCTAGTCCCTGATTTTAATGGGATTGCTTCTAGCTTCTCAACATTTACTTTGATGTTGGCTACTTGTTTGCTGTAGATTGCTTTTATCCTGTTTAGATATGGACCTTGATTTCCTGATCTTTCCAAGACTTTTATCATGAATGGCTGTTGGATTTTGTCAAATGCTTTCTCTGCATCTAAGGAGATGATCATGTGGATTTTGTCTATGAGTTTGTTTATATAATGGATTACATTGATGGATTTCTGTATATAAAACCATCCCTGCATCCCTGGAATAAAACCTAAGTGGTCAGGATGGATGATTGTTTCAATGTGTTCTTGGATTCAGTTAGCTAGAATTTTATTGAGTACCGTTGCTTTGATATTCATAAGGGAAATTGGTCTGAAGTTCTCTAACTTTGTTGGATCTTTCTGTGGTTTAGGTATCAGAGTAATTGTGGCTTCATAGAATGAGTTGGGTAGAGTACCTTCTACTTCTATTTTGTGGAATAGTTTGTGAAGAACTGGAATTAGATCTTCTTTGAAGGTCTGATAGAACTCTGCACTAAACTCATCTAGTCCTGAACTTTTTTTGGATGGGAGAGTATTAATGACTGCCTCTATTTCTTTAGGGGATATGGGATTATTTAGATCATTAACGTGAGCCTGATTTAACTTTGGTACCTGGTATCTGTCTAGAAATTTGTTCATTTCGTCCAGGTTTTCCAGTTTTGTTAAGTATAGCCTTTTGTAGTAGGGTCTGATGGTGTTTTGGATTTCTTCAGGATCTGTTGTTATGTCTCCCTTTTCATTTCTGATTTTGATAATTAGGATGCTGTCCTTGTGCCCTCTAATGAGTCTGCTTAAGGGTTTGTCTAACTTGTTGATTTTTTTAAAGAACCAGTTCCTCATTTGTTTGATTCTTTGAATAGTTCTTCTTGTTTCCACTTGGTTGATTTCACCCCTGAGTTTTATTATTCCCTGCCATCTACTCCTCTTGGATGAATTTGCTTCCTTTTTATTCTAGAGCTTTTAGGTGTGTTGTCAAGCTGCTAGTGTGTGCTGTCTCTAGTTTCTTTTTGGAGGCACTCAGAGCTATGAGTTTCCCTTTTAGAAATGCTTTCATTGTGTCCAATAGGTTTGGGTATGTTGTGGCTTCATTTTCATTAAACTCTAAAAAGTCTTTTCTTTCTTTCTTTATTCCTTCCTTGACCAAGGTATCATTGAGAAGAGTGTTATTCAGTTTCCACTTGCATGCTGGCTTTCCCATATTTATGTTGTTATTGAAGATCAGCCTTAGGCCATGGTGGTCTGATAGGATGCATGGGACAATTTCAATGGCTACTCTAGCTTTTATCTTCAGACCATTTGCTTGGAAAATTGTTTTCCACCCTTTCACTCTGAGGTAGTATCTGTCTTTTTCCCTGAGATGGGTTTCCTGTAAGCAGCAAAATGTTGGTCCTGTTTGTGTAGCTCGTCTGTTAGTCTATGTCTTTTTATTGGGGAATTGAGTCCATTGATATTAAGAGATATTAAGGAAAAGTAATTTTTGCTTCCTATTATTTTTGTTGTTGGAGTTGGCATTCTGTTCTTGTGAATGTCTTCTTTTTTGGCTTGTTGAAGGATTACTTTATTGCTTTTTCTAGGGCATGGTTTCTGTCCTTGTGATTTTTTTTTAATCCTCTGAAGGGCTGGATTCGGGATAGATAATATGTGAATTTGGTTTTGACATGGAATACTTTGGTCTCTCCATCTATGGTAATTGAGAGTTTGGCTGGGTATAGTAGCCTGGGCTCGCATTTGTGTTCTCTTAGTGTCTTTATAACATCTGTCTGGGATCTTCTGATTTTCATAGTCTCTGGTGAACAGTCTGGTATAATTCTGATAGGCCTGCCTTTATATGTTACTTTGCCTTTATCCCTTACTGCTTTTAATATTCTATTTTTATTTAGTGCATTTGTTGTTCTGATTATTATGTGTGGGGAGGAATTTCTTTTCTGGTCTGGTCTATTTGGAGTTCTGTAGGCTT
The DNA here is from genome assembly GCF_000001635.26 of Mus musculus. Taxonomy (NCBI): domain Eukaryota; kingdom Metazoa; phylum Chordata; class Mammalia; order Rodentia; family Muridae; genus Mus; species Mus musculus. The sequence continues at coordinate 83,526,917 of NC_000080.6, read as the reverse complement.
CTTATATGTTCATGGGCATCTCTTTCTTTAGGTTTGGGAAGTTTTCTTGTATAATTTTGTTGAAGATATTTGCTGACCCTTTAAGTTGAAAATCTTCATTCTCATCTTCCCCTATTATCCGTAGGTTTGGTCTTCTCATTGTGTCCTGGTTTTCCTGGATGTTTTGAGTTAGGATCTTTTAGCATGTTGTATTTTCTTTGATTGTTGTGCTGATGTTCTCTATGTAATCTTCTGCACCTGAGATTTTCTTTTCTATCTCTTGTATTCTGTTGCTGATGCTTGAGTCTATGGTTCCAGATTTCTTTCCTAGGGTTTCTATCTCCAGCGTTGCCTCACTTTGGGTTTTCTTTATTGCGTCTTCTTCCCTTTTTAGGTCTTGGATGATTTTATTCAATTCTATCACCTGTTTGGTCATGTTTTCCTGCTATTCTTTAAGGGATTTTTGTGCTTCTTCTTTAAGGTCTTCTACCTCTTTAGCAGTGATCTCCGGTATCTATTTAAGTGCATTATTATAGGCCTTCTTGATGTCCTCTACCATCATCATGTGATATGCTTTTAAATCCGGGTCTATCTTTTTGGGTGTGTTATGTCGCCCAGGACTGGGTGGGGTGGGAGTGCTGTGTTCTGATGACAGTGAGTGGTCTTGCTTTCTGTTAGTAAGATTCTCACGTTTGCCTTTCACCATATGGTAATCTCTGGAGTTAGTTGTTATAGTTGTCTCTGGTTAGAGCTTGTTCCTTATGCGATTCTGTTACCCTCTATCAGCACACCTGGGAGACTAGCTCTCTCCTGAGTTTCAGTGGTCAGAGTACTCTCTGCAGGCAAGCTGTCATCTTGCAGGGAAGTTGCCCAGATATCTGGTGTTTGAACCTGCCTCCTGGCAGAAGTTGTAATCCACTCACCAGAGGTCCTAAGATCCAGTGGAGAGTCCTCTGGGGACATTGGGGGTGTCTGCAGACTCCACGCCCAAGGTGCCCAGGTGCTGGTGCTGGTGCCCACTGGAAGGGACTTGTGATCCTGGTCATTCTGGGTTTTCTGTTTCCCTGATTATTGCTGTCTCAGGTTCCGCATGATTGGATTGGAGCAGCAGTTGTGTTCCACTCAGCAGAGGTCCTAAGATCCTGTGGAGAGTCCTGCAAGGACTTTGGGGGTGTCCGCAGACCCCACACCCAAGATGTGTTGGTGCTGGTGCTGACTGGAGATGGGACCAATTCTTATCTCCTTGTACAAAGCTCAAGTCCAAGTGGATCAAGGACATCCACACAAAACCAGATACCATAAAACTTATAGAGGAGAAAGTGGGGGAAGAATCTTGAACATACGGGCACAGGGGAAATTTTTCTGAATAGAACAGCAATGACTTGTGTTGTAAGATCAAGAATTGTCAATTGGGATCTCATAAAATTGCAAAGCTTCTGTAAGGCAAAGGACACTGTCAAGAAGAACAAATGACAACCAACAGATTGGGAAAAGATATTTAACAATCCTAAACCCTATAGAGGGCTAATATCCAATATATACAAAGAACTCAAGGAGTTAGACTCCAGAGAACCAAGTATCCCTATTAAAAATAGGGAAAGGTCCATCCATTTGCCTAGGAAATTCATAAATTCATTCTTTTTAATAGCTGAGTAGTACTTCATGTAAAGGTAACATATTGTTTGTATCCATTCTTCTGTTGAGGGGCATTTGGGTTCTTTCCAGCTTCTGGCTATTATAAATAAGGCTGCTATGAACTTAATGGAGCATGTATCCTTCTTACCAGTTGGAACATCTTCAGGATATATGCCCAGAGGTATTACAGGATCCTTTGGTAGTACTATGTCCAAGTTTCTGAGAAACCACCAGACCAATTTCCAGAGTGGTTGTACAAGCTCACAATCACACAAACAATAGAGGAGTGTTCCTCTTTATCCACATCCTCTCCAGCATCTGCTGTCACCTGAGTTTTTGATCTTAGCCATTCTGACTGGGGTGAGGTGGAATCTCAGGGTTGGTTTGATTTGCATTTCCTTGATGATTAAGGATGCTGAACATTTTTTCAGGTGATTCTCAGCCATTTGGTATTCCTCAGGTGAGAATTCTTTGTTAAGCTCTGCACCCCATTTTTAATGGGGTTATTTGTTCTTTTTTTTTTTTTTGGAGTCCACCTTCTTGAGTTCTTTATATATATTAGATATTAGTCCCCTATATGGTTTAGGATAGGTAAGAATACTTTCCCAATCTGTTGGTGGCCTTTTTGTCTTATTGACAGTGTCTTTTGCCTTGCAGAAGCTTTGCAATTTTACGATGTCCCATTTGTCTATTCTCGATCTTACAGCACAAGCAATTGCTGAAATTCCTAGTCAAATGGATGAACCTGGAGGGCATCATCCTGAGTGATGTAACCCAATCACAAAAGAACTCACATGATATGTACTCACTGATAAGTGGATATTAGCCCAGATACTTAGAATACCCAAGATATAAGATACAATTTGTGAAACTCATGAAACTAAAGAAGAATGAAAACCAAAGTGTGGACACTTTGCCCCTTCTTAGAACTGGGAACAAAACACCCATGTAAGGAGTTACAGAGACAAAGTTTGGAGCTGAGATGAAAGGATGGACCATCTAGTGACTGCCATACCCTGGGATCCATCCCACAATCAGCCCCCAAACGCTGACACCATTGCATACACTAGGAAGATTTTGATGAAAGGACCCTGATATAGCTGTCTCTTATGAGACTATGCCTGGGCGTGGCAAACACAAAATTGGATGCTCACAGTCAACTATTCGATGGATCACAGGGCCCCCAATGGAGGAGCTAGAGAAAGTACCCAAGGAGCTGTAGGGAACTGCAACCCCATAGGTGGAACAACAATATGAAATAACCAGTACCCCCTGGAGCTCTTGACTCTAGCTGCATATATATCAGAAGATGGCCTAGCTGGCCATCAGTGGGAAAAGAGTCCCATTGGTTGTGCAAACTTTATATGCCTCAGTATAGGGGAACGCCAGGGCCAAGAAGTGGGAGTGGGTGGGTAGGGGAATGTGTGGAAGAGGGTATGGGCGACTTTTGGGATAGCACTGGAAATGTAAATGAAGAAAATACCTAATTTTTTTAAAAAAAGGACTAAAAAAAAAGGGGGAAACAGAGCTAAACAAAGAAGTTTCTTCTGAGGAATATTGAATAGCTGAGAAGTACCTAAAGAAATGTTCGATATTTTTAGTCTTCAGGAAAATGCTAATCAAAACAACACAGAGATTCCAACTCACACAGGTCAGAATGGCTACAGATGAAAGACTCAGGTTATAGCAGATGCTGGCAAGGATGTGGAGAAAGAGGAACAGTCCTCCATTGCTGGTGGTAATGCAAGCTGCTACAACTTCTTTGGAAATCAGTTTGGAGGTTTCTCCACATATTGGACATAGTAGCACCTGAGGACCCAGCTATACTACTCCTGGGCATACAACCAGATGATATTCCAACATTCAATAAGGACATGTGCTCCACTATGATCACAGCAGAAATATTTATAACAGCTAGTTGCTGGAAAGAACCCATGTGTCCCTCAACAGAGAAATGGATACAGATAATGTAGTACATTTACACAGTGGAGTACTACTCAGTTATTAAAAATGATGAATTCATGAAATTCTTAGGCTAACAAATAGAACTAAAAAATATCCTCCTGAGTGAGGTAACCCAATCACAAAAGAAAACACATGATATGCACTCACTGATAAGTAAATATTAGTGCAAAACCTCCGAATAACCAGGATACAATTCACAGACCACATGAATCTCAGGGAGGAGGAAGACCAAAGTGAGCATGTTTCAGTCCTTCTAAGAAGGAGAACAAAATACCCACAGGAGCAAATATGGAGGGAGATATAGTGTACAGCAGAGACTAAAGGAAAAACCACCCAAAGACTTTCCCACCTGGGGATCCATCCCATATACAGTTACCAAACCCAGATACTATTGTGGATGCCAAGAAGTGCATGCTGAAAGGAGCCTGATATGACTGTCTCCTGAGAGGCCCTGCCAGACCTTATAAATACAGAGGTTGATGTTAGCAGCCAACCATCGGATTTAGCACAGGGTCCCTAATAAAGCAGTTAAAGAAGGGATTGAAGGAGTTGAACAGGTTTGCAACCCCATAGGAAGAACAACATCAATCAACTAGAACTTCCAGAACTTGTAGGGACTAAGCCATCAACAAAGGAGTACACATGACCCATCTGCGTATGTAGCAGAGGATGGCCTTGTTGTGCATCAATAGAAGGAGAGGCCTTGGTCTTATGAATGCTCAGTAGATGCCACTGTAGGCGAATCGAGGGTAGGGAGTTGGGAGTGGGTAAGTTCATTGAGGAATACCCTCATAGAAGCAGGGGGAGGGAGGATGTGATAGGGTGTTTCTGGGAGGTTGGCAAATTGGGAAAGGGCATAATATTTGAAATGTACATAAAGAAAATATCAAAATAAAGCACCCCAAACCAAAAAAGAACAACAAACAAACAAACAAACAAACAAACTGACAGATGTGGCACTACATAATGAATATATTTGCCACAGTTCTGTGCAGACAAACTGACCAGACACAGATAATAATTTCTTACTGGCTGTAAAGACTCTTTGGGTCAGTAGCCCTAAGGGCTTTGGGGCTCCTGTCCAATGAAGCAAGATGTTGTGACCATTCAGGAAGTGTTTGTGAACCTCAAAGACCACTAAGGAGCTGATTCTGATGCAATCATGCTAGGGTCTTTATTTGAGCTTGACCTTGGGCTCAGCATCTTTGATGCAGCAGGATACATGCATGAAACCCCAAGACACACGTGGGCGAAGGTTTTATAGGAAATGGAAGGCAAGCAAGAGGGTTTCTAAGCCTGACAATCGTCTAATTGAATGACTATTGTAAGCAAAAAGGTAGATGCTAGGAAGCAAAACTATGAACAGTCACAAAGGATTTAAAAATACATCTGGAATTACCAGACTGATCCTGATTGGCTGCTGCTATGGAGTAAATAGTGAGTAACTCAGTGGTATGGGCCACAGACAAGCTATGTGATTCTTCCAGGAACATTGGTGCTGCTTGGGTTAAGCTGCAGGTCTAGTTCTCAGGCCTTTTTTTTTTTTTTTTTTTCATTTCAAATGGAGGCTGTTCCTAAGATGTAGTAGATTTAGCTTGTGAAACTCAATTCCACTGCCCTGCACTCACTGCACTGACTTCCCACTGACTAATTAGAACTCAGAAATCTGCTTGCCTCTGTCTCCAGAGTACTGGGATTAAAAATTTGTACCAACATGCCTGAACCCTACCTTTTTTATATCTTAAACTTGCTATATGCCAGTCTGGCCTGGAACTCAAGATACCTGCTTGCCTCAGTCTCCTGGGATTAAAGGTGTGTCTGTATTCCCAAGAGATCATACCAATCTAGATGTTCTTTGGATATGTTCTCTTGCCAGAGCAGCCATGTTGCTGCATTAAAATTCCTCTACATCTATCCCCTTTCTGATTTAGCTCAAAAATGTACATAGCTTAACTTTTCACAAAAAAATCAATCCCTCGAATTTATCATTCCAAATGTCTTTATGAAGATCAATTCATCATGATGAAAAACTATCTTGAAGATCCTTCATAACTGCTGTCCTGCTCATATGTCCTTCTGCAAGTGTTGATTTCAACATCAAGGTTTTCTAGTCTGCTCTTAGATCATATCTTTATCCATTTGATGGAACATTTAATATTTCATCACCTATGAAAATATAGGCAAAACCTCTTCTGCAATGTAACAGCTCCCTGACTTCTATTCTGATGTTAAAATACAAAGTATACAGGTTGATCTAATTCAGCAGGTTGTTGTTGGTTTTTTTTTTTTCCATACAATCCAGTATCTTTTGTGTTTAAATGGATGATAAACCCAGATGGCTTCTGTGGAGCTGGACATGAAATGCAAATACCTAAATGTCTAGGTTATGTGTGGATTCATAAGATCTATTTGCACTTTGATATACAGAAAGGGGCAATAAAATTATCTGAAAGACACTGCATACTCCAATGGTGAGAAAATAGCCAAGTAGAACAAATGGAAACAAATAAAATACACAATAACAAGACTAGGGCAAATGTTTCTCAATTTTGGCCAATTGGATCTCATGGACAACTGAAACATTGCAAGACATTGGCAATTGGTCTTCAATTACCCTCCAGTAAATGCCTTGTGCTGAAGACACAGCATCCTGGAGTTGTGGAACATGGAGAAATAAAGCTGGTACTTACCTGGAAGCTTCATCTCGAGTGGCACAAAGATGGAAGATGATTCCAGTGTTATTATCAAACTTATCAAACTGAGATCTCTGCAAGCTACAGAAATGCTTGGCCTTATACATTATAACTACTAGTGCAATTCTGACATATAGGGTATTGGAGTAACTAATAATTTTCTGATTGGATCTAAGACCTAATTCATTAAGTGAATACTCATATGGCCTTGTTAAGGAGTCTAAGAACAAATGGCAAAAAAGATCATGTCATAAAAATAACTAAATACTATTATTAATGCGAAATAAACAGATGACAATGACTCCTCATGCATACCCATAGACAAAGCATCTTTCAACCCTCATCAGGGAAGCTTATTCTTGCACTAGACAGCAATTAACACAGAGAGTCTCCGTCACCATCAAGAGAACAGAAAACTATGATGTTCTTCATCCTAGATGAGACATCCCTGTAACTTCCCACCACACAAGCCTCAGGAATCTTATTAGCAATAACGATGAAAAGATTGTTGAGACAGACAAAGGTAGTTGATAACTACAAAGAACAATGTTTGCACTTAAGGTAGAAGGGTTGTATTATGAAATCACCTTGATTTTTGAGGGCACACACATGATTAGCTATCACAACTCATGTCCAACACAGGTAGAAACACTGAGGTGGGTGAGGAGTAGTTATGAAATCCAAGTATTTGATAGCTCTGAAAAAAGAATACCCTCTTCCATAATGGTATGACACCTGGTATGTCAAACATACCCCAGGGCATTTTTACTCCCAAGAATGTCTGTGTTATAAAAACTAGAATAGATTGGGCAAAAAAGAAGAAAACTAGAGTTTGATGGAAAAGGGAGGGGAAGATAGAGAGAGTGGGTTGGAAGAAGTTGGGTATAGGAGAAATATCATCAAAACACATTGACCAAAAAAAAAAAAAAATGACAGAGAATTGACATTGACCGAAAAATTGACAAAAAAATAAAAATAAATTTAACTGGAAATTTCAAGAGTTCTTAAAGATTCTAAAAATACAGATAATTGCTATTTGATGTTTGTGGAAAACATCAAATTACATAAATACTAGAACAACAATGTCATGTTATTTTTCCTTTTCTCATCAATTTGTCAAGCTTAAATTTTTAGAAAGTGTTTAAAAATAATTTAGTAAATATGTAGAATTAGACTACTTTAACATACACATATACTTTATTATTTTTGTTAGATCAAACATTAAATCCAGAACCATATGCTTTTTAGATTTATACTATGTTACTTATGCATGTATTATTAATTTACTTGGTTTGAAAAATCATATTTCTCTTAACACATTCAATGATTGAATTGTAATAATGAAAATACATACCTCAGTAATCAGCTAAATACTAAAAAATTTTTTTAAACATATCAAAATAAAACAAACTAATATTTAGGCTTAATAAATTTTGGGTTGTTTGTTTACAGAGAAATATTCTCACAAATTTTCAGCATCCTATTACATGTGGCTGCAAAGGAGCTATGTTCTTTGTCTCAGGCACAAGCTAAGAACAAATTTTCCAGCTTTTCTTCCAAATATATCATATTCTTATAACTGTAATTTGTTCAATGCAAAATGAATTGAGTTATATCCAAGGTCTTTGGACATTATCATCTTCTATGGATCACCCTCTCTATTCCAACACTAGCCACCTGGCCGATGGTGTCAAACCTAAACTTGTGTGCACATCATGAACACATGATGTTTAATGCAAATAGAAACACAGTTGACTGAATTTCACAGTGAATATGTTGTATTAACTTGAATTAGTTTAATATGTGGGAATGATACTTTGAAATGGAATGCTGCCAAAGGGGAAAAATTAAGTAAAACATGTGGTATGAAATCAGTCATCACATTACACAATATTGATATGAGACATAACATCTTATTTATGCCTTGTCAAAACATACAGAAAATTATTCTCTATGATAATACTAAATAGACACTATGTCTACTGCTTTGTTGTCTTCTTGGGAAGTGGGATTGTAACAGCAGAATTTTAGTAGTAGTGGTGGATTGTTATCACATTGCTGAATGAGTTGGTAAGGAAAAATGAATGCTTCCAGCCCCACACCCCAAAATTGCCCTTTTACCAAAAAAAGGTGCAAAAGAACAGACTGGTGCAAGATCACATTGAATTAGAAAATCCTATTGTGTTAGGACAAAATAAATCTTTGGAGAGTTCTCTAATTTACCTATCAGAAAAGTTTAAAAATGAATTTAAAATAGAATCCTTATGGCTCTGAGATATCTTGTTTAATTTAAATAGCAGGGAAAGAAATGCTATGTGGATGAATTATTGTTGATAAGAAAGTTGTTTATGAAGAGACTAGAAGCAGAAATTTTAGAAAATTTTGTTGTTACCCATGTTGGGGATTCAGTATCCCTGTAAACAAATTATGCATTAAGGTATGCTCCCTGGAGATTTCCAGTGTCCAGGGTAGTATCTATACTTCCCTAGAGCAATAGAATTTTCCTTGTAGTAAGTTGAATGTCAATAGGCATAGCCTATATAATATCAGTTTTAAAATCCATTGTTCATACTAATCAACATGTTCATTGTACTGCAATGTGAATATTCCAAAATAAAATTCATTTCAATAGGCAGGACCCATGAAACAGAATAGCAAACCTGACCTGAGGCTTATTTATAGCCTGGAGCAAGTTCAGAGCTTCAACTAGCTCAAAAACAGAATGCAGTGTGATTAAGAAATAAACTTCTGTGTACAGCAAAAGTCACTGACTGAGTTTGAGAGTTGTTTTAAACATAGCACAAATAAGGAGAGACAGATTAATATAATTTGTAATATAACCACTTCAAAATGTAAAGCAAACAAACAAATAAAAACTGACTCCCTTCTTCCAGGCACTCTGTCTGATAATATATGGTCCTTCAAATAACATCAACGAGAAACTGTGTGTAACTCCAGGAAAGTAAGCTTCCAGTCGCTCTCATCTGTTACAGTGAAATGGCCTCGTAAACAAAGATGATCTCCCAGAGTGCTGCTGCAGCCACTGGAGAACAGAAAGCAAGAACATATTCAAGATCAAACCCTGAATATCCACATCGTTTACAGAGGGAAGTGCAATCCTATTCAGGGCATGGCAGTAGGACACTCCTGCTTAAACTGCTCCAGCAATGCTTTTTGTTTAGTAAGTCAATATTATCAAACTAATCCTCTGAGAAACAGAAGTAACTTAAGCTGCAATATTAAAGAAAGCGAGAAATACAGAATCATGCTCCTGCAGCTCCACGTTTCTTTTATGGCTATGTATCAAGTTAAAATACACTGACCCACATAATATGATTCTGATGTAACTTGCTTTGAACACACACACACACACACACACACACACACACACACACACACACAAAACTGAGAGACAGAGAGTGTGGGTGACAGAGAGAGACAGAGTGAAAAAGACAGAGACAGAGGCAGTGAGACAGAGACCAAGAGACAGAGAGAGCAAGAAAGAGAGACAGAAACACATAGAGAGACAAAGAGAAAATTAATTTTTTTTTATTAAGTATTTTCCACAAATACATTTCCAATGCTATCCCAAAAGTCCCCCACACCCTACTCCCCCCCCACTCCCCTACCAACCCATTCCCATTTTTTGGCCCTGGCGTTCCCCTGTACTGGGGCATATAAAGTTTGCCTGTCCAATGGGCATCCCTTTCCAGTGAAGGCCAACTAGGCCATCTTTTGATACATATGCAGCTAGAGTCAAGAGCTCCGGGGTACTGGTTAGTTCATAATGTTGCACCTACAGGGTTGCAGAACTCTTTAGCTCCTTGGATACTTTCTCTAGCTCCTCCATTGAGGGCCCTATGATCCATCCAATAGTTGACTGTGAGCATACACTTCTGTGTTTGCTAGGCCCTGGCCTATTCTCACAAGAGACAGCTATATCACGGTCCTTTCAGCCAATGCTTGCTAGTGTATGCAATGGTGTCATCGTTTGGAGGCTAATTATGGGATGAATCCCTGGATATGGCAGTCTCTAGATGGTCCATCCTTTTGTCTCAGCTCCAAACTTTGTCTCTGTAACTCCTTCCATGGGTGATTGTTTCCAGCTCTAAGAAGGGGCAAAGTGTCCACACTTTGATCTTCGTTCTTCTTCAGTTTCATGTGTCTTGCAAATTGTATCTTATATCTTGCTATACTAAGTTACTGGGCTAATATCCACTTATCAGTGAGTACATATCATTTGAGTTCTTTTGTGATTGTGTTACCTCACTCAGGATGATGCCCTCCAGGTCCAACCATTTGCCTAGGATTTCACAAATTCATTCTTTTTAATAGCTGAGTAGGACTCCATTGTGTAAATGTACCACATTTTCTGTATCCATTCCTATGTTGAGGGGCATCTGGGTTTCTTCCAGCTTCTGGCTATTATAAATAAGGTTGCTATGAACATAGTGGAGCATGTGTCCTTCTTACTGCTTGGGACATCTTCTGGATATATGCCCAGGAGAGGTATTGCGAGATCCTCCGGTAGTACTATGTCCAATTTTCTGAGGAACCACCAGACTGATTTCCAGAGTGGTTGTATAAGCTTGCAATCCCACCAACAATGGATGAGTGTTCCTCTTTCTCCACATCCTCGCCAGCATTTGCTGTCACCTGAATTTTTTATCTTAGCCATTCTGACTGGCGTGAGATGAAATCTCAGGGTTGTTTTGATTTGCATTTCTCTGATGATTAAGGATGTTGAACATTTTTTCAGGTGCTTCTCAGCCATTCAGTATTCCTCGGGTGAGAATTCTTGTTTAGCTCTGAGCCCCATCTTTTAAGGGGGTTATTTGATTTTTTTGAGTCCACCCTCTTGGGTTCTTTATATATATTAGATATTAGTCCCCTATGTAATTTAAGATAGGTAAAGATCGTTTCCCAATCTGTTGGTGGCCTTTTTGTCTTATTGATGGTGTCTTTTGCTCTGGCTAGGACTTCAAGTACTATGTTGAATAGGTAGGGAAAAAGTGGGCAGCCTTGTCTAGTCCCCGATTTTAGTGGGAATGCTTTAAGCTTCTCACCATTTACTTTGATGTTGGCTACTGGTTTGCTGTAGACTGCTTTTATCATGTTTAGGTATGGGCCTTGAATTCCTGATCTTTCCAAGACTTTTATCAGGAATGGGTGTTGAATCTTGTTGAATGCTTTTTCCGAATTTAACGAGATGATCATCTGGTTTTTGTCTTTGAGTTTGTTTATATAAAGGATTACATTGATGGATTTTCATATGTTAAACCATCCCTGCATCTCGGGGATAAAAACTACTTGGTCAAAATGGATGATTGCTTTAATGTGTTCTTGGATTCGGTTAGCGAGAATTTCACTGAGTATTTTTGCATCGATATTCATAAGGGAAATTTGTTGGAAGTTCTCTACCTTTGTTGGATCTTTCTGTGGTGTAGGTATCTGAGTAATTGTGGCTTCATAGAATGAGTTGGGTAGAGTTCCCTCTACTTCTATTTTGTGGAATAGTTTGTGGAGAACTGTAATTAGATCTTCTTTGCAGGTCTGGTAGAACACTGCATTAAACCCATCTGGTCCTGGGCTTTTTTTGGCTGGGAGACTATTAATGACTGCTTCTATTTCTTTAGGGGATGTGGGACTGTTTAGATCGTTAACTTGATCCTGATTTAACTTTGGTACCTGGTATCTGTCTACAAATTTGTCCATTTCATCCAGGTTTTCCAGTTTTGTTGAGTATAGCCTTTTGTAGAAGGATCTGATGGTGTTTTGTATTTCTTCAGCATCTGTTGTTATGTCTCCCTTTTCATTTCTGATTTTGTTAATTAGGATGTTGTCCCTGTGCCCTCTAGTAAGTCTAGTTAAGGGTTTATCTATCTTGTTGATTTTCTCAGAGAACCAACTCCTTGTTTGGTTAATTCTTTGAATAGTTCTTCTTGTTTCCACTTGGTTGATTCCACCCCTGAGTTTGATTATTTCCTACCATCTACTCCTCTTGAGTGAATTATCTTCCTTTTTCTAGAGCTTTTAGATGTGTTGTCAAGCTCCTAGTGTGTGCTCTCTCCAGTTTCTTCTTGGAGGCACTCAGGGCTATGAGTTTCTTTATTAGAAATGCTTTCATTGTGTCCCATAGGTTTGGGTATGTTGTGGCATCATTTTCATTAAACTCTAAAAAGTCTTTTATTTCTTTCTTTATTCCTTCCTTGACCAAGGTATCATTGAGAAGAGTGTTCTTCAGTTTCCACTTGCATGTTGGCTTTCCCATATTTATGTTGTTATTGAAGATCAGCCTTAGGCCATGGTGGTCTGATAGATTGCATGGGACAATTTCAATATTCTTGTATCTGTTGAGGCCTGTTTTGTGACCAATTATATGGTCAATTTTGGAGAAGGTCCCTTGAGGTGCTGAGAATAAGGTATATCCTTTTGTTTTAGGATAAAATGTTCTGTAGATATCTGTCAAATCCATTTGTTTCATAACTTCTGTTAGTTTCACTGTGCCCCTGTTTAGTTTCTGTTTCCACTATCTGTCCATTGGTGAAAGTGGTGTGTTAAGTCTCCCACTATTATTGTGTGAGGTGTAATGTGTGCTTTGAGCTTTACTAAAGTGTCTTTCATGAATGTAGCTGCCCTTGCATTTGAAGCGTAGACATTCAGAATTTAGAGTTCCTCTTGTAAGATTTTATCTTTGATGAGTATGAAGTGTCCCTCCTTGTCTTTTGATAACTTTGGGTTGGAAGTCGATTTTATTCGATATTAGAATGGCTACTCCAGCTTGTTTCTTCAGACCATTTGCTTGGAAAATTGTTTTCCAGCCTTTTACTCTGAGGTAGTGTCTGTCTTTTTCCCTGAGATGGGTTTCATGTAAGCAGCAGAATGTTGGGTCCTGTTTGTGTAGCTAGTCTGTTAGTCTATGTCTTTTTATTGGGGAATTGAGTCCATTGATATTAAGAGATATTAAGGAAAAGTAATTGTTGCTTCCTATTATTTTTGTTGTTAGAGTTGACATTCTGTTCTTGTGGCTGTCATCTTTTTGGTTTGTTGAGGGATTACTTTCTTGCTTTTCCTAGGGTGTGATTTCCGTCCTTGTATTGTATTTTTTCTGTTATTATCCTTTGAAGGGCTGGATTCATGGAAGATAATGTGTGAATTTGGTTTTGTCATGGAATACTTTGGTTTCTCCATCTATGGTAATTGAGAGTTTGGCCGGGTATAGTAGCCTGGGCTGGCATTTGTGTTCTCTTAGTGTCTGTATAACATCTGTCCAGTCTCTTTTGGATTTCATAGTCTCTGGTGAAAAGCCTGGTGTATTTCTGATAGGCCTTCCTTTATATGTTACTTGACTTTTCTCCCTTACTGCTTTCAATATTCTCTCTTTATTTAGTGCATTTGTTGTTCTGATTATTATGTGTCAGGAGGAATTTCTTTTCTAGTCAAGTCTATTTGGAGTTCTGTAGGCTTCTTGTATGTTCATGGGCATGTCAGTCTTTAGGTTTGGGAAGTTTTCTTCTATAATTTTGTTGAAGATATTTGCTGACCCTTTAAGTTGAAAATCTTCATTCTCATCAACTCCTATTATCCATAGGTTTGGTCTTCACGTTGTGTCCTCGATTTCCTGGATGTTTTGAGTTAGGATCTTTTTGCGTTTTGTATTATCTTTGATTGTTGTGCCGATGTTCTCTATAGAATCTTCTGCACCTGAGATTCTCTCTTCCATCTCTTGTATTCTGTTGCTGATGCTTGAGTCTATGGTTCCAGATTTCTTTCCTAGGGTTTCTATCTCCAGCGTTGCCACATGTTGGGTTTTCTTTATTGTTTCTACTTCCCTTTTTATGTCTAGTGTGGTTTTGTTCATTTCCATCACCTGTTTGGATGTTTTTTCCTGTTTTTCTATAAGGAATTCTACCTGTTTGGTTGTGTTTTCCTTTTTTTAAGGACTTGTAACTCTTTAGCAGTATTCTCCTGTATTTCTTTAAGTGAGTTATTAAAGTCCTTCTTCCCTTCCGCTCGACTGGAGCCCCGGGCTACCTTGCCAGCAGAGTCTTGCCCAACACCCGCAAGGGCCCACACGGGACTCCCCACGGGATCCTAAGACCTCTGGTGAGTGGAACACAGCGCCTGCCCCAATCCAATTGCGCGGAACCTGAGACTGCGGTACATAGGGAAGCAGGCTACCCGGGCTTGATCTGGGGCACAAACCCCTTCCGCTCCACTCAAGCCCCGGGCTACCTTGCCAGCAGAGTCGCCTGACACCCGCAAGGGCCCACACAGGATTCCACACGAGATCCTAAGACCACTAGTGAGTGGAACACAACTTCTGCCAGGAGTCTGGTTCGAACACCAGATATCTGGGTACCTGCCCTGCAAGAAGAGAGCTTGCCTGCAGAGAATATTCTGCCCACTGAAACTAAGGAGAGTGCTACCCTCCAGGTCTGCTTATAGAGGCTAACAGAGTCACCTGAAGAACAAGCTCCTAACAGTGACAACTAAAACAGCTAGCTTCAGAGATTACCAGATGGCGAAAGGCAAACATAAGAATCCTACTAACAGAAATCAAGACCACTCACCATCATCAGAACGCAGCACTCCCACCCCACCTAGTCCTGGGCACCCCAACACAACCGAAAATCTAGTCCCAGATTTAAAAACATTTCTCATGATGATGATAGAGGACATCAAGAAGGACTTTCATAAGTCACTTAAAGAATTACAGGAGAGCACTGCTAAAGAGTTACAGGCCCTTAAAGAAAAGCAGGAAAACACAGCCAAACAGGTAGAAATCATTAAAGAAAAACAGGAAAACACATCCAAACAGGTGATGGAAATGAACAAAACCATACAAGAACTAAAAGGGGAAGTAGACACAATAAAGAAAACCCAAAGCGAGGCAACGCTGGAGATAGAAACCCTAGGAAAGAGATCTGGAACCATAGATGCTAGCATCAGCAACAGAATACAAGAAATGGAAGAGAGAATCTCAGGTGCAGAAGATTCCATAGAGAACATCGACACAACAGTCAAAGAAAATACAAAATGCAAAAGGATCCTAACTCAAAACATCCAGGTAATCCAGGACACAATGAGAAGACCAAACCTACGGATAATAGGAATTGATGAGAATGAAGATTTTCAACTTAAAGGGCCAGCTAATATCTTCAAAAAAATAATAGAAGAAAACTTCCCAAACATAAAAAAAAGAGATGCCCATGATCATACAAGAAGCCTACAGAACTCCAAATAGACTGGACCAGAAAAGAAATTCCTCCCGACACATAATAATCAGAACAACAAATGCACTAAATAAAGATAGAATATTAAAAGCAGTAAGGGAGAAAGGTCAAGTAACATATAAAGGAAGGCCTATCAGAATTACACCAGACTTTTCACCAGAGACTATCAAAGCCAGAAGAGCCTGGACAGATGTTATACAGACACTAAGAGAACACAAATGCCAGCCCAGGCTACTATACCCGGCCAAACTCTCAATTTCCATAGATGGAGAAACCAAAGTATTCCACGACAAAAACAAATTCACACAATATCTTTCCACAAATCCAGCCCTTCAAAGGATAATAACAGAAAAGAAGCAATACAAGGACGGAAATCAGGCCCTAGAACAACCAAGAAAGTAATCATTCAACAAACCAAAAAGAAGACAGCCACAAGAACAGAATGCCAACTCTAACAACAAAAATAAAAGGAAGCAACAATTACTTTTCCTTAATATCTCTTAATATCAATGGACTCAATTCCCCAATAAAAAGAAATAGACTAACAGACTGGCTACACAAACAGGACCCAACATTCTGCTGCTTACAGGAAACCCATCTCAGGGAAAAAGACAGACACTACCTCAGAGTGAAAGGCTGGAAAACAATTTTCCAAGCAAATGGACTGAAGAAACAAGCTGGAGTAGCCATTTTAATATCGGATAAAATCGACTTCCAACCCAAAGTTATCAAAAAAGACAAGGAGGGACACTTCATACTCATCAAAGGTAAAATCCTCCAAGAGGAACTCTCAATTCTGAATATCTACGCACCAAATGCAAGGGCAGCCACATTCATTAGAGACACTTTAGTAAAGCTCAAAGCATACATTGCACCTCACAGAATAATAGTGGGAGACTTCAACACACCACTTTCTACAAAGGACAGATCCTTCAAACAGAAACTAAACAGGGACACAGTGAAACTAACAGAAGTTATGAAACAAATGGACCTGACAGATATCTACAGAACATTTTATCCTAAAACAAAAGGATATAACTTCTTCTCAGCACCTCATGGTACCTTCTCCAAAACTGACCACATAATAGGTCACAAAACAGGCCTCAACAGATTCAAAAATATTGAAATTGTCCCATGTATCCTATCAGATCACCATGCACTAAGGCTGATCTTCAATAACAAAAAAAAAAAAAAATAAGAGAAAGCCAACACTCACGTGGAAACTGAACAACACTCTTCTCAATGATACCTTGGTCAAGGAAGGAATAAAGAAAGAAATTAAAGACTTTTTAGAGTTTAATGAAAATGAAGCCACAACGTACCCAAACCTATGGGACACAATGAAAGTATTTCTAAGAGGGAAACTCATAGCTCTGAGTGCGTCCAAGAAGAAACGGGAGACAGCACATACTAGCAGCTTGACATCACATCTAAAAGCCATAGAAAAAAAGGAAGCAAATTCACCCAAGAGGAGTAGACGGCAAGAAATAATCAAACTCAGGGGTGAAATCAACCAAGTGGAAACAAGAAGAACTATTCAAAGAATTAACCAAACGAGGAGTTGGTTCTTTGAGAAAATCAACAAGATAGATAAACCCTTAGCTAGACTCACTAAAGGGCACAGGGACAAAATCCTAATTAACAAAATCAGAAATGAAAAGGGAGACATAACAACAGATCCTGAAGAAATCCAAAACACCATCAGATCCTTCTACAAAAGGCTATACTCAACCAAACTGGAAAACCTGGACGAAATGGACAAATTTCTGGACAGATACGAGGTACCAAAGTTGAATCAGGATCAAGTTGATCATCTAAACAGTCCCATATCACCTAAAGAAATAGAGGCAGTTATTAATAGTCTCCCAACCAAAAAAAGCCCAGGACCAGATGGGTTTAGTGCAGAATTCTATCAGACCTTCAAAGAATATCTAATTCCAGTTCTGCACAAACTATTTCACAAAATAGAAGTAGAAGGTACTCTACCCAACTCATTTTATAAAGCCACTATTACTCTGATACCTAAACCACAGAAAGACCCAACAAAGATAGAGAACTTCAGACCAATTTCTCTTATGAATATCGATGAAAAAATCCTCAATAAAATTCTCACTAACCGATTCCAAGACCACATTAAAGCAATCATCCATCCTGACCAAGTAGGTTTTATTCCTCGGATGCAGGGATGGTTTAATATACGAAAATCCATCAATGTAATCCATTATATAAACAAACTCAAAGACAAAAACCACATGATCATCTCGTTAGATGCAGAAAAAGCATTTGACAAGATCCAACACCCATTAATGATAAAAGTTTTGGAAAGATCAGGAATTCAAGGCCCATACCTAAACATGATAAAAGCAATCTATAGCAAACCAGTAGCCAACATCAAAGTAAATGGAGAGAAGCTGGAAGCAATCCCACTAAAATCAGGGACTAGACAAGGCTGCCCACTTTCTCCCTACCTTTTCAACATAGTACTTGAAGTATTAGCCAGAGCAATTCGACAACAAAAGGAGATCAAGGGGATACAAATTGGAAAAGAGGAAGTCAAAATATCACTTTTTGCAGATGATATGATAGTATATATAAGTGACCCTAAAAATTCTACCAGAGAACTCCTAAACCTGATAAACAGCTTCGGTGAAGTAGCTGGATATAAAATAAACTCAAACAAGTCAATGGCCTTTCTCTATACAAAGAATAAACAGGCTGAGAAAGAAATTAGGGAAACAACACCCTTCTCAATAGTCACAAATAATATAAAATATCTTGGCGTGACTCTAACTAAGGAAGTGAAAGATCTGTATGATAAAAACTTCAAATCTCTGAAGAAAGAAATTAAGGAAGATCTCAGAAGATGGAAAGATCTCCCATGCTCATGGATTGGCACTATCAAAATTGTAAAAATGGCTATCTTGCCAAAAGCAATCTACAGATTCAATGCAATCCCCATCAAATTTCCAACTCAATTCTTCACCGAATTTGAAGGAGCAATTTGCAAATTTCTCTGGAATAACAAAAAACGTAGGATAGCAAAAAGTCTTCTCGAGGATAAAAGAACTTCTGGCGGAATCACCATGCCAGACCTAAAGCTTTACTACAGAGCAATTGTGATAAAAACTGCATGGTACTGGTATAGAGACAGACAAGTAGACCAATGGAATAGAATTGAAGACCCAGAAATGAACCCACACACCTATGGTCACTTGATCTTCGACAAGGGAGCTAAAACCATCCAGTGGAAGAAAGACAGCATTTTCAACAATTGGTGCTGGCACAACTGGTTGTTATCGTGTAGAAGAATGCGAATCGATCCATACTTATCTCCTTGTACTAAGGTCAAATCTAAGTGGATCAAGGAACTTCACATAAAACCAGAGACACTGAAACTTATAGAGGAGAAAGTGGGGAAAAGCCTTGAAGATATGGGCACAGGGGAAAAATTCCTGAACAGATCAGCAATGGCTTGTGCTGTAAGATCGAGAATTGACAAATGGGAATTAATGAAACTCCAAAGTTTCTGCAAGGCAAAAGACACCGTCAATAAGACAAAAAGACCACCAACAGATTGGGAAAGGATCTTTACCTATCCTAAGTCAGATAGGGGACTAATATCCAACATATATAAAGAACTCAAGAAGGTGGACTTCAGAAAATCAAATAACCCCATTAAAATATGGGGCTCAGAACTGAACAAAGAATTCTCACCTGAGGAATACCGAATGGCAGAGAAGCACCTGAAAAAATGTTCAACATCCTTAATCATCAGGGAAATGCAAATCAAAACAACCCTGAGATTCCACCTCACACCAGTCAGAATGGCTAAGATCAAAAATTCAGGTGACAGCAGATGCTGGCGTGGATGTGGAGAAAGAGGAACACTCCTCCATTGTTGGTGGGAGTGCAGGCTTGTACAACCACTCTGGAAATCAGTCTGGCGGTTCCTCAGAAAATTGGACATAGTACTACCAGAGGATCCAGCAATACCTCTCCTGGGCATATATCCAGAAGATGCCCCAACTGGTAAGAAGGACACATCCTCCACTATGTTCGTAGCAGCCTTATTTATAATAGCCAGAAGCTGGAAAGAACCTAGATGTCCCTCAACAGAGGAATGGATACAGAAAATGTGGTACATCTACACAATGGAGTACTACTCAGCTATTAAAAAGAATAAATTTATGAAATTCCTAGCCAAATGGATGGACCTGGAGGGCATCATCCTGAGTGAGGTAACACATTCACAAAGAAACTCACACAATATGTACTCACTGATAAGTGGATATTAGCCCCAAACCTAGGATACCCAAGATATAAGATATAATTTGCTAAACACATGAAACTCAAGAAGAATGAAGACTGAAGTGTGGACACTATGCCCCTCCTTAGAAGTGGGAACAAAACACCCATGGAAGGAGTTACAGAGACAAAGTTTAGAGCTGAGATTAAAGGATGGACCATGTAGAGACTGCCATATCCAGGGATCCACCCCATAATCAGCATCCAAATGCTGACACCATTGCATACACTAGCAAGATTTTATTGAAAGGACCCAGATGTAACTGTCTCTTGTGAGACTATGCCGGGGCCTAGCAAACACAGAAGTGGATGCTCACAGTCAGCTAATGGATGGATCATAGGGCTCCCAATGGAGGAGCTAGAGAAAGTAGCCAAGGAGCTAAAGGGATCTGCAACCCTATAGGTGGAACAACATTATGAACTAACCAGTACCCCGGAGCTCTTGACTCTAGCTGCATATATATCAAAAGATGGCCTAGTCGGCCATCACTGGAAAGAGAGGCCCATTGGACTTGCAAACTTTATATGCCCCAGTACAGGGGAACACCATGGCCAAAAAGGGGGAGTGGGTGGCAGGGGAGTGGGGGTGGGTGGATATGGGGGACCTTTGGTATCGCATTGGAAATGTAAATGAGCTAAATACCTAATAAAAAATGGAAAAAAAATAAAGTCCTTCTTGATGTCCTCTACCATCATCAGGAGATATGCTTTTAAATACGGGTCTAGCTTTTAGGTTGTGTTGGGGTGGCCTGGACTAGGTGGGGTGGGAATGCTGTATTCTGATGATGGTGAGTGGTCTTCATTTCTGTAGTAGGATTCTTACGTTTGCCTTTTGCCATCTGGTATTCTCTGGATCTAGTTGTTTTAGTTGTCTCTGGTTAGAGCTTGTTCCTCAGGTGATTATGTTAGCCTCTATCAGCAGACCTGGGAGACTAGCTCTATCCTTAGTTTCAGTGCTCAGAGTACTTTCTGAAGGCAAGCTCTCCTCTTGCAGTAAAGGTGCCCAGATATCTGGTGTTTGAACCTGCCTCCTGGCAGAAGTTGTGTTCCACTCACCAGAGGTCTTAGGATCCTGTGGTGGATCCTGTGTAGGTCCTTGCGGGGTCCCTGGGACAGGGACCCTGGTGCTGCAGTGGGCCGGAAGGGCGAGAAAATATAAATTTAAAAACTAAAATGTTTCAAACATTAGAGTATTGTTTCTTATTCCCAATTATTGAAATTTACATAAAGCTTTTCTACCCTTAAAGTGTGTATTTAACTAATATAATAACTATAAATTTCTTTTACTAGGCTATAGGTAAGAAAAATAAACAGAAAATGCTAATAGGTAAGTATTTTTAAAAATAAAAATATTTACTAATAATTATTTACTTCTAGAATTATCCTCACTGTGCTATTTTATTCAACAAAAAGCTTACACATTTTCATTTGAAGAAATGTAAAAATTCCCTTACTGTATGCATAATTCCTAAATCAAAAGTAGTTTTACGCATGACATACCAGTTAAATGCTGGGAATTGGGCCAATTAAGATAGAGCAACCTGTAATTCGCTTGACTGGTAAACCTGGATAACCAGAGATTGATTTCTAGAAACTGTGCAAAGGTGGAAAGAAGGAACTAATTCAAAAAACTGTACTTTGACCTCAACATGTCCATGATGATACATGTGCCCCAACATACCTCATGACCACACATGTAAAACAACAAGAACAATAACACAAAATTTTTGAAGAAGAAATGATCAATTCTAAGACATGTAAAATCTATAGCTTTACTCAACATAAATTTATATTTGTTTACGGAAGATAATTTATGGGTAAATTAATCTTTCATTGTACACGGATTATTATGAATTAAGATGTGAAAGTTTAATAATTATACAGATTTGCTAGAAGTTAATTTAAATTCAGAAGCATGGTTTAAGTTTTGGGCAATCTTAATAATTTCATTTTTATAAATCACACAGCAGTTAAGAACATTGAATGCTCTTTCAGAGGTCCAGATTTCAATTCCCAGCAACTTCATGGTGGCTTACAACCATCTGTAACGGGATCTGATGCCTTCTTTCAGTGTGTCTGGAGAGAGCTACAGTGTACTCACATAAAATAAATAATCTTTAATAAAGAATAGAATAAATCTATTGTAGATAAACAATTAAAATGGATGGTGATAATGAATAGTTAGATTAATTTATTATTTTCACAGTGGAAATATTTCTAATAGTGAAGAAACCATATCATGTAAATGAGAAAATTATCATTCAAATTAAGTGTGCTCTTTGACACTGAATTGCCCTGAGCAGGAGAGCTCTGCACGTTTTCTGTCAATTTCATGTCTGATTTGACAGGGCATTTTGTACAGAAATCATCTGTTCAGAAAATATGACAACTTGAGCATTTGGATAACTTCAGGGTTGGCAAAAATTAAAAAAAACTCTCATGTAGTTATCAGTTAATTTTAGTCAAAACACCATTATTATGTGTGGACTACTATATGTATATATGGTGAGAAAGCATCAAATTAGACATTGTGTACAGTGCGTAAATAAAAACACTATTTATGCTATAATCATTTTTTATTATTAACAAGCTTTCTTTAAATTTGGAAGTCTCTAGTAGTAAGACAGGGTTTTTTTTTTTTTTTGTTTGTTTTTTTTTTTTTTTTTTTTGCTAGTTGTGGCTCTGAGAATAGATTCAATAATTATATAATATCACCACCTAATAAATAATTATCATAGAGCACCTTGGACTGATAAATAATTTCCAAGCCAACAGACTTAACAGCCATGGTTTCAACCAAGTGTAGTTAGAAAATACCAAGATATCAAAATTGATTTTTTAAAACTAAATGTATTATATTTTTGACCTTTTATCCCATAAAAGATATACTATGACAACTATTTATATGTCATTTGAATTATGTTTGATATTATAATACTCTAGAAATAATTGCAAGTACATGTTTACTGTTTATTTGGAAACTATACATAATTTCATACAAGGAATTTGGGGATACAAAAAAGTGTGCCTCTGTGATATCATTAAATCTTTGCTCATTGATAAAAAGAAAAGATTGTACCATTCTCTCATTCTGTTAGTTAATTCTGAAAACACAATGCAATAACAGATAGATATATAAATGTGTGTATTTTCATATATACACCCACATACATACACATATATACACATATATACTAAATCCACTTTCAGTTGCTTCAGAATAAGTCACCAGTTAGTATGAAATAAGCCACAGGGTATTTTTCATATATTAGTTCTGTAATCATCTCATTTAACCCTGCCCCCTCCCTGTTTAATTCATCAGTTCTTTCTCCCAATCCCTCCTCTCTCAAATTCTTTCTTCTTCCTTATACATGCATAGCCACATACACACACATAAACACACATATACACACCCCACAAACACATATATATTAAATCCACTTTCAATTGCTTCAGAATAAGTCACCAGTTAGTATGAAATAAGCCACAGGCTATTTCATTCCTGTAAAAGGCTATTTCTCCCTCGCCCAGGAGCCATTAATTGTTTGAAGTTCTCAACCTTTGGGTGTATTTTTATGACATTTCCCACCCATTATTGCCATGGCAATGGGTGCTTTTATTTTTATTTTTATTTTTTGGTCTTGTTATGGCAACCCCATTTTTTGTAGTTTCATGAGTTCAATTCCCTGTCACAAAGACCTGATCCTGCAGCAGATGCCCTAGTCTACTAATGTTCTGTTAAATTTTACTTTTTACGGAAACCTTTAAGCCACCTAAAATACCCATTGTGATTATATTTATTATTTTAATGTATAATGTAAATTATTCTGTGTTTACTTTAGGCTAATCTTTGAACTGTACCCTTCTTCAAATTTTTATTTCCTTCTGATTTTTTAATCCTATATTTTAAGATTTTCAGACCAATTCTTCTTTACTCAAGCCTATAGTTGTTTTCCATGATTGTAATTATGTTCATTTAAACTCTCATGAGATTTATTCATGTAGTTTTGTTTACTCAATGTTACATTGTTTAGAAATACTAGTTGAAAGAATATTAATTTTTTTCCAAGTATACATTTTATTAATATAATATATTTCTATTTGAATTGTACCTGAGAAAATTGTATTAAAGAACACGTTATGTGTTTAAGGTACTGTACAATTTATTTACAGAGGAGAACTTCTTTCTATGTTTTTTTTTCTTTCTTTCCTCCTTCCTCCCTTCCTTTCTTTCCTTGTTTCTTTTCTCTCTCTCTCTTTTTTTTTTCACATTAAGCAACTTCTGATATCTGCTTCCCCGAAGGATTTTAAAATTTGGAGATACTCATCTTTCTGATAGATTATTTTCAATTTTGCCTGCGGGTAGGTGACAGTAGAGATAGCCTATGTGCTGTGATATGAAATAAGACATAATAGGTTTGAATATCTTCTAACAGCAGTTCATCTATTTTTTTTCCCTCCTGCAATTTTGTAAGTTGTCTGGACTTTAGAAATAAGGATGTATTATTAAGTGAGATTGAATTTAAATAAAAATTTTACAGGTCTGGTGTATATAGATTTAAGAAATGTTACAATCAGCTTTAGTTATGAGAAGTGATTTCCAGTATTGCAGAGTAAATATATTTGTACTGTATAAAAGCTCTGATGTGAAAGATGAGAGGAAATAACATTTTATAATAAATTTGTAAATAAATTTACCAATAAAATAATTAGAAAAAATTGTTTTAAGTAAAAAATTTAAAATATGGGTTTTTATTTTCTATTTTATCCCTCATTATAATATTGATATTTGGACAATCCTAGTATCTAGTCACCTTAATTATATTTTTATAATAGTGAATAACATAAAGTTTAAATTAAAAAAAAAAAAAGACCAAAAACCCTGCATTTGGAAATGAATAAGATACCAAATCAGAAAATCCTCAAGGTTTTCAAATAAAATAAAATCAGGTATACATTAATAGAATTTGTAAATATTCAAAAACATATTCAGTACTAGCCACACCATTAAATATGTAGCATATTTTATCATTGATAATTTTACCAAAAGATAGTTAGCCACCTAAAGAAAAAAATATTTCATTCAGTTTCCAAGAGATTACGTAAATATGCCTAGTAGCCACCCTTAAACAAATAATTAAAGACATGATGAGCTACTAGAGTTTTATGCTTCTTTTAAAGACTTTCAGATCCAGGCAATGCACTTAGGAAGTGTTCTGGTTACATAGTGGAAAATATGACAGGAAAAGATAGGGACAACATTACAGGATACACTATAACAGAACTAGAAACTTGAGAAGGAGCTTTCTTTACACCATAACAAGAAAGGAAAGCAGTGCAGTTATAGTTGCTGAAATGGTTACCTGAAGTCTCATTTAGAGATTCTGATGGATCTCATCAGACAATGTGAATATCGATATGATGTAAGTGATCTGTTCATTAAAAATGTCCGTGTTAGAAGCCTGATATTTCTGTGGATGTTGCAGAGCTGTTGTCTTACAAGGAGTCATTGCAGAGCACTGAACTTTTTGACTCAATGAAAGAAGAGCATGTCTCTCTTTTCCCGTTTTTCATCTATGTTCTAGAGTCCATCCATTGTGGCAATGTTACCTTTATCTAAAGGGCCTTCGTCTGCAGTATAACATAACTGGAAATCTCTTCAGAGACATGAGCAGAGAAGAACCTTTGAAGGATTTCAAATTATCTTCACTTGCAAATACAGATTAATTACCACACAACAAAATCTTTCATTCTATTTCCTGTGAGAGCTAAATTTTAGGAAAATGTAGAAAAATTCTTCTGGAGAACTGAAAATATGAAAGTGATTGGTTTTACTGACAAGAACATTTATATTGGCTTTGATTGGTGAAAGTGAATTGTTTTTCTGATTTATAAAACAACTGGAGTATTGGAGTACACATTGGACATATAAAGAATTGAAGGACATAATCACTGTACTTTCCATAAGGAAAAGGGCAGATATAAATCCAAGACATAGTAAAAATATATAGGTCAAATGGTCTAGTTTTTTATGGATGTATAATTGTTCTAATAGTATAATATAAGAAATATAGTGTAAGGTATCATTGAAGCTATAAAGAAAATCCTGAAGGTAACTGTTAATTGTATATAAAGTGGCACTCACTGTCCCTGACAACATTATTTGTAAACAAATAAGAGACTAAACTGTAGACTAGTCTTGCTGTGAAATGCTCAATGAATTGTAGGTTTCGTAATTTAAAAAAAAAAAAAAGTAGAGGACATGCATATATATCAAAAAATCTTGTTCTGTATTTTAAAAACAATAATTTCAAAAATGTGAATTGTTTCAATATAATTTTATTCATTTCTCTAAACAAATATATCTCCTTTTTTTTCGATACCAAGTAACTATCTTTAGAAAATAATATTCAAGCCCTCTCAAATGATACAATCAGGTTTGATAGTTTGATAGTGTGTCTTAAAATCTATTTGTACTGTGTCTTACCTGAAATACATTGGAAATTATAACCAGTAGAGATGATAAAAAAATAAATAAACTGGACATAGAAAAGCAGGTTAGAGAGGAGCTCCTGTCTCTAGCTGCATATGTATCAGAAGATGGCCTAATCGGCCATCATTGGAAAGAGAGGCCCATGGGTCTTGCAAACTTTATATGCCTCAGTACAGGGGAACGCCAGGGCCAAGAAGTGGGAGTGGGTGGGTAGAGGAGTTGGGGGGAGGGTATGGGGTATGGGAGTATGGGGGACTTTTGGGATGGCATTGGAAATGTAAATGAAGAAAA
Source organism: Mus musculus (assembly GCF_000001635.26). Taxonomy (NCBI): domain Eukaryota; kingdom Metazoa; phylum Chordata; class Mammalia; order Rodentia; family Muridae; genus Mus; species Mus musculus. The sequence continues at coordinate 83,500,320 of NC_000080.6, read as the reverse complement.
TACCTAATTAAAAATGCCATTGACTTTTTGGCATATAGAACATATTTTATTTTTGATAGATTTACATAGCGGGTATCTAAGATAAAAGAGTCAACACTTTCTCTGTCCTATTTGGCTTAGAGATAGTTGTCTCCCTACTGTTTCCTTGTATAACATAGAAGAAATTAAGTATTTCCAGAACATATTTAGCATATCACTCATACATTCTTAAGGCTATATATTTGAAATTTAACTGTGCCCTAAAGTCTCTACTTCCTAATATCATAATAAGTGAATCTAGGATTAACATTTGTAATCTGAAGAGGTATAAACAAAAGAATTTAAATTAGTAGTAAGGTAAGAATAATGACAAACAACAGATTAGACTTTAAAATATGAAATCACCAGTGTATTTTTAAAAATATTTTAATGCATCACTTAACCACATTCCAGACAAATACATGAAAATATTAACATAACCCAGATTTAAACTTATGTAAAAAATCAAGAGAAAAACTGAATCAACTGTATCCCTGGTGAGTTCCTATGACTAGCTGGATTCATATTTTCTTTACACACCATAAAGTTTCTTAATTTATTTGCATAAGAATCAAATGAGGGTAGAGATAATTTTGAAATATTCTATGTCTTGACCGTACCTCCAAAGATTTTGAATTAACTAATCAAAATCCTAAATGCTCAGTCCTTTAAAATGAAAATAAACTGAAACCTGAAAGACTCAGATTCATAATTTTATATGGAATAACTTTGTTCATGCTATGTTCTACTGTGAACATTAAATAAAACTTTGAAAGAGATTAATAATGTCTTATTATAAAACAATTTCACACAGTTCCATATTATTTTTTCCTAAAATACTGGGTATTTTTATAATTTTATTTTCTCATCGTTTGTTTGCTAAGTTCCCTACATAAAATAAACCAAATGTCCTTTATACATAGTTTCAAGAAAATACAATAACAGTGTAAGTTTTCACATTAACAAATATTTAACATGTTTGAAATATTCATCTGTCCTCACATATTCTTAGGTGTTTGTAATAGTCATCATTAACCAGTGAGTTATAGTTAATATAATATGTAATTAGGAATATGTCCATTTCTAGTGATTTCGTTACTTGGGGAGTTTTTTCCTGAAAGTTTTCTGTCTGGCCGTTGATGTTGTTTTTATGTACAGCAGATGGCAACAATCATAGAAATCAGTACAGCAATCAAAGGGATCAGTGATATGATGCAGCTTTGTCAGGGTCACTGGATGTGCCCACTGTGAAAACTGTAACAACATCTGACAGCAAACGCTGAATCTGCTTAGCAATCAGAAAAGATCAAGAGAGAGGGTGACCTGCAGCTCTAAGTGAAATAACAGATTTAAAAAAAAAAAATCTCCAGAAGTCTATTTTCAGAAAGAAGACTTCATAGTCAAGATTCAGACTCTTCGCTATATGAAATCTATAGTGCTCGTAGCATCCTTGAGAAGTTCATGTGGCCCAGGTTTGATACAGGATGACTGCTGGGAAGGTAGGCATACACTTGGTTCCAAACTAACCAGTTAATTGAAAACCTGCAGATATTGTCAAGTCAACAATCAAGAATATCCACCAGAGAGAATGTATCTCTGTCTAGACTCGTGTGGGGTGAAACTCACTTTGTAGACCGAGCTGGCCACCAAGTCACACATCTCCCTGCCTCTGCCTCCCTCATGCTAAGATTAAAGCCGTGTGTCACTAGGTCCTGCCTGGTAATCCTACTGATAGTCCTTTGTTCAGCTGCAGTCCAGAGCAGAAGCTACTCCTGTATTCCCAGCAGAGACATGGTTGTGGGAAAACAGGTAAGTGTAGAGATGAAGCTTCAGGACTTAGAATCTCCTCTGCATCTACCCTTTCACCTAGCCCACTCATGTTTTATTTCCCCCGTTTTAGAGGGTCTTCTCTGCTCTTTGTCCTTTCTTTCTTTCTTTCTTTCTTTCTTTCTTTCTTTCTTTCTTTCTTTCTTTCTTTCTTTCTCTCTCTCTCTCTCTCTCTCTCTCTCTCTCTCTCTCTCTCTCTCTCTCTCTTTCTTTCTTTTAATACTTTTATTAGGTATTTTTCTCATTTACATTTCCAATGCTATCTCAAAAGTCCCCCATACCCTCCCCCTCAACTCTCCTACCCACCCACTCTCAATTTTTGGCCCTGGTGTTCCCCTGTACTGGGACATATAAAGTTTGCGTGAACAATGGGCCTCTCCTTCCAGTGATGGCTGACTAGGCCATCTTTTGATATATATGCAGCTAGAGACAAGAGCTTCAGGGTACTGGTTAGTTCATATTGTTGTTCCACCTATAAGGTTGCAGTTCCTTTTAGCTCCTCAGGTACTTTCTCTAGCTCCTCCATTGGGGGCCCTGTGACCCATCCAATGCTGACTGTGAGCATCCACTTCTGTGTTTGCTAGGCCCCGGCATAGTCTCACAAGTGACAGCTATATCTGGGTCCTTTCAGCAAAATCTTGCTAGTGTATGCAATGGTGTCAGCGTTTGGAAGCTGATTATGGGATGGATCCCCGGATATGGCAGTCTCTAGATGGTCCACCCTTTTGTCTCAGCTCCAAACTTTGTCTCTGTAACTCCTTCCATGAGTGTTTGTTCCCAATTCTAACAAGAGGCAAAGTGTCCACACTTTGGTCTTCGATCTTCTTAAGTTTCATGTGTTTTGCAAACTGTATCTTATATCTTGTGTATTCTAAGTTTCTGGGCTAATATCCACTTATCAGTAAGAACTTATCATTTGAGTTCTTTTGTGATTGGGTTACCTCACTCAAGATGAAGGACACACCTGCAAGGGATATTTACTTAATTTGTAGAAAGTAATCACTGTCTTTGAAGGTAACTTGGCTTGGTGGAAAAGTCGAAGACTCAAAGCAGGTCTCTAACTGCCTGGAATCTGTGCGAAGCAAGAAAGACACATATCTTTGTTAATGTGATTGTTTTTTAAGTCATGCTTTGTCTGTAATACCGCTGGCTGTCCTGGAACTCACTTTAATGATCAGACTACTCACAGAAATCCACTTCCTTGATTCAATTCCATAGTGCTTGGATTAAAGGCGTGAGCCACCACACCTAGCTTAAGACACTGAGCTTTAATCCAGATATTTAAGCTAACACACACCTTTAATTCAGGCCACACCTTCAGCTGGAGGCCTATATAAGAACACAAATGAAGAAAGTTTTCACTTTGTCTGCCTGCTCCCTCCTGGCTAGCGAGTCTATTACTTTCCTAGCACTAGAGCCTCCTTGCCTGTGACTCCATATTCTACTGAAGACCAGCTGAGACATCCAGCCTCGGGAACTGAGAACTTCTGGATTCTTGGACTTTACTTCCTATCCAGCTATTGCGGAATAAGTTCAACTGCAGCCTAAGGTGGAGGACTTACCCTCAGGGATCCATGGATAAAGACAAGAAGATGATGCAGTCCTTTTCCGGTTTTGTCAAGGATACATCAGATACTGAAGAACACAGTGCGCAGGTCTTGCCAGCCCAGAGTACAAGGTGTTCCAAATCTGAGACACTTTGTTTAGACAAAGAGCAAAGCCATTGCTCTGAGGAAGGCTGGCTTCCTGAATGGGATCTATACTCCTTTTGTGTATTTGAGAGCGTGGACTACCTGAGATCCTACTGCAGATTGAATTCTGCCAAGAAGGGCACAGAAATCGTTCAGAGTGTGAGTCAGAGAGAGCCACAAGTGTCCCCAGGAGATGTGGACATAGACAACAACAAAGATACAGAGGAGCCAGACCAATCCTCGCCAAGCTCGGTTAGGTAGAAAAGGCTGGATCATGTGACCTGTGATGGTGGAGACTGCACTGATCAGGATCCTGCTTCTGACAGTCCCAGGAGCCTAGGCTGCTGGGCATGGCTTCAAAGGACTTCTGGCCAGAAGAAGAAGTGAGAAAGGCACCCAGAACTTTGGAGCCCAGAACCCTGATGCCAACTCAGACTAGTAATTTGGGGACCTTCTGTCAGCTCCTGCTGTTACAGCAAAGGCACACATGAGGCAGTTGTGTCTTTGCAGCCATCTGGTTTGTGTTTGTTCCTTTGTTTATTTGTTTACAGCTTTCTTAATAAATTGTTACAAAGCTGAAAAAAAAAAAAGAAAACCTGCAGAATTTGAAAATATCTGACAAACCGTTAAGAAGTAGTGCTTTGTTTGTAAAATCTCATCAGGGGTATAGTTAGGAGAAGTCATGATAAGAATTTTCACATAATTGCAAATTTTTTTCAAAAGAATTTAAGCTTTTTGTTTGTTTGATGGTAATATATGAACTCAGGATCTTGCCTTTGCTAGGCAGATGGCAAATTTGTTCTACATCCCTGGGCTAGAACTGCAGTTTTAAATATTTTAACTTTCTCTCTCTCTCTCTCTCTCTCTCTCTCTCTCTCTCTCTCTCTCTCTCTCTCTCTCTCCTTCTTATTTTGTTATCATCTTCTACCTAGACAAGACAGCCTATTTTGCATAGTCTCATCACATGAGTTCCTCAACACTGGTCTTGCCATGCCATTTTTCTATAGCTAACTATGAATCCTTAACTTGACAGGTCTGTACAGGAACTTAATAATTTAAGTCTGAATCTCCACAACATTAGTTATACCATGTACATAAGTTTATGTGTACCATGTCTGTGCAGGAACTCTGGAAGGCCAGAAGAGAACATCAGATCTTTTAGTAATGGATGGAGTTATATGTGTTTAAAACGTATCATATTGATGACAGACAGAGTGTAAGTTGTCTGTGAGGACAGTAACAGCTCTTAACTACTGAACAATGTCTGTAGCTACAGAGACTTGAAATTTCAGGACATGGTATATATATATATATATATATATATATATATTTCTTTCCATTTTCATATTATTTAGTATATTTATTTTGTATAAAGTTAAATTTCCTCAAGCAATAAATTACCAAAATGTCAAATTCTATAAACATACAACAGCATGATATTCTTCTTGGTTTATGAAGGTACCCTGTAGGTGCTTGTATCTTCACTGAGGACAATCACATGTGGGATGAAAATCCATCAGCAGTGTAGGATCCAAGATATATCCCTTTGGTAGTAAGGAAGTGTACATTGAAAAGAGAAGATAAGTGAATTATTCCAATTATACTAGTACCACGATGTTTAATCTGTCAAGCAACTCAAATACTCAAATTCAAATATATCATAAATTTGTCTTTAATTTTGAGAACTAAATATTATGCCACACTTTGGTTATTACTCACTGGCAAAGTATTGTCAAATGGTATTATTCAAAGTGATAAATACTTCACAGGTATCTGTGGGTAGTTCATCCTGCTATAAGTGAGAATTTTGCTCTGGATTTTAAACAAGTGATAAGAGAAAGTTCATTTTCAAGATCCAGTTATTCTCATGGTTCTAGAATCATATCAGACAAACACAAGAAACAGACATTTATTCAGTTAATGGTTTTATAAATTCAGCATACTGACAAAGGTAGTGTAGTTGAAGATATATTCATGTTATTTTAACTGAAAATAAAATTCTACATTTTAAGAAAGATGAATATTGCAGGGCGTGTTGGCTCATGCCTTGAATCCCACCTCTCGGAATGCAGAGGCAGTCAGATTTTTGAGTTCGAGGCCAAGACTGGTCTACAAAGTGAGTTCCAGGACAGTCAGGGCTACACAGAGAAACCCTGTCTCAAGAATCAAAACAAAACAAAACAAACAAAACAAAACAAAACAAAACCAAAAAAAATAGAAAGAAAGAAAGAAAGAAAGAAAGAAAGAAAGAAAGAAAGAAAGAAAGGAAAGAAAGAAAGAAAGAAAGAAAGAAAGAAAGAAAGAAAGAAAGAAAGAAAAAAGAAAGAACAAAAGAAAGATGAATATTTCCTTTTTCTTTCATGTCCTAGACTGGATTTTTTTTTTATTTTACAAGATTAGCATCTATTTCACATACATAGCAAAAGGGATCTGTGTGATATTTCAGTAAATGAATGGAGTGTGCATTAGGTTTCTGCTTTTAGCAGCCATTTTGCTGTAATTCTTCATCTAGGGTTGAGACCTCATAACATTTTCCTTCCCAATGACAGCAAGTTACATGGAGTAGTGCTGATCTTGCTTAAGGTAATATATTGTTGAGATTTCAGATACACATCTTCCTTATACAAGATGTTATATCATAACAGGTGTCTTTTTCCTATTGGTCGTCCCCATCTTCCCCAGAGTTCCCTGAGTCTCAGGCTTGGGCTAGTAGTACTCTAGGGCTACTTCTAAAGAAAAATTCTGACTAATCAATGTGTCATATTGACCACAAATAGCTGTGAATTTACAAAAAAACTCCAGGAACTCCATAATCTGATATTTTCTAACTGAAAATTGAGTGAATTTTTCGTTTTGCTTTGTTATATTTCTTTGAAACACATTATAAAGAAATGTATTTACCTTCTGTTCTTTTATAATGTATTGTTAATCCCAGGTTAATTGATAAATAAAAGTGAAATAGGTCTTGCTGAGTAACAGTAATACCTTACTGAGAATACACTGTCTTTTCATAGTTTCAAATATTGCTTTAATTAATAGTTTATTTGGTTTTGCTTTCTTAGAATATATAAGAAATGTTATTATAAGAAAGAATGGATACATGAATGAATTATAAATTAGTGAATGAACAAAACTTAGAGGTTGTATAGTAAGAATCAGTTTAAAACATAGACAGAAGCTTTGATTAATTCTGCCTTTGAGTGACTTTTAACAAAATAGAAAACAGTGTACAAATAAGTGCAAATATGGGTATTTTAAATTTTTTAACAAGTAATCAGTTGAAAAATGTATGATATTTCACATGTGTCTTGCATCTTCACCTAATGTGTTCATTCAAGCTTAACTAAAGTGATTATTTTGTCTGAATTCAAATTATAATGACTATTTCTGTAAAATAGTTTATTATGAACTTGATGTTTCAATAAAAGTAAAATATTTGGCTTAAAAGGATTGAATGTTTATTTTACAATATGAGTGTAAAATAGAAGAAATAAAATCTGCCCACTGTATTAAGAGAAGCAAATTATATTTTTTAAAAAAAATGTTTGTAGGGTTACATTCTAATTCTGATAAAGCCCAGTGGTGTGTCAGACTTCTATGAGTGAATTTTGTTCAGTACCCTACATATGATGAACAAAGACATAATGAGTAGTACATGCTTTTTTTCCTCTTATAATTGCATGACCCCAATTAAAGCATAAGTATAAAAACAATTAGCAAATATTTCACATTAGCTGATTCTTTAGCCCAGAAATCCCAAGTTATCCAATCAATATTTACCAAATATTTATTGCACTATAATGGAAAAGCTTTCCAAAATGAATTCGTAAAATACATTTAAACATATATTTAATTACTGCCTAGTCCTTATATTATTCTCTAGAGACTTTAACAGCCAGTATTTTGAAAGTAAAATAGCATTTAAGAGCTAAGAGTTAAAGTGTTTCTTGAGTATCATTAAATAAGATTCTGCCTTAGGAAGGATCAATCCTTCCTAATGTAATTTGGATACATCATCAGTTTTGAAGCACACCAATTGTCCTAACATAGTGACCACATTGACTTATTGTTCCAGAGTCGAGGACTAATGCAGTAAATGACTAATAGGGTCAATAGAATACTAGAGTAGTAAAATTTTCAACTCTTTTTTTTTTTTCTAGACCAGGTTAATCACTGAAGATGTTGGTGATTAAAATTTGTTTTCAAGGAAAGTACAGATATTGCTTATGCTCAAATTTTAGGACAGTAAGATGGCATTCTACAAAATAATTCATACATTCCCTTACCCCATGTAAGTATCTATCAAAATATCATTCAAGCACTGAAAAAATAAAACAGAAGGAAATTCAGTCTATAACAAGTTGGTTTTATTCTGTGTTACTATATTTCATAACCCTAATCCCTTAGGCAATTTTTCATTAAATGAGTGTATTTCCTGAATATCTGATCTATCTATCTATCTATCTATCTATCTATCTATCTATCTATCTATCTATCTTTCTATCTTTCTATCTATATCTATATCTATCTACATCTACATCTATATATATATCACCTATATCTATATCTATCTATATATATATATATATATATATATATATATATATATATCATATTTGTTGAAATCAATCTAGACTTAAAGAATATAGGTAAAAAGAAGGGTAGAAGGGCTCTAGGAAGTGCTTATATATCTTCCTGTGAATAGGAAATGTGTTTTGAAGGTAGATTATAGGAAGGGATGAACAGGAGCTAGAATGATCAGGCAGAGTGGGGCATACAGAGAGAGAACTCAAGGATGGACACATATATCTCCCTGTTAAGAGGAAGCACATTCTGAATATAGATTGCAGGCAGGTGTGAACAGGAATGATCAGGCAGAGTGGAGGACGCAGGGAGAGAATTCAAGGAGGGACAGGTGGAATTGGGGTAATGGAAACCTAGTGCTGTAGACACTTCCTGGAATCCATGAGGATGAACTAGTAAGAACTAGTAAGGAGGACACTGAGTCTGATCTAGCCATTTTTTTTTTGTGGCCAAGAAAGGCCTCTGGTGATGGGATGATATTACATACAGTTGGTAAGGGAGTCCCGTGGAGATCCCATAAAACCCAAGCTTAGGACAGAACATCTGCCTCTGAAAACTGACAGTGGGTTCCTCTGTCAACAACATCGACAAAGAACAATGACTATAGAGAGGGTAAGGTCATGTGTGCCTGAAGTCTTAATCTCTATGGTCTAGTCTCTTTTGCATGAGAACATTCTCTGCAGGATATGGAAAGATGGACACTGAACCAGCCACAAAATTTCCCATCTACAATCTTTGTCCTAACTACAAGATGTACTTGAGTGAAGGTCACAGCTCTCAGTTTACCTTGAGGAGAATATCTAGAAGGGAGAGGTCCTGCCTTACACTGCCCAGAACTGGATACTGGATAACTCAGAGGCTTAGGATAGATTCTAAAAGGATTGCCAGAAGATAAATAAATATTTCTAGTGATATTCTGCTATACTCCTAAATCAATACAGTTGTCATCAGAGGAATTTTCACCAGCAGCAAATGGGATGGATGCAGAACCCAGACATTATGCAGAAATAGAGTCTAAATTAGATATCTCCAACGGGGCTTTCCCCTTTGCTAGTAGAATCCAGCAGAAGAGAGGGAGGAAATATTGTAGTAGTCAAAGGGGATGAAGGACATAAGGAGACCGGGTCAACCAAATCAACTAAGCAGAGTTCACATGAGGCCACATCTACTGAATCAGGAAGTGTAGGTCATTTCATGGTTCAGCACCAAGTCTTCTTCATAAATATTGTGGCTGTTAGTTTGGTCTTTTGTAGGACTCTTAACAGTGGGAGTGGCTGTGCTTCTGACACTTTTTCCTGCTCTTGAGACTCTTTTCCTCCAATTGGGTTGGCTTGCCTACCCTTGTTAGGAGGGCTTTTGCCATGTCTCATTATTATATCTTGTTTTTTTCTAGTTTAGTTGTGATCTCTTAAAGTATTTTCTTTCCTAAAGAAGGAACACAAAGAAAGCAGGGGGAATGGGAAGATACAAGGAGGTATTTGGAGGAGTGAAAGGAAGAGAAACCGTACTCAGCATGCATTATATTGACTGAAGAGGCTTCTATGTGCAGTTGCATATCAGGTTCATGGCGCACGTGGCTGTGTTCTTGAAACCTGACTGGGAGTGAAGAAAACTTAAGATATACAGACATATGTATTTATAAAGCTAGAATAATCTGGGCTTTGCCCTCCTACAAACCAATATCCTAGAAACTTGGTGTTTTTATAGTAGACAACACTAATTTGGAGTCAAATTAAGAAATCTTGATATGGGATCTCTATAGAGAAACAGTCTCTGGGCAGCCTCATCATGCAGTCATCTGAGATAAGAAAGCTCTAGAAATCAATATGTACTGATTTAGCTAAAGGTTAATTGTTTATCAATATTCTTCCTCCAACATGGGAAGACCTTACCATTACAATAAGTATGGGCCAATGGTGTTCTTTATATGGCTATGCTCATGTCGACAATACACATTCAAACAGATGCACATTTGCTCTCTACAAAAGAATGCAAGTATAATTAATCAATAGGATAAAAATAAAAGACTAAGAACTCATCCCTAAATGATACACCCATATCAAACTGTAATCATAGCAAAGGCTTGACTTCTTGACTATCATTCCTGTAAGATCTCACAGGAGGGTATAGAAGTAATATAAGAGTCCACTGATGGGAGGAGTACTGTTACATTTCTGCATTCTAGATATTATATATCTATTCCATTCATATATTCAGACTTATTGTGATTTCTCATGCAAAACATGGAAGATCAATATACTGGGATATTGATTAGGTATACTCAATATACTGGGATAAGAATATGTGGTGTGGATAATCATCAGATCTCACCCAAAGCTTTACTGAGTAACTCTTAACAGTTAATAACTGCTGAGAGAGAAATAATTATTTCCTGAAAATAAAACAAAGCAAAACAAAAGGACAATATGGCCACCAGTAGAAAACCCATACTCCAGAGGATTGGTCACACTAATATGCTTATGGGTAAGGAAATTTAGATTTGGTGGATTATGAGAAATAATTAAAGGGGCATGAGATGGTGAATAGGTTTTGCTTGATGGTGAAGTATTTGGAGTGGAAAGTCAAGGTTTTTATAGAATTATTTCATTATATACCATTGATATTTTCTTTTTTAATTGGATATTTTATTTATTTACATTTTAAATGTTATCCCCTTTCCTGATTTCCCCTCCTGACATACCTTATCCCATCTCCCCCTGTCTCTATGAGAGTTTTCCCCCACCCAATCACTTCTTCCCATCCCTCAAATAAAGAAAACTAAAGAAAAATGGTGATTTATATTTTCATGAATTTTTTTGTGAAAGGACTCTTACTAAAAGTTATTTCTAACTGTACATCAAAATAACTCATTTTAAATGAAACATAAATTTACCTCTCCCTAGTGTTTCCATTACACTTGAGTCTCTTATAAGGAATAAAAAAAAGTTATATATGTGCTATGGGTATCTTAGAGCCTCTAAGTGTGGAATACAGTGTGTTTGTGTGTGTGTTTCTGAGAATGGAGCACAGCATTAATTTAAACTTATTCCTAAAGACTTCATGAGGTGGATACTATTCTTCTTCCCCATTATTCTAATGGGGAAAACCATTGGGATGATATGAAAATTTCAAGATTGCACACCAAGTAAATGGCAAAACTAGGATATAAATGGACTCCCTGGCTTCTATTTAGAAAAAACATCATCCCTCTCTCTTTTGTTTTATGTGCTTATCGAACACACTCTGTACAAAAGATGAACAAATTTGGATGTATAATTTAATGAGCAATTACTATGTCTATGTGGGCTATATCCAGGGATGATCTGCTAATATAAACAATGATGAAACAGGAGACTTTGTGAAGGATAAGTAAAAAATGTTCTAAAGTTGGTATAAAATTTTAAACAAAACTGCAGCATTGTGCTGTCAGCTAGCTATAACATCTCTCCATGAACTACTTTGTTACCACTTAATCTGTAATCACTGCCCAGACTGCACACTTCTATCTCATTCAATTTGGATCTCTTATGTTAACCAGTGGCATCTTTTCAAATGCAATTATGAAATTTAAGTTAGGTTATCTAGCTTGCTAATTAATTAATTAATAATGTTATCCAAGTTTAGTAAATAAATATATTGAATGAATAAATATACACAGACACACACACATACACACACAAAGATATATATGTGTGTATGCACACATGTATATTAGAATTAGACATAATATTCTCTATATTAGGATACATTATGTAATAACTTTAATATATTCTTATAGTATCTATTATTTATTAAATTTTATGTTTGCAAAACTTAAAATTTAAAGGCTACACTCTGGATAATCAAGCTACATTATGCATTACTGTGTGCATTAAGCATTTACTTTGTAATATTCCTGAGCTTCTAGTTTACCATATTGGAAATAAAAATTTAAATACTTTTCAAATGTGACAGAAAAAGGAATTACCATTATGTTGTGGTGAATAAATAACTATTTCATAAAATTATTGAACACTCATTAAAACATGTATTTTAAATATTTAGTAAAGTGATTTTGAAAATTTATAAGGAGTAATATATTATAATATCAAAAATTTATGCTTTCAAATTTATAGGTATTTGTACAGTAAAATATTTGGCAATTACTTAGGATATTTGGCCAGTATGCCTTTGTTAACTTGGAATAAATTAAGAATCAGTAAATTAGGTTTTTATGTGAATAGCCACTGGGTCTGATTTATGATAAGTAGTAAAATATTTTGTCAAATACTCGAAAAATTTCAAAATAATTTTAAAACTCACAGTTGTCAAGTTGATACAAGGAAATTAATTTATAATAAAATAAGTTGAGAGTAAAGGATTGAAGTTTTCAGACAGTATTAGAATACTAATATCAATATAAATTAATATATGAAGATAAATTAATTAAATATCTGTGGATAGAGCAATTTAAGGGAATCACACTTTTTTTCTGAAATTGCTGTTAATAGCACTAACATATGCTAATATATCTGTACAAAATGCAATTCTATAAATATAAGTAAACATACAAAATGTACACTTACATATATCTTGAAAATATAGGATATTTCCTGTTTAAATAATGTGGTACTGAATACTATATGTTACAATGCTTTCATGTTAACCATGTATCCAAATTATGACTGAAGCCACAGCCTTTTCTTTTTAATGCACTTACATTTGTCTTTGTCTGACAGTTATGTTATCTTCCTATCAATAGCGAGGAAGCAGATCTGCAAATTCAGTCTTGGAGTAAAGACAAACATCATACAATCCAAGATCTCAGTGATATGAAAATTGGAACTGTATGTTTTTTATACTATAGAGTATAGGCTTAAGTGAAAGGAACGTATTTTGTTCATATTATAAAATTTAATAATTCTTAATTTGGCATAAATGCCTATACTGAAGACATTTTATTATAGAAAAGTGGCTGTCATTCATTTTTGTAATTATTTCTAAGTTTAAATTCTCTCAGATCATTGTCTAATTGAAATATTAACCAAAGTACATTCTCCAAAATTAAAAATTCTTTTCCTCTTCCTAAATTTCAAATCATTTCACATTTAAAGATTCATTACGTTCAATGGACACTAACAATAAAATAGAAAAATACTTGTTATATGGCCTCAGATTTTCCTGAGAGACTGAGGACATATTGAGTATTTTAACGTACTTCATTTCTGAGGAGCCTTATAGCTAGGCTAGAGGCAACCCCCAAAGCTTCCTATGGCAAATGTCTCTTCCAATCTGCTTAGTAAAGTTTAACTAAAGTAAAACCAAGCCTTGATTGGAGCAAGTGACCTTATTCTCTTGAGGCTCTACAGGATGCCTTGCTAACAAAGGCAAAAACACATCTCACAAGCCTAGAGAACACTCTCTTTAATGTATAGATTGCAAGATTTTGAGTTTTTCCTGAAATTTCCTTTGCATAACAAAATGTATTATTTTATAAAGCTTAGATAATATGACTTAGATTTTATTCTGTAAATTACTAACAATGAGATTATAAGAAGGCATGATTAAATCTCATGCACATTATCTTTTTGATAAGAAAAATGTATGAAGTATGACCTATATCATGAAATGATAGATGAGCACAATGCAGATAGGTATAATCATGAAACAAAAATATAGATAAATATTGCCAAAATATTTTAAGAATTTCTGTGTGTGGTAATCATATATATAAAACTACACATAAATACACATATATGTGTGTGTACAGATATAAAACTAGATTTTATATATATATATATCTTTATAATTAAGTATGTATATATAGGGAATAAGTCAGTAGTTGATCCAACAGTTGAATAGATTATACTAATAAATATGTCACCTGATCATAGACTGAAATAACACAAATAAATGTTTGAAATAGGAAAAAAAAAACACCTTTGTTATGAATTAAAGCAGAAGCTTAAAAATTAAGATTTATCAGAAAAAAAAGAAAGAATTAAATCTTCATATGTTGGTGTGGTATTTGAAGTGTCAGTACATCACAAAAACGTACTAGTATGAGATTTCTTTTTTGTCCAAGTATTTATTTGTTTGTATGGGCAGATGAGGCTGGGATCATGTGCCACAGACACACTTAGGAGTTAGAGAATGCTTTGCTAAAATTGGCTCTTAGTTTTTCTCTGCCATTTAAGTTCTAGGATCAAACTTGGTTAGGGTTGGTGACTGATGCCATTTCCTGCTGATCCATTGAGTCTTACAAGAACAATTAACAGAGATTTTACCACTGGATGCAACAGTGTACTGACTTGACACAAGAATTTGAGATGGGGTGGGGGGAAGCCACTGGAATTTAATATCTTCCTAATTATTGCTGGATCTTCATATAAAATTAATTTATTCCCTTTGTATGAAATTGTTGAGAAGGTGTCTGAAGAAGTGATTCAGGTTTACAACACAAAAATATCATACTTCATTAAATGGTAACTCATGACATGAAATTAAAATCTTAGATACTCAGTATAAAAAATCCCAAAACAATTTTCAAAAGACATGAAAAAAAACAATTTTCAAATTAATCTGGAAAGGCAAAAACAAAAAACCAAAACAAACAAACAAACAACAAAAAAACAGAATAGTGAAAATAGTTCTCAACAATAAAAGAACAGCCTGGGAAATCACCATCCCAGAACTCAACCTGTACTACAGAACAATAGTGATAAAAATATTAGTATAGAGACAGACAGATTGATCAATGGAATAGAATTGAAGACCCACAAATACAACCACACACTACATATACTTGATCTTTGACAAAGAAGCCAAAAATATACAATGGAAAAAAATAAAGCATCTTCAATAAATGGTGCTGTTAGAACAGGCTATCTGTATATTAAAAAATAAACATCTTGCACAAAGCTGAAGTTCAAGTTGATTAAGGACTTAATATCATACCTAATACATTCAATTTAATAGAAGAAAAAGTGGGAAAGAGCCTTGGACTCATTGGCATAGAGCGAAATTTCCTAAACAGAACACCAATGGCTTATGCTCTAAGATCAAGAATTGATAAATGGGATCTTATGAAACCGAAAAGCTTCAGTAAGGAAAAGGACATAGTCAATAAGATAATTCTTAAGCATCATATTGCATTGAAATTTATATTTTATATACTTCATACATATTTATAATTTTAATTGTTTTTTTTAAGCTTCAGTAATGTTGAATTATAACAGTAAGTATTGTTAGTCTAAATTTATTCAAAAATTTTTAATGTTTGGATCCCTATGCCCTCATTTAAGGTTTTTTTTCTGGGAACTTTTAGAGAAGCTTTACATGTGCATATATTTTTGGCTCTTTATTGATCATGGGGGTTTCTTTGTCTCCAAATGTGATTTCATCTGTAGTTAATTAAAGGTATAGCATCAAAATGGATGTTTATCATCAACATGGAGCAATTGTTTTATGTCTGTGCATAGCCCATATTCATGAGAATATAAATAATTATAGAATTTTGCTTTATTTCCATAGCATTTTTTGGACTAAATCAACAGCTAAAAATGTGCATTTTATTTAAGCCATAGATATATTTACAATATAAGGTTAAACTAACAATGTCACACACTTAAATATCATAATGTACATAAGAGTTTTTTTTTTTAATTAATAGGTGTTGTGTTCACAAGAAGGGATTTTAAACCATATAACATTTAACAAGGTATCTAAATTTTAATTTATCTTATTTAATGACATGAATGATTCAACTACAGTTATTATTATAATTGTCACAATTATGACCCATTCCATTTTCCCAATTCCCATGTAAGCAATAGGCAGTGACAAGGTAAAGTGACATTTCTAATCCCATGGATGCAAATTACTCTGCCAAATCTGGACTTCTGATGATACTGAAAGTGGCAATTGGAGACTGCTCTCATCACAAGTCACAGAGCTATTTCTTTGCTCTAAATTATATCACTTAGATGAATCACAAAACCAGAAAAATTTGAAAAACCAAAAGATTTTTTTAACTGAAAAAACTGGATTGTCCTACCATATCAAATAAAGAAAAAATTCTCCTACTTAATCAACATACAATTGGTAGATCTTTGGAGGAGTGCTACTTGAACATATTGAAATTTGAACTAAGGAGACTAGGTGGGCATGTATGAAATGGCCAAAATTACTTAATAATTTTAAAACCACAACTGAACTACAAGGGAGTCTTAAACTGTTATCAACCTAAAACTTTAGTTACCAGGAACGTCTTGTGTTAAATTACCAGGGTCTGTGCATTCTAGTGAATGAATATGTAGCAACTTCCACTGAATGGCTACATAAAGGTAGTTAAATAACCACTTGGAGGTTGGTATATTGATATGTCTATCTGGAAGATGTGACACAAAGTAAAAGAGACATTACCCCAGAGTACAGGGCTAGAAAAAAGTTTTCCAAGCAAACAGATAAAAGAAACAAGCTGGAGTTTATTGTATTTAGAATCTAATAAAATAGCCTTTTAACCTTAAGTAATCAAAAGAAAAGGGAAGGACACTTCATACTTATCAAGGGAAAACTCTACCAAGAAGACATCTCAATTCTGAACATTCATGTGCCAGATACAAGGGTATACACAAATATGAAAGAAACATTATTACAGGTTATGTCACATATCAAACCCCATATAATAATAGTAGGGGACTTCAATAACCCTAATTCATGAATGGATAGTTTATAGTTTAACAGGCATGAAACAGAAATAATGAAAATTAAAAAATGTTATGAAACAAATGGACCAAACAGATATCTACAGAACCTTTCACCCAAGCAAAAAAGAATACACCTTCTTCTCAGCACCTCATGGAAACTTCTCCAAAGTTGACCAAATACTCATTCACAAAGCAAGCCACAACAGATATAAGAAGATTGAAATAGCCTCTTGCATTTTATCAGACCACCATGAATTAAAGCTTTACTTCAACAACAGCAACAGCAGAAAGCCACATACTCATGAAAGCTGAACAACTCTCTACTCAGTGATAACTTGGTCAGAGAATAAATAAATACATAAATAAATAAACATACTTTCTAGAATTCAATGAAAATGAAGGCACAGCATAACCAAACTTATGTGACACTACAAAAGCACTGTTAAGAGAAGAGTTAGCACTGAATGCCTTCATGAAGAAACTGAAGAGATCTCATGCTAGCAACTTAATAGCAGTTCATAAAGCTCTAGAACAAAGAAGAAGCACATACACCCAAGAGGAGTAGATAACAGGAACTAATCAAACTCAGGGTGCAATCAATAAATTAGGAACAAAGAGAGAAAATCAGAGAATCAACAGTACCAAGTGTTGGTTCTTTGAGAAAGTCAACAGAAATGACAAACCCTTAGAAAAAACTAACTGAAAAGAATACAGTCAATATCTGAGAGAACCAAACCAGAAAGGAAAAGCAGAATATAACAACAGACACTGAGGAAATCCAAGGAATCAAAGCTGACAGGACCCTGATATAGCTCTCTCTTGAGAGGCTATGCCAGTGCCTGGCAAATACAGAAGTGGATGCTCATAGTCATCTATTGGATGGAACACGGGGCTCCTAATTAAGGAGCTAGAGAAAGTAACCAAGGAGCTGAAGGGTTTATTGTTGATCCTCCTATAGAAGGATCAACAATATGAACATCCCAGAACTATGTCTCTATTTGCATATGTAGCAGAGGATGGTCTAGTCGACCATTAATGGGAGGAGAGGCCCTTGGTCTTGTGAAATTATATGCCCAAGTACAGGGGAATACCAGGGCCAGGAAATGGGAGTGGGTGGGTTAGGGAGCAGGGTTGGGGGAGGGTATAGGGGATTTTCAGGATAGCATTTGAAATGTAAATGAAGAAAATATCTAACAATTTTTTAATTAAAAAAGAAAGATCAAAACTAAGATCAAAAATAAATAAATAAAAATAAATCTTGCTTCAAAAGCCTGTACTACACAAAATTAGAAAATCTAAATGAAATGGATTATTATCTTGATAGATTCCACTTACTAAAATTAAATCTAGATTAAGGGAAAAAATTGAACAGTTCTTTAACACCTAAGTTAATAGAAGCAGTCATTCAAACTTCCCCAAAAACAAAGAAAAAAAGAAAGAAAGAAAGAAAGAAAGAAAGAAAGAAAGAAAGAAAGAAAGAAAGAAAGAAAGAAAGAAAGAAAGAAAGGAAGGAAGGAAGGAAGGAAGGAAGGAAGGAAGGAAGGAAGGAAGGAAGGAAGGAAGGAAGAAAGGAAGAAAGGAAGAAAGGAAGGAAAGAAAGGAAGAAAATAAAGAAGAAAAGAAGAAAAGAAAGTTAGCCCTAGGACCAGTAGGTTTCATCAGAGACTTTTGCCAGACTTTCAAGGAAGAGCTAATACCAACAGCCCTCAAATTATTTCACTACACAGAAATAGTAGGGACATTGGCATACTTGTTCTATGAGACTACAATCACCTTGATACATAAACCACAAAAAGGGTCAACAAGTAAAAGGAATTCCAAGCTATTTCTGTTTTACTTTACAAACATTGATGCAAAAATACTCAATAAAATACTCCCAAATTGAATCCAAGAGCACATAAAAGCGTCATCCACCATGACCAAGTAGGCATCATCAGGGATACAGGGGTGGTTCAATATATGAAAATCCAGCAATGCAGCCAACTATATAAACCAGCTGAAAGAAAGAGAAAAGAATACCTATGCTGAAAATCCTTTGACAAAATCTAACACTCTTCATTTAAAATGTCATGGAGAGAACAAGGATACAATGATGCATACCTAAAGGCAATAAATGCAATATACAAAAAGTCAATATCAAATATGAAATTAAATGGAGAGAAACATAAAGCTATTCTACTAAAGTCAGGGAGAAGGCAAGGATGTCTGCTCTCTCTATAAATCTTCAATACAGTACTGGAAGTTCTAGTCAGAACAATAAGACAAGTACAGGAGATCAAAGGGAAACAAATTGGAAAGGAAAAAGCCAAAGTACTGCTATTCCCAGATGATAAAATAATATACATAAGTGGCCTCAAAAATTCTACTAAATAACTCCTATAGCAGAAAAACTCCTTCATCAAAATGTATGGATGAAAAGTAAACCCCCCAAAAATCAGTAGCCCTCCTAAACAAACACTTCTACAGAAAAATTTCTAATAGCCTAGAGAAATTTTCAGTGTCCATTGTCATCAGGGAAATACAAATCAAAATGATTCTGAGTCTCTACCTTACACCTATCACAACAGCTAAGCTCAAAAATCAATGAACAGAATATGCTTGTAAGGATATGGAGCAAGTAGAACACTCTTCCTTTGCTGTTGGGGATGCAAACTTGTACAACTACTCTGGAAATCTTGTTGACAGTTTCTCAGAAAATTGCAAATAGTTCTACCTCATGACACAGCTATATCATTTCTGGGCATATACCCAAAAGATATTCTACCATACCAAAAACATACTTGCTCTAAAATATTCTTAGCAGTTTTATTCAAAATATACAGAAACTACAAGCAAGCCAGATACTCCTTTGCCAAAGAATGGAATACAGCATTGTTCATTTACACAGTGGAATACTACTCAGCTATTACAAACAAGGACACTATGAAATTTTCAGGCAAATGGATAGAACTTGAGAATATCATTCTGGTGAGACTCAAAAAGACATGCATAGTATGTACTCATAAGTGAACTTTAGCAATAAAGTACAGGATACCCACACTATAATCCACATACCCAAACAAGCTAAGTAACAAGAAGGGCCTAAGGGAGGATGCTTGAATCTCAATGAATAAAATTTTCATTGGAGGTGGAGGGAGGGAAGAAACTGGTTGAGATAGGGACTGGAAAGGGGAACTGAAAAGGGGAGATCAAGTGTAGAGAGAACTCAGAAGAGAAGGTAGAGTGTGTGAAAGGAAATAGGCAGGGACAGGCATGTATAGGAAGTGCCAAGGACCTGGTATAAGGGAGTCTCTAGTGAATCTATGAAGGTGACTCTAGCTGAGTCTCCTAGCAGTAGGGATATGGAATTTCAAGTTTCCACCTTTTTATATAGGCAAGACTTCTTGTAGATAGAGAAGAACACCAACTTATCCACAAAACCTTTAACCCAAATGTTGTCATGCTTACAAAAAATGCAGGGAGAGTGATGGAGCAGACACTGGGGGAATGCCCAACTAACTACTGTCCCAATTTGAGATCCATCCAATGGCCAAGAACCAATGTCTGACACTATTAATGAAACTTTGTTATGTTTTCAGACCGAAGGCTGTCCTAACTTTCAACTGAGAGGATCCTCCTACCAGCTGACTGAAACAGATGCACAAACCAAAGCCCAACATTAGACAGAGCTCATGGGAGAGATGGGAGAATGAGTGAGGAACACATAGGCAATAAGGACTCCACATGAAAACCAATAGTAAACTAACCTGGAATCCTGGTTCTCCTAGAGCCTGAATCACCAACCAAAAGGCATGAAAGGGTTAGATGGAAATAGAAAATATCATCCTTAGTGAGGCAATTCAGATCCAAAGGGACATGCAAGTATATACTCATCAATAAGTGGATATTAGCCAAAAAATAGTACAGAAAAACCAGGATACAGTCCACAGAACTAAAAAAGATTATCAATCTGAAGGGCTCAAGTGAGGAAGCCTCAATCCAACATGGGAAGTAGTAGAAAGCAATTCAAAGGAGGGGAGAGGGAGAGAGGGTCCTGGGTAGGAAAAGGACAGGAACAGGCAGAGGGGTACATGATCAGGTATTGGGTAAGGTAAAAGGACTGTAGCCCTGATGGACAGAAGAAAGAATGAAAATAGGCTACCTTGGGAGGTAGGAGGTGGTGGGACCCTCTAGTATGTATCAGAAACCTGGGAGGTAAGATACTCTCAGGTCTCAAAGGGAAGGACCTTAACTGAAATGCCCTACAGTGAGGATAGGGAACATGTAGAGCCCACCACTAGCAGAAAGACAGGGCATCAAATGAGGGATGGGCTTATCATCCCAGAGTAAAAATCTCTGATCCATAATTGTCCCTGTCTGAAAGAACTGTGGGGACAAAAATGGAGAAGAACCTGAGGAAAAGGAGGTCCAGTTACAGGCCTAAAGTGGGATTCAGATCAAGGGGAGGCCCTAAGGCCTGACACTATTACTGAGGTTATTGAGTGTGCACAAAAAGAGGGCTATGATGATAGCCCTCTGAAAGACTCAACAAGCTGTTCAGAGTCAGATGCAGATATTGCACTCAACCAATGGACAGAAGAAGCTGACCATTGTGGTTGAATTAGGGAAAAGCTGGAAGAAGCTGAGGAGGAGGGCTACTCTGTAGGAGAACCAGCAGTTTCAATTAACCTGGACCCCCAAGATCTCTCAGACACTGGATCACCAACCAGGCAGCATACACCAGCTGATATGAAGCACACATTGCATATACAGCAGAGGACTGCCAGGTCTGGGTTGAGTCAGAATATGCACCTAACCCTCAAAAGGCAGGGGGCCCCAGTGATGGGGGAGGTCTGGTGGGGTGTGTAGTATATTCTTGTGGAGAAAGGCAGGAGAGAAGAGGAATGGATGTGTAACAGTCAGAGGGTGGGAAGGGAAAGAGATTAAATCTGGAGTGTAAAAAAAAGATTAAATTAAAAAAATACTTAAAGAAAGGATTTTAATTACCTCTAACTGAGTAGTAAACTAATCTTAATAAAAATGACTTACAACATTTTTGTGCTATTTCATTAGATTCTATTAGGAGTTTGGATTATGCTTTGGTTTGTCTTGTAGAAGTTTAAATCTGATATATACAGGCTGAATGGAAGTTAAGATTTGATTGGATAAGTAAGCTTTTGTATAAATAATCAATGTCCACAGTGTACTTCTTAGGCAGAAGAATAAGATTCAGAGGAAAAAAAACATAATATGTTCAATGATTCCCAGAGATTTCATAGCACTACTGATGAGTTGTCACTTATTTCTTAGAAGAGAGGATAGAAAATAAGCTAACCATCATAGTGTGTAGGAGAAATTATCATGAAGCTATACTTAGTAGAATGTAGTCATTCTGAGTCTAGTAATTACCAAAAACCGAAGACAACACCTGGGTGATCATTTGTCATTTTGAGTCATTTGTCCATTGACATGTCCAATCATTATAATACCTATGCATTTCTGAACATTGAGGAACAGGCACAATTTCTGTGTGATTGACATCTAACACCTGTCACTGAATTGTGAACATCAGTGAACATGATGACTTCAACTACATGTCCTATTTTGAGAAAGAGAAAAAGAACAGTTTTAAGTATTATAAGTTTTATACTGAAATTTGTTCATCAGTTTTAGGATTATATATACTGACTTCTGATATTTATTTTATATATTATATATAGTTCCTAATCTTGTTGATGAAAAACACATTAAAACCCAGGCAAAGAGAGCAGAGCAACAGTTTGAAATGGAAAAAAATAAAAATAAATAAATGAAAACACCACAATAGCTGAAGATTTCAATGTCAACATCAGTCAGAATGGCTAAGATCAAAAACTCAAGGGACAGCAGATGATGGTGAGTATGTGGAGCAAGAGGAACACTCCTCCATTGCAGGTGGGATTGCAAGCTGGTATAAACATTCTTGAAATAAGTTTAGTGGTTCCTCAGAAAATTAGACATAGTACTACCCAAGGACCCAGCAATACCACTCCTGGGCATACACCTAGAAGATGCTCCAACATGTAATAAGGACACATGCTCCACTATGTTCATAGCAGCCTTACTTATAATAGCCAGAAGCTGGAAAGAACCCAGATGTCCCTCAATAGAAGGATGGCTACAGAAAATGTGGTACATTTACACAATGGAGTACTTCTTTAGTATTAAAACAATGAATTTATGAAATTCGTAGGCAAATGGATTGATCTAGAGGATATCATTCCGAGTGAAGTAACCCAATCACAAAAGAACACATATATGCACTCACTGATAAGTGGATATTAGCCCAGAAGCTCAGAATATCCCAGATACAATTCGCAAACCACATGAAACTCAAGAAGAAGGAAGATCAAATTGTGGATACTTTGATGCTTCTTAGAAGGAGGAACAAAATCCCAGTGGAAGGAGTTACAGAGAAAAAGTGTGAAGTAGAGACTGAAGAAATGACCATCCAGAGACTGTCCCACCTGGGGATCCATCCCATACAAAATCACAAAACACAGACACTGTTGCAGATGCTAAGAAGTGCTTGTTGACAGGAATCTGATATGGCTCTCTCCTGAAAGGCTCTGCCAGTGCCTCACAAATACAGAAGTGGATGCTCAAAGCCATCCATTGGACTGAGCATTGGGTTCCCAGTGAAAGAGCTAGAGAAAGGACCTAAGGAGCTGAAGGGGTTTGTAGCCCCATAGGAGGAACAAGATTATGAACTAACCAGTACCCCCAGAACTACCAGAGACTGAACCACCAACCAAAGAGTACACATGGTGGGACTCATGGCTCTAGCTGCATATGTAGCAGAGGATGGCCTAGTCAGATATCAATGGGAGAAGAGGCCCTTGGTCTTGTGAAGGCTCTATGCCCCAGTGTTGGAGAATGCCATGACCAGGAAGCTGGAGTGGATGGGTTGGTGAGCAGGGGGATAGATAGGGGATAGGAGGAGGGTGTGTTTTGGAGGGAAAACCAGGAACAGGGATAACATTTGAAATATAAATAAATAAAATATCCAATAAAATATAAAAAATATATAAAAATACAAAAAAAGAAAGTCACAATGATATTTTACTAAGGAATAATTATATAATTACCAAGTATATGTACTTTTATAATTTTTTGTCATTTTTCAGAATTTTACCAATGTAATAAATGTTAATTTTTAGTCTGATTTGATAAAGAATAGCATAGTATTATTGCTATTATACTAATGTGGATAATATCTATATTCAAAACTTAGAATGAATCAAATTGAATAATGAGTAATAATCAGAAATAAAATCATTTCTTAAATTACAATTATATTTTAATGATAAATATGACTTGACTTAAGGAAAGAATCCAAAATCTTCCAAAATATTCAGATTTTCTTCTAGTATAAAATAAAGGCATATCTTTCAAAGACCTATATTAATTTTCTAGCTAGGGGAATGAAGGTTAATTTAATTAATTATCCTAGATTAGAAAAAAAGCATATTAAACCAAAGTAATTTATTCATTTAGCAATCCTAAATTGCTTTATATTATACAAACTATGTGTATAAGATTTACTTGTGATTTAGTTGACCTAAATATGATAAAATGAAAATACTATGGAAAGCATAAAATCATATTAAATTGAGTAAAATTTTCTTATTAAAATATCTCTTATTACACCATACATACATGGATAATATTTTTTTTAGAGTTTAGGACTGATTTCCACACATATTAAGCACAACCATTATAGTCTAGCTCACTACCAGTGTCATGGAGAGATACTCAGACTTTCTGTGTGGGTTTGAAAAATTATCCAATTTCTATACAACTTAATTTTTAATAATGTTTACTTTAGTACACTTTAATGCTTTTCTCTCCTGTTGTGCAGTTTATGTTTATAAGGAAGGTAGGATACTTTAGTCCTATTATTAGACCACTGATTGGTAAGAAACATAAGGCGCATATGTATGAGCTTGTATGCATTAGTGTGTCCTGAAAGGTAGAAGAAAGCTATGACATTCTATTCTACTAAAAGGTCGGAAATAAAAACATTACATGTGTGCTACTCTCAGTTACATGAAGATATTGATAATTTACTATCATGAGTTACATTGTGTCTTAAATATTCTTAATAGCATGAGGAAAGCTTGATATGTATGCTTAGGTAAGAGACTTTGGAAATGTACATCAAAAATTTACATGCATTTATGGTAAAAGCTTAGCCATTAATGTGTAATTTATAGGATATTTGATTTCTTCAAGAAATCCTAATTTAGGTAGAAAAAGCTTTGTAATAAAAGCACTAATTAGAAATTCTTCGGTTTATTGGACTTGCCAGGAAAGCAAGAAAACAAATTTCCTAAGTTTCTTTATAGGAATTTATAGATAATCAGTTAACAAATTCTATTTGATCTAAATAAAATTTGCCCATGGCAGAAAACATAATCATAAAAATTATAGCAGAATTATATCATCTATATTCACAGTCAGATATTGGAAATTGCACTCTCTTGTTTGTTGAAGTCATATATGCCTATAGGGTTGATCACCAACTTTTAACATCTTTAAAGCAAATTTTAACTGTGCAACATATATTAGCATGCACTACTTTTCTCCAACTTTACTCTAGGATAACTAGTACAACAGATACTGCTAAGTGTCCTTTGATAATCCACCATCAGGATTCAGGTCCAGCCACTTGAAGACACTTTGATGAACTACTAATGTGACTAGCCCCATTCTATTTGAATTTCAAGAATCCTTCAGTGGAGACAAATGTGTGCTCCTCACATGGCTTCAGTGTAGCTACTTAACAATACAAACAATTTGAGAACTAGTATTCAATGCATCCAACAAACGATGCATTCAATTTATAAGTACACTGTATATTTTACAAGTACATAAAGCCTATATTCATAACCCACAGAGTTTAGCGATTTTATCATTCAAATATCTAGACTCTGTACTGCTTCTAATTCTTCTACACAAAGCATACAAAGTATTGTAACATTCAGAGATAAATATTATAAGAAAGTAACCTGTGACATTCATCTTGAAGTATATCTTTCCTCTTAATAATACTGTAGGAAACCATTGAGAAAAATAAGTTATAGAAACTTAGACAGTGAAAATTATTCACATATAAGTACTTTATGAATGCAAAATACTAAATATTCAGTATTCAATATATATTAGTCCATTGACATTATCATGATTATTAATAATCTGAAAATGTACAAAGTCATCCTGTGAAACTTCTTACTTTTAATCAATGGCATGTCTTCTGCTTTGTTCTGAAGCAATTATATGAAAGAGAAACTCACCTTATATCATGGGTAGGTTAGAAAAAGCTTAAATTTCATTGAAAAGTTCTTTGTTACAAGTACCAAATGATACAACAGGACAGTCAAAGGTACTGTTCTCACCAATGGCCTTTGGGTCAAGTGAAAGAATGCAATATTTACTCTTCAAATTAAGGCATGTAGGTATTAGTTCTGGTGGAGCATAATTTGAAATAGTATTTGGAAATTAATAACAATAATAGTGATTGGAACTTAGTTGTATAAAGAGCCTGTTGAAAGAAGCTCAAAATTGTGAGCCACTTGCAAGGATGATTGTAGGAAAGGATACAAGTTATGATGGGAAATAAACTATCAGTTAGTTTGCTTGATAGTAGTGATCCTTCCACAGCTGGATTATGTAACGAAGCACCAGAGGCTGGACTTTACAACTTATCATTTACAGCTCAGCGGAGCTGACAAAAGAAAAAGGTGCTAAAGTGAGTAGCCTGTTGTATTTTCTGGAAGAAGTAGTAAGCACCTACAGCTTATATAAAACAAAAGTTCTACAGGAACCTAGACACAAATGAATTAAATATCTTTTCTTAGATCTATGTGAATAAGTGCAATTTAAAGCTTGTGGCTAATGGAATAAAAGCGCATAGTCTAAATACAAAAGAGCAATTAGTTGGTTGAGACATTTGCATCTGGCTAAAGGATTTTTAATCCAAAAACAACAGCAACAACAACAACAAAACAGAAAAAAGGGAGATTCATCACCTCATATAACTGGTGCTACTATCTGCATATTTAACAGTTAGAATGAATAGAAAAAACATATTCATAGTTTGGGGAGAAGCTATGGAAGTTCCTTTTGGTCGCTATTGCACAGTGAAGCCACAGTCTTCTTCGGTTTATTTCAAAACTGTCCCTACTCCTATACAATTTAACATAGGGTACCTGGAACTGTTACTTTTGCTCATTATCCACAAATACAAATTGATGCTCTCTAATGTTGAAGAGTAACACAAAATGTTACTTCAACAAGGAAGTGTTAGCAAAAATAATAACACAGTTTAAATTTTGCTAATAAACAGAATGAGTATCATTTTCCCCAATTGTTATTCAATTTCTGACTGAACTTCTTTTTCCTGAGTAGCACACATTGTATGAAAATGGCATGTTGTATAGTAATAAAATGAACAATATTCATACTATACCCATTCAATTCAATTCTATATAAAATTAAAATTCTATATATGATTAAATTTTAAAGAGTATCTTGACATTTATAGTTTTATTGCACATCAAAATTATATAGTAGGTTAATCACTTTCACTAAGTTCTCATATTTATTATATATTTATGATAAATACATATATCCATTTCTAAGAGATCCATTTCATTATACACATTTCCAAAGCATTGAGTATTTGTAAGCACACATGACCAAATCAGACCATAAATAAATTTCTTAGATCTTTACTGCTATCAAACTATGTACTTCATAATTAAAAACCAGATGCCTGGTAATTGATCAAAGGGAGTTGCTCTCCCTGATGCAAGAGGAACAGGAACTTACACTTTCTGAATAAAAATAGATATTAAACAACATGAACATAAGCAAAACCAATTGCCTAATGATAATTTGTAGATATAATGCCTCTCCTAGCAATTAATATATGCAAGGCCACTTTAATTTAAACAGTGATACATTCTCACATACCATGAGAAAAGAAAATTTGAGAACAGATCTTACATATTGCAGCAGAGTATTGGAGATTTTCAAATTAGGCAAGCATTTTGATATTGCTTCGAAATGTGACAAGCTTAAAACCTAAAAATGCTTCAGAGATGGGAAGAGAATATCTCATATCTGAATTTATCTATTTTTAATACCAATTAATATTTTAAATTTCCCTAGAAAAATCTATGTTTAATAGTGATGAACTTTGTTAAGAATCATTACAAATTCTGTTAAAATTAGCAAGATGTGAATATTTTATTCCTATGTGATTGATATTCTGACTAGAACAAGGACCCATGCACACTTTCTTTGCTCTCATAGTCAGACCTTACAAACCAATGTTAATAAAAGCCTAAAAAGTCTGCCTATACATACCTCACTCCTTTGCTGATATTGCAAACTTTGGTTTATATATTTATATTCATATTATGAATGATTTCAGATGTTTAAAATGGTACTTTTGTTATAATTTTGAATTTTACATGGTCTGATTTAAATACAATTCATAAAATTATTCTCATAATTATCTTAATAATACTGACAGGTTTGCCACATTGCTGAGCTATTGAGGACACAGCTGGTGTCCTTGCACCCTATGACATTACTCTCAGTCACCAATCCTTATTAGGCAAAGTAAAGAGACAAATGAAAATTAGATAAAGCAACTTCAGTCAATGTTGTCACAGTAGAAGGAGGTGCAAAGAGAGGCCCGGTGATATGTTAAGTTCATTTTGTAATATTGGGTGAGGTTTAGACAGGAAATATGAATAAATAGCCACATTAGGGGATAGTCACACCCATCATTGATCCACCATTGTCTCAGGGGCAAGGTGATTCAACAAGTTGTTATAACTGTGTTAAATCTCTTTCCAGGATGTAAGTTCCCTCTGGGGCTAACACAGGTTTCTGCCTTTTTCCATTCTCACCAAAATGAAACTCATATATAAATTGCAGTTTTTCCAAGTCTATTGTTCATAGTCTGAGAGCCAAAGCAAACGATATAGTGTCTCTCTTTAGAATGGTCCACCTCCCACCAAGGTAGTGGAAAGAATAGTTTTTTACTACCTCATTTTGCTTATATAATTGTTTGTATATATAAAATGAACCTATGGGTGGGCTGACTACCTTTTAATTGCAACAAAATAGAGATGTGGGTGAAGAATTACTTAGAAAACTCATAGTAAACAGAAAAGATTCCATTTGCTGAGAGTATCATATATAAAGTCTTTATAAAGAACAAAGTCTGTAGACTGAAATACTTCCTTAATGTTGGTTTTCAATAAGTAAGAGAGTGAATTTTTTTATAGAATTGTAGTTATCTTCATACTACCTTCTTTGTGCAATTGTTATTAAAAGTAAAATGTATATTTCCTAGTATATGTGAAATATTTAAGTGGAGTTATTTGTTTTACTCCGGTTGATTATGAAAAATAAAACTTGAATTATTTTCCTTAAATCTTTGAGACTTGATTCTTCTCTATAGTAACCTGAGTAGTTTAATTAAATCAGATTTATGTAAGAATACAAAAATAGATAAAACTGTAAATAAGACTTTGTTGAAGCTTTAGGTAATTTATACACCCCCACCCCAGAAGACCACTAAACTCACTGGGGCCTCCAGTCTCTTGAGGGTTAGGTACATCTTCTCTGACTGAACCCAGACCTGACAGTCCTCTGCTGTATATTTGTGGGAGAATCATATCTACTTGTGTATGCTGCCTGGTTGGTGATCCAGTGTCTGAGAGATCTTCTGTGCCCAGGTTGATTAAGACTGCTGGTCCTCCTACAGGGTTGCCCTCCTAGTCAGCTTCTTCCAGCTTTTCCCTAATTCAACATCAGGGGTCAGCAGCTTCTGTCCATTGGTTGGGAGCAAACGTCTGCATCGGACACTTTCAGCTGCTTGTTGGGCATTTTGGAAGGCAGTCGTGATATGTCTCTTTTTTGTGAGCACTTCAGTGATAGTGTATCCTCAGTAATAGTGTCATGCCTTGGGCTTCCACTTGAACTGGATCTTTATTTGGGCCTGTGCCTGGACCTTCTTTTCCTCAGGCTCTTCTTCATTTCCATCCCTGCAGTTCTTTAAGACAGGAACAATTGTGGGTCAGAGTTTTTGACTGTGGGATAGTAAACCCATCCCTCACTTGATGACCTGTTTTCCTGCTGAAGGTGGGATTTAAAAGTTGCCTTTCCCCACTGTAGGGCATTTCATCTAGGGTCCCTCCGTTTGATACCTGAGAGTCTGTCACCTCCCAAGTGTCTGGTACATTGTGGAGGTTCCCCCCCCCCCAATCTCTTACCTCCAGAGGTTGCCTGTTTGCATTCTTGCTGCTGTCCCTCAAGTCTTCAGTCTTTTCCCCTCACCTAATACCAGATCATGTTCCCCTCTCTTCCCATTCCCTTTCTCTCCCAGATCCCTCCCTCCCTCCTCACATGTGATTGCTTTCTTCTTCCTCCAAAATGGGACAGAGGAGTCCTCACTTGGGCCCTTCAGCTTGTTAACTTTTTGAGTTCTGTGAATCATATCTTGGGAATTCTGTACTTTTTTTTCCTTTGGCTAATATCCACTTATTAGTGAGTACATACCATGCATGTCCTTTTGGGCCTGAATTGTCTCACTCATCGTGATATTTTCTAGTTCCATCCATTTTCCTGCAAAACTCAGGATGCTCTCATTCTTAGTAGC
Organism: Mus musculus; assembly: GCF_000001635.26. Lineage (NCBI taxonomy): Eukaryota > Metazoa > Chordata > Mammalia > Rodentia > Muridae > Mus > Mus musculus. Next base: position 83,469,814 of record NC_000080.6, on the reverse strand, counting down.
TGAGTAGTATTCCAATAATGTGTAAATGAACTACATTTTCTGTGTCCATTCTTCTGTCATGGGGCATTTGTTTCCAGCTTCTGGCTATTACAAATAAGACTGCTATGAACATAGTAGAAAGCATGTCCCCATGGCCTGGTGGGACATCTTATGGGTATATTCCCAGGAGGGTATTGCTAAATCTTCAGGTAGATCTATTTGTGATTTTCTGAGGAACCTCCAGATTGATTTCCAAGGAGCTTATAGCAGTTTGCAATTCCACCAGCAATGGAAGAGTGTTCCTCTTTCTCTAAATACTTAATAACATGTGTTGTTACCTGAGGTTTTGATCTTAGCCATTCTGATTGTGTAAGGTGGAATCTCAGGCTGATTTTGGTGTGTATTTCTCTGATCACTAAGGACTTTGAAAATTTCTTTAGGTGCTTCTCTGTCATTCAAGATTTCTCTGCTTAGTTCTATACCCCACTTTTTGATTGAGTTGTTTGGTTTTTTGGTGGTTTGCTTTTTGTGTTCTTTAAATAATTTGGATATTAGCCCTCTACCATATGTGGGTTAGTGAAGTTTTTTATTTTTTATTTTTATTTTTTATTTTTTTATCTATAGGTTGCCAATTTGTCTTAGTGGCTATGTCTTTTGCTTACAGAAGCATTCCAGTTTCATGAGGTCCCATTTATCATTTCTTGATCTTAGAGTGATCTTAGCCATTGTAGTTCTGTTTAGGAAATCTCCCCCCTGTGCTAATGAGTTGAAGTCTCTTTCCTACCCTCTCTTTTATTAGATTCAGTGTATCTGGTTTGATATTGAGGTTCTTGATCCACTTTGATTTGAGCTACGTGCACACTGACAAGTATGGGTCTGTTTTCATTTTTCTACATACAGACAACCGGTTAGACCAGCATCATTTATACAAGATGCTTCCTTTCTTCTATTGTATATTTTTGGCTTATTTGTCAAAGATAAAGTGTGTGTTTGTGTTTGTGGGTATTTGGATGTGTGTGTGTGTGTGTGTGTGTGTGTGTGTGTGTGTGTGTGTGTAGTTTTATTTCTGGGTGTTCAAATCTATTCCATTGATTAGCGTGTCTATCTCTGACCCATGCAGCTTTTATCACTATTGCTTTGTAGTAAGGCTTGAAGTCAGGAATGGTGATTCCCCTATCTGTTCTTTTATTGTTAAGAAATGTTTTCACTATTCTGTTTTTATTTCTTCTTATTGTTAATTTTTGTCCTTCCCAACATGAATTGTATGGTGGTGGATTTTGTGAGGTAGACATCTTTAAATTCAAGATATTTTTATTGTTAATATTTTAGAGGGCTCTAATCCCCTTAGTATTCTGCTGAGAGAAAGCTCTGGCAGAATTCCTTCAGTGACCTTTACTTCCTTTATGCATTTATTAGTCTCTAATATTTTGTGTCCAGGGACACAGTTCTGTCTTCCCACAACTCCCTCTGGATGACAGTTGTAGATTCTTTCAGCCTTTCCTTTCCAACAATCAGCAATTCCATATTATTAATTGCTAAAATGTTTCTATACTTTTTCCTTCAGTGTTCTCTCACACTAAGTAAGCACCAAATTCCTCCTGTCAAATTGTTATCTTTTGGAATCTAATGTCTGTTTATTCTGACACAAATAGAACTCTGCCAAGCTTCCCCTTCTGTCTGATGCTAAACTCAGTAAAAGCAATGTCTTCTTAAAATCTAGACTAGTAGTTTTCTAAATGACTTTTTTTTTTTTTAATGAACTGAGAGTTTGGAAGAGAGACTTGTCACTAGTATTATTTAGCTTTCCTGTTCTGGGTTGGAGCCACAATATTTTAGGCTAAGGATGGACTATTGGAGTATTGTCTTCATGCCACATTAAAGATAAAGTCCTTTTCCCAAAGCAGGGATGGCTAAGAAAATGAAGGAAGTTTTGAACACCTGCCCTCACTGCCATTAGCTAACTTCCTTACTGGATTTCCAGGATCTAGAGAAGATGTTGAAATTCTACTTCTCTTGTAGAAAACTTTTACCTGAGACCTAGAGAAAAAGAGAGCCCTGTAGTTTTAGGTAAAGGTGACTATAGCAGCAGTATAGATATTCTTCTATACATGGCTTAAGGAGCTACAGGAGTAACCAAGATCTCATTATAAACACTTTTCCCTCTAACTAAATATCTGTAGTACTTATTGATCTATATCTGTTTCTTTTCTGTTTATCTGGAAACTACAGAGAGATTTCAATTTTAGACAGAAGCCAATGAATAATGTTTGCTTCTTCTTACATTATATTACAAAAGTGATTTTACTTTAGTTTGATAATCTTAGTGAACAATTTGAATGCAACTTGGCAATTCTCTATATTATGTCAATATTTCAGTGCTGAACAATTTATGATTCTGAGTTGATAATAGCCTGTTATAACTGTCTCCTGACAGTTATAACTCTACCAGTGCCTGAAAAATACAGAGGTGGATGTTTGCAGTCAACCATTGGACTGAGCACAGGATTCCCAATGAAGGAGTAGAGAAAAAACTCAAGGAGGAACAACAATATGAACTAACCAGTAACCCCAGAGCTTTCAGGGACTAAAGCACCAAACCAAAGAATACATGGTGGGACTCATGGCTCCCGCAGCATATATAGCAAAGAATGGCCTACTTGGTCATAAATGGGAGCTGAGGCCCTTGGTCCTGTGAAGCCTGTATGTCCCAGTGTAGGGGAATGCCAGGGCCAGGAAGCAGGAGTGGGTGGGTTGCTGAGCAGGGGAAGAGAGAGGAGATAGGGGGTTTTCAGAGGGAAAACCACGAAAGGGGATAACATTTGAAATGCAAATAAAGAAAGGATCTAATGAAAATATTTTAAAAAGGAAAGAAAAGAAAAGAAAAGAAAAGAAAAGAAAAGAAAAGAAAAGAAAAGAAAAGAAAAGAAAAGAAGAGAAGAGAAAAGAAAAGAAAAGAAAAAAGAAAAAAAGAGTTTTGAGGACTTCAGCTTCTTCTACAGAGTTGGTTCTGAACCTTGTGTACATTCTTGGCCTACTCTGAGGGATTGAAACTTTTTCCATTTCAAATTGTCTCTACTGCAATATATTTTTAGACCCCTCCAAGAAAAGTGCTGGTGCACTTTAACCTTCAGGAATAATTATTCTCTTCTTTGGAGAAGATAGGAGAAAGGGGCATCTACATATTATCCCCTGGCTTCAGTTGCTAAGAGCTACAGGACTTCTAGCAGTGTCTGTAGGCTTTGATACTGCTGTCTGTGTTGCTTTTCCTTTTGTATTTTTATTTGTTGTTTTCCTTATGCATTGTTTTGTCATTGTATATCAATGATGAGAGCAAGGATGTGCATCTGAATGTGTTGTTAGCTTGTTTTTCCTTTTCATCCTCCTTACCATGCACCTTAGGAGAAGTATATTAAGAAATGCCCCCAGAGAGTCCTTGTTCTGCTGGGTGACATTTTTTGAAGTAAATTTTGTAGGAGTGTTCTAGGGCATTTTAGTCTGTATGCTTCTGCAGCTTCAGTACCTCAGATTAGTTCACACATTGTCTATGATACATTGTAAACATGTCTTATCATACAAATTCTGTCAGTTTTCATGATGTTTGGAAATATAATGTTATTGTATGATTGTCAGAGAAGCAAACTATAAGGCTCTCTCTCTCTCCCCCCCCCCCCTCTCTCTCTCCCTCTCTTTTTCTCATTTTTCTCTCAAGAGTTATTTATCCTCTACTTACTCTTTGATGTCCATATTTTGTTGCTTAAATAATACAGCATTTAAAATGTATATGAGTTTGTGATTTTTCCTATACTTGTTTACACATGTATCTGGACTGTTCATAATGCAGCACTTGTCCCTGATATCTGGGGCTATCTGAGATTCTACATTGGCCAGATAACCACAATGAATGTGTTTATCTCCTCATTTCTGGGATTGTCAACATTGACCACTAAACTGACTTTTGTTTTTATGAAGGTTCCAGGAATCAAATATGGATCAATCTGCTTAATAGTATAGCATTACTATTAAGCAGATTGTGTATTTCCCAAGCGTAGAAAAGCCATTTATTTTTATCTGTTAGTTTTACATTTCAGCTTTCTATATTGTCTTGAAGTAACTGCTGATCTCTAATTCCTTTGTAGATTATAGAAATACACTAATAAATAATCTTAGTCATCTCAGACTTTTATTTAATGACATTCATATAGTTTGTTCTGAAACCTCTCTAATCTTTCAAGTTATTTCTTGGGGAACTATTCTATTAAAATGATGAGAGAGAATCCCTGTGTTCTAAGAAATGTTATTTTTTTAATTGGGTAAAATGAGCTTGCTATTTCATCAAAATCATAGAGTAGTTTATCCCTTTGTTTAAAATTCTATTACTCTGTTGTTGAAAAATCAAATTCTTATTGGCATGGCACTAAGAATTACCTAATCAGAATCACAACAATTTGCTAAGATATTAGCAGTGACATGAAGAAGGATACATGAAAACTTAGTTTGGTTTCTAGTAAAAAATACAAATTATTGAAGTGTAAATTTAAACACACTCTTTAAGATGGAAGTCATCATTATACATGCAAAAATGAATGCGGGTAGATTGCAAACCCAAGCAATTGTTTGACTATTGGTGTTACAATTGAGAATCTGAAGTTGGTCAGTATTACTTTATTCTCCAAAGTACAAATATTGAACTAATGTGTATGACTCCCAAGTGATTAGATTTCTATAATATAGTAATCTTCCCACTTAAAGTATAAGTTTGCATACATTTTGACATCTTGGCACAATTGTTACAGTGTTCCATGTGAGATTGCAATGAGTATTATATAACATGAGGTAGTGCATCTTCTGTTGAAGCATGAAAGAGAAAGAAACCCAGCTGCCTGGAGAATTTCAAGTTTGAGCTCTTCTGTCTATGTCACTTTGATCCTAGTCTGCCTGAGGGCTTCTTATAAATTGATATATCTAGAGTCTCTAACTTCTATGACTTTCTTCAGTTCTGTTGCTTTTGCAGGTGACTTTTCAAATCCTGTCAACACGGATACCACTAACTTCAATTGTATTATATAACATATGTCAGGTAAAATAATTAATAAAATAACTTTGGATGTATAGATGATTTATATATAGGTAAACATGTAAATATTGATTTTCTGTATGTAGGTGAATTTACAGGTCTATTATAAAAATATGGATAAGATTTGTTTCATGGGAAGATTTTTAAACCTTTAACCTTAATATTTTTTTCTAGTTTTATTATTTTAAAACTGTAATTTACTTTTTAAAATGCTACTATTAATGAAATATTATGTATGGTTCTACTTGGGATTTCTTACATTTTTTAAACTGGTGCATATCCTTAAAAATACCAGAGTATCACCATATATTAACTCATCTTCTTGAGTGAATTCTTCATAATGATTATCCAAAAATAAATGAATGCATAAAAAATAATGAATTCATGTAACAATGGCAGAAAGAATTATATAATTTTCCTCTGTGGCAGCAACCTTTAATCTCCATACTGTAGTGTATGTATTATCCCTATTCAAACCTCATTCCAAACTTCAGCAGTCTATTTGTTAAAATATAACAAAATCCATTATCATTTTGGGATTTATTTTGGAATATATATTTCACTATTTTATTTTCATATTAATTACATTGTATCCATCATTCTAAAACTTAAGTCAGGGTTTTTATTTGGGAAAAAAGTATTTAATAAAAGTTTTTAAATTAGCCAGGCAGTGGTGGTACTTTATTCCCAGCACTTGGGAGGCAGAGGTAGGTGGATTTCTGAGTTCGAGACCAGCCTGGCCAGAATGAGTTCCAGGACAACCAGGTACAGAGAAGCCCTGTCTTGAAAAACCAAAAATAAGAAAAAAAAGCATTTAAATTAAAACAAATAACTGAAATATGTAAACAAGTGAGACCTACCTATTTTCTCATTTCTGAAAACATTTTCTGTCATATTTTATTGTTTAAATATGTCTTTTTTGTGAATGCTAATATTTGTTGTCATTGATATTTTTACATATGTATTTTTTTTAAAAAGTAAAAATGGTATGCTTTCTGATTAGATATGAGAATTGACCTGCAGGATGGATGTTATGCCTGGTATGCTCAACCTGCCCCAAGCCCAAGACTTGGGAGATCCTACATCCTGTGCTGGGTAAAGTCTATCCTAAACTCCAAAGGTTCAAGTACATAGAACTTGAAATTATATAATTTGGTTTTTTTTCCAAAGTTGTTCATTATTTCAAGAATTGCTAGTTTTGTTAACACATTAACAGTATTAGGAGTTGACAGCTATATGATGATTTGCTCTTTTATTCTCTCAGCATGTAATGATGGGACAACATCTTCTCCCAGGCTGCAATTCCAATACAAATTCAACTCTTAGTTCCAGATTTATGTAATTTTAAACTGATGCATCTTATGATATCACTCGGTTTAGTAAGCTTGAAAACTTAATTCTGTAAGGCAAATTGGGAAACCTAGGGTGTTTATATTATGTTTTATTATGTTATTTTAAAGAATGAATTCCTTTGTTTTGAGCCACTGTCCTGTATTTTCAAACGTGTTTTAAATGCCTCCTGAAATATATATATATATATATATATATATATATATATATATATATGCTTATGGATAAGACTCCTCATAGTTATGTCAAATATACTTAGATGTTTCTAAGTATACCATAGAGACAACCCAAGACAATATAAGTTACTAAAAATGTCAAGAATTTACGCAGAAGAAACGTTGTGGGAAAGGTACTCATTAAGTGATTAGTAAGACAGAAAATAAAGTCTTTCCGTATACAACAAACATTTAATTGATACAAATGCACTTTTAAAAAGAGATGTTTTAACAATTCTAAAACAATGAATGAATACATTTAGGCACACATTATAGTAATTTTATAATGATTTGTTACTAAGTATGTCAAATGCTCTTACCCTACTACTGAAAACATCACGTACTTGAATCATTAGCCATAGAGAAATCAAGCTCTTACCATCCTGAAAGCTGGCCATCTCTGCTGGCTATTTTTCATACTTCTGAAAATTCTATGTGTGGTACCATGAAAGATGTTTGCCTGGCAGACTTACAAAGCTGAGAAATAAAGAAGAGTCTGGAAAGATATGTCACTGCTGAAGTAGTGGCACAAATGTAAGGAATTAACAAACCCTTTCCGATTGAACTTAAAGCTTAAATCACAAGAAGGAACCATACCTTGGAGTATTGAATGAGCTAAATATTGCTGAATGCTTAATCATATTCTCTAGGGAGAAATTTGTATTATAATTCTGCTGAATGAATACAGTGATAAAATATTCTCTAATGTAGTACTTTGTTTCCTCCCAAGTATTACCAGAGAAGCTTCATTTTGCACTAGAAGGTAATTAATACAGTGGTTCAAAATAGGTCAATATGCAGACGATATGAGACTATGGAAGACTCATATCCAAATGGAATGTTTATATCCCATCTATTATGTCCAAAGTGGAGTGATCATGGCATAAGATGGGGTAGAAAAAAATGGCAAAGACAGGGTGGTGGACAGCAAAACAGAGTTTCCCAGACAGACTAGTGAAGTTGAGTACTTGAAGTTATAATGTTTGGGACTCTTTGCAAAATCCTTGCACAAGAACAATCCATAAAAATCCTAGTCTTGTTAGCGAAGGCACTTAAGACGTTTCATTACTGGCCGGGCAGTGGTGGCATATGCCTTTAATCCCAACACTTGTGAGGCAGAGGCAGGCAGATTTCTGAGTTCGAGGCCAGCCTGATGTAGAGATAAAATCAGCACTAAATGGATTCAGTGGTTATTAAATGAAATGAGAGAAAGAGCAATTCAGGGGACATTAATTCAGGGAAAAATGTGGGGATGAGCATTAAGGAAGAGAAAGAGGAGAAATGGAGGTGAGTTTGATCCAAGTATATCATATGTATAAATGATATTAAATAAATATTAATATAGTAAGTATAATTTTATAAAATACTAATATTTCGTTAATTATTAATTTTTTAACTAAATAGTAAATATAATATTTAAAATGGTTCCTAAATATGTGGGCACAAAATACATGTTCTACTGTCAGTGAGTAGAAGAATTAATCAATAATTAAATGAATAAATAAACACATGCTCTGACAGATCCTCTCAGGAGACAACTTTATCAGGCTACCATCAGTAAGCACATCTTGGCATCCCCCATAGTATCTGGATTTGGTGTTTGTATATGAGATATATCCCCTGACAAATACAGAGGGGAATGTTTGCAGCCAACCATTGGACTGAGCACAGGGTCCCAAATGGAGAAGTTAGAGAAAGGACTGAAGAAGCTAAAAGGTTATGCAACACGATAGGAAGAACAAAAATATCAATCAACCAGACCCCCCCAGAGCTCTGAGGGACTAAACCACCAATGAAAGAGTACACAAGGAGGGACCTATTTCTCCAGCTGTATACATAGCAGAGGATGGTCTTGTTTGACATCAGTGGGTGGAGAGGACTTTGGTGAAAATTCGATGACCCAGTGTAGGGGAAAGCCAGGGCAAAGAGGCAGGAATGGGTGCGGGAACACCCTCATTGAAGCAGGCAGAGAGAGGATGGGAAAGGGGGGTTTGGGAATGGAAACTGGGAAAGGTTTTGAAATGTAAATAAATAAAATATCCAATAAGTATGTAAGTAAGTAAGTAAGTAAATATATACATGGTATGTGATGTGTTAAAAAAAAACTGTGAAAATTATTTACCCTATATTTAACCTATATTTTCTACCACAGTTAAATAAAACTGTATGACCATATAACCATGTGTTAAAGTCTCTTGATGTTTATCTATATTTTACGATTTAATTCATTGTAATATTTTCTATCCATCCTGTGAATGGAGCTTTTCACAGGCATGATACTTTCCATAAGAATGAAAAATCTACACATGTTGTCTAAGAAATTATTTATACTGGAAAAAAATCTGTCTATTCTGAAATCTCTTACTAACTTTGGAGAACATTTGAAATTCAACTGTGGGCTATGAAAAAATCACAGAGCACAGTTAAAAGTTCATGATATGAATAGTTCGGGACCTGAGAGAGCATTAGGCAAGCAGAAAACCCGGTCTGACCAGGGTCACAAGTCCCTTCTGGTCAGCACCAGCACCGAATCACCTTGGGCACAGAGTCGCTGAACACCCCCAAAGTCCCTAGAGGAATCTCCACCTGATCTTAGGACCACAAGTGAGTGGAACACAACTTCTGTTCCATTCCAATCACACTGGACCTGACACAGCATTGGGGAAGCACCTTGCGCTCAGAGTCGGTGGACACCTCCCACCCCCCCACCCCCAAGATCCCTAGAGGACTCTGCACAAAATCTTAGGACCACCAGTGAGTGGAACACAACTTCTGTTCCAATCCAATCGTGAGGGACCTGAGACAGCATTAGGGAAGCAGAAAACCCGGGCTGACCAGGGTCACAAGTGCCTCATGGTCAGCGCCAGCACTGGGTCACCTGGGCGCAGAGTCGAAGGACACCCCCAAGGTCTGTAGAGGACAGCTTCTGAGGCAGACCTCATTTTGGGCTCCAGACATCCAGGCACATTCCCTGCCAGAGGACAGGTGTCCTCCCCGCCCAGGAGGGCTTTGCCAGAGCACCTGGGGAAGCCATCTTGGTTCAGGGATCCCTCTAAGACTAGTTTGCACAGGTGAGAGTGTGGACTACAGAAGCTAACAGCTTCTGGAACAGGCCCTGTTTCAGGCCTTCATCTTCTGCCAGGAGGCAGGTCCAAACGCCAGATATCTGTGCACCTTCCCTGCAAGAGGAGAGCTTGCCTAAAGAGAATGCTCAGACCACAGAAACTCAGGAGAGAGCTAACCTCCCAGGCTTGCTAATAGAGGCTAACAGAATCACTAGAGGAAGAAGTTCTAAGCAGAGACAACTATAACAATTAACTCCAGAGATTACCAGATGTCAAAAGGCAAACATAAGAGTCTTACTAACAGAAACCAAGACCACTCACCATCATCAAAACGCAGCACTGCCATGTCACCCAGTCCTGGGCACCCCAAAACACCCGAAAACCTAGACCCAGATTTAAAAGCATATCTCATGGTGATGGTAGAGGCATCAAGAAGGACTTTAATAACTCACTTAAAGAAATACAGGAGAAAACTGCTAAAGAGTTACAAGTCCTTAAAGAAAAACAGAAAAACACAACCAAATAGGTAGAAGTATTTAAAGAAAAACAGGAAAACACATACAAACAGGTGATGGAAATGAACAAAACCATACAAGACCTAAAAAGGAAAGTAGACACAGTAGAGATAATCTAAAGTGAGGCAATGCTGGAGATAGAAACCCTAGGAAAGAAATCTGGAAACATAGATGCCAGCATCAGCAATAGAATACAAGAGATGGAAGAGAGAATCTCAGGTGCAGAAGATTCCATAGAGAACATGGACACAAAAATCAAAGAAAATACAAAATGCAAAAAGATCCTAACTCAAAACATTCAGGAAATCTAGGACACAATGGGAATACCAAATCTACAGATAATAAGAGTATATGAGAATGAAGATTTTCAATGTAAAGGAACAGCCAATATCTTCAACAAAATTATAGAAGAAAACTTCCCAACCCTAAAGATAGAGATGCCCATGAATATACAAGAAGTCTACAGAACTCAAAATAGACTGGACCAGAAAAGAAATTAGTCCTGACACATAATAATCAGAACAACAAATGCACTAAATAAAGATAGAATGTTAAAAGCAGTAAGGGAAAAGGGTCAAGTAACATATAAAGGCAGACCTATCAGAATTATAGCAGGCTTTTAACCAGAGACTATGGAAGCCAGAAGATCCTGGACAGATGTTATACAGACACTAAGAGAACACAAATGCCAGCCCAGGCTACTATACCCAGCCAAACTTTCAATTACCATAGATGGAGAAACCAAAGTATTCCATGACAAAACCAAATTCACACATTATCTTCCATGAATCCAGCCCTTCAAATGATAATAACAAAAATAAACCAATACAAGGACAGAAACCATGCCCTAGAAAAAGCAAGGAAGTAATCCTTCAACAAACCTAAAAGAAGACAGCCACAAGAACAGAATGCCAACTCTAACAACAAAAATAATAGGAAGCAACAAATATTTTCCTTAATATCTCTTAATATCTATGGACCCATCTCAGGGAAAAAGACAGACACTACCTCAGAATGAAAGGCTGGAAACAATTTTCCAAGCAAATGGTATGAAAAAACAAGCTGGAGTAGCCACTCTAATATCTAATAAAGTCAACTTCCAACCCAAAGTTATAAAAAAAGACAAAGAGGGACAATTCATACTCATCAAAGATAAAATCCTCCAAGAGGAACTCTCAGTTCTGAATATCTATGCTCCAATTGCAGCCACAGTCATTAAAGAAACTTCAGTAAAGCTCAAAGCACACATTGTACCTCACACAATAATAGTGGGAGATTTCAACACACCACTTCATCAATGGACAGATCATGGAAACAGAAACTAAACAGTGACACCGTGAAGCTAACAGAAATTATGAAACAAATGGATTCAACAGATATGTACAGAATATTTTATCCTAAAACAAATGGTTATACCTTCTTCTCAGCACTTCATGGTACCTTCTCCAAAATTGACTATATAATTGGTCACAAAGCAGGCCTCAACAGATTCAAAAATATGGAATTTGTCCCATGCACCTTATCAGATCACCATGGACCAAGTCTTAACAATAATAATAATAATAATAATAATAATAATAATAATAATAATAACAATAACAATAAATAATAACACAAATAATAGAAAGCCAACATTCACTTGGAAATTGAACAACACTCTTCTCAATGATACCTTGGTCAAGGAAGGAATAAAGAAAGAAATTAATAACTTTTTAAAGTTTAGTGAAAATGAAGATACAACATACCCAAACTTATGGGACACAATGAAAGCAATTCTAAGAGGAAAACTCATAGTTCTGAGTGCCTCCAAAAAGAAACTAGAGAAAGCACACATTAGCAGCTTGACAACACACTTAAAAGCTCTAGAACAAAAGGAAGCAAATTCACCCAAGAGGGGTAGACAGCAGGAAATAATCAAACTCAGGGTCGAAATCAACCAAGTAGAAACAAAAAGAACTATTCAAAGAATCAATCAAAGGAGAAGCTGGTTCTTTGACAAAATCAACAAGATAGATAAACCCTTAGCCAGACTCACTAGAGGGCTCAGAGACAGCATCCTAATTAACAAAATCAGAAATGAAAAGGGAGACATAACAACAGATCCTGAAGAAATCCAAAACACCATCAGATTCTTCTACAAAGGGCTATACTCAACAAAACTGGAAAATTTGGATGAAATGTAAAAATTTCTAGACAGATACCAGGTACCAAAGTTAAATCAGGATCAACTTAATGATCTAAATAGTCCTATAGCCCCTAAAGAAATAGAAGCAGTCATTAATAGTCTCCCAACCAAAAAAGGCCCAGGACCAGATGGGTTTAGTGCAGAGTTCTATCAGACCTTCAAAGAACATCTAGTTAAAGTTCTTCACAAACTATTCCACAAAATAGAAGCAGAAGGTACTCTACCCAATTCATTCTATGAAGCCACAATTACTCTGATACCTAGACCACCAAAAGACCCAACAAAGATAGAGAACTTCAAATCAATTTCCCTTATGAATATCGATGCAAAATTCCTCAATAAAATTCTCGCTAACCAAATCCAAGAGCACATCAAAATAATCAATCATCTTGACCAAGTAGGTTTCATTCCAGGGATGCAGGGATGGTTTAATAAGGCCCATACCTAAACATGATAAAAGCAATCTACAGCAAACCAGTAGCCAACATCAAAGTAAATGGTGAGAAGCTGGAAGCAATCCCACTAAAATCAGGGACTAGACAAGGCTGTCCACTCTCTCCCTACCTATTCAACATTGTACTTGAAGTCCTAGCCAGAGCAATTAGACAACAAAAGGAGATCAGTGGGATACAAATTTGAAAGGGAGAAGTCAAAATATCACTTTTTGCAGATGATATGATAGTATATATAAGTAACCCTTAAAATTCCACCAGAGAACTCCTAAACCTATTATACAGCTTCAGTGAAGTAGCTGGATATAAAATTAACTCAAACAAGTCAATGGCCTTTCTCTACACAAAGGATTAACAGGCTGAGAAAGAAATTAGGGAAACAACACCCTTCTCAATAGTCACAAATAATATAAAATACCTTGGCGTGACTCTAACTAAGAAAGAGAAAGATCTGTATGATAAGATCTTCAAGTCTTTGAAGAAAGAAATTAAAGAAGATCTTAGAAGATGGAAAGAACTCCCATGCTCATGGATTGTTGCTACTCTCTCCGACCAGCAGAAAAGAAGCAATGAAACCGATTTCCTTCTTAAGGCAGTTTATTCAGGAACTTTCCAATGGGCAGGAAAAAAAGAATGCCCTGATCTCTCTAGCCCATCCCCCTTTATCCCCTCTCGTCCACTCCCCATCACCCCAGTCCACGTAGGCACAGTTCATTGGCTCAGGGCTACATTCACCACATCATCAGGTCTTATGTTGTGTTGCATCTGTGCAATGCAGCTCAAGGTAGGTGACTATCTTGAGGGATATGAGGAAGTCAGGTGCTAGTCATAAGATTTGGTAGCAGTTCTGGGCGCCATCTTGGGGCCGCAGCCACACCTGCTCCTTACATCTCCCCCTTATTCTTTAAATTGGCAGAGAGAATGCTTGTCTTAGGTTGTCCTCTGCAACAATGCTCCTTACCCATCATAGGGAGGCAGACAGCAGTGGTCCGATCCCTGTCTTAGGTTGGTAACACATCCAGGGAATCTTACCTGTCATTGATTATTTCTCTAGCATGCCAAGCCATACTTGAGGAGATTGTCACATCTCCACAGCTGCAAAGGCTTGTACCAACAGAGCTTGAGCCCTGCAATGGTGATGTTGCATGCGGCAGATGCACCAAAAGCCAGGACACTGATGAACATGCAGCACAGTGCCAATCCACCAATACCGGCCCATTCCTTTAGGTGTGACATAGTGGTGGCAATCCAGTTTGCAAGTCCTTCAGCCATGGATACATCAAACCAAGTGGAATTGATATGGACTATTCCAAAATCTCTTTTGGGTCTAAACAAGGTCATAACTGAAGGGGCCTGCACAGGCCATGGTAACAATCTAGGCACTCGGGTCACAATAGCTAAAGAAAACATAGAAGCATTTCAACCAACACATATTATAAAAACAACTATCCTTACATTCTACAATATCATCAAAATAACTACCATTATAAACTAAAAATACAAAAGGAGGCCAAATGCATACAGGCATGGCTTTAAAGAATATATTCTTCCCATAAGCAAATTGAATAACAGAAGACTCAAATAATACAGATCCATTCCAATAAAAGCTAGCATTTCCCCACGCCCCCCCCTCCCCACCATCAACATACTCAAAGGAGAAAGATCTGTACAACTCCCAATTTATCTTACACTACAGCCAAACAGTAAAGGGATTGTTTGCCCCTCTTCGGGCTGGATTTTGATATGTCCAATTAAACTCTAAAAACGTTTGATTATGACTGGTACTAATATAAGGGGATAAGGTAAAATATTTTTTCACGGCCCACGCAGCTTTCCTGGACTGACAGCTGGTCCATAGGGACAGCGAATCTCAAATACCCCTACAAAAGGGGGCCCATCGTAGATCTTCAGTCATCACTGCAGGCAGCATCATTACCCCCAGGAGCAGCTTCATCAGGGCACCTCTGTCCATCTTGAACTACCCTCATCAATTGCTCTGAAACCCACAGCAGCTGGCAATGATCCTGTGGAAACACACAAACAGACCCTCTCGCCCAGACCAACACAGGATTGGGCCCATGCCATCATCCACTCAGAACGTCCTTCCACATGACTGTGCCTTTGTAGGATGCCTCAGGATTGGCAAACCTTTCCACAGCAGTCAAATCATTTTTAACTTTATTCAAATAATTTAAGGTAAAGAGAGCAATGACTAATCTCTCCCTAGGATTAGCGCCAGAGGCTACTCCCCCTTTCTGTTTTATTAGACACTCTTTCAGAGTGTGATGGGCTCTTTCAATGATGCCCTGGCCCTGAGGATTGTAGGGTATACCGTGCACCAAGTGGACACCCATCATTTTACAAAAGGAAACAAAAGAAGTTGAAGTATAAGCAGGCCCATTATCAGTCTTAAGATCTCAGGGCTGACCCCATGGACCCCATGCCTCAAAGCAATGGGCAATGACTTGCCGTGCTTTTTCACCAGTATGCAGGGAGGCAAACAGCACCCCAGAGGCTGTATCTATTGAAACGAACAAATTGCAGTTTACCAAATTCTGAAAAATGAGTCACATCCATTTGCCAAATGTGGAGGGGAAGCAGACCGCGAGGGTTTACTCCCAGACTCCCCTGAGGCAATAGAGGGGCACAGGCTTTGCAAGCCGTAACAATATCCCTTACCTCTGTTCTAGTAATATGAAATCGAGGAGAAAATGTTTTGGAATTCACATGAAACTGTGAACGGAATTCATGAGCCAGTTCTACCGGTGTTTGAATCCAAAAGGCAGTAACAGCTTTAGCAGCTTTATCAACCAAACCATTGCCCTCTGCTAAAGGGCCAGGCAAACCTGTATGAGCTCAAATGTGTTGGACAAAAAAATGGAGAACTTCTATTTAAAATTAAGGATTGCAATTTATTTATCAAATCCCCTATAGTGGATCAAAAATTCACTTTCTCCACCACTTCCAGCACTGCTAAAGAATTAACCACATACTGACTATCTGAAATTAAATTAAAGTATTCAGAATACAACTCAAAAACTTTTATAACAATCTGCAACTCAATAATTTGGGGAAAAGAAGGAGGAAACTGTAAAGTTACTGGTGTGGAGTCATGGACCAAATATGTTCTGCAGCCAGTCTTAGACCCATCTGTGAAAATTAAAGGGGCATCAGGCAATGGCACTCTAGAAGTAATTTGTGGAAAAACAACTGGATGATCTTTAATCAGCTGCAAAATGGGATCCTTAGGGAACTGATTACCCATCTTCCCCATAAAGGTACATCTGAAAATTGCCCAATCATCAACAGAAGCTGATAATACTTCTATTTGCTTCATATTATATGGAATAATCAATTCCTGAGGAGGATTGCCAAAATGTTGAATACATTGTTGTAGGCCAATCAAGGCCAATTGTGCTATAGAGGCAGGGTAATAAGACAAGATTTTTGCGGGTGACATCTTGGGACGTATCCATAGCAAAGGGGCGCCCTGCCAGAAGACTCCAGTAGGCTGGGTCTCCGAGGGCAAGATGCACAAAATAATAGGACTGAACAGATCTCTTCTCTTTAATGCTGCTGTTTGAATACCCCTTTCTAACAAACTTAACGCTACACGGGCAGGATCAGTAAGCTGCCAGGGAGAATTTAATTCTATATCTCGCCATAAAATATCATATAATGGTTGTAATTGTTTGTTGGTTAGACCCAAATAGGGACATACCCACTGTATATCCCCCAATAGCTTTTGAAAATCATTCAATGTCCTCAAATTATCTGTCTGAATCCAAATTTTCTGGAGAGATACTTGACTATCAAAATTTTTTGTTCCTAAATAATTCACCAGTTTTCCTTTCTGAACCTTTTCTGGGTCTACAACCAATTGCTTTTCTTTTAATTTTTGGATCACTACACTATATACGTGTTCCAACATCTCTTCTGTGGGTGCAGCAAGAGGTATATCATCCATATAGTGATAACACTTCAACCTAGGAAATTGATCTCTTACCCATTTAGAGCAGAATATATATAAAGTTGACTCATGGTGGGATTAGTTATTAGTCATGCCTTGAGGCAAAACAACCCATTCAAATCTCTCATCAGGCTCAACATGATTAATAGAGGACACTGTAAAAGCAAATCTGACTGCATCCTGGGGATGCAATGGAATGGAAAAAAATCCTTAATATCTAAAATAATTAAAGGCCAATTTATAGGTAAGGCAGAAGGAAGGGGTAATCCCCTCTGTACAGGTCCCATAATTACCATTTGTTTATTAATTTCTCTCAATTCATGTAATAACCTCCATCTTCCCGAATTTTTCTCGATAATAAAAATCGGGGTATTCCAGGGGGAAGTAGAGGGTCTGATATGACCTAGGATCAACTGTTTCCTAACCAGCTCTTGTGCTGCTATTAATTTCTCTCAGGGTAGTGGCCACTGAGGAACCCACACTGGTTCCTCAGTCTTCCAAGTAATGGGTATAGCTCCCTCAGTGGCCCCAAGGAAAAACCCAAACCGGCTCAATCATTCTTCCTCTCAACCGGTATCAGGGATAGTCTACCTTGTAAATAGTGACCCCAACCTTTACCAGGCTTATATCCTGAATGCAACATCATTCGCTGGGCTTGAGTGCTATATGGTCCTTCATTGGTCAGTTTAAAACCCATCATTTTCATCAAATCACGCCCCCATAATGAAATAGGGACAGGCAGTACATAGGGCTGGAAATGCTCTGAATGCCCTTCCTCTTCACACCAACTTAGATGGAGAGAACTCATTTCTGGCATCTGAGCATATTCAAGTCCTCTCAGGGTTTGCTCTGATCGCTGACGTGGCCAACCAGAGGGCCAATCTTTGACGCTGATGATACTTCGATCTGTGCCAGTGTCCAACAGCCCAGAAATAGATTTTCCCTCTATTAAAAGCTGCAATAAAAGACTTTCATGTAAATCTAGGGAGCAAAAAATGGCAGACGTGCCAGTAGAGCCAAATCCCTTGTCCCCTCTTTCTTCCTCCTTAGCTGGGAACTGAGAATGACAACTAGGTAATAAAAGCAACTGGGCTATGTGATTGGGGAAGATGGTTACTATGTCCCTAGGTGAAGAGACCATGGTTTTGACTTGTCCTGTATTATCTGAATCTATGGCTCCAGGATGGGCTATCAGGCCTTGCATTGTTACAGAGCTCCTTCCTAAGATCAACCCTACTGTATCTGCTGGTAGAGGGCCTTTGAAATCTGAATCCACCAGCTGGACCACCATACAGGGGGTTAATACAAGTTGGGTGGCAGAACTGAGGTAGAGCCTTGCACTTCCTCTCGTGGCCCTCCTGGGTTGTTGGAGGTTGCATTGGCTGTTGGATCTGCATTGGCGGTTTCAAATTGCTCCATCACTCTGTGACTGCTCCATATATTTGAGGGCCCTGAGGTCAGGGGCCCCGTCTCCCATTTTTTGGCCGATTGCTGTCATGCTCGATTGGCTGCCCATGAATATTCTTCACTGAGCGACACTCATGGACCCAATGGTTTTCATTTTTACATTTTGGACAAAGTCCAGGTACCCGAGGCCACAGTCTGTTGCGGGAATTGTTGCCTTATATGACCAGGTTGCCCACATTTGAAACAGCCTGTATTCCTGGACCCATACTTTCCTTGGGAGACCTGCACAACTGAAGCAGCCAGCCCTGCGTTTGTTAATGGGCCTCCTAGCTCTCTACAGATCTTCATCCATACCTCAAGCCCCCTATGTTTATATGGGTTAATGGATTGTCTACATTCCTTTGTACATTGTTCAAAAATCAGCTGTTTCACTAATGGCATCGCCATATCAGGATCTCCAAACACCCTCCCTGTCACTTCTACCACCCTGGCCACAAAGTCTGCAAACAGCTCCGTGGATCCTTGAAGGATTTTTGTTAAATTACTACCAACCTCTCCCCTGTTAGGGGGGACTTCCATGCGTTAGTCCCTATTTTATTAATTTGTTCATAAACTTGTATAGGGTAGTTAATCTGTGCAGCAGCGAATCTTCCTTAACCTAATAACATATCCTGATCCCAGGCCACTTGTCCTGCACTTGGGTTCTGAGCGGCCTGTTCACCTGAATATTCTATAAAGAATGCTTTCAGTCAAGATATTGTCCAGGGGAAAGACAGGCTCATGCCAGATTCTGCCAATTGCTGGGAGTTAGACAATAGTGATGCAGAGATTCAAGTTGAGCAATAATGAAAGCAGCACTGACCCTGTAGGCTCGTACCCCTTCCTCCAGTCTTTGAATTACCTTACAATCTAGTGGCTCATGGAATAGAGCTCCTTGACCATCCTGGAAAACTGGGAAGCATTGAGCACTTACCTCCTGCTATGCTTCTGGATGCAAACTACACCCTGTGGCGCCTTCAGGAGCATAATGTGGCGGGCTGGATGGCTGCAGTTTTACTTTCACTTTTTCTAAACTGTCTGCTATGCTTTCTAAGTCATCATCTTATATGTTCCCTTTGCTAGTACTGCTTTCCGGATCAGACTTCTGTGATCTCTCCTCTCTTACTTGGTTCAAAGCCTCATTCCCCTTCTGCAGCTCAGCTCTACATCTTTTCTTGTCCTCTATAAAGTTGCAAACTAACTTCCATACCTGCAGAACCCTTTTTGCAAGGAGGATTACCTGTTCCTCTGCAAACTTCAAAACTTTTCCTAACTTCTCCTAGCTCTATCCCATAAGGTGACCAGAGACTGGGAACCTTGGGGCAACCTGATCTACCGCTTTCAGAAAATTTTCTAGGGTTTCCATTTTCAGCCCAATTCTTTTCACCTTTAGGAGGTCTTTCAAGGCCTGACGAACAGAATGTACTGATATTGTATTTCCCATAGTGCCTGGTGTCTCACTCTGAGAACCTCAATAGACCCTAATCCGGGAAGCTAATAGTCTCTAACCAAGAGCTTGAATTGTCCCACTTACCTGGGAGATTACCAGCCGGCTACCCTGACTGCCAAGAGTTCTGGACTCATCACATCCCCATATGGGTTCTACCACTTATCACTAACATCTCCGACCAGCAGAAAAGAAGTGACTAAACATATGTCCTTCTCAAGGCAGTTTATTCAGGAACTTTACAATGGGCAGGAAAAAAGAATGCCCTGACCTTTCTCAGCCATCCCCCTTTATCCCCTCTTGCCCACTCCCCATCACCCCAGTCCATGTAGGCACAGTTCATTTGCACAGTACTACATTCTTCACAACATCTGATCTTACATCATGGTGCATCTTCACAATTCAGCTCAAGGTACGTGGTTATCTTGAGGGATATGAGGAAGTCAGGTGCCAGTCATAAGACTTGGCAGCAGTCCTGGGCACCATCTTGGTGCCTCAGCCACACTGGCTCCTCACAATGGATTGGCAGGATCAATAAAGTAAAAATGGCTATCTTGCCAAAAGCAATCTACAGATTCAATGCAATCCCAATCAAAATTCCAACTCAATTCTTCAACGAATTAGAAAGGGCAATCTGCAAATTCATCTGGAATAACAAAAAACATAGGATAGCAAAAATCTTCTCAAGGGTAAAAGAACCTTTGGTGGAATCACCATGCCTGACCCTAAGGCTGTACTACAGAGCAATTGTGATAAAAAAAAAAAAAATACTGCATGGCACTGGTATAGCTACAGACAAGTAGACCAATTGAATAGAATTGAAGACCCAGAAATGAACCCACACACCTATGGTCACTTGATCTTTGACAAGGGAGCTAAAATCATCCAGTGGAAAAAAGACAGCATTTTCAACAAATGGTGCTGGCAGAACTGGCAGTTATTATGTAGAAGAATGTGAATTGATCCATTCCTATCTCCTTGTACTAAGGTCAATCTAAGTGGATCAAGGAACTCCACATAAAACCAGAGACAATGAAACTTATAGAGGAGAAAGTAGGGGAAAGTGTTGAAGATATGGGCACAGGGGAAAAATTCATGAATAGAACAGCAATGGCTTGTGCTGTAAGATCAAGAATTGACAAATGTGACCTCATGAAACTCTAAAGCTTCTGCAAGGCAAAAGACACCTTCAATAAGACAAAAAGACCACCAACAGATTGGGAAAGGATCTTTACCTATCCTAAATCAGATAGGGGACTAATATCCAATATATATATAAAGAACTGAAGAGGGTGGGCTCCAGAAAATCAAATAACCCCATTAAAAAATGGGGCTCAGAACTGAACAAAGAATTCTCACCTGAGGAATACTGAATGGCAGAGAAGCACCTGAAAAAATGTTCAACATCCTTAATAATCAGGGAAATGCAAATCATAACAACCCTGAGATTCCACCTCACACCAGTCAGAATGGCTAAGATCAAAAATTCAGGTGACAGCAGATGCTGGCATGGATGTGGAGAAAGAGGAACACTCCTCCACTTTGGACACTTTGCCCCTTCTTAGAATTGGGAACAAAACACCCATGGAAGGAGTTACACAATTTGGAGCTAAGACTAATGGATGGACTATGTAATGATTGCCATATCCAGGGATCCATCCCATAATCAGTTTCCAAACGCTGACAGCAATGGAATGGTGTTCCTATTTCTCCACATCCTTACCAGCATCTCATGTCATCAGCATTTTTAACCTTAGCCATTCTGATTGGAGTGTGGTGGAATCCCAGGGTTGTTTTGATTTGCATTTCCTTGATGACTAAGGATTTTTAAAAATTTTTAAAGTGTTTCTCAGGCATTGGAGATTCCTCAGTTGAGAATTTTGTTTAGCTCTGTAACCCATTTTAATAGGGTAATTTGGTTCTCTGGAATCTAATTTTTTAAGTTTTTTCTGTATTTTGGATATTAGCCCTCTATTGGATGTAGAGTTGTTAAAGATCTTTACTCAATCTGTGAGTTCTTTTTGTCCTATTGATAGTTTCCTTTGTCTTACAGATGCTTCTCAATTTTATGAGTTTCCAATTGTCATTTGTTGATCTTAGAGCAGTATCCATTGCTGCATTGTTCAGGAAATTTTCTCCTGTGTAGATATATTCAAGGCAATTCCCCCTTTTTCTCATCTATTAGATTCAGTATATCTGGTTGTCTTAGTCAGTGTTTCTATTCCTGGACGAAACATCATGACCAAGAAGCAAGTTGTGGAGGAAAGGGTTTATTCAGCTTACATTTCCATACTGCTGTTCATCACCAAGGAAGTCAGGAGTGGAACTCAAGCAGATCAGAAAGCAGGAGCTGATGCAGAAGCCATGGAGGGATATTCCTTACTGGCTGGCTTCCCCTGGCTTGTTCAGCCTGCTCTCTTATAGAACCAAGACTACCAGCCCAGAGATGGTCCCACCCACAAGGGGCCTTTCCCCCTTGATCACTAATTGAGAAAATGCCTTACAGTTGGATCTCATGGAGGCATTTCCTCAACTGAAGCTCCTTTTACTGTGATAACTCCCAACTCTGTCAAGTTGACACAAACTAGCCAGTATACTGGTTTCATGTGGAGGTCCTTGATCCACTTGGACTTGAACTTTGTTCAAGGAGATAAGAATAGATCAATTTCCACAATTTTCATATACACAAATAGTATCTAAAATAGTGTAGGGCCTAGGTGGAAGAAAAGTAAACAAATAGGTTTAACAAAAACATTAAAAAATAATAATTTCATAAATGGTAATTGTCTATTATTCCCAGGTTAGTAGATTGACTAGAAAGCCATTTATTGATTCTTTTAGAAGCAGACATTACATATAGAGCAACAGACTTAAAGTACATTTAAAAAGGAATATATCATAAATGGCTATTTTGTATCCAAGGAAACAAAACTCTATGCACACAAAGCTTAGATCTAAATATACATAACAGCTTTATTCATAATACTCAATGTTGGTCATAACCTCCATGCAGAAACATGTAAATGGTATAATAGACTACAATATACATAATATATTGGATTCACAACTACAAAAGCCAACAAATTTCAGATCTTACTAAAAAGCATTTTCAAGACATAGGGTAAATCAGAGATATATGAACAAAACAATACTTTGGAATCCTATAAAATCCAAACTAAAGCACAGTGCCAAGAAGCAAACATAGCTTATACTGGATAAATTAGTGCTGGGAACCTGGAATGTTCATGGATGTTAAGAATTTGTTGATGAAACTTAACTGTTTTTATTTAAATTTATAATGTTTTGTAAAATATATATCAGTTATAAATGTATTTATATATTTTATATTGGTTATATTCATTTCAGGTAATCAGTTTGCTGTATTAATTTCCTAATTTATTTTTATAACATATATTTATCTTAGGAAAATGAATGAATCTTATACTTTTTATAGTTCTTTCAAAAATTACAAGGACACCGTTCAATGAAATATAATTGTATATTTTGACAGTTATGCATAATCAAGGGAAATATATTTTGAAATGTCATAGAATATACACTCTTGAGCAGTCTATTACTTTATCTTATTGTATACAATAAAATGATAAGAAATAGCATAAAGATTAAATAAAGTTATAAAACAAGAGGTAGAACTGTTGTATATGTTAATGAAATTTTCAGAAAAATAAAAGTGAATAAAAATCTGTTTTAAATTACTGAAGGATTCAACTAAATGCAGGACAATATTAATAAAATTAATAATATAACACATTTCTTTATTCTTAGCACACATTGTCCAAAACTTAAAGACTGAATGCATATTAAGGAAATTGTGAAGTTGTCTTTGGAAGTGTAAGTAAATCAAAAACTTGTAGAGAAAGTGGGGGATACTCATGAATGCACAGGCAGAGGAGACAACTTCACGAACATAGTATAATAGCTCAGAAACTAAGATTAATATTAAATGAATAGGACACACAAAACTGAAAACCTTCAGTAAGGCATAGGACACATCAATAGGACAAAATGGCATTCTACAGAATGTGAAAAAAGTCCCCAACCCTACATCTGGCAGAGGGCTAATACCAAAATATAAAAAGAGCTCAAGAAAGTCGACATCAACAAACCAAGTAGCACAATTAAAAAGGAGCACAGAGCTAACCAGAGAATTCTCAACACAGGAAGATCTAATAGGTGAGAATTACTAAAAGAAATGTTTAAAATATTTAATTATTAGGAAAATGCAAATTAAAACAATTCCAAGACTCCATAAGGACAGCTCATGCTTGCAAGGATGTGGAAAAAAAGGGTACACAACTCCATGCAAACTTGTGCAAATACTTTGGAAACCGATTTTGCAGTTTTTCCGATAATTGGAATGACTCTACCTCAGTACTCAACTATGCAAGTACTAGACATATATGCAAAAGTTCCACCATAACACAAACACACTTGCCAAACTATATGCACAGCAGCTTTATTTTTAATAGCCAGACACTGAAAACAATCTAAATGTCCCTCAGCTGAAGAAAATATAAAGAAAATATGGTATATTTTCATAATGGAATATTCACTGTGCTATAAAAACAATGAAATCATGAAATTGCAGTCCAACTGATAGAGCTAGAGAATCTCATCGTAAGTGAGGTAACCCAAATACAGAAAGACAAACATGGTATAAATTCAGTGTAAGTGACTATTAGCCATAAAGTACAGGATAACCATGTTACTATCTCCAAACCCAAAGAAGCTAAGTAGCAAGAAAAACCTAAAGAAGTATGCTTGGATCTCACTGAGAAGGGGGAATAAAATATACACAGGGGGTGCGTGGAGGTAGGGAATTAGGTGAGGGCGGAGTTGGAAGGGGTACAAGATTTGTGGGGTTGGCAGGAGAGAGGACTTGGATTTGGGGGAGTATCTCTAGGATGAATTAAAAACCTGAGACAAGAGAAACTACCAGGAACCTATGAGGGTAACCGTAGTTAAGACTCTTAGCAATAGAAGATATGAGATACGGAAACTGAACAGGCCACCTCCTATAACCAGGATCAACTTCCAACTGACTGGTAGGGAAGCAAACCTAGCCAGAAAACCTTTGAATTCCCAAATTATCTGGCCTACAATGTCTGCAGAGATAAACAAGGATCAGAAATTGAGGGAATGGCCAACCAGCAATTGGCCCAACTTGAGACCAATGCCACAAGAGGGAGCCCACCCCAGACACTATTAGTGATATTCTGTTATACTTGAGGACAAGAGCATAGCATAACTGTCCTCTGAGAGGCTTCACACAGCAGGTGACAGGAAGAGATGCACAGACCCAGAGCCAAACATGAGGTAGTGTTTGGGGGTACCCTGTAGTGGAGAGGGAGGAAGGACTAAAGGAGTCAGAGAGGTTAAGGACACCACAACAGGAGCCAGCCGGCCATGGTGGCCCATGCCTTTAATCCCAGAACTTGGGAGGCAG
The DNA here is from genome assembly GCF_000001635.26 of Mus musculus. Taxonomy (NCBI): domain Eukaryota; kingdom Metazoa; phylum Chordata; class Mammalia; order Rodentia; family Muridae; genus Mus; species Mus musculus. The sequence goes on along the minus strand of NC_000080.6, from coordinate 83,444,649 downwards.
AGGCAGGCAGATTTCTGAGTTCAAGGCCAGCCTGGTCTACAAAGTGAGTTCCAGGACAGCCAGGGCTACACAGAGAAACCCTGTCTCAAAACAAACCAAAAGAAAAAAAAAACCAAAAAGCAAAAAACAAAAAGACACCACAACAAAACCTACAGGATCAACAACTAACCTGGGCCTGTAATGACTCACAGACACTGAACCACAAGACAAAGAAAGAACATACATTGGAAAGACATCGTTCCCTATACATATGTAACAGATGTGCAGTCTTCATGTGGGATCATTAACAATTGAAGCAGGAACTATCTCTGATTCTTGCCTGCCTTTGGACCATTTTGCCCTAACTGTGCTGCCTCATCTAGTGTCAATAGGAGAATATGCACCTATTCCTATTGCAACTTGATATGCCAAGATGTGTTGATACTCATGAGAGGGCTCCCAAACTCTGATGAGAAAAGGAGGGGAGAATAGGGGAAAGGGAGGTGAGAGAGAGTGACTGGGAGGAAAGAAGTAAGGGGAAGCTGTGTTCTGGATGTACTGTTAATAAATTAATTAATTTTATAAAAAAGCATTTATAATTGGAAATCATAATGAAATATTTGAAATAATAAAGCATAATGTGGCATTTTAATGAACTTATTCAGACAGAAAATATTACAATTGCATGGGAACAGGAAATATTTTATCAATTATACTAATATATATCATGAATTAACAATTAGGTTCAGTCAATCAAATTTCACATGTAGAAGACAAGCCATTGGGGATGAAAATGTGCTGCTGAAGCTGAATTCAATGCCTTTAAGCACAGTGCTGCAGGACATTTCAAAATCACTGTTAATGCTTCAGAGAATGGATGAGGATCAAATGAATTGCATAGATTAGATATAAATGGAACAAGAAATAAGCAAACGTGAAGAATATGCTTTCAAAAATGTTGCTATTTTATAAACAACAGCAATCATTTCCTCATGTTCCTGGGCTATTGAATTTCAAACAAACCTAAGAAAAACTAAAGCAAGGAGGTTTACTGCACCTATTCTATCATTGAGTCCAATGCCCCCCAAGGTCTTAAAAGCCTGTGATTGACAGTATCAAGGCACCTCTTGTTTCTTTTCTTCTACCAGCTCAGAACTCCTAGCAACTAAACATTTTTTTCCAAAATAAATGCATACATATACATGCATTTGTATATGTATCTAGAAAATCAATTTCTTAACTCTATTCATTAAGAATGATGAGAGTTGTTCTATCACAATTCCTACCATAAACAGTGACACTATTAGTAGGTTGTTTTTTTTTTTTTCTTTTAAGCAAAATAATCTTTACTTATTGATAGATTTGCTAGTTAAATAGCCAAGGTGATAACTAGTATATTTTAAGTGTTAAATATTTCATAAAGCTGAAGACAGCTCAAGTGAGTAAATGTGTATCGTGAAGAGGAATATATCATAGCAAGTAGACTGTAATAGAGAAAGGTGCTGAACAAACAAACCGTCAGATGAGTAAGATTTATCAAGAACTCTGAAGAATGTGTGGTGCAAATATTGGATGGCATGCTATGAAAACCTTTGCTGTGTCTTGGCTGCAGTGTCTTAGATATAAAACATCATAATATATACATTTCACAAATGTATATTATATAATATGATCGTCACACATCAGACACTCCATTCCACTGAATCACATGTTGCTAATTTTATTCTTGCAAAATTGTGTTGAAAAAGTAGTTTTAATTTCTGGGTGTAAAATAAGCAACTAATGATATCTATACATTTATAGGAGATACTCCTGATGCTAGAAACTTCTGGCAACTGCAGATGCAGCTGTGAAAAAGCCAAGAACAAACAATACATTGCTGAATAGCATGTGTTTCTGACACTGGCTTCTTTTTGGGACCCTTTCCTTCCTGACTCTATATCTCTTATAGGGCTCAAAAGAATGTCTAGCTTTAAACTGGCAATTATTTTATGCTGTTTAAGCATATGTGATTAATTCACATACTGTACATTAATTTGTTGCTTTAACTGGCTATTGTAGATTTCATCAGCTCAACCCTCTTTTATGAAACCTAAGTGTGATAAGTCCCAGAGGTAGCAGCAGCTATGCTCTAACTAGATGAAGGGCTGTGCTAACAATACAATAGTCAAAGGTATGAAGAAAAAAAAAACTTTTTAATGAAAGAAAAAAATAGAGAAAACAGAGCATAGTCTAGAGAAAGTGCTGATTATGTCCCCCTACAATATACTTAGGGAAGGACCCAGATTCAAAGATTCTGGGTCACTACCAAGGGTTCTCAAGTAATAGATTTTGCCTCCCAATTTTGGAGAGTTTTGGGGAGGAAAGTAGTTATGAAAACAGGCACACATGGGGAAATTGAAAACTGCCAATGACTTGAGTATGAGACTCTGAGGAAGACAGTCTGGTGATGCTTACAGACACCCCAGAGAAAAATGGCCAGAGATTATGGGCTTATAAAGCAAACATTTTAAATATCAGCAGCTGGAGGGGGGTGAACTCTTGACTGAAATTCCATTAAAGCCTAAATTTCTCTGGATGTATACCAAGAGGTCTTTGTCCAGAGAGGTAGTCTATGTAAACTCTCTCCCATAGCTGTTGTTAGGCCGTGAAGTTACACTGAGTTTTCAGTGAAGATCTTGATTCTTCAGGGGGTATTAAAAAAAACAGAGTGAATGAATACCACTTATTCAGATTAAATTATTGAACTAAATATAACTCTAGGAAAAAGCAAATACCATTATTTTTAATGGTAGCTACATTGTTCACACATTAGTGACCTCTTTTTTAGAGTGCCCTCACCTCACTTGGTTACTGGGTAAAGTTCCTTCACTTAACTTGATCAATATAAAATGAAACTGTTACTTGAAAGAAGTTTCCTGTTCTTACTCTGAGCACAGTAAAGAATAACAAGGATACAGGTAAAGCAGTCCAGTTTGCAGGCTTGCAATAATATAAGTGATGATTTCATGTGCCCTGCATTATTAAACTTTGGAGATGGATAACAGCAAACTGAAAGCACTATTTGTATAATCACAATGAGTAATTTCATTAAAATTGCAAAGTTTAAAGCTTCAAGGTAGGCATAGAGCTACCTTTAGCTTAGAATAACATGTTCTGTGAACCCAAGGTTGAAAAGCTCTGGATATTAAAATAGGTGAAAAGCAAATGTCACCACATGTCAGAGACAAATAGAAGAAAGCATGTTCTTGCCATAAAGCAAACATCACTGAACAATGAGTAATGCATGAAGAGGGTGATAATTTCATTTAGATATACTGCAATTTTCTTTCTTTCCTTGCAATAAAAACTTGTACTTTCACTAATTGGGTCTGAATTTCTTCCCTGGAGATTAGATTTGGAATTCTGCCCTGGCTCAATGGTAACCCAGAGAGGTTATGTCACCAGTACATTCACTGTGCCCTATATGGAACACTTTTTTATTCATGTAGATAACCTAATTCCTGTTTTTCCCATGTCTCTCTACAAGAGACTTGAATAATAGTTGTGTTCCCTGATAGTTTTCATCTAACCTGTATCCAGTGTATTTCTACCAAGATAGTAGCTGTCTAGGACTTCTAGGAGAAGAGCAAAGTACAGATGTGTTGATGAGATTATAAAAGGAGAAGACCAGACAACAAAACCAGATAAAATTGTGGTTTCTTTTACTACTTCCGTGATCTAGAAAGTTGTGGGCAGTAAATACTTAAGAACAAACAGAAAGTAGGGAGCTCTAGAGGAAAGACACTTAATGTACATGGGGGAAAAGCAAGAGAAAATGGCTTAATGTCATTTTTATAAATTAATCTATTTTTATTGAAATACAATTCTGTTATATTTGCCCTCTCTGTTTTTGGTTCATATTCTCATGGATGCCCTCTTTCAAAGCTCATTCATTTCCTCTTCTTAAATTGATCGCTTCTTTTCCTTTGATTGTTATTGTTACAAGTTTATGTATATCTGTATGCATATATATATGTGTGTGTGTGTGTGTGTGTGTGTGTGTGTGTGTGTGTGTGTGCTTATGTATTCATATAGATATAAACATATGTATGTATACATTCACACACACACACAAAATATATAACCTGCTGAGTTTAATTTTGATATTAGTGTGTATCTGGTTTCAAGGATGAGAACTGTATTGGTCATTGTAAGAGGAACTATTATTAAGAAAAGAAAGTGGGGAAGAGCCTGAAGCACATGGGTACAGGGGAAAATATCTTGAACAGAACACCAATAGCTTAGGCTCTAAGATAAAGAATAGAAAAATGGGATCTCATAAAATTGCAAAGCTTTTGTAAGGAAAGGGACACTGTCAATAAGACAAAATAGCAACCAACAAATTTGGAAATGATCTTTACCAATCCTACATCCAGTAGAGGGCTACTATCCAATATATACAAAGAACTCAAAAAGTTAGACTCCAAAGGACCAAAAAACCCTATTAAATATGGGGTAAATTACTAAGCAAATAATTCCCAACTGGGGAACAGTGAATGGCCGAGAAGCACCTAAAGAAATGTTCAACATCTGTAGTCATCAGGGAAATCCAAATCAAAACAACCCTGAGATTCCACCACACAACAGTCAGAATGGCTAAGATCTAAAATTCAGGTGACAGCAGATGCTGGAGAGGATGTGGAGAAAGAGGAACATTCCTCCATTGCTGTTGGGATTGCAAGCTGGTACAACCAATCTGGAAATCAGTTTGGCAATTCCTCAGATAATTGGACATAGTATTACCAGAGGACCCAGCTATACCACTTCTGGGCATATACTTAGATGGTGTTCCAACTTGTAATAAGGACACATGCTCTACTATGTTCATGCCAGCCTTATTTATAATAGCCAGAAGCTGGAAAGAACCTAGATGCTCCTCAACAGAGGAAAGGATACAGAAAATATGGTACATTTACACAATGGAGTACTAGTCAGCTATTAAAAACAATGAATTCTTGAAATTCATAGAGAAAGGGATGGAACTAGAAAATATCATCCTGAGTAAGGTAACCCAAAAGAACACACATGATATGCCTTCACTGATAAGTGGATATTAGCCTAGAAGCTCGGGAATACCCAAGATACAATTCATAGATACAATACAAAGAACACATGAAGCTCAAGAAGAAGGAAGACCAAAGTGTAGATACTTCGGTCCTTCTTAGAAGGTGGAACAAAATACACATTGGAGGAAATGCAGAGACAAAGTGTGGAATGGAGACTAAAGGGAAGGGCAGCCAGAGACTGCCCCACCTGGGGATCCATTCCATATATAGGTACCAATCCCTGACATTATTGTGGATGCCAAGTGCTTGCTGACAGGAGCCTCATATAGCTGTCTCCTGAGAGGCTTTGTCAGTGCCTGACAAATACAGAGGTGGATGCTCTCAGACAACCATTGGAGTGTGCACAGAGTCCCCAGAGAAAGGACCCAATGACCTGAAGGGGTTTGCAGCCCCGTAGGAATAACAACAATATGATCAACCAGTAGCCCCAGAGCTCCCAGGGACTAAGCCAACAACCAAAAAGTACACATGGAGGGACCCATGGCTCCATCCACATATATAGCAGAGGATGGCCGTGTTGGACATCAATGGGAAGTGAGGTCCTTGTGAAGCTAGATGTCTCAGTGTAGTGGAATGCCAGTGCAGGAAAGCTGGATTGTGTGGTTTGGTGAGCAGGGCATGGGGAAAGGAGGAGATAATATTTGAAATGTAAATAAAGAAAATATCTAATTAAAAAAGGAGTCTATTCTTTTCTTCTATATAAATATGTTCGTTGAAATCCATTTTTCTATTCTTTATGACTCTTCTAGGGAAATCTCTCTCAAAATAGACCTCAGTAAGATTCTGTCTTACAATATTTCTTTCTTCTCTTACATTGAGTTCCCTGAGTCATAGATGCAGAATTCATAAGGTTGGCGGGTTTAATAGAGTCTATGCCATCAGCCTTGGGGGGAGGTACCAGATGGTTCTCACCAGTACATGTTTTTAATTAATTGTTTTATTTATTTACTTCCCAAGTTTTGCCCCTTCTCCTGGTCACCCCTCCCACAGCTCTTCAACCCACCCCTTACCCACAGAAAGGATATAACCCTCCCACCCCCGGTAGCAGTCATCCTCATCCCTGGGGCATCAATTCTCTACAGGATTAGCCACATCCTGTCCCACTGATACCAGAGAAGGAAGTCCTCTGCTACATATGTGCTTGGGCCGAGGACCACCCGTGTATGTTCTTTGGTTGTTGGCTTGATATCTGTGAGCTCCCAGAGATCCAGGATAGTTGACACTGTTGGTCTTCCTATGGGGTTGCAGTTCCCTTCAGCTCCTTCAATCCTTCCCTTAACTCTCACATACTGGTCTCACATATAAAGCAGCCAGGTACTACCTGGAGGACCACTGGTAGTATGTCAATGCAACTGCATATCTTGCTTATCTGTGTAGGATGTGAGAGGCCATGGGTTGATTCAAGTAACTTCTATTTAATTCTCATTTAAACAGTATCGCATCAGAAGCTGTAGAATAAATAAAATAATAATAATAATAATAATAATAATAATAATAATAATAATAATAATAATCTGATTAACCAGACACCTGGTTGAGCCCCTATAAGAAACCAAGAAGAGTCATAGGTGGGAACTGTCATTGACTGAGTCCTGGTTATCATATAAGAAAGTTGACCCCAAGTCAAAATAAATTATATGGCAATAACAACAACAACAACAACTAAAACTGGTAAGAATTGATTTTAGTACTTATTGAAAAACATTACTTCACTCTCAAAAAGAAAATATTTTGCAAGTCAGTAGAAAAAATCCACTTTACAAAATAATCTCTTATGCTGATGCAGGCTACAAATATCCAAAGAACATATGGACAGTGACTGTATCATGACAGCAATTCTCAGTTACTTGTAGTGCTTTATGTGACTTAAGGACTTGTTTAAATTAAGACTTGATAACATATTAAACCAACTTGACAACAGAATATTATTCCTGTGGATTAATATAGACTTTAGTTTTAGACACTTTTTCTGTTTGAAGTCGGTGTAACTTAGCTTCTAAAACTGATCTTTTGACATTTTTTTTATTTAAGAAATTTTAAGTAATGTTTCTTAATTCTAACACCGAAATAATTTAAGGGCTGTATTTGTTGTTATAAATGTGTTCATAGACAATTGTCATCTCTGTATTTATTGCATCAATTGATGAAATTTTATTGTTCAATGTTGTTTGTCCAGCTATAGTGATATTTTAGACATATTTACTTTTAAAATGAAACATTCTGGACATTAGTGAGCAATTTTTCTTTATATTTTAATCATATCTTATGTAGAATTATTGAGCCTTTCTACACAAAACAGTATTTTATGATTTGTTGATTCAAGTCATAGTATTTTGGTTTCTGTTGACTTTTCTCTGGGTTATGCTTTCCTTTATCTTTTTTTTTTCAGTTTATATACATTTTTTATTTATTTATTTTAATGGGGGTATTTATTTCATTTACATTTCCAATGCTATCCCAAAAGTTCCCTACACGCTACCCCACCCATTCCCCTACCCACCCACTCCCACTTCTTGGCCCTGGCTTTCCCCTGTACTGAGGCATATAAAGTTTCCACGACCAATGGACCTCTCTTTCCACTGATGGCCTACTAGACCATCTTCTGATTCATATGCATCACTGTGAGATCTATGCAAAAAAATTAAATGTTAAGAGCAATTGATGAAAGATAATAAATATAAACCACAAGTCTACATAAGCACACATAACATCAACACTAAATAGCACACTTTTAGATCTTATAAAAGTTATTTTTCATAAAAGTGAAAAAATGAAAGTGGAAAGTATTAACTGCATGACTCTCTCTAAAATAAATTACATAGTTAAACTTTACCACTGTTAAATTGAAATATCTAATTTAAAATTAACAAATATGTTAATTTCAGGAAATATTATATACACACAAGTATATTTAAAACATTTGTATTTGTTCTTGAAAATTTCACACAATGAATTTTGGTCACAATCATACCCAAATTTGTCCCTTAAATTCTTCCAAATAGTTCACCTTTCTTACCCCCCCACACACCCTTCCACCTTTGATTCTTCTTCTTCTTCTTCTTCTTCTTCTTCTTCTTCTTCTTCTTCTTCTTCTTCTTCTTCTTCTTCTTCTTCTTCTTCTTCTTCTTCTTCTATCAATAATCAACTTCAATTTTTCCTGCCCATATACTTTTGGATGTGGTATAGACTTAGCTTTTTATTTTTTATTAATTTTATTCATTTACAATTCAAATGATATCCCCCTTTTCAGTTAACCCTCGATAACCCCCCTATCCCATTTCCCCTCTCCTTCCTCTTTGCCTCTATGAGAGTGCTCCACTACCCACTCATCCACTCCCACTCCTACCCCACTGCTCTATCATCCACCTATGATGGATCATCGAGGCTTCCAAAAGTTGGAATGAGTTGTATTCAGTTGAGTGGTTGGTTAATGGGTCACATGAAAATCCCAAAGATCCCAGACCATGGTTAAGACATTGACTTACTCTGCATAGATTCAAATGAAAGTGATCACTTGAGCCACATTTGGAAATAGCCTAAGGTCAATTTGTAATATATTTCATATTTTGCTCAATCTAAGGTTATTTTTTAAGAGAAAGTGAGGCCCCATAGCCGAAGAGAGCAATCATACAATTCATTGAACATGGAAAAGTCAAACAGGTGTCTGTATGGAAATTTCACCCCTATATTCTAATGTCTTTGGTGTGGCTAGGTACTCTGCAGGCTTCCCAAAGAGAATTGTAAACATTTACACAGCCTCAACACAATTGACTTACAATCTGTTCTGCCTACATATTCTAGGCATATGTAGCATGAGTGACACAGAACTTGTGGGAGAAGCCATCCAATGTCTGACTTATTCTAAAGGCTCACTCAATAAGAAGGAACCTGACTTGTTCTGCCCTGTATTAACATGCAGCTGATTTCTTTTGTTTGTTTGTTTGTTTGTTTTTTGTTTGTTTAGATTAGTTTAGTTTTTAGTAGCTTTATAAATGCATAGGAAAATATTGTGTGGTTACATTTGTTTAAAAGAAAAATGCCTCTAAAGGTTCTGTTATTTCAGCTCTTGTTCTCCAGATAGTGGGTCTGCATGAAGAAATTGTGCGAATTTGAAGGTGTGCAGGTATGCTAGGCCAAGAAGGTCATCAGACTAGTGATCACTTGAGCCACATTTGGAAATAACCTAGGGTCAATTTGTAATATAATTCATATTTTGCTCAATCTAAGGTTATTTTTAAGTGTTAGAAATTAGAAAAGATATTTAAAAATATCTTCCCATTTCATATGAAAATATTAAGAAGTATGTACTCCAGGTTTTTTATTTTTAAAAAAGTATAGCAAATATGAACAGTGCTCAAAGATTTATTCTGACTGCTTGAAAGCTTGCTATAAGAGGCAATGACCTAGTGCATCCCAGCATAATACATACATTCAAATCATTTACAACTCAAGTAGAGATAATCATCAAGATATTATTTTTCTTATATAAATAAAACTAAAATATAGGTAAATAATGATATGGTTAAAAGCAGACCCACTGAGTTTGAAAAAATATCAAATATTAATCAGAAAAATTTAAGCTAGTTAAGCAAATCTTGTGAATGATTAGAAATTTTTTTGAAAATAAAATCTTAAACTTGATCTTGTAGAACTGTTTATATATGTTAAACTGTTGAAATTACAGAGATATATAAATAAAATATTTGTACATAAAGTGAGGCTGAGAATTATTTTGAAAACGAAGAGATTGGGATAATAATTTATAAAGCAATACAATTAAAAATAGATGTCAATGAAATTTAAGTTCTTAAGTATAACTCTTCATAGAATCGTGTTTTACACAACTCTGTCAATTGCAGGATTAATGTACCCTTGCAGAACACACCACATAATGAGTATCAGGTATACTTTGTAAATTTTATTTGGCCAAAGTGACTGTTTTGATGAAGCCTATGGTCCATAGTTGTTTAGCAAGTATTTTGATATACAGAATTTATAAAACTTAAAAATGAGTAGACATTACATTTAAAAATGAATGAAAAAATTGAATGCTGTAACAAACAAGATTGCTACAAGCATCTGCTCTTGAACTTTTGACATGTAATCTTCAGTGGTCCTTAGATTACATGGGGGTACTCACAAACTTCCCTACTAGGATTTTTCTACTGTAAATATTCTTTCCAAATTGCACATTCATTTGAAGTATTTTTTTCAAAATTTTACTTTTTTAATGAGTTATTTTAGTTACAAGCTATTTGCATAAATTCAAAAACCTTTAAAAGATTACATATAGCTTCTCCATTAAGAATGAATATATCCACTTATCAGTGAGTACATGTTGTGTGAGTTACTTTGTGATTGGGTTACCTCACTAAGGATGATGCCCTCCAGGTCCATCCATTTGCCTAGGAATTTTATAAATTCATTCTTTTTAATAGCTGAGTAGTACTCCATTGTGTAAATGTACCAGAAACTTAGGATACCCAAGATATAAGACACAATTTGGTAAAGGCATGAAACTCAAGAAGAAGGAAGACCGAAGTGTGGACACTTTGCCCCTTCTTAGAATTGGGAACAAAACACCCATGGAAGGAGTTACAGAGACAAAATTTGGAGCTGTGAAGAAAGGATGGACCATCTAGTGAATGCCATATCCATGGATCCATCAGATAATCAGCTTCCAAATGCTGACACCATTGCATACACTAGAAAGATTTTGCTGAAAGGACCCAGATATAGCTGTCTCTTGTGAGACTATGCCGGGGCCTGGCAAACACAGAAGTGGATGCTCACAGTCAGCTATTGGATGGATCACAGGGCCCCCAATGGAGGAGCTAGAGAAAGTAACCAAGGAGCTAAAGGGACCTGCAAACCTATAGGTGGAACAACAATATAAACTAACCAGTACCCCGGAGCTCCTGACTCTAGCTGCATATGTATCAAAAGATGGCCTAGTCAGCCATCAGTGGAAAGAGAGGCCCATTGGACTTGCAAACTTTATATGCCCCAGTACAGGGGAATGCCAGGGCCAAAAAGGGGGAGAGGGTGGGTAGGGGAGTAGGGGGAGGGTATGGGGGACTTTTGGGATAGCATTGGAAATGTAAATAAGGAAAATACCTAATAAAATATTTTTTAAAAAGAATGAATTTAAATACTATAACTGAGCTAGTTTTAGGGAAGTAATAACAAGCTGTTTATGCCAATTGAACTATTAAGATTTCTTGCATAATACAGTTAAAAAACATGGAAGTGATGTATTGAGATATAGATTTTAAGGACATTTAATTATTGCAATTAAAGACATTTTTAACTCTGACCTTTGTACTTTCTACTTATAATGATAGGAATAAGAAAAATTAAAATAATAGGTTAGTTTTACAATATAAAATTATAGTGTTTTGTTTACTTTAATGTGGGCACACACAATCTTCAAACTTGGAAGTTGTAATCAGCTAATATTAAAATGTGCATCTCTTTAGACAAAGTGTTACGTGAAAATTGCAATATATTTTTCTGGGAAGTGGAAATATGTAGACACAGAATAACCCAGCCTACAAACATTAGAAAAATCTAGGCCAGAATATACTGTCAATTTTCTCTCTCTCTCTCTCTCTCTCTCTCTCTCTCTCTCTCTCTCTCTCTCTCTCTCTCTCTCTCTTTCACTTATTGGATTTTTTTATGTACATTTCAGATGTTATCCACTTTCCCAGTTTCCCTGCTGAAAGCCCCTTTCCAATTCCTCCACCTCCTCCTTCTATGAGGGTGCTCCCCCACCCACCTACCCACTCCTGTCTACTTGCCTTTACATTCCCCTACATTGGATCATCTAGCCTTCACAGGACAAAGGGCCTCTCCTCTCATTGATGCCAGACAAGGCTATCCTCTGCTACATGTGCCCCTGGAGTCATGAGTCCCACCATGTGTATTCTTTGGTTGGTGCTTTAGTCCCTGGGAGCTCTGGGGGTACTGGTTAGTTCATATTGTTGTTCCTCCTATGAGGCTGCAAACCCCTTCAGCTCCTTGGGTACTTTCTCTAGCTCCTCCATAGGAGACCCTGTGCTCAGTCCATTGGATGACTATGAGCATCCACTTCTGTATTTGTCATGCTCTGGCAGAGCCTCTCAGGTGACAGCTATATCAGACTCCTGTCAGCAAGCTCTTATTGGCACAATAGTGTCTGGGTTTATAAAACTATATTTTTAAAATTTTTTATTAGATATTTTTTTTAATTTATATTTCAAATGTTATGCCCTTTCCTATTTTCCTCCCTGAAAATCTCCTATACCCTCCCTCCTCCCCCTGATCCTCAACTCTCCCACTCCTGCTTCCTGGCACTGGAATTCCCCTATACTGGGGCATAGAACCTTCACAAGACCAACGGCCTCTCTTCCCATTGATAGCTGACTAGGCCATCCTCTGTTACACATGCAGCTAGAGACATGAGTCCCACCATGTGTTTTCTTTGATTGGTGGTTTAATTCCAGGGAGCTCTGGGGCTTTGGTTAGTTCATATTGTTGTTCCTCCTATGGGACTGCAAACCCCTTCAGCTCCTTGGGCACTTTCTCTAGCTCCTTCATTGGGGACCCTGTGCTCCATCCTATTATTGTATAATGTCAAATGGATTTTTAAATCTTTACATTTAGAATTTTTAAAATTCAAGGTGTTAAATATCTATAACAGTGTGTGTTTTGTGTAAAGGAGTAAGTATGTCTTACAAAGCTCTGTTAGAATGATTTCTGATACTTCAGAAAAAATTTAAAAACTTATAGGGGAGAAATAAAGAGGAAATCAACAATACCTTCAAATTCATGTTTTATTCAGGAAGTAAAAGCAATTAAATGTCAGAAATTCTCAAAAAATTTAGAAATGGTTCTACTAATTGATTTTAAAATAAAATTTCAAATATAAAAAATAGTAAAACTAAGATATTAAAAATGTTTAAAACTAAGGCAAGATTTAAACCTTGCATGTTAATTTTTGTTATTTTTCTTATATATAGCTGTAGTTATTCTTCCTTCTCTCCTCTCATGACCTGCCTCATCTACTTCTCTGTTTCTCCTAAGAAAAGAGCAGGCCTCCCCTGGATATCAATCAAACATGGCATATCAGGTTGTAGTAGCCAGGAGATATTGGTAAACTCCTTTAATCCCACCACTCAGGAGGCAGAGACAGACTGATTTCTGGTGGGCTCAAGGTCAGCCAGATCTACAAAGTCAGATTCAGGACAGCAGGGCTACACAAAGAGAAACCATGTATTAAATAAAAAGCATAACAAAACAAAAAAAGGTTAAAGAGTAAATTGTTAATTAATATATTTATTTGTATTTAAGGTATTCATAATTAAGGTATTTCAGTTATTAACAACTTTAGTCAAGTGTTTAAATCCACAAACAAAAGCATTGGTGCAATTACAGATTTTCTATGTATGCAAAATTTTATTTCTATTTCAAATTCATTCACTCTGGTGACCAAAGTATATTGAGTGTAGTCAAAGTAGGTTTGAAATCGTAATATAACTACCCATTTCTACAATTTCTTGTTTTCTTCAGAATGTAATTTTTCAATTTTTGGAAAAACCTCAAACTTCCAGAAATATTAACTGTGTGTGAATTTTACTGTTTTAATTTCACTGGGTATGGAATTGAATTTGGCTATATTCATGAATTCATTACCTATCTATCATCTATCGTTTATGAAATTTTCAGATAGCAAATGGCCAAGTTTTAAGCATCGAAAACGTAAGTTATTACTATGTGTGACTCATAAAATCAAATGCAGCGAAAAGACTAGGGTAATGCCGACAGGGTAGGTTTGTGTTCTGTACCCTATATGTCAATATAAAGAAATCTGACTGACATGTCAAAAAAAAAAAAAAAAACGCGGCAAAAAAACATAAACAGTGGTTATTTATATTTAGTTTTCCATTTATTTTTTAAATTTTACCATTAATATTGATTATCATATTTACAATATTTTTTAATTTTGAGTTAATTCACTGGAGTGACTAAAGTATATTGAATGCAATCAAAGTAGATTTGAAATATGTACTGGGGACATCAGGTGGGAATTTCTTATTGGGCTGCTGAAAATGCTGGTTGTAAAACCATATCTCCTAATGGAAAATTGTTTAGGGGGGCCTCTAGAATTCTGAGAAAAATATGCTATATAAGTTCTTAAATGTTTAATAAGTTCTTAGTTATTAAGTAATTGGTATATTAAGAGGGATGTGCATGTCTAATGTATTTATTATGAAGGCATTTCATGATGTTAAATGTATTTGCTTATATTAACACCTTTAATCAAGTTTTAAATTATCAGTTTTAAAAGCTGGGTGTGGTGGCACACACCTTTAATGCCAACACTCTGGAGTCACAGGCAGGTGCATTTCTGAGTTTGAGGACAGTCTAGTATACAGAGTGAGTTCCAGGACAGCCAGGGCTATACAGAGAAACCCTGTCTCGAAAAAACAAAAACAAACAAACAAACAATTATCAGTTTTACTCAGTTTTTTCTAGTCAGTAAACACAAGTTGTTAAGCAACCTTTTAACTGCATATAAATATATGTCTAAATAAAAATGTTAGTTTAACCTGTGTCTTTGCATGCTTAGACTTCTTGAACTGTCCTTTATATTGAAATTTCTTCTTAGTATGTCCTTTTTATTTTAAATAAAAATAATCTTTTTTAGGTTTTTTTTTTTTTACTTATTTTGGGTAAATTGTTCATACAAGAGTGCACTGAATTTTCATCATATGTACTTGTCCTTGAAACTCAAAGTCATCCCATATCTCCTCCACATGCCTTCTCAAGTGTATGTGCTCATCTATAAATAAATTCACTTTACTTTAAAAAGAAAATGGAAGTGTTTGGTTTTATTTTAATATATTTTCAACTAGCATAGGCTTATAATGCATTTCCTGGTTCTACCACACTTCCATCCTTTCCTAGGTATGTTCTTTGGAATCAAGCCAGTCCTTCTCATTATCAAGCTAACAGCTCATCCTATCTTTTGGTATTATTAGCATGTGTGTGTTTCTGCACTGACAGGGCCAGTCCAGCATCTGGGTAAACTGGGGCAGGCAGTGATGGGTAGCATTGGTGGTTGTAGCTGGCAAAAGATGCTTGCTACTTGTAAATTTTTGTTTCCTTAACTCTTTGCTATTCTAAGCCCCAAAGCCACTGGCTTCTTGTAATTAGCTCCCATGATTATCTCCAGGGGAATTAAGAAAACAAACAAAAAACAAACAAACAAACAACAACAACAACAAAAACCAAGGTTTAATTTCTAGGACTCTACTCTTTCTGGCCAAGGGCCCCTCAGTGTCAGGGTGAAAGATTTGGAGTTCTTTAGCTCTTCATGAGTCAGAGAGAAAAGAAAGGGGGAAAAAAAAGAGACAGAATTCAAGCAAACACATAGACATGCTGAGACACACATTTTGTCTAGGCCAGACCACCTCTCTCAATAATTCCACATGTGTTCATACATAAACAAATATCTATATGTGTATGTATGTACAAACATATAAACAAACAGACACATACATATATACATTTAGTGGGTGGTCCTGAGCCACAAATGCAACACTTTATTTCTCTCTGGAAGCTTATTCCTTCTTAGGAAAGTATTCTTTATATAATTACTTCATAGATAAAATGTAACACTAAAGGAGAGTTACAGAAGGATGCTAATAGTAAGTTCAAAGTAGTGTTTCATCCTATACCCTCATTAAAAGTTCAAAGCAACAGTTTCACATGGCCTAGCTATATTAGAGTGCATACCTGTGGCTTCATCCTTGGCTTCATCCTTCATCCAAGAATGAGTGTTTTCTTGATCACAATTTTTTTCCACGCCTGCTCTTGTAGTGCAATTAGCATGTTACAAATGAAGGTTTACAGAACTCTATTTGCAGCTTTATTCTACATGGGGGTTCAAGATTACTTGGGTCAGTTTAAGACATCTATAAAATCATTATCAGAAATTGTGAAATCATCAATTTGTCTATACAGCATTACTGCATTAGATTGTATCTTCATGTTGATATACTGGACATTTGTGCTGATGCTCAAGTGTCTCTGTCTCTGTTTCTCTGTCTCTCTGTCTCTGTCTCTGTCTCTGTCTCTGTCTCTGTCTGTCTCTCTGCCTGTTGCTGGTAGATATAAATTTCTCAGCTACAGGTCCAATGCTTTACCTGCCTGATTCCTACCATGAAAATAATGGACTAAGCATCTGAAACTATTAGTAAACCAATTAGATGCCTTTTGAAATAAGAGTTGCCTTGGTCATGATGTCTCTTGAAAGAAATTGAACAATAACTGACACAGAAATTATCACCAAGACCTGGGATACTGTAGTGATAGGCCTGACCAAAATATTTGGTTTAGTAACATTGAAGACTTAATGATTTTGGACTAAAAAAGCCATTGAACATTTTAAATGGAAATTAATAGGCCATTCTATGAAAGAATGTAGTGCTGAGGTTGAAGTACTCTGCAGGGGTCTAGAGGTTTCAAAGGGAAAGATTATTAGTAAGTGGCCTAAGGACCATTTATCTGATATTTTAGCAAAACTGTGTCAACTTTTTACCCTGTCCTAAAAATTTGTACTGAGGCTAAATCAAAGAGCTTTTCATTAATTTTAAAGATTTAAAGACACTCTAGAACTATGTCACATCTTTCTTTCTTTCTTCCTTTTTTCTTTCTTTCTTTCTTTCTTTCTTTCTTTCTCTCTTTCTTTCTTTCTTTCAGTTTTTCTTTCTTTTTCTTAATAAGGAACACATTTAAGGAGTGCTGGCTTATACTTTCAGTGGTTTAGTCAATTATCATCATGACTGCATGTGGTGCTGACAGATCTACATCTTGATCTGCAGGCAACAAAAGGATAGTGTGTGCTATACTGGCAACAGCGCTCGAGCAAATGAAATTTCAAAGCCCAACCCCAAGGTGGGCTTGTTTTTCTTTTTCCAACAAGGCCATTGTCATTGGTCCTCTGAGATGGATGAGACACGAAGGACACAGACACCAAGTCGGGTTCACACAGCAACTTTACTTCAGGCTTTTTTTTTTTTACAGCTCTTACTCAGCAGCGTCTTCTTAGGGCAAGGGCTAAACTACTCTTATTCTACTACTACTGGCTTCTACCTAGGGCAAGGGCTAAACAAACTCTCTTCACTACTACTGGCTTCTTTTACAACAGTTAGCGTCTACCACTTACAACAGCAGCTTCTACTACTCCATCCTTCTTGCAGTAAGAGCTAAACTCTTCTCTCTGCTCCTGCCAACTCACCTCCTTCTAGCTCCACCCCACCTCATCCAGTCAGAATTCACACATGCTCCAGACATGAGCTTAGGTTGTTCACAGCTAGGCTGACAGGTCTGGATCACGAGGAACTGTCCAGCCTGGCAGGCAGCCCATGAATGCAGCCTCACTGTGCATGCTTGGGCAAGGCAGTAAACAAGTGGGTTTCATGGGGCCTGTGGCCGCACCCACTTCCCGAATCTTCCCCTTTTAGTTTTATTAGTAACTCTGGGATCAACATCTGTATTAGGTTGCCCCCATCCGTGCCACATCCTTACCTGTCATGGGAGTGATGAACTCACTAACACCATCCTGTCTTAGGTTGGTATGCACATGTGAGGGTCTTACCCGTCATTGATTACTGATCTAGCATGTTGAACCAACATTGGGGAAATGTTCTTGCTTCCAAGGCTGCCATAGCCTACACTAAGGCTCATTTATCAGCCCTGTGCTGCCTTCGCATATGTGCGATCCACCAAAGCATTCCTCTACACACAACAATCAGCAGGAGTGCTCAAAGGGCTATCCCTCCCCAATTTCTTAAGAACCCCACAGTTTCCTGGATGATCTCCAGCCATTGATTTGCAGTTTCAATCTCCACATGGGTGTTGTTCACAGCGATAATCGATGCTCACAATTCCTTCATCTTTGTGTTGAGATCATGACTCCAATTTCCTAGCAGCATCTCACCAATTGCACGGGACAGATTTGCAGCTCTGGAAAATTTCTGATACTGAACAGAGGTTACACACATTCCTGACATATGAGTCAAGCTAAGTTGGTGAGGAGTTTGTAAATTGAAATCTCCTTTTAAAATATCGAATAACGGGCGTAACTCTGCATTGGGAAGAATACAATAGGGCCAAATCCAATTGATATCTCCTAACAATTTCTGAAAATCATTCAAGGTATGCATTTTATCCATCCTTAGTTCCAGCTTTAGTGGCTCGACAACAGCATCTCTCGATTTAGTACCTAAATAGTGTTTTACTTCTGTCTTTTGAATCTTTTCTGGGGCTATCACCAAATTCCACTTATCCAACTGTTTAGTTACAGTCCCAAATACTTCTTCCACTTCCACATTAGAGGATCCACAAATCAAAATATCCATACTACGCTTTCCCTTTTTGGCTCCCTCATCTTTATGGGGGGAGGAGAAGGCAATGGAGGGGCTGATGGTTCAGGCGGCCAAACGTGTCTCATATTCCAGCGGGACATCCAACTACAGACGTCACTGTCACTATTAATCCTGTCGCTGTCACTAGTAGACCCTTCAGAGCTAGATTCATTCTTCTCTTTTTTATCTTTGGTTTGTTGTCTAAGCTGTTTAGGTTTTTGGTGGCTAGCCTGAGAAGCAATCTCAGCATTGTACTTTCCACTGGCGTCCCTCAAACATGCCCTTACCAAGTTTCAGATGACTAACATTTTTACTGTCATTTTAGTTGCAGTTGATCCCATGTTACTTAAATTCCCTCCGTCTCTATTTCTGAGAACCTTAATGCTTCATCTGTATACCTGAGATCCTTAATGCTTTGTCCCTTTTTTCTGGGAAACCTATCAGGCCTATGCTTTCTTTACCTCTTGTTGAAATTTGTCTCTATTCCTGAGAACCTTAATGCTTCATCTCTATTTCTGAGAACTTTAGTACTTCCTCTTTATACCTGAGAACCTTAATGCTTCATCCTTTTTTTTTTTTTTTCCCCCCTCGGGAACCTTACCTTTGTCTCTATACCTTAGAACCTTAATGCTTCGTCCCTTTTTTCCTGGGAACCTTACAGGCCTGTGCTTTCTTTAAATACTGCTGCTTACCAAAAATTCCTTACCGCTGTTTACTAAAATTTCCTACCGCTGTTTAATAAGGTTTCCTTACTGCTGTTTACTAAAATTTCCTACCACTGTTTACCAAAAATTTTCTTACTGCTGTTTACCAAAAATTTTCCTACTGCTGTTTACCAAATTTTTTTTTCTCATTGCTATTCTTCCAAAATTTCCTTACCTCTGCTTACTAAAATTTTCTTACTTACGTTTGATGAGTTCCCTGTTCCCCGTACAGGCCACCATTTGTCTTTGGTCCTCCGAGCCAGCTGAGATAGGAATGACACAGACACCAAGTCGGGTTCATGCAGCAACTTCGGGCTTTTTCTTTTACAGCCCTCTTCCCCAGCAGCTTCTTCTTAGGGCAAGGGCTAAAGCAACTCTTATTCTACTACTACTGGCTTCTACCTAGGGCAAGGGCTAAACAAACTCTCTTCACTACTACTGGCTTCTTTTTACAACAGCTAGCTTCTACTACTTACAACAGCAGCTTCTACTACTCCATCCTTCTTACAGCAAGGGCTAAACTCTTCTCTCTACTCGCACCTATTCACCTCCATCTAGCTCTACCCTACCTCATCAAATCAGAATTCACACACACTCCAGGTATGAGCTTAGGCCATTCACAGCTAGGCTGACAGGTCTGGATCACAAGGAACTGTCCAGCCTGGCAGGCAGCCCATGCATGCAATCTCACTGCGCATGCTTGGGTAAGGCAGTAAACAAGTGGGTTTCACCAGGCCTGCAGGCACACCTGCTTCCCGCAGGCCATATCTACTCCAACAAGACCATACCTCCTAATAGTGCCACTCCTTATTGTCAAACATTCAAACAGATATGTCTATGGACAGTGAGGAGGGCATTTCTATTAAAAACTCCACATCCTTACATAGATCTACAATGAAAATCATCAAGAGGAGCAAAGAAAACTACAGAATTTACAGTTTGGAAGAAAACAAGAGAACCCTAAACTTTAATGTTGGATCTAAATCCTGAGCTCAAAGAGATAAAAAGTTTCAAGAAAAGTGTTGATCTGATAGGATGCATGGGATAATTTCAATAATTTTTTATCTGTTGAGGCCTGTTTTGTGACCAATTATATGGTCAATTTTGGAGAAGGTACCATGAGGTGCTGAGAAGAAGATGTATCATTTTGTTTTAGGGTAAAATGTTCTGTATCTATCTTTTAAATCCATTTGTTTCATAACTTGTTAGTTTCAATGTGTCTCTATTTAGTTTCTGTTTCCAGGATCTGTCTATTGATGAGAGTGTGGTGTTGAAGTCTCCCACTACTTTTGTGTGAGGTGCAATATGTGCTTTGAACTTTACTATAGTTTTTTTTTTGGGGGGGGGGGGTTGAGACAGGGTTTCTCTGTATAGTCCTGGCTGTCCTGGAACTCACTCTGTAGACCAGGCTGGGCTCAAACTCAGAAATTCGCCTGCCTCTGCCTCTCAAGTGCTGGGATTAAAGGTGTGTGCCACCATGCCCGGTGCTTTACTATAGTTTCTTTAATGAATTTGATGTCTTTGCATTTGGAGCATAGATATTCAGAATTGAGAGTTCATCTTGGAATTTTATCTTTGATGAGTATGAAGTGTCCCTCCTTGTGTTTTTTGATAACTTTGGGTTGCAAGTCAGAGGATATCATCCTGAGTGAGGTAACCCAATCACAAAAGAACACACATGGTATGCACTCACTGATGGATGGATATTAGCCCCAAAATTTAGAAGATCCAAGATACAATTTGCAAAACACATGAAACTCAAGAAGAAGGAGGACCAAAGTGTGGATACTTCGTTCCTTCTTAGAATGGGGAACAAAGTACCCATGGAAGGAGTTACAAAGACAAAGTTTGTAGCTAAGACAGAAGGAAAGACCATCCAGAGACTAGAGATCCATCCCATATCCAACTACCAAACCCAGACACTATTGCATATGCTAGAAGATTTTGCTGACAGGACCAGAATATAGCTGTCTCATGTGAGACAATGCCAATGCCTTGCAAATACAGAAGTGGATGCCCACAGTTATCTATTCGATGGATCACAGGACCCCTAATGAAGGTGCTAGAGAAAGTACCCAAGGAGCTAAAGGGGTCTGTAACCCTATAGGAGGAACAACAATATGAACTAACCAGTAGTTAGAACTACCCAGAACTGTGTCTCTGGTTGCATATGTAGCAGAGGATGGCCTAGTCAGCCATCAATGGGAGAAGAGACCCTTGGTATTGCAAAGATCTTATGCCCCAGTACAGGGGAATGCCAGGGCCAGGAAGCAGAAGTGGGTGGGTTGGGGAGTAGGGCAGGGGGGAGGCTATAGGGGGCTTTGAGGATAGCATTTGAAATTTAAGTGAAGAAAATATCTAATAAAAAAGAAAAAGGAAAAGAAAGAAAAGTGTCAAGCTAAATGTATTAAAGGAGGTGATGACCTTAGGCCAAGACTCCACCCAGATAAGCTTCCAATTTGTGAAAAGGAATTAAAGGAAAGCTTAAACTGCAATGGAAACTTACAACAATGGATAGATTATGCTAATTCCATTCAAAGAAGGGATCAGGTTTCCGACCCAGGAAGCTAAAAAATCCCCCAGCATAGGTTACAGGATCCAGACTTTATTAAGAAGGATACATATATTTTTAAAAGGCTATGAAATCTTCCTCTTGGTTAAGAAAAGTAGTTGAGGCCAGGTGTTTGACAGGGAAGTCTGCTTTGAGGCATGGACAGGCTATTGCTTGAAGCAGTAAAAGTAAACTGTAGATTACATTGGAGATGCCAAGGTCTTGGAAAAGCCAGCGCCTGGGGATGCCTGTCAAAGAGAGGAGCAGACCAGGTGTGGAATTATCACAAGATGGAGACATATATTGCATTTCTGAAAGCTGAATTGGAAGAGGCATCTAATAATCCTTTTAACATCAGACATGAAATTTCAGAATTTAGGGTTCGTCTGCTGCTGGGTTTCATTCCTGATTTGGTCCTGTATTTCCTCATAATGTTCCCTTTGGAATGATAAAGTATATTTTGTGAACTGCATGTTGGAAAAAAATGTGATCTCCTTTTTTTCAGTGTGACTTAATAAGGGATTAGTTATGAGACTGCCAGGATTCTCAGAAGAGAATTTTAAGTTTATATCTTTAAATAATGTTGAGAATGAAGAACTATATGAATGTTAGAAGATAAACTGAAGAATGAAAAATTACTGGCCTCTTGTGAGAACATGAACTTTTTACCTCGGAGCCCACCCCCTCCCATCTGAAAAACATTTTTGAGATAAAGGCCTCCTAGAACAACCTCGAAATGAACCGGGTACATTGCCAAATGATAGGACATGACTCCTTAGTTACGTAGATTCCTTGATAGGACATGACTCCTTAGTTACGTAGATTCCTTTGGCAGAACTCCCTAGTGATGTAAACTTGTACTTTCCCTGCCCAGTTCTCCCACTTTGAGTTTTACTATATAAGCCTGTGAAAAATTTTGGCTGACGGTCGAGACTCCTCTACCCTGTGCAAAGGTGTATGAGTTTCAACCCCAGAGCTCTGGTCTGTGTGCTTTCATGTTGCTGCTTTATTTCGACCCCAGAGCTCTGGTCTGTGTGCTTTCATGTTGCTACTTTATTAAATCTTACCTTCTACATTTTATGTATGGTCTCAGTGTCTTCTTGGGTACGCGGCTGTCCCGGGACTTGAGTGTCTGAGTGAGGGTCTCCCTTCGGGGGTCTTTCAAAACTAAATTCATTTTGCCTTATTATATGGCTACAAGCATCTAGGGGCCAGGGAATACACTGTGGTGGTTTAAATGAGAATGGGCCTCAAGTGCTTATACATTTGAATGGTTAGTCACCAGGGAGAGGAGCTGTTTGAGAACAATCAGAAGAACTAGGAGGTGTAGCCTTGTTGAAGGAAGTGTGTTTCTGAAAGTGAGATTTTACTTTTATTTATTTAGAAAGATAGATAGATAGATAGATAGATAGATAGATAGATAGATAGATAGAGATAGAGATAGATAGATATTTTCTTCATTTACATTTCAAATGCTATCCCCAAAGCCAGCTATAGCCTCCCCCTGCCCTGCTCCCCAACCCACCCACTCCTGTTTCCTGGCCCTGGCATTCCCCTGTATTGGGGCATATGATCTTCGCAAGACCAAGGGACTCTCCTCCCATTGATGGCTGACTAGGCCATCCTCTGCTACATATGCAACTAGAGACACAGTTCTGAGTGGTACTGGTTAGTCCATAAGCCCATACCAGGCTCAGTCTCTGTGCCTGTGGTCTATAGATCAGGAAGGATGTAGTATCTTAGCTACTGCTCCAGTGCCATGCCTGTCCATTTCCTGCATGTTAATATATTAACCCTAAGAAACTATAAAAAGCCCTCCTTCCCAACTAAATCCTTTTCATGTAAAATAACTGTTTTATACCTGAAGTAATTGTTCTTGTAGAGGCTTAGTGATGAGTACTTCACCCTTTTTAGTTCATTCTGAACTCTGGATGGCTGGTTCAACACTAATGTTCTAGTTCAACCTCCTTTACAAGCTGATTGATTTAATCTGGTTTCTCTCTGCTTTCTGACTGACTTGATCTGCTTGGCCTAAAATTACCTCTGACAATTTGTCCTATTCTTCTGACTCCTTCTCATTCTATGGTGTCACAGGCATCAGCTAATCTGCACTGACAGGCCTGAACTTACAAATGAACTCGGCTTCTTCACTCTCTTGCACTTCCAACTCACTGAACTTAAATGTCCCAAACAGCATGGACAGAAACTAACCTAACTCCACTGCATTCCCTGAAGTCAGCTGACTGAACTGACTGACCTGAGCTCAAGTGAAGTGTCTATGCAGAAGGAACTGACCGTTATGCCCTCTCTCTTCCTGCACAGTTAAGTAGTCTCCCTTTCCTGTCCATTCTTGTTAGAGTTAATTATGTCCTATCCGACTTATTCTGTTAAATCTTTCTCTGACTCTTCACTTTGTCCATCAGTTAGACATCATTTTCAGTTTCCTCCTCCTACAAACTAACTGTATTAGTCAAGTTTTTCTAGAGTCACAGCACCTACAGAATGTCTCTATATATTAAGGTAATTTATTGTGATTACTTACAGTCTGTAGTCCAACTAACCCAACAATGGGTAGCTGTGGATGGGAAGTCAAAAAATCTTGTAGGTGCTCAGTCTTACAATACAAGTTGTTTAAAAGCTTGTCTTTGGTGGAAAAAGGAGCTGCTGGCAAGATGTGCTGGCAAGTAAGTGCATTAGGTCCTTATGTAGGCCTCCAGCAGGTGTGGCTCAAAGTAAAGGTGTGCACTGCCTGGCCTGGTTCTGGGAACTATTTTGTCTCAGGTTAACTTTGAACAAAGAGATCTCTTTGCCTCAGTCTCCTGGGTTAAAAGTGTATATTACCTTGCCTGGAACTAATCTTTTCATGGCCACTATGCCTTAAAATCTCCAATATCCAGGTCAGAAATGTATGTCTTCCTGCTTCAAGATCTGGATCACAGATGTGTTCTGCAACTCTGGATTGTAGTACATTCCAAATATAGTCATCTTGACAACCAGGAATAGCCATTACCTTAGCTACATTGCTTGGGATTAAAGATGCATGTTAAGGGCATATCTGTATTCCAGCCAAAGTAGCCATGTTGCTGGATTAGAATCCCTCTAAAATTAGATTTTCCTTAGTCATGCTCGCTCTTTTTGATAATAGAACACCCAATAAGACATGCAAGCTATGTGTTTTACCACTTTTTGTATTTGTCCCAGTCCCTTTAATCCCTCAGAATTCAGTCTCCTCTTCTCCTTTGCTTTCCCTCTTCAAAGCATCTAGATAATTTTACCTTCCTCTTTAATGCTCATTCTCCAACATTTTCTCCAATGGTCCCATTTGACTTTCTGCTTTTGAAGTTACTTCAGATTATCCACTCTAACCTGCCTATTTGGAGCTAGGATCACATACAAGTGAAAACTGTCTGCATTTGAGTTTCTATGTCTGGGTACCTTACTCAAGATAATATTTTTTGGCTATATCCATTTATCTGCAAATTACATGATTTTATGTTTTCTTTAGAACTGAATAGAATTCTATTTTGTATATGTAGTACACTTTCAACATCCTTTATCTATTAATGGGCAACTAAAATGATTCCATTTGCCATATCCAAGGAAGACCTTCAGCATGGCATGTAGTAAAAATGATCCTTAAGATGATTTTTCTGTCTCCACTACCCAAGTTTTGTGTTTAAAGGCAAAGATTATGTATCAATGTAGATGAAATTCTGGGTCTTCTACATGCTACACATGTACTCCACCAACTGAGCTATATTACCATACCTAAATTTGTATTCTTGTAAATACTAGTGTTTTCCTTGGTTATCAATATTTAAAAACAACCCATATTAACCCTCCTCCACATAAAGTCTCATCTATTTTCAATATCTAATTCCCACATATTCAAATAATGTAGATTTGATGATTCTTTTCTGAACTGCAGACTAAGCATATACAAATTGATCAACTCTCATTAAGTATATATACATAGCAGTGCAGAAAACATCAATGAATATGTAATAAATCTTCTGTTCTTAAGTAAAGTTGACATCAATCAACATTACTGATTTACTATGGCCATCTTCTTTTACATAGCATTTAATTCTTCATGCTAAGTTTGGGCTGCTTCTTAGGCTTCTGATTTCTGATTTTCATCTCCCCAGATCCTTGTAGAGAAAATAGCCCTCATCTATTTAACATTTTCTGTCTTACATATGACTTTTCTACTTACTGCTGGCAAGGTTGTGTGTGGGTCTGTGTGTGTGTGTGTGTGTGTGTGTGTGTGTGTGTGTGTGTGTGTGTGTGATTTTAGGGATCTCCTGGAGAATACATCTGCACTTCTAGACTTATGATCAAATACTTTTGGAAATGTTCAATACTTGGTTTCACAAGTACATTCTCCAGTCACACATTTTAACTTGTTACCACAAGAAACACGTCCCCTATCTGCATTACACTTGAAAAAAACTTATGCTAATATTCATATCCAAACACATTTTCCCTAAAATTTCTCCCCATACTTCCAATATTCCTTTTTTTGTTCCCTTAAAAAACTTTAAAATTCTTTTTAAAAAATTTTTATTAGATATTTTCTTCATTTACATTTCAAATGCTATCCTGAAAGTTCTCTATACCTTCCCCCGACCCTGCTCCCTACCCACCCCCTTCTGCTTTTTGGCTCTGGCATTCCCCTACACTGGAGCATATGATCTTTGCAAGACCAAGGGCCTCTCCTCCCAGTGATGGACTACAAGGCCATCTTCTGCCACATATGCAGCTAGATACATGAGTGGTGGGGGTACTGGTTAGTTCATATTGTTGTTCCTCCTATAGGATTGCAGACCCCTGCAGGTCCATGGGTACTTTCTCTAGCTCCTCCATTGGGGGCCCTGTGTTCCATCCAATAGATGACTGTGAGCATCCACTTCTGAATTTGCCAGGCACTGGCATAGCCTCACAAGAGATAGCTATATCAGGGTCCTGTCAGCAAACTCTTGCGAGCACATACTGGGTTTGATGGCTGTTAATGGGATGGATGCCCTGGCGGGCAGTATCTGGATGGTCCTTCCTTCCACCTCAGCTCAAAACTTTGTCTCTGTAACTCCCTTCATGGGTAATTTGTTACCCATTTCTAGGAGGAATGCAGTATCCACACTTTGGTCTTCTTTCTTCTTGAGTTTCATGTGTTTTGCAAATTCAATCTTGAGGAGTCTAAGTTTCTGGGTTAATATCCACTTATCAGTGAGTGCATACCATGTGTGTTCTTTTGTGATTGATTTACCTCACTCAGGATGATATCCTCCATATCCATAAGTTTGCTGAAGAATTTCATAGATTTGTTTTTAATAGCTGACTATTATGCCATTGTGTAAATGTACCACATTTTCTGTATCCATTTCTCTGTTGAGGGACATCTTTTTTTATAACTCTTCTGGAGGCAAATATTTTCAAACATACTATAATACATGAATAAACCTGTAAAATAAGGATTCTTCCTACTAGGCTTCTCAGAGATTGTACTACATTATTTATTTTAATTAATTTTATTACTTAATTATGTTTCTATGATATTCCTTCACTTACTCCAGAGATGTATTTCAATGTATCTTCCCCAACAAAAAACCCTCAACCTGTCAACAAGAGTTAGATAAACGCTTTCCTTTTATTAAGGTAATTGAATTTTTGCATTTCATATTAATTATATTTTATTTTACAGACTACTTATGATAAAAAGGAGTAATCAATGATTATATTAAGTAAGTTTATATTCCTAACAGGAGAAAAAGTAGCTAATAGGAAATTCTGACTATCAAGAATCTATCCATATCCATGATCTTCTATGGCATATTCAGACAACACAGCAAACAGACTTTGCTCACCCAATTTTACAGAAAATTTATGCTAAATTAAATGTATGCCTCTAATGAAATTCAAATATATTACACAAATATATACTCACAAAGTTGGTCATATGTATATAATTAGGTATGTAGATGATAAATAGATGATTGATAGATTGATATAGATGATAGATGATCAATAGATAAAGAGAGAGAGAGAGACAGAGAGAGAGAGAGAGAGAGAGAGAGAGAGAGAGAGAGAGAGAGAGATGACTGATAGATCCATAGAAATAGAGACAGAGAAATAGACTGAAAAAAAAACAGTCATATAGATCATATCTTTGGAGAAACAATATAAGGACATGTGATATGTTTATGATAAGGTGAATTAAAGTAGATTTTATAAGTTTCCTTTCTCAGTTATCTGAACCTATAGGGAATGTTATTGTTATGAATAGAGTTTATTGTATTGTAAATTTAAAGCAAATGATATATAATAATGCTTTATCTCATTTAATATGTGTGTTTGATCTATTAGGAAAATTGGTATAAAAAATTTCTATTTCAGAAATTTAATATTTTTAGGATATTTTATGAAACGAATGCAAAATTTTATTTCTCTTTCATTTTGTTATATTTTGTAAAAAAAAATCTCTGATAATTGAAACCACAATTAGTTTTGAGTGTTTCAAGTATTGCTTAACATTTTTGTTTGCTTGTTTGTTTGTTTTTTTAGTTAATAATGTTTTATTATTCCACCTAAATTTACAAGACGATCTGGACAAGTGACAAAATACACAATAGCAATAATAATAGCCACATACATGATTAAGAATGTGGAGAAAGAGGAACACTCCTCCATTGTTGGTGGAATTGCAAGCTTGTACAACCACTCTGGAAATCAATCTGGCGTTTCCTCAGAAAATTGGACATAATACTACCTACCGGAGGATCCTGCAATACCTCTCCTGGGCATATATCCAGAAGATGTCCCAACCGGTAAAAAGGACACATGCTCCACTATGTTCATAGCAGCCTTATTTATAATAGCCAGAAGCTGGAAACAACCCAGATGCCCCTCAACAGAGGAATGGATACAAAAAATGTGGTACATTTACACAATGGAGTACTACTCAGCTATTAAAAAGAATGAATTTATGAAATTCCTAGGAAAATGGTTGGACCTGGAGCGCATCATCCTGAGTGAAGTAACCCAATCACAAAAGAACTCAAATGAAATGTACTCACTGATAAGTGGATATTAACCCAGAAACTTAGTATAGCGAGATATAAGGTACAAGATGCAAAACACGTGAAACTGAAGAAGAACGAAGACCAAAGTGTGGACACTTTGCTCCTTCTTAGAATTTGAAACAATCACCCATGGAAGG
This sequence comes from Mus musculus, assembly GCF_000001635.26. Taxonomy (NCBI): domain Eukaryota; kingdom Metazoa; phylum Chordata; class Mammalia; order Rodentia; family Muridae; genus Mus; species Mus musculus. Next base: position 83,415,679 of record NC_000080.6, on the reverse strand, counting down.
AGTTACAGAGACAAAGTTTGGAGCTGATACAAAAGGATGGACCATCTAGAGACTGCCATATCCAGGGATCCACCCCATAATTAGCCTCCAAACGATGACACCATTGCATACACTAGCAAGCCTTTGTTGCAAGGACCGTGATATAGCTGTCCCTTGTGAGACTAGGCCGGGGCCTAGCAAACACAGAAGTGGATGCTCAGAGTCAACTATTGGATGGATCCCAGGGCCCCCAATGGAGGAGCTAGAGAAAGTATCCAAGGAGCTAAAGAGATCTGCAACCCTATCGGTGGAACAACATTATGAAATAACCAGTACCCCGGAGCTCTTGACTCTAGCTGCATATGTATCAAAAGATGGCCTAGTTGGCCATCACTGGAAAGAGAGGCCCATTGGTCAGGCAAACTTTATATGCCCCAGTACAGGGGAACTCCAGGGCCAAAAAATGGGAATGGGTGGTTAGGGGAGGGTGTAGGGGACTTTTGGGATAGCATTGAAAATGTAATTGAGGAAAATACGTAATAATAATAAAAAAAAAGAATGTATCTGCTTAGACCATTACATCTCCCAGGGAAAGAAATGTTCACACTGAGAATTACCCATAACGGCACCACTGGGGATATTTGAGAATACTCCAGTAAGAAGGTTTTAACCTTTGGATCAGGTTTGAATGATCCTCAGATGTAAGATGACATAGCAATAATAGCAATATGTTAGCCTAACTTCAAAGCTCAAGGAAAGCTTAAAGAAAGCAGAGCTGGTGTAGTGAAGTCACAAGGAAATTATGCACTTCCCCAACTTCTTGCCTAATCACTGGTGTGATAATAGCATCCAATTCCAGGATTCTATGTGGTCCAGCTTTTGTTTCTCATTATAAAGTACAACCTCCCATATCTTTATTATTTTCTCTTCTGCTGTTTTTTTTTAAATTAAGTACTTTCCTCATTTATATTTCCAATGCTATCCCAAAAGTCCCCCATACACTCCCCCCCACTCCCCTACCCACCCACTCCTACTTTTTGGCCCTGGCATTCCCCTGTACTGCGGCATATAAAGTTTGCAAGTCCAATGGGCCTCTCTTTCCAGTGATGGCCAACAAGGCCATCTTTTGATACATATGCAGCTAGAGTCAAGAGCTCAGGGATACTAGTTAGTTCAGAATGTTGTTCCACCTATAGAGTTGCAGATCCCTTTAGCTCCTTGGGTACTTTCTCTAGCTCCTCCACTGGGGGCCCTGTGATCCATCCAATAGCTGACTGTGAGCATCCACTTCTGTGTTTGCTAGGCCCCAGCATAGTCTCACAAGAGAGAGCTCTATCTGGTTCCTGTCAGCAAAATCTTGCTAGTGTGAGCAATGGAGTCAGAGTTTGGAAGCTGATTATGGGATGGATCCCCGGATATGGCAGTCTCTAGATGGTCCATCCTTTCCTCACAGCTCCAAACATTGTCTCTGTAACTCCTTCCATGGGTGTTTTCTTCCCTATTCTATGAAGGGGCAAAGTGTCCACACTTTGGTCTTCGTTCTTCTTGAGTTCCATGCATTTAGCAAATTGTATCTTATATCTTGGTTATCCTAAGTTTCTGGGCTAATATCCACTTACCAGTGAGCACATATTGTGTGAGTTCCTTTGTGATTGGGTTACCTCACTCAGGATAATGCCCTCCAGGTCCATCCATTTGCCTAGGAATTTCATAAATTCATTCTTTTTAATAGCTGGGTAGTACTCCATTGTGTAGATGTACCCCATTTTCTGTATCCATTCCTCTGTTGAGGGGCATCTGGGTTGTTTCTAGCTTCTGGCTATTATAAATAAGGCTGCTATGAACATAGTGGAGCATATGTCCTTCTTACTGTTTTGGACATCTTCTGGATATATGCCCAGGAGAGGTATTGCAGGATCCTCTGGTATTACTATGACCTATTTTCTGAGGAACCTCCAGACTGATTTCCAGAGTGGTTGTACAAGCTTGAAATCCCACCAAAAATAGAAGAGTGTTCCTCATTCTACATATCCTCGCTAGCATCTGCTGTCACCTGAATTTTTGTTCTTAGCCATTCTGACTGGTGTGAGGTGGAATCTTAGGGTAGTTTTGATTTGCATTTCCCTGATGATTAAGGATGTTGAATTTTTTTCAGGTGCTTCTCTGCCATTTGGTATTCCTCAGGTGAGAATTCTTTGTTCAGGTCTGAGCCCCATTTTTAAATGGGGTTATTTGATTTTCTGGAGCCCACCCTCTTGAGTTCTTTATTTAAATTGGATATCAGTCCCCTATCTGATTTAGGATAGGTAAAGATCCCTTTCCAATATGTTGGTGGTCTTTTTGTCTTGTTGACGGTGTCTTTTGCCTTGCAGAAGCTTTTCACCTTTATGAGGTCCCATTTATCAATTCTCTATCTTACTGCACAAGCCATTGCTGTTCTTTTCAAGAACTTTTCCCCTGTACCCATATCTTCGAGGCTTTTCCCTACTTTCTCCTCTATAAGTTTCACTGTCTCTGGTTTTAGGTGGAGTTCCTTAATCCACTTAGATTTGACCTTAGTACAAGGAGATAGGAATGGATCAATTCGAATTCTTCTACATGACAACAGCCAGTTGTGCCAGCACCATTTGTTGAAAATGCTGTCTTTTTTCCACTTGTCAAAGATCAAATGACCATAGGTGTGTGGGTTCATCTCTGGGTCTTCAATTCTATTCCATTGGTCTACTTGTTTGTTGCTATACCAGTAACACACAGTTTTTATCACAATTGCTCTGTAGTAAAGCTTTAGGTCAGGCATGGTGATTCCAACAGATGTTCTTTTATCCTTGAGAAGAGTTTTTGCTATGCTAGGTTTTTTGTTATTTTAGATGAATTTGCAGATTGCTCTTTAAAATTCGTTGAAGAATTGAGTTGGAATGTTGATGGAAATTGTATTGAATCTGTAGACTGCTTTTGGCAAGATAGCCGTTTTTACAATGTTGATCCTGCCAGTCCATGAGCATGGGAGATCTTTCCATCTTCTGAGATCTTCTTTAATTTCTTTCTTCAGAGACTTGAAGTTCTTACCATACAGATCTTTCACTTCCTTAGTAAGAGTCATGCCTAGGTATTTTATATTATTTGTGACTATTGAGAAGGGTGTTGTTTCCCTAATTTCTTTCTCAGCCTGTTTATCCTTTGTGCACAGAAAGGCCATTGACTTGTTTGAGTTAATTGTATATCCAGCTACTTCATTGAAGCTGTTTATCAGGCTTAGGAATTCTCTGCTGGAATTCTTAGGGTCACTTATATATACTATCATATCATCTGCAAAAAGTGATATTTTGACTTCTTCCTTTCCAATTTGTATCTCCTTGATCTCCTTTTGTTGTCGAATTGCTCTGGCCAGGACTTCAAGTACAATGTTGAATAGGTAGGGAAAGAGTGGACAGTCTTGTTTCGTCCCTGATATTAGTGGGATTGCTTCCAGCTTCTCACCATTTACTTTGATGTTGGCTACTGGTTTGCTGTAGATTGCTTTTATCATGTTTAGGTATGGGCCTTGAATTCCTGATCTTTCGAAGACTTTTATCAGGAATGGGTGTTGGATATTGCGGAATGTTTTTTCTGCATCTAATGAGATGATCATGTGGTTTTTGCCTTTGAGTTTGTTTATATACTGGATTATGTTGATGGATTTCCATATATTGAACCATCCCTGCATCCCTGGGATGAAACCTACTGGGTCAGGATGGATGATTTTTTTGATGTGTTCTTGGATTCGGTTAGCGAGAAATTACCTTCTGTTTCTATTTTGTGGAATAGTTTGTGAAGAACTAGGATTAGATCTTCTTTGAAGGTCTGATAGAACTCTGCACTAAACCCATCTGGTCCTGGGCTTTTTTTGGTTGGGAGACTATTAATGACTGCTTCTATTTCTTTGGGGGATATAGGGCTGTTTAGATCATTAACCTGATCTTGATTTAACTTTGGTACCTGGTATCTGTTTAGAAACTTGTCCATTTCTTCCATGTTCTCCAGTTTTGTTGAGTATAGCCTTTTGTAAAAGGATCTGATGGTGTTTTGGATTTCTTCAGTTTCTGTTGTTATGTCTCCCTTTTCATTTCTGATTTTGTTAATTAGAATGCTTTCCCTGTGCCCTTAGTGAGTCTGGCTAAGGGTTTATCTATATTGTTGAGTTTTTCAAAGAACCAGCTCCTCAATTGGTTGATTCTTTGAATAGTTCTTCTTGTTTCCACTTGGTCGATTTTGCCCCTGAATTTGATTATTTCCTGCCTTCTACTCCTCTTGGGTGAATTTGCTTCCTTTTGTTCTAGAGCTTTTAGGTCTGTTGTCAAGCTCTTAATGTGTGCTCTCTCTATTTTCTTTTTAGAGGCACTCAGAGCTATGAGTTTTCCTCCTAGAAATGCTTTCATTGTGTCCCATAAGTTTGGGTATGTTGTGGCTTCATTTTCTTTAAACTCCAAAAAGTCCTTAATTTCTTTCTTTATTCCTTCCTTGACCAAGGTATCATTGAGAAGAGTGTTGTTCCATTTCCACGTGAACGTTTGGTTTCTATTATTTATTTTGTTATTGGAGATCTGCCTTATCCATGGTTATCTGATAGGATGCATAGGACCATTTCAATATTTTTGTATATGTTGAGGCTTGTTTTGTGACCAATTATGTGGTCAATTTTGAAGAAGGTACCATGAGGTGCTGAGAAGAAGGTATATCCTTTTGTTTTAGGATAAAATGTTCTGTAGATATCTGTCAGATCCATTTGTTTCATCACTTCTGTTAGTTTCACTGTGTCCCTATTTAGTTTCTGTATCCATGATCTGTCCATTGGTGAAAGTGGAGTGTTGAAGTCTCCCACTATTATTGTGTGAGGTGCAATGTGTGCTTTGAGCTTTACTAAAATTTCTTTAATGAATGTGGCTGCCCTTGTATTTGGAGCATAGATATTCAGAATTGAGAGTTCTTCTTGGAGGATTTTACCTTTGATGAGTATGAAGTGTCTCTCCTTGTCTTTTTTGATGACTTTGGGTTAGAAGTCGATTTTATTAGATAATAGAATTACTACTCCAGCTTGTTTCTTCCTACCATTTGCTTGGAAAATTGTTTTCCAGCCTTTCATTCTGAGGTAATATCTATCTTTTTCTCTGAGATGAGTGTCCTGTAAGCAGCAAAATTTGGGTCCTGTTTGTTTAGTCAGTCTGTTAGTCTATGTCTTTTTATTGCAGATTTGAGCCCATTGATATTAAGAGATATTAAGGAAAGGTAATTGTTGCTTCCTGTTATTTTTGTTGTTAAAGTTGGTGTTTTGTTATTTTTGCTGTCTTCTTTTAATTTTGTTGAGGGATTACCTTCTTGCTTTTTCTAGGATTTGGTTTCTGCCTTCTATTGTTTTTTTTTTTTTTTTTTTCTGTTATTATCCTTTGAATGGCTATTATTTTCATGGAAAGATAATGTGTGAAATTGGTTTTGTCGTGGAAATCTTTGTTTTCTCCATCTATGGTATTTGAGAGTTTGGCTGGGTCTAGTACCCTTGGCAGGAATTTGTGTTCTCTTAGTGTTTGTATAGCATCTGTCCAGTCTCTTCTGGCTTTCATAGTCTCTGGTGAAAAATCTGGTGTAATTCTAATAGGCTTGCCTTTATATGTTACTTGACCTTTTTCCCTTACTGCTTTTAGTATTCTATCTTTATTTAGTGCATTTGTTGTTCTGATTATTATGTGTCGGGAGGAATTTCTTTTCTGGTCCTGTCTATTTGGAGTTCTGTAGGCTTCTTGTATGTTCATGGGCATCTCTTTCTTTAGGTTTGGAAAGTTTTATTCTATAATTTTATTGAAGATATTTGCTGGTCCTTTGAGTTGAAAATCTTCATTCTCATCTACTCCTATTATCTATAAGTTTGATCTTCTCATTGTGTCCTGGATTTCCTGGATGTTTTGAGTTAGGATCTTTTGCATTTTCCATTTTCTTTGATTGTTGTGCTGATGTTCTCTATGGAATCTTCTGCACCTGAGATTCTCTCTTCCATCTCTTGTATTCTGTTGCTGATGCTTCCATCTATGGTTCCAGATTTCTTTCCTAGGGTTTCTATCTCCAGCATTGCCTCACTTTGGGTTTTCTTTATTGTGTCTACTTCCCTTTTAGGTTTTGGATGGTTTTATTCAATTCCATCACCTGTTTGGTTGTGTTTTCCTGTAATTATTTAAGGGATTTTTGTGCTTCCTCTTTAATGTCTTCTACCTGTTGAGAAGTGTTCTCCTGTATTTCTTTAAGTGAGTTAATAAGGTTCTTCTTGATGTCCTCTACCATCATCATGAGATATGCTTTTAAATCCGGGTCTAGCTTTTCAGGTGTGTTGGGGTGCCCTGGACTGGGCGAAGTGGGATTGCTGGGTTCTGATGATGGTGAGTGGTCTTGGTTTCTGTTAGTAAGATTCTTAAGTTTACCTTTCGCCATCTGGTAATCTCTGGAGTTAGTTGTTATAGTTGTCTCTGTTTAGAGATTGTTCCTCTGGTGATTCTGTTACCCTCTATCAGCAGACCTGGGAAACTAGATCTCTCCTCTGAGATTCACTGGTGAGTGCACTCTCTGCAGGCAAGCTCTCCTCTTACAGGGAAGGTGCACAGATAGCTGGTGTTTGGACCTCCCTTTTGGCCGAAGATGAAGGGCCAAAACAGAACCTTTTCCAGAAGCTGTGTTGCTTTGGCCTTTCACCTGTGCAGACTACTTTTCGGTGGAGTCCTGGAACCAAGATGGCTCTATCTGTTCCTGAGGCAAAGGCCTCCTGTCCTGGGCAGACACCTCTCCTCCGGGTGGGAAGGCGATCAGATGTCTGGAGCCCAAAAAGGGCACTTCCTCAGAAGCTCTGTGGCTCCTGCCTGTCCCAGAAGCTGTCAGCTTCTGTGTGCACACTCTCACCTGTGCAGATTACTTTTTGACGGAGTCCTGTAACCAAGATGACTCACTCAGTTCCTGAGGCCTGCTGAACATCTTTAAAAAATGACAGGATCTTTATGATTTTCATGTAATGCACTCAAATCAAAATCATGTTCCCCACCATTCAATATTGTAACATCTCACCCAACAAAGAAAATGAATTTCATTGTGGAAGCTATAGTGTATCCCTTATAGCCTTTTGTCCATACCTTTTTGCTTACAAATGCTCTTTAAAAAGATTCCTTAGTCTTCTCCAATGTGTCTAGCTTCTGCTAATCTATCAATATTGGAACATCAGTGGGACTCCACTAGGATATCCTGACTGTCATGTGTCATGGAAATTCTGTAGTTTTGAATCTGTAGGGTGGACACTTCCATGCATTCGACCAAAACTTTATTTTTTCCTTTAGTCCTTTAATACTCCTAAGATAAAGTTGTCCTTTATACCCCCTAAAACAAAGTTTTTTTTTTTTCTGTAAGAAAGAGATTACCTCATAATCACAAGTTACATATTCTCTAAAATCATTCACCCCCAAAAAATTCTTCAAAAACAAATTAAAATAATTACACATAAGGAAATTACGAAGAGATTATTGATTATATATTCCATTTTTAAACCCACACTTGTAATAAGGACACATGCTCTACTATGTTCATAGCAGTCTTATTTATTGTAGCCAGAAGCTGGTAATTTAAAATTCTGTGACATGCAGTGTAACATACCTAACACACTTAAAATAAGTGTATGACAGAACCCCTTCACTAATGAATTGGAATAAAATCATATCTATCGTACATAAACTATTTTTCTATTTCTTAAAAAATAATAAATGAGCTTGTGTTATCTAAACTTTAAAATTGCCCTAACAAAATAAACATTTCACATCCATCTTTCTCTCTACAATTTTACTGGAGACCCAAATCAATAATTCTTTTGTCATGGAATAAGAAAGTTTAAACAATAATGTCTGGTTTTGGTGGTTGTGTATGGAATGGATCCCCAGGTAGGGCAGTCTTTGGATGGTCATTCCTTCAGTCTGTGCTTCACACTTTGTCTCTGTAACTCCTTCCATGGGTATTTTGTTCCCCCTTCTAAGAAGGATCAAAGTATTCATACTTTGGTCTTCCTTCTTGAGTTCCATGTGCTTTGCAAATTGTACTTTGGGTATTCCGAGCTTCTGGGCTAATATTCCCAGAAGGTCCCCAATGAAGGAGCTAGAGAAAGTACTCAAGGAGCTGAAGGGGTTTGCCGCCCAATAGGAGGAACAACAATATGAACTAACCAGTACCTCCAGAGATCCCTGGGACTAAATCACTAACCAAAGAAAAACATGGTGGGACTCATGGCTCTAGCGTCATATGTAGCAGAGGATGGCCTAGTCAGACATCAATGGGAGGAGAGGCCTTTCATCCTGTGAAGGTTCTATGCCCCAGTATAGGGGAATTCCAGGGCCAGAAAGCAGAACTTGGTGATCAGAGGGAAAGGGATGTCGGTTTTCAGGGGAAACTAGAAAAGGGGATAACACTTGAAATGTAAATAAAGAAAATATCTAATAATAATAATAATAATAATAATAATAATAAAAAGAAATCTCAAAAAAATGTTTAAACAAGTCAGTGTTTAGTATCAAGTTATTTCCTCTGCTTAGCTGATGACAATTTGTATTTACTATGAAACAGATAATCATCTATCTTACATCATATTTTTGAAGTTTTCATCAGCTAATCATCTTTTCTCTGTCCTTATGTACACACTTAAATTACTTATTCTTTCATTGTGACCTTCCTTTCCATAGTGCCTGTTGATACCTATGACCACATCTCTAGGTCACAAGATAAACAAACTCAGGCCCAACCTAGAACGTTTCCTTTGATCATTAATTGTCTCAAGCCTAATTTCCTTGCTACTAAGATTAGGTGCTTGTAGTGTATGAACTCTCACTCTACCCCATTCTAATCTATGCAGATCTTGTTATTCAAAGAGGAAGGGCACAATATATTCTTCATTCTAATTTTAAACTTTTAATCAACTACCCTAACTTCCAAAAATTATCAAAATCAAACTAACTTTCTAAAATTTCTTAAATCAGGTCAGGAATTTCATGAAAACATTAATTCATTTAAACAGTGTTATCTCAAGAACATTTATTTTCCTTTTGGTCTACAGGAAAAATCCATAACAGAGTAGGTTATCACCTAGGAAGTAATTACACTAGGCTATAGGCAATGAGTGTCTTTCCATGCCCAATAACGTCACAACAGATATATGACTAATACAGTAATTAAAAACATGAGAAGGCACATCAGTCAAAAATAGCAATCCCAAGACAAAGCCATGCACCCATCTCAGCTGAGCAAACCATTGGCAAACTTCAGGAAACTCACTTGGCCATTGCAGCTCTTTCTGCATGGCACCAGCTGGCCATAAGGTCCTCTTGCTGCTGGCACTCCCAATCTCATGATCTAAGGTTCAGCTCAACAAAAACCTCTCTCATCCCCGATGCAACCATAGAAAGTTTAGATGAGGTGCAGGGCCCACTGGCTCGCCCAACTATTGCAGCTTGTGAGGAGCATATAGCTAGTTCTGCCACTCTCATGACCCCTTGGGGCTAGTCCCTCACCTGCTGCCAATGGCAAGGGTAAAAGTGAAGGGAAGGGATCTTTTGGGTCTCCAATTCTTCTTTCCATCATAAGCACATCATTTTGTTACTCTTTCTCTTCTATTTCTCCACAACTTACTTTCTCAAATTAGCAGAGTCCTAGTCTCTTAGAATCTGGGGTTGTTTCAAGGGTGGTCTCAAGTGTTCTATGCCCTGCTCATGCATTATGGTGCACTACAGGGATCATCTTGGGTATGGTCTGCCTCCACCACCACTCCATGCTGCCCAGTACCTGACTGGCGTTCAACACAGGCTAGGTCTGTGTCTGGGCCCCATGGTAGAGGCCAGGCAGTCATCTCAACCTCGGTTCTTGTCCAGATGCCCTGACTCATGCTTTTCCCATGGTGCTTGGATGCTAATCATTCAGATGTTCATAGGGGTCAGAACACTAAGCATAGAAAGAACTTATCCCCTCTCTACAACTAACTGTCACACATGTGACACACCATTCACATCTGTAACACCCCTAGAGGAAGTCTAGTTATCTTAAATAATATTTAATTTAGAAATTTGGCACAGATATGAACAACAGTAGCTAAAAATATAACACACAAAAATTTGCTCTATGATATTATAAAGACATCTTCTTGGAAGTCTCATTTAACATTTTTAGACTATGGTTTACAGTGGGCAATTAAAATTATGAGTAAGGAGAATTTGTGCACTTACTGTCATACACTTGAATTGGGTAGTGTTTGTTTGTTTCAGTTTCGTCACATTTCAGTAAGCTGCCTGGGCAAAGAAGAACGAGGACTGTTCTCCAGTGTAAGTAACAGAGGTGATTAAGTGGACAGTCTCCAAGTGGCTCTTTCAGTAATGCTCATTTAGAGCTGTAACATAGATAATGGCAGGTCCTAACTACACAACCTAAGCCAATTTGTTAGAACCTATTGACGCCAAAACACTAGTGAATAAAACACTAGTGAATAAAGACAAACTTTGATTATATAATATGGAAATCATCAAGTCAATTGAGCTGTGACTTAGTTCCAATATTAAATAACCAGATTTGATAAGGTCGGTTCCTGTATGGATTGATGTGGGTTACTAAGAAATCAATAGCAAAAGAATTATTGAGTGAGTTAATGAGTAATCAATGATGTTAGCCATGATAAAGAACCTTGAGTAGCTCTGAGTGAGACTGGAAAAGTTCCAGATGCACATGATTAATGTTGTACAGTTGCAGTGTAGTTAGGACAAAATCTTAACTAACACCTCCGAATACCATCTACCACCCAATTAATCACTCAAAATACTCAATGTCACAGAATATATGTGGTAATTTTAAAATGACTATAATAAAAGCTAGCCATAATTCTAAGCTTTTACACATAGAAAAATACAGATTATGTTCTTTCTTAATTTTCATCTTCAAAATGTTGAAAGAATTGTTAGAGTTGTGCAAGTCAATATTCATTACCCTTACTGTAGACAATTGTTATCTTAGAAAGAATGTCTTAAAACACTGGATTCAGTATTACATCAGAACTTTATGTCTTTTCTATTGCCACAGATTTCCTATAATATTTTTATACCACTTCTAATTAAAAAAAAAACATAACATCTCTGATTTCTACATCTCTGCTCTAGAAGAACATGCTTCTAGCTTTTGAAGGGCATTATAGAAGTCAATATAATTTTTTTTTACAAAGTGTTATAAAAGTCTTCAACTTTTAAGCTTGTAACACCAATAGTTTAACTAGATTCTATAAAATCCTTCCAATAAATTAAAAATTAAAATTGTAAGTTAGCTACATCAAATGTTCCTTAAAGCATCAACATATTTGAAAATATAGGCATGGAGTCTCAAACTGTATCCCAGAGCTAAGGCTGTCCCACAACCATCTGCCCCAAATCCCACCAGGAGAGAGCAGGACTCCCCAGGAGTGATGACAGACTTAAGATCATAGAATTACAGGTCCACAGAAGGGACAAGATCCTGTCAGAGACAGCAATACAAACTAACACCAGAGATAATAGGATGGTGAGATGAAAGCAAAGGAATCTAAGCAACAGAGACCAAGGCTATTTGGCATCATCAGAGCACAGTTCTACAACCACTGCAGTTCCAGATAACCCAACACACCTAAAAGCAAGATTAATATTTAAAATCACATCTCATGATGATGACAGGATTTTAAGAAGGATATAAACAACTCCCTTAAAGAAATAAAGAGTACTCAGATAAAAATGTAAAAGGCCTTAAAGAGAAATAAAAAAGCCACTTGAAGAATTATAGGAAAATGCAATCAAACAGGTGAAGGAATTGAAAAAAAAAATTCAGGATCTAAAAATAGAAATAGAAACAATAAAGAAACCACAAAGGGAGAAAAGTTTGCATATGTAAAACTTAGAAAAGTGATCAGGAGTTGTATTAGTTAGGGTTTCTCTTCCTGCACAAATATCATGACCAAGAAGCAAGTTGGGGAGGAAAGGGTTTATTTGGCTTACACTTCCATACTGCTGTTCATCACCAAGGAAGTCAGGATTGGAACTCAAGCAGATCAGAAAGCAGGAGCTGACACAGAGGCCACGGAGGGATGTTCATTACTGGCTTGCTTCCACTGGCTTGCTCAGCTTGCTTTCTTATAGAACCCAAGACTACCAGTCCAGAGATGGTATCACCCACAAGGGGCCCTCCCCCCCTTTGATCACTAATTGAGAAAATTCCTTGCAGCTGGATCTCATGGAAGCATTTCCCCAATTGATGCTCCTTTCTCTGTGATAACTCCAGCTGTGTCAAGTTGACACAAAACTAGCCGGTACAGGAGTCATAGATGCAACCATCATCAACAGAATACAAGAGATAGAAGAGAGAGTCTCAGAGGCATAACATACCATAAAAAACATTGACACAATTGTTAAAAAAAATGCAAAATGTAAAAGCTTCCAACCCAAAACATCCAGAAAACCCAGGACACAATGAGAAGACAAAACCTACGGATACTGGGTATAAAAGAGAGTGAAGATTCCCAACTTAAAAGACCATTAAACATTTTCAACAAAATTGTGGAAGAAATCTTTGCTAACCTAAGAAAGAGATGTCCATGAACATACAAGAAGCCTACAGAATTTCAAATAGACTGGACAAGAAATTCCTCCTGTCACATAATACTCAAAGCAAGAAATGCACAAAACAATGAAAGAATATTAAAAGCAGTAAGGGGAAAAAGGTCAAGTAACATAAAATGGCAGACCAACCATAATTATACCAAACTTCTCAACAGAGACTCTAAAAATTAGATGATCCTGGGCAGATGTCCTAAATACCCTAGAGAATGCAAATGCCAGCCCAGGCTATTATACACTACAAAACTCTCAATTAACATAGACAGAGAAACCAGGATATTCCAATGCAAAATCAAATTTACAAAATATCTTTCCACAAATCCAGACTTACAAAGGATAATACATAGAAAACTCCAACACAGGGAGGGAAACTACACCTTAGAAGAAGCAAGAAATTAATCTTCTTTCAACAAATCCAAAAGAACAAAGCCACACAAACATCTCAAACAACAAAAATAATAGGAAGCAGCAATCACTTTTCCTTAATAACTCATAATATCAAGGAACTCAATCCCACAATTAAAAGGCATAGATTTAAAGACTGAATTAATAAACAGGACACAACATTTTATTGCACACAGGAAACACACCTCAGTGACAAAGACAGACTCTACCTCAGACTGAAAGACTGAAAAAAAAATTCTAAGTAAATGGCCTCAAGAAACAAACTGGAACAACCATTCTATTATTGAATAAAATCAACCTTAAACCAAAAGTTATCAAAAAGATATGGAAGGATATTTCATACCCATCAATGGAAAAAAATCTACCAAGAACTCTTAATTCTGAACATCTATGTTTCAAATGCAAGGGCACCACATTAATAAAAGAAACTTTACTTAAGATCAAAGCACACATTGCACCTCACACAATAATAGTGGGAGACTTCAACACCCCACTCTCAGCAATCAACAGATCAAGGAAACATATTAAAGAGAGACAACGTGAAACTAACAAAAGTTATGTAAAAACGGAATTTAACAGATAGCTATAGAATATTTCATCCTGAAACAAAAGAATATATCTTCTTCTCAGCACCTCATTGAACCTTCTCCAAAATTAGCCATATAATCAGTCACATAACAGGCTTCTACAGATAAAAGAAGATTGAAATAATCCCATGATTCCTATCAGACCTCGAACTAAGTTTGGTTTGCAAAAACAACAAAAATCATAGTGTTCACAAAAAGGGACCCATGCCTCCTGTTGCTTATGTGGGTAAAGGATAGACATCAGTGGGAGGAGTGACCCTTGGGCCTGAGGTGGTTTGATGGTGAAATATGGAGTATACACATTCAATTAGAAGGAGAAACCACATCTTCCCCACACCAAGGAGATAGCTGAAAATGATTGCATTTAAAGGGATACTGACTGAAGAAGATTTCTGGGTGCTACTTGCATAAAGAATTAGTGACTATTTAGAGGACAGTGCTAATTAGGTGCATGTAGTAGGAATATCGAATCAATAAACTGAATTGTTTGAATAGAGAAAAATAACAGAGCAGTAGCACATCTACTTAGACATAAAGAAAAAATAATTATGACTCTAAATTCTAAAGAACTAAGAGAAATATTTAAGCAACAAAATCTATGCATATATACAATATGAAGAACTGAAATAAATGTTACAACTAGACAGCTAACTAAAGTAGTAATTCATAGAGTTATCTCATATTTGTAGAAAGAAATAGAAACCTCAAAATAAAAGGAATTCAGAAACTCCACTATACATGGCCAGGCAACACTACTCTTTGCCATTCTTTCCCATTCACAGTTAACAGAGGAAAAGAGGAAAAAAAAAAAAAAAGAGGAAAAAGCAGGAGGAGGAGGAGGAGGAAGAGGAAGGAGGAAGAAGGAGGGGGAGGAGGGAATCTGCCATACTGAAACAACCAGAAAAAAAAAAAACAAAGAGGAAATAGGGAATATCTTTCAACCACAACATAAAATGTTAACACTTTCTAGCTATCAAATAAAAACTGAGGTGGGGGGTAGGCAGGATGTAAAGTGTAAAAATATTAAATTAAAAAATGTGAAATATTTTTTAACAAATTTTCAGATGGGAACAAATCAATAAAAAAATGACTTCAATAGAAACCATACAAACAAACGACATCACAAAACAACTCAGATGACCCACAACAGAATAATGGATACAGAAAATATGGCTCATTTACACAATGGAATGGTACTTAAACTATTTTTTCACATTTATTTTTTTATTATTAGGTATTTTCTTCATTTACATTTCAAATGCTATCCCAAAAGTCCCTCATACCCTCCCCCCCTACACCCCTTCCCACCCACTCCCACTTCTTGGCCCTGGCGTTCCCCTGTACTAAGGCATATAAAGTTTGCAAGACCAAGGGACTTCTCTTCCCACTGATGGCATGTTGGTAGGCTACTCAACTATTAAGATTGAGGACACCATGAGTTTTGCAGACAAATGGATGGAACTAGAAAATATCATCCTTAGCGAGGTAACTCAAACCCAAAAGAACATGCATGCTATGTACTCAATAATAAGTGGGTGTTAGCCAACAGAACTCAAAATGGCCAACAAGCTGAAAGAAGTGAGGACACATCAGTCCCACTTGGGAGAAAGAAGAAAGCAATCACAAATGGGAAGGGAGGGAGGGACCTGGGAGGGAAAGTGGAAATGGGGAATAGGAAGTGCAGGATAGAGGGGAATCTGATCTGAGTTCCAGCAGAAAGAATGTAAACAGGCAACCACAGAATTAGGAGGTTGGCAGCATGCTCCAGAATGCACCAGAGACTTGGGAAGTGAGAGACTCTCAGGAATCAAAGTGAGAGACCTTAGATGAAATGCCTGACAGTAAAGAGATGGAACTTATAGAGCCTACCTCCAGCAGGAAGACAGGGCTTCAAATGAGCAGGAGAGGGGCCATCCCACAGTCACAACTCTGACCTATAATTTTTCCTGTTTGAAAGAATTACAGGGGTAGAAATGGAGAGGAACTTGAGAAAAAGAAGATCCAGCAACAGGCCCAAAGTGAGATCCAACTCTAGGGAAGGTCCCAAGGCCTGACACTGTTACTGAGTCTATGGAATGCTCAAAAAAAAGGGGGAGCTAGCATGACCACACACTGTAAGACCCTACAAGTAGCTGAAAGAGTCACGTGCAAGTATTTTCACCCAACCAAGGGACAGAAGCACCTGACTCCTGTTGTTGAATTAGAGAAGGGTGAAAGAAGCTGAGTAGGATGGTGACCATGCAGGTGGACCAGCGGTCTCCATTAATCTGGATCCCCATGATCCTAAACACTGAATCACAAAACAGGCAGCATACAGCAGCTGATATGAGCCCTTTCTCCACCCCCCAACACACATATAGTAGAGGACTGCCTGGTCTGTGTTCATTCAGAGATGATGCACCTAACTCCCAAAAGACTGGAAGGCCCAGGGAGTTTAGAGGTCAGGAGGAGTGGCGGGTGGTGACATCCATGTGAAGACAGGGGGTGGGGAGGAGGTATGGGATATGAAACAGTTGGAGGTTGGGTAGGAGGGGGAAACACACAAAGTAACACACAAAGCAGCTTAGACACTACACTGCCTTAGGGAATGAGTGCATCATTCTCTCAGGGACTGGAAGGCAAATTGTGCCTCAGGAGCATCAAACTCTGAATGAAAAACTCATAACACATGCATCTCAAGGCAGCTAGATCAGACCATGGTTCCCTGCAATGTTTCTTAAATGGTAAGATAGTATATATAATAAAGCCCCTAAATTCTAGAAGCAAATTCCTATAATAAATACCTCCAGCAAAGTGCCTGGATATAAATTTAACTCACAGAAATCAGTATCACTCTTATATACAGATGACAGCCTGAGAAAGAAATTAGGGAAATTACACCCTTCACAATAGCCATAAATAATATATAGTATCTTTGGTCAACTCTATGCAAGTGAAAGATTTTGATGGTAAATGTTTTAAGTCTTTGAATTGATAAATAAAGAAGTAAAGACGATATCAGAAAATAGAAAGACTTCCCATTTCCCTGGATCAGGAGGATGAATATAATAAAAAATGGCCATGTTACCAAAGCAATCTACAGATTCAGTGCAATCTCAATCAAAATTCGAAAATAGGTTACAGACATTGAAAATACAATATTCAATTTTACATGGTAAAAAATTATAAAGAATAACTAAAACAATCTGGAACAATAAAAGAATTTCTGGAAGTATCACTGTATCTGATTTCATGCTGTACCAGAATGCAATAGTACTAAAATCTACCCAGTATCTGCATAAAGCCAGATATATTGATCATTGGAATTTAATCAGAGACTCAGATATAAGTCTGTTTGCTTATGGACAGGTGATTTTTGATAAAGGAACCAGAAAGACTGAGTTGAAGAAAAAAAGCATCTTCAACAAATGGTGCTGGTCTATCAGATAATTGCCAGTAGAAGAAAGCAAATAGCTCCATAGTCATCACTCTCCACAAAGACACACATTTAAGTAGACCAAAGACAACACCATAAAATCAGTTATAATGAACCTCATAGAAAAGAAATTGGGGCATAGACATGAGTTTATTTTCACATGAATTAACTTTCTCAACAGATCACCAATAAAATAGACACTACTGCAACCCTATAGGAGGAACAACAATATGAACTAACCAGTACCCCCAGAGCTTGTGTCTCTAGCTGCATATGTAGCAGAGGATGGCCTAGTTGGCCATCAATGGAAGGAAAGGTCCTTGGTATTGCAAAAATTCTATACCCCTGTATAGGGGAATGTCAGGGCCAGCAAGCAGGAGTAGGTGGGTTGGGGAGCAGGGGAGGAGGTATAGGGGACTTTCAGAGAGGAAACCAGGAATGAGGATAATATTTGAAATGTATATAAAGAAAATATCTAATTAAAAAAAGAAAAAGAAAAGATAAGCAATAACTAAATGGCACCTCATGAAACTGAAAAGTTTTGTAAGGCAAAGGACAACACCAATATGACAAAATGCAAGGCTATGGAATTGAAAAATATTTTCACTAACTCCATATTCAATAGAGGGCTAATGTTCAAAATATATAAATAACTCAAAAAATTATATATCGAGAAGACAAACCAGTTAAAAATTGAGTACAAACCTAAACAGAGAATGCTTAAAGAAATGTTCCATATCCTTAAGCATGCTAGAAACGAAAAGCAAAACTACTTTAAAATTCCATCTTGATTATATCAGAATGGCTGATATATAACAAGTTATAAGCTCATGTTCGTGAGCATGTGGAATAAGGAGAAACCCTCCTCCATTGTCCGTATGTGGGCAAATTTGTATAACCTATATGGAAATCACTATGGCATTTCCTCTGAAAACTAAGAATAAATATTACTCAAGGTCCAGCTATCATTTGGTCATCTCTATACTAACACAACATTCTTGCTTAGTAATGTTCATTAAAGCTTCATTCATAATAGCCAGAAACCTGAAATGGCCTAGATCACCCTCAACTGAAGAATGCATAAAGTAAATGTTACAAAACTACATAATGGAATAACATTCAGCTATTAAAATCAAAGATATCAAGCAATTTTCAGACAAATGGATGGAACTAGGCAAAAAAATCATCCCAACTAAACTTGAATACAAGTGTTTCTTACATGTAGTTACTTATAACTGGGTATTATCTGTTATATTAAGTGTAAATATGCTGCAAACTACAGATCCAGAGAGACTAAGTAACAAAGAAGACTCTAGTGGGGCCACATTGATCTCCCTGACAAGGGAAATAGAATGGATTTTGCTGGTAGATTACTGTAGTGTTTGAATGGGAACAGAATAGATGGGGTTGGGTAAATGTAGGAAAGAGTGCTGAGGAAGAAACTGGAATTGGGAAACATGTAGGGGCAGGGGCGATGCGGAAACCTAGTGCATTGAAAACTCACTGGAATCCTCAGCAAAGTCTCTTGATCATAAAGGATCTGGAGATTGAATTGGCCATTTTCTGTAACAAGGTAAGGGTTCTAGTGGTGAACTGGGACACCAACCCAGCTACAAAACAATCTATCCTGCGTTAAGATTTGCTGAGATAAAGGTGGTTCATAACCTATAGGAGTGGCCCACCAATCACTGATCGAATTTCAGGCCCACACCATGAGAGGGCTCCTATGCAGGATTCTGCCTTAATAGGCAAAAGTCTGAAGCTGGATAGGCCAGAGACCTAGGATAGAAACAACTGGCAAAACAAAATAATGAGGAGTTGGGGAAAGGACTATAGAAGCTGAAGTTCAATGTGTATGACATAATTATTATGTTTGACAAAATACTTTGAGAATTCCCTTTCAATTACTTGAGCTGATATAAGTTCACATAATATATCAATTTATGCCATAAAATGTAGGTCTTTATTTTGGAAATATTGTGCCTACCTAAACCAAATACAACTGTCAGAAAAGTTTTGACACTTAAGTTTAAACAGAAAACCTTTGATGACTCACTCAGCTATTCATTGAGCAAAATTTTATATTTTTCATTAAAATATTCAGATTAAGAATGAAAAATCCATTATCAAAGTAATAAATTTTATAGTTTTCATAAGCAGACAAGTAAGAAAATACATGGTAAAAGGTCCTTGCTCTGAACTAGACATAATAATTTAAAATTCCTACAATAATTATTTTTGAACTTCACCTCTGTATACTGTGCTTGCATTTCTGCTACTGTTAGTGTAACACAAAGGACACTATATTATGTGCCTGTATTATATATATATTCTCTAAAATCCCCTCATACCCATTGAACACCTAAAAAAACTAACTACTAATTATATACCAATAATTACTTCTGTCTATGTAATGACATAATTACCTTTATATTGATACAATATTGAGGGATGAAATATTATAAATAAAACATTTAATGTAACATTATTTGCCTTAATGCAAGATTCTGTTTCCATTCCTAAAATATACAGAGTGCACTAGAACTATAAGCCAACTTAAAACAAACAAATGTGGCCAGGGGTCCAGGGAGTGGTGGTGCATGTATTTAATCACCCTTATATGTAAGAGGCAGAAGCAAGTGGGTCGCTGAGCGTTCCAGGACTACACACAGAAAGTTCTTTATGGAAAAAAATAAAAAAACAAAACAACAACAAAAGCCAAAACAAACAAACAAAAACAATTAAAAACAACAATAACAACAAAAAAAAACAGACAAATAAGTACAGTACAATTTTTTTTTCATTTTACTGGTGATGATTCTCAAAACACTAGTACATGCTAAGACTTGTTACTCAAACAAAAGTATATTTGAAAAGAAAATTAGAAATATTCAGACTAGATAAAATTAAGGTGTAGAAATTGAAACAAATATTGAATATTACAAGTGTATAAGAATTTTATTTGGTCTTTGTTTTTCATAGTTGATATAAAAATAATATAAATTCTTTCAAATTCTTATAAAACAGCTAAATATTTATTTATAAACAAATTGCATTTTCTGTTATAAAGTAGACATGAATCAACAGTATTTTCATTTAATCCAGGTTTTCTATGTTTGAGTCAATAGGTGAGAAGAATACCAAAGTGAATAAAATGTAATTCAATATAGTGGATCCTTTCAGTCCTTGTGAAAGCTAATAATCTATTTTCTAGATACTTTTTCAGACAAAAGCTATTTCTCTTGTTAATCATACTTTTCTGTTAAAAGCACTGTCCATTCACAGTCAGCTATGTCTCTTCCTATGTAACTGAATCTCTTGCTAACGCAAGTCACACATCTTTAGCATAAAACTTTGTGTATGTGGGCATATGAATGAATAGAATTTATAACATGATTACTTAGTTTAATTACTATAAACATTCTAAGAAATCTTTAATATACTTACTTCAAGAGCACACACACACACACACAAAATGTTCACAAAATGGGAAGAGTTAATCATTCCCAGGTAAAAAATGCCCCCTTTCAGATGCGTGGTCGGGTCTCTCCTTGTTGTCTGAACAAACGCTATCAGTTTGAAGGTGAACATTTCTTTACCCATTCACTCAATCATGTAACTCCAAGGCTTGAAAGCTCCAGCTTGCACATTTTACCTTATAAGTCCCTAAGCCCCTAGACTTGTGCGTTGCATTCCTAACCTGTTGCGTAGGGAGGATTGTGGCCTGAGTCCAAACTCAAATAAAAGACTCTCATGTGCTTGCATCGGAAAAAAAAAAAAGCACATCAAATTACTTTATTTGAAAACAAATCATACTTACTTAGAGAACCTCATTCACAAAAATTAAATAAGGCAGATAACAGAATATTCCACACATTTGTACTAAAAAAAAAGAAAGAAAGAAAAAAAAGAAAGAAAGAAAAGAAAAATTGTTAAAAAGTAACTACAGTAATTTCTATATGAAATTAGATATATAAATTAAAAGAAAAACTAAGCCAGAGATTAAGGTGTTGTAATTTGTGATAGTATGGTTTGTCATTATTTCTACAGAGATGTAATTAGCAATTTATGAACACTAGCTTGAGAAGAAAATGTCTAAAAGTTGCATTTCACAATAAGCCTTACGGCATATAACAGTGCATGTCGCTATATGAATGTGATTCATTAAAGTTTCTTCAGCACACTTTATGTGCTCCATAGCTGTTTTTAAATACAAAGAACAATAAATATAATTGAGTTGCATAATTAAAAATAAAATGACACATGCACTAACAGAGTAATGATCTTATGAGGGAATATCACAAAAGTGTCAGACCTCTACTAATGATTATTAGATACAGTCCCAGTTGTGTGGGAGTTCTTATATGATTAGGTGATAATACTTTTGACAGCAAACTGTTAAGCAAATATATTAAAGACATACATAATTTCTGAGGTTAATTGCTCCCAAGGCTTTATTTGATCATACTTTGCATGAAATATCACACTAATGCTATCACACTAATAAGTTTTTAAGTCAGCTTGGGTTCATATCTCATACCGTAAAAATGACTGAACATGGTATTTGCTTTAAACATTCTATTTATTAATAATACAAGGATGTCTCTTTGCTCCAGAGTGAGTCAGTGATTTTGTGATAAACATGTCTATTTTCTAAACTGTTCTATGTAGCTCCTGTTTGTTTCATATTGACTTATTGGAATTAGCCTATCATATTAAATAAGTGCCTCTAAGTCCCCAGAACATTGAATTGTACACTATGATACCAATAGTAAAAAAAAAAAAAAAAAACTTCAATACCTTTCAAAAATAAACTGCATAATTTATGTTTTGAATACAGGTATAGATATATGTTTGAAAAATACACTAGGTCTTAGTTTTTAATGTTTTTAACTTATTAAATTATGAAGATGGAAATAGAAGGTAGAAGTTACCACTGAAGAAATTACACAGAAGTTTATTTTTTGGATGCCACAAATATGTACATACGTGCACACACACAGAGAAAGTGGAAATTTCTGCTATCTTTGAAAACTCAGTTGTGTTTTATGATGTTTTTCTGGAAGCTGTTTTATGAGAGGATGTTTTGCTGAAGCAGATATGTGAGAGGATATTTTGCTGAAGTAGATATGTGAGAGGACGTTTTGCTGAGGCAGGCATGTGAGGGGATGTTTTGCTGAGGCAGACATGAGACAGGTCTGAGGATGTTTTGTCTGAGGCAGACACTTCTGAGCACTCATGATGCTTGGAAAAACTATAAAGATAACCCAACAGATAGTGAGCAATGCTCTTGCATTAGCTTACCTTGCAATGCCTTGCTGGTCTTCATAGAGGAAAAAAGAACCAACAAACGTTTCTTCATATTTTGACTGCTTCTTGTCACTTTTGCAAACTCATACTAATTCAGGAAAGTCTTCCAGTTTCTTCTGGATTGAGATTCTGCTACTGATTCACGTTTGGTGTTTGCCAAATGAACTGATACGCATGCTGATTCATGCTTTAATTTTGAACTGGACTGATATCCTGACAACAAAAGTTGGAATCGCACCAAAGAACTACTTCTAAACATATAAAAATCCCCTGTTTCCTATTAACCTTTCTTCTCCCCTTCCTTTGGTTGGTGGGATAGAAGGGAGGTTGAAGAATTTAAGAACCCTTAATAAAGTAGGTTTTGAAAAATCTGAGTCTATACACACACACACACACACATTAATAAAATGGGAAAAAAATCAGACTAAATTAGAATGACACTAGAAATCTGATTTTCATGACAAACTAGCTGTTTGAGTACTAGAGAAAATTAGTTAAACATTCCAGACCTTGGAATCATAATCTTTAATGAAGACTAAAGCAACACTAGCCACTTACTTTCACATGAACATTAATGCAGTTTTCAGTGGAAAACTTATATTATAGCATGTAATAAAGTCAGATAGATGGTTTTGATCAAATATGAAAGGAAAAATTGAGCTTTGAGATAGAAATATAATTTATGTAATTAAGGATAGTCTTAGGGACAGTTCTAAGTTGAAAGAGAACAGAGAAGTTACATTAAAAAGGACAGAATTTAAAGGGAGTAACTATCCAATAGCAACCAAGCCTAATCAATTTTATTCATTACATAATCCACAATATACTTAGTTATATATTCTTAGACTTTATGACTATTACAAATCTTTTCTGAGAAGGGCTAGAATCTCCTTATGAGCTCTGACTCACTGTTGTAGGTTAGGCTGGCCTTGAATTTGTAGAGATCTGATAGTATCTGTAATAGTATTTTAAAAATATATTTTACCAACTGGTATTTGTTAAAATATTAAATGTTTATTAATATTACTATACAGATTTTAAAAATCTTAAGAAACATGTAGAATAATAACATGTGAATTTATTTCCCTGAGACTATATAATTTATAAAATTCTAACATTTCTATATTTATACTGGTATCATACTATGGCATTTTTCATGAAGTATATATTTCAGTGGCTACTGTTTATTTCTGTTTGTAATAATTTAACAATCAAATGCACTTGCTCATGAAATGTCACTTACATTTACTTCATTTAGAAAAATGGCAAAAAATTAACCTAGCTTTGTCATTGGCCAAATAGTACATATGCCACAAAGAATGTTACGTATTATTACTTATTATATGAAGGAGTAAAATTGGCAATTGACAAGGATAATAAGTGGTGCCTCACGTTAAACATGATAAAAATAGATAAGAAAATATGATGGCTTAAGGATGTTGTGATCCTTCATTTTTCTACATGTAGCTATCCAGTTTAACCAGCATGAGGTTTGAAGACTCTTTTTCTCTTCTTCGATGTGGCTTTTTCGGTTTCCTGATCTCCTTAGTTATTTACACCACAGACTCAAATGAGAAACTACTGATGCCACTTTTCTAAATCAGTATATATCCTAACTCTATTCTGCATGCTTTTCCTTTTACCCACAGATAGCTAAATAAGTGAGAGTAGGTTCTGAAAGATTTCAAAATGTTACAACAGCACTTGTGAGAAGATAATTATTAACAATCATTTGAAAATATATAGAAAAGACAGGTTTGAATGCAGAAGACCAATAATTACATTTCAGTGGATATTTTTTCATAATAGGAAAGAAATCTTTTATAAACTTGTAAGTAGACTGTTCATATGTCCAACTAATCACATTATAGAATACTTACTGAGTGAAGTTTCAATTAAATGAGATGGAGATTACACTTACATGTTCCTTACAAAGTAATGTAGCCAAGACATGGGACATACTGAAATAAATAATTGATGAGTGATAAAGATAAATATATAGTATAAATTATGATTGTAACCTAAATATATTATAATTCAATAAAATTTTACCATTAATATTTTTTATCCTAAGACACTCTGAGGCAGGTCCACACAGGAGAGCCCCAAAAGCAACAGAGATTCTCAGACAGGGTCCCTGCTGGCCTTCATCCTCACCCTGTAGGCAGAGCTGACCCTCAGTCCTCTGTGTACCTTCCACTCCAGAGGGGAGATTGCCTACTGAGAGTGATCTGACCCCAGGACTCAGGTGTGATCGCCATTTTCTATCTGGGGTCTCCCAGAGCCAGGTCTGTGAGGAGAACTCAAGAGCCACAGAGCAGCAGAGCTTCTTGGACTGGGTCCCTTCGTGCCTTAATCCTCATCCAGGAGGCTGAGCTGATCCTCAGACCTCTGTGCATCTTCCCTGCCAGAGGAGAGCTTGCCTCCAGGGAGTGCTTTGACTCCTGGGACTCAAGAGAGATCTGGCCTCCCAGGAGTGCTGACAAAGGCTAATGGACTCACAGGAGGAGCAAGCTCCAGAAAGAGACAGCTAGAACATATAACATCAGAGATTATCAGATGGAGAAAGGCAAACTTAAGAGTCTTACTAACAGAAACCAAGATCACTCAGCATCATCAGAACACAGTACTTCTACCATAGCAAGTCCTTGATACACCAAACGCACAAGAAAAGCAAGATTCAGATTTAAAATCATATCTCATGATGATGGTAGATGATTTTAAGAGGGACATTAATAACTTCTATAAAGAAATACAGGAGAACACAGCAAAAAACGTAGAAGTCCTTAAAGAAGAAACACAAAAATTCCTTAAAGAATTACAAGAAAACTCAACAAAACAGGTGAAGGAATTGAACAAAATCACCCAAGATTGAAAAATGGAAGTAGAAACAATAATGAAAACCCAAATGAAAACAACTCTGGAGATAGAAATCCTAGGAAAGAAATCAACAATCCTAGGAAATCAGTGGACACAACAAACAAAGAAAATGCAAAAAGATCCTAACTCAAAACATCCAGGAAATCTAGGGCACAGTGAGAAGACCAAACTTAAGGATAACAGATATAGAAGAGAATGAAGATTTTCAACTTAAAGGGCCAGTAAATATCTTCAACAAAATTATAGAAGAAAACTTCCCATGCCTAAAGAAAAAAATGCCCATGAACATACAAGAAGCCTATAGAACTCCAAATAGATTGGACCAGAAAAGAAATTCTACCTGACACATAATAATCAAAACAACAAATGCACTAAATAAAGATAGGATATTAAAAGCAGTAAGGGAAAATGGTCAAGTAACATATGAAACCAGACCTCTTAGAGCTACATCAGACTTCTCACCAGAGACTATGAAAGCCAGAAGATCCTGGACAGATGTTATACAGACACTATGCGAACACAAATTCCAGCTCAAACTACTATACCCAGCAAAATTCTCAATTACCATAGATGGAAAAACCAAAGTATTCAATGCAAAACCAAATTCACACAATATCTTTCCATGAATCCAGTCCTTTAAAGGATAATAAAAGGAAAACTCCTACACAAGGAGGAAACTATGCCCCCCCCCAAAAAAACCAAGAAAGTAATCTTTCAACAAACCTAACAAAAGATAACCACAAGAACAGAAATCAAACTCTAACAACAAAAATAGCAGGAAGCAACAATTACTTTTCCTTAATATCTCTTAATATTAATGAACTCAATCCCCCAATAAAAAGACATAGACTAAAAGAATGGCTAGAAAAACAGGACCCAACATTTTACTGCATATAGGAAACCCACCTCAGGAATAAAGACGGACACTACCTCAGAGTAAAAGGCTGGAAAACAATTTTCAAAGCAAATAGTCCCAAGAAACAAGCTGGAGTAGCCATTCTAAAATTGAATAAAATCTACTTTAAATGGAAAGTTATCAAAAAAGATAAGGAGGAGCACTTCATACTCATCAAAGGTAAAGTCTACCAAGATCACCTCTTAATTCTTAACACCTATGCTACAAATGCAAGGACACCCACATTCATTAAACAGACTTTAATAAATCTCAAAGCACACATTGCACCCCACACAATAATAGTGGGAGATTTCAACACCCCACTCTCAACAATGGACAGATCCTGGAAACAGAGACTAAACAGAAAAACAGTGAAAGTAACAGAAGTTATGAAACAAATGGATTTAACAGATATCTAAAGAACATTTTATCCTAAAACAAAAGATTATACCTTCATCTCAGAAACTCATGGTACTCTCTCAAAAATTGACCATATAATTGGTCACAAAACAGTACTCGACAGATACAAGTATATTGAAATAATCCCATGCATACTATCAGATCACCACATACTAAGGCTGATCGTTAATAACAACATATATAATAGGAAGCCAACATACACATGGA
This sequence comes from Mus musculus, assembly GCF_000001635.26. NCBI lineage: Eukaryota > Metazoa > Chordata > Mammalia > Rodentia > Muridae > Mus > Mus musculus. Next base: position 83,388,919 of record NC_000080.6, on the reverse strand, counting down.
AGCTGAACAACACTCTACTCAATGATAACTTGGTCAAGAAAGAAATAAAAAAAGAAAGAATGACTTTTTAGAGTTTAATGAAAATGAAGCCACAACATACCCAAACTTATGGAACACAATGAAAGCAGACCCAAGAGGAAAACTCATAGCACTGAGTGCCTCCAAAGAGAAACTGGAGAGAGCATACACTAGCAGCTTGACAGCACACCTAAAAGCTCTAGAACAAAAGGAAGCAAATTCACCCAAGAGGAGTAGACAGCAGGCAATAATCAAACTCATGGCTGAAATCAACCTAGTAGAAACAAAAACTACTTTGCAAAGAATCAATCAAACCATGAGCTGGTTCTTTGAGAAAATCCAAATAATAGATAAACCCTTATCCAGACACATTACAAGGAACAGGGACAGCATCCTAATTAACAAAATCAGTTATGAAAAGGAAGACATATCAACAGAATCTGTGGAAATCCAAAAATAATCAGATCCTACTACAAAGTCTATACTCAACAAAACTGGAAAACCTGGATGAAATGGACGATTTCCTAGAGAGATACCAGGTGACAAACTTAAGTCAGGATTAGATTAATGGTCTAAACAGTCCCATATCATAAAGAAATAGAAGCAGTCATCAATAGTCTCCCAACCAAAAAAAAAAAAAAAAAAAAAAAAAGCCAAGGACCAGATGGGTTTAGTGCACAGTTCTATCAGACCTTCAAATTAGACCTAATTCCAATTCTCCTCAAAGTATAAAATAGAAACAGAAGGTACTCTACCCATTTCATTCTATGAAGCCACAATTACTCTGATATCTAAACCACACAAAGATCCAATAAAGAAAGAGAACTTCAGACAAATTTCCCATATGAATATGGATGCAAAAATACTCAAAAAAATTGTCATAACCTGAATCTTACACATCAAAAAGATCATCCACCATGATCAAGTAGGCTTCATCGCAAGGATGCAGCGACGGTTTAATATATGGAAATTCATCAATGTAATCCACCTTATAAACAAACTCAAAAACAGAAACCACATGATCATCTCATTAGATGCTGAGAAAGCATTTGACACAATCCAACACCCATTCATGATAAAAGTCTTGGAAAGATCAGAAATTCAAGGTGAATACCTAAACATAATAAAAGCAATATACAGCAAAACATTAGCCAACATCAAACTAAGTGGAGAGAAACTGGAAGTAATCCCACTAAAATCAGGGACTCAACAAGGCTGCCCAATCTCTCCCGACCTATTCGATATAGTACTTGAAGTCCTAGCCAGAGCAATTAGAAAACAAAAGGAGATCAAGGGGATACAAATTGGAAAGGAAGAAGTCAAAATATCACTATTTGCAGATCATATGATAATATCTATAAGTGACCCCAAGAATTCCACCAGAGAATTTCTAAACCTAAAAAACAACTTCAATGAAGTAGCTGGATATAAAATAAACTCAAACAAATCAATGGCCTTTCCCTAAAGAAAGGATAAACAGGCTGAGAAAGAAATTAGGGAAACAATACCCTTCAGAATAGTCACAAATAATATAAAGTATCTTGGTGTGACTCTAACTAAAGAAGGAAAGGGTCTGTATGATAAAAACTTCAAGTTTCTGAAGAAAGAAATGGAAGATCTCAGAAGATGAAAAGTTCACCTATGCTTATAGATTGGCAGGATTAATACAGTAAAAATGGCTAACTTGCCGAAAGCAATCTACAGATTCAATGCAATCCCCATCAAAATCCCAAATCAATTCTTCACTCAGATAGAAAAGGCAATTTGCAAATTCATCTGGAAAAACAGAAAACCTAGGACAGCAAAAACTATTCTCAACAATAAAAGAACCTCTGGTGGAATCACCATCCCTGACCTCAAGCTGTACTACAGAGCATTTGTGATTAAAAACTGCATGGTACTGGTATAGTGGACAGACAGATAGACCAATGGAATAGAATTAAAGACCCAGAAATGAACCCACACACCTATGTTCACTTGATATTTGACAAAGGAACTAAAACCAACCAGTGGAAAAAAGACAACATTTTCAATAAATGGTTCTGGCTCATCTGGCAGTTATCACATAAACAAATGTGAATTGATCCATTCTTATCTCTTCTTACAAAGCTCAAGTGTAAGTGGATCAAAGAGCTCCATATAAAACCAGGGACAGTGAAACTTACAGAGGAGAAAGTGGGAAAGAGTGGCAAAGATATGGGCACAGGGGACATATTCTAAACAGAGCAGCAATGGCTTGTGCTGTAAGATCAAGAATCAACAAATGAGACCTCATAAAATTGCAAAGCTTCTGTAAGGGAAAGGACAAGGTCAGTAAGACAAAAAGGCCACCAACAGATTGGGAAAGGATCTTTACCAATCCTAAATCAGACAAGGGACTAATATCCAATATATATAAAGAACGCAAGAAGTTGTACTACAGAAAATCAAATAACCCTATTCAAAAATGTGGTATAAATCTAAACAAAGATTTCTCAACTGAGGAATATGGAATGGCTGAGAAGCTCCTGAAAAAAAATGTTCAACATCCTTAATCATCAGGGAAATACGAATCAAAACAACTCTGAGATTCCACCTCACACCAGTCAGAATGGCTAAGATCAAAAATTCAGGTGACAGCAGATGCTGGCAATGATATCAAGAAAGAACACTCCTCCATTGCTGGTGGAATTGCAAACTGGTACAACTACTCTGGAAATCAGTTTGGTGATTTCTCAGAAAATTGGACATAGTACTAGCAAAACACCCAGCAATACTACAATGCTGGGCATATACCCAAAAGATGCTCCAACTTTTGTAATAAGGACACATGCTCTACTATGTTCAAAGTAGCCCTATTTATAATACCCAGAAGCTGGAAAGAACCCAGATGTCCATCAATGGAGGAATTGATAGAGTAAATGTGGTACATTTACACAATGGAGTACTTCTCAGCTAGTAAAAACAACGAATTTATGAAATTCTTAGGCAAATTGATGGATCTGGAGGATAACATCCTAAGTGAGTTTACCCAATCTCAAAAGAACACACATGGTATGCACTCACTGATAAGCAGATATTAGCCCAGAATCTTAGAATACTCAAGAAACAATTTGTAAAACACATGAAACTCAAGAAGAAGGAAGACCAAAGTGTGCATAATTCATTCCTTCTTAGAAGGGGGAACAAAATACCCATGGAAGGAATTATAGAGAAATTTTTCAGAGATGAGATGGAAGGAAGAAATGTCCAGAGACTGCCCCACCTGGGGATCCATCCCATAAACAACCACCAAACCCAGGCACTATTACATATGCCAACAAGGTTTTGCTGACAGGACCCTGACATAGCTGTATCCTGTCTATGCCACTGCCTGGCAAATACAGAAGTTGATGCCGCAGTCATCTATTGGAGGGAACACAGGGTCCCCAGTGAAGGAGCTAGAGAAATTTCCCAAGGAGCTGAAGGGGTATGCAGCTCTATAGTAGGAACAACTTATATGAACTAATCAGTACCACAGAGCTCTTGTCTCTAGCTGCATTTGTGGCAGAATGGCCTAGTAAGTCATCAATGGGAGGAGAGGCCTTGGTCTTATGAAGATTCAATGCCCCAGTGTAGGGGAATGCCAGGGCCTGAAGTTGGAGTGGGTGGGTTGCGGAGCAGAGGGAGTGGAGAGGGGGCTTTCAGAGAGGAAAGTAGGAAAGGGGATTTGAAATGTAAGTGAAGAAAATATATAAAAATAAAATAAATTTAACCATTAAAAGAATGAAAATTCTGTCCCTGTGCCAAGATGCATGTCCCTGGATTCAGGTTGTTAAATTAAGTGCATGACATGTTCATGTAGGTTTTTTCTTTCATTTTTAAGGATCATTAGAAACATTTATTCTTACAATTGCCTGAAATATAAGGAGATTGTATATTCAGATTATAATAATAGTAGTTTTATTGACTTAATATATAATCTATGATATATATTTTCTTTCCTGTGGTTTCCCTAATCAATGAGGAAACATTGACATTAACATTTTCAACAGAGATGAACTGCTAGTCTATGGGTTAAAGTGGTTACCTACCTCTGGCCCAGGTCTCAGGCCATTGGCAAGGAGGGAAGTGGGAAATTTGATTGTGTGCACCCCATACCGATGCTGAGTGGGCGTTGGGTGGTGAGAAACTACAAAATTCTTCTCCGGAGGTGGGGTAACACAGTCTGAAGTCCCCAGGGAACAACTAGGGGCCATCTTGTGGGTACCCAGGCCACATGGAATCCAGGGACGGCAGGTTCTAGCTCTTGGACACCACAGACATTGCACATGGGGCCAAAGGGAAAAGGACAGGAATAGAGCTCTGGCTGGGCCCCATGGGGTCAAGATTTTCTCTGGTTGGCACAGGCTGTTTTGCTCTTTATCTTTACATCATGTTTTTTGAGACAGTATTTTCAACTGATCCAGAAATTTGTTGATTGGTCATAATGACTGCATCGTGAGCCTCTAGGATATTCTTGTCTGCCCTAGCATAACAAAATAAGAAAGTCACTGCTGCACCTGACTTATACATGAGTACTCAACAAGTCTATGGACTTATGCAGAAATTCCTTTGGTTTATAAGCCGTCTCCACACATCAGAGAACATTCTATGTACCTTACTTAGTAACTGGTTTTTAATGTAACTTAGCAACAGAAATGCATTATCTGCAACATTAGAAAGTGTTGATCAATGATTTCAAAATAATTGTAATTCAAAAAAGATGACTCATTGGCATTCAAGAGAATGAAGCAGAAACGTCAAGAATTTGAAGGTAATCTAACTTTAATCATAAATCCCAGGTCAGTCTTCCTTACCCTCAAAGAATGTGTTTTCAAACATAATACCTATCATCATAAAATATTAATCTAAGTGATATAGGGGTCCTTTTTTCCCACTTGCTTTTCCAAATTTTTGTTTTAATAAGCGAAGTAATGATTGTTCAAATGCATAAGGAGTTTACAAAGTGGCCTTACAGCGAATAAATATAAAAATAAGCTGTTTACTTCTCTATTCCCCTCAGTTGGAATTTCATTACTTTTTCTTTCTCTTCTTCCGTCATCTCTAGCTTTCTTCCCCCTACTATTTCCTTTTTTCTCCTCCTCCCCTTTCCTTCTCTACCTCTACCTCCCCATTTTCTCCCTTTGAAGAAGGAGAGACAAATGGGGCATGGATCTGGGGGAGCAGAAGTGGTAGGATCCCAGAGAGGTTGGGGAATGGGAAACTGTGGTAGGAGAAAAGACTGTTTCAATTAAAGAATGAAAAAGAAAGGACATGGGCCCCTCCATGTATATTCTTTGGGTGGCAGTTTAGTCCCTGGGACCTCTGGGAGTGCCTGGTTGGTTGACTTTCTTGTTCCTATGGGGTTGCAAAACTCCTGAAGCTCCTTCAATCCTTCCCCTAACTCCTCCATTGGGGTACTGATGGTTGACTGCAAGCATCCACATCTGTATTGGTAAGGCTCTGGCCTTATCTGGTATCAATGGGTAGGGAGGCCCTTGGTCCTGTAAGGCTCGATGCCCCAGAATAGGAGAATGCTAGGGCTGTGAGGTGGAAGTGGGTGGGAGGGTGGATGGTGGAACACCCTCAAAGAAGCAGGATAAAGGGGTGAGAGAGGGGTTTTCAGAGGGGAATCCAGGAAGGGTGATAACATTTGAAATACAAATGAATAAAATAACCAATAAAAGAAAAATAAAAAGAAAGGCATTCCATACAAAGGAACTGGTTGCAAACATTACTCACTGAAGTATTTATCTCATATGTTTGTGGTTAAGTTTTACTTGGTTACTAAATTGTGTCAGTTAGAACTAGCATGCTTAGAAAGATGTACTTCATGACAGTTAATTTAAAAATATGTTATTTATTACCTCTGAGTAAAATTAAGTAATGGGAAAATTCAGTAAATTAGAGCTAATTTTATGGAGAATGAGTTTCCTCATCTTGTAATGCTTTTATTTTCTGATGTCTGTAGTGTGATCACAATTATTTGCCAGACTCTTCATCTCTGCATCTCTTACCTTTTTTCAAATATTTATTAAATTTCCAAATAAGGTAATGCTGAAACAAATGTATTGCATTTAAAAGTATATATTTATACAAAATGTGTTCTATCAATTTAAATAAACAGTTAATATAAAAGAAAACATATTTTTCCAAAGTAAACTTTATATAATTTATACACATATACATATAAACTTTATATATATATATATATATATATATATATATATATATATATACACACACACACACACACATACATATATATATATATATAAGTATATACTTGGTATATACTTGGTTTTTCAAGGCAGGGTTTCTCTGTGTAGCCCTGGCTATTTTGGAACTCACTTTGTAGACCAGGCTGGCCTCAAACTGAGAAATTTGCCTACCTCTGCCTCCTGAGTGTTGGGATTAAAAGTGTGTGACACCACACCCTGCTAACTTAATAAAAATTTTTCTCAGAATATTATATCCCCACTCAGTATCCATTTTATTGTTTGATATAATATATAGACTAGTTATTTAAGAATTTTATTTTTATAACTACCATGAAAGTATTATTCATCTTTTAAAAACATTATCTTGATATAACTGAGTGATGTTTTCAGTATATAAATTCATTTAATTTACTATTCATTTATTAACAACATAGCTATTGAAACTAAATGTTGATGTTTGCCTATTTTGGTCTTTATTAAAATTTAAGATAACATCATTAAACTGTAAATTTTTAAAATCATATTTGAATGTGACTACTCTGTATAATACAGGATGCTCTACTATATATTTAAATGCTCACTTGGACATGTTCTGCTAATCATTTTCCCATTTTATGTCAAAGTGGAAATATACAAGATCAGTAAAATTTGTATGTGAAGTTCCAAACTAATATTTTTATGGTAGATTAAGTGGAAAAGTTATATCCACCAAAAGTAAGCCAATGAATAAGTTGTGAATTGTCCATATCTATGAGTCATTCATTAAATTGAAAGAAAGTGAAAAGACAGCAGCCTACATAGAGATACATAAAAGCAAATTTACTGAAAGAATTGAAACTAGGATATAATTGAATATAGATATACAGTTAAATTTAAACAAAAATAATAACAATTTTGTCTGAGGTGTCTATTAGAAAAATGTATGATTAGAAAATGTGGAGGGCTGGTGAGATGGCTCAGTGGGTAAGAGCACCCGACTGCTCTTCCAAAGGTCAGGAGTTCAAATCCCAGCAACCACATGGTGGCTCACAACCATCCGTAACGAGATCTGACTGGAGTGTCTGAGGACAACTACAGTGTACTTACATATAATAAATAAATAAATAAATAAAAAAAAAAAAAAAAAAAAAAAAAAAGAAAATGTGGAAAGGGTTGTAAACCCAAACTTTCCTAGAAAACATGGGAACTACAATGATCAAGTTCCAATGCCTAGTGTGGGAATATTTTATAGTGTATATCTTTTTTTTTTGATACCATTGTAATCGATGAACCAAGAGAAAAATGGAACTCAATCTAAAGACCAGAGTTGTTAGATAGAAATGTTTATCACCAAAGTACAGTAAATTGAACATTTTTGAAAATAATTTTAGTGAACTATCAACTGTTATAATAATGAAGAGTGATGAGTCTAAGATGATACAAGTAAGACAATAGATAAATTAATATAAAATTGGTTATACTCAATTTATACTAAGCATCTGTTATTAATAGAAAAATGTAACATCATAGTTAAGATATTCAATCTTCATTTGATGCCCAAGTGATCTGAGCAAAACTAATCATCATAGAGTTGAATCAGAACTATATTTCACCTATCATTCTCCAACCATAGGCCACAGCATCATGCCTGTAGATGCAAATTTAAAATTTGCACAAAGTTCAATTCTACACAGGTCTGTGGAACTATTCTGGACTAGCATGTGACAACGGAAAACAGAATGAGTCAGAACTATACTTTGTTCTCAAAATAACACTTTTAGATCAATTGAGAAAGTTATATAGGTGTCATGAGGGCAATGATAAATCAATGCTCTTTTTAAATAGTATTCTAGGTTGTTCCTCAGAATATCTTGATATAAAATACACTGTGGATATGCCTGCTAGATAATATGGTAATACATTGAATTTTTTCAAATATATTTAGATATATTGTGGTACAAGTGCATGTCTCTATGATTCTACTCAGAATGCTAAGGCAAAAGGAACTAAAGTTTGAAGCCACCATGAGTTAAATACAAAGACAAATTGAAGCACATGTACATTTTCTTCCTTCTCCTGAGAAACAGCAAGCCTTCACTGAGTCCCTGTTTTCTGCTCTTGGATCAGTACAAGAATCAACTCTTATTGTTTGAATTTAGAATAAAAGGATGAGTTTCATAAGTTACAAATAATGTAACTCCTTTTTTGTAGATTAAAGATATAGTTAAAGTAATTGATCTCATTTTAATGATCATTATTAGTATTTCTGCAAATTTAAATATTAGCTGAACATTGATGGGGATGATATATATATATATATATATATATATATATATATATATATATATATATATCTTGTTCATCTAACAATCTATCAGGTAGCGCTATGGTTTATCAGTTTATGGTGTTTGCTGACAAGATTGATGACTTTGGTAGAATGACTGGAATGGATTAGATATTAGGAAAGACTCTCTCAACTTTTCATATGATCAACAAATGGACAGTGACAAATACATCCCACCAGGTACATGTGTGGAAAATTTTAAAAAGATGTAAAAAAGAAGAAGAATACACTGAACATATGATATTATCATAAGAATCAAATAATCTTACTTTTGCTAGAATCCATGTATTATATAGTCTAGTATAATTACAATTACATTAAGAAGCTAATTACAACTCATTAGCTGTAAATATCAAGTATTTGCAAACAACATAACACTTTATAAAAGAATTGAAACTGCAAATGAAATAGGTACAAACAAAATGAAAAGCATCTATAATATATCATGTTAGTTTTCAGGTTTATTTTGCAAGACCATACAAATCATTAGAACATCTTTAAAAACCAATACATAACAGTTTGCTAAAGAATTTGAAATGTTCTGATTTTACATGTCACAGATACCTAGTTTTGAATATAGTATTTTATGCACAATCTGTACATATAAATAATGGGTCTGTTAATATTTTCAACATGTAGTTGGAAGTTTCTCTTTTGAGAAGATAAAAGCACAATATACTATGACGTAACTGAATTTCACATGGTCTGAGTAGTTATGAAAACAATTTTGGCCAAACATTGAAGATGCATAGGCTTATGTTAAGAATATGAAATGCATGTGTGGAGTCATAAACTGACAACACCAGGAAAAAGTGAAGACACGAGTATAAAGAAAATATATTCTTTTTAGATGATAAAGTTTCATTCTGATTTTCTGGTAAGGGATGATAAGAATGGCAAAGAACCAGTACTTAAAAGAAACATAGTAGAATGTAATTGGCATCTTTATGATATACATGCAGAAAATAAATATGGATGTAAAATCTGAAAAAGCATTTGCACAATGTACATGAGCACATGTAAAAACCTTCATCTACATGGGTGATCTGAAAAAAGAAAACAATAAATATAGTAACATGGATAAGATAGGCCGGCTCAAGAAGCATTAATCTCATACAAAGAAATCCAGGTTGCTAAGAAATGGGGTATGTAAGAGAAATGATCTTCCCAAGAGAACAGCAAACCAAGTGGTTATTAGCGCCACAAGTTTAATCTTGAAAAGTTACATACAGGCCAGTGTAATGGCACACACTTTTAGAGGCCAGCCTGGTGTACACTCTGAGTTCTAGTTCCAAGATAAATAGAAATTCATGATGTGACACTTTCTGGAAAAATTATAATAAAGAGAAAAAGAAAGAAAGAAAGAAAGAAAGAAAGAAAGAAAGAAAGAAAGAAAGAAAGAAAGAAAGAAAGAAAGAAAGAAGGGAGGGAGGGAGGGAGGGAGGGAGGGAGGGAGGGAGGGAGGGAGGGAGGGAGGGAGGGAGGGAAAGAAAGGGAGAGAGAGAGAAAGAAAGAAACAAAGAAAGAAAGAGAGAGAAAGAAAGGAAGGAAGAAATATATATATAAACACACACAATTTATATTGTAGAGATTCAGAATTTAAATCTCATTTTAAATAGTCTCAAACAACAATTTAAGAAAAGAAGCAATTAATCTGCAACAGTAGAGAAGCATTCAAGAAGGCTTTGGAGAAAAGAAAGGGAAGGGAGAAAAAATGTAAGTATAACCTCAAAAATGAAATAATTAACAATATTTTTCAAAGTAATGAGTAGTCTCACATTTTTCCTTTGATATTGCAGTCATGTATAGACTAAGTGATAGTTTACATAAGTAAACTATTATTTGTTTTATGTGTATGGTCACATGATGTTTTACAGAATGTTGTTATGTATATATACAGACTATGTAGTTCAGTGTACAACACTTGTTTTTTTGTCATATACACTTCTCCACTCAGCCTTACTTTTTTGAGACAGGGTCATTCCGTGAAGCTGAAGCCTGGTTTTGGCTCAGCAACCTAACCTGTGAGCTTCAGCCCTTCTTCTGTCTCTATCTTCCTCCTCTAGAATTAGAGACACAGGGAGTCACATTTTTCTTTTTCCCTCATTTAAAAAAATTATTGTATTTACTTACATTCCAAATGTTGCCCACTTCTTGATTCCCCCTCCCCTAGTTCTTTACCCTGTGATCTCTACCCCTGCCTCTGAGAGGGTGCTCTCTCATCCTCATACCCACCCTCACCTCACCTTCACCAGAATTCCTCTTCCCAGGGACACCAAGTTTCCAAGGATTGAATACATCCTCTACCCCTAAGGCCAGACAAGGCTTTCTTCTGCTGCATTTGTGCCCCGGGGGCCTTATGCTAGTCTTAGTATACACCTTGGTTGGTGACTTAATCTCTGGGAGCTCTGAGGGATCTCGGTTATTTTACACTGTTGTTCTACCTATGGCATTGCAATCCACTTCTTCCTCTTCTTCTTCCTCTTCTTCCTCCTCTTCCTCTTCCTCTTCCTCTTCCTCTTCCTCTTCCTCTTCCTCTTCTTCTTCTTCTTCTTCTTCTTCTTCTTCTTCTTCTTCTCTTCTTCTTCTTCTTCTTCTTCTTCTTCTTCTTCTTCTTCCTCTTCTTCTTCTTCTTCTTCCTCTTCTTCTTCCTCTTCTTCTTCTTCTTCTTCTTCTTCTTCTTCTTCTTCTTCTTCTTCTTCTTCTTCTTCTTCTTCTTCTTCTTTTTATTAAACATTTTCTTCATTAAATTTCAAATGCTATCCTCTTAGTCCCCTATACACTCCCCTTACCCTGCTCCCCAACCCACCCACTCATGCTTCTTGGCCCTGGCATTCCCCTGTACTGTGGCATATGATCTTCCCAAGACCAAGGGCCTCTCCTCCCATTTATAGGCAACTAGGCCATCCTCTGCTACATATGCATTTAGAGACACAGTTCTGTGGAGTACTGGTTAGTTCATATTGTTATTCCTCCTATAGTGTTGCTGACCTCTTTAGCTCATTGGGTACTTTCTCTAGCTCCATCTTTAGGGCCTCTGTGTTCCATCCAATAGGTGACTGTGAGAATCCACTTCTGTATTTGCCAGGCACTGGTACAGCCTCACAGACGATAGCTATATCAGGGTCCTGTCAGAAAAAATTTCAGGTGGCAGCTGATGCTGGCAAGGATGTTGAGAAAAAGGGGCACTCCTCCATTGGTAGCGGGGTTGTAAGCTTGTACTACCACTCTAGAAGTCAGTCTGACAGTTCCTTAGAAAATTGGACATAGTACTACCAGAAGATCCAGCAATGCCTCTCCTGGGAATATACCCAGAAGATGTTTCAACTGGTAATAAGGACATATGCTACACTATGTTCATAGCAGCCTTATTTATAATAGCCAAACACTGAAAAGAATCCAGATGTCCCTCAACAGAGGAATGGATACAGAAAATGTAGGGCATCAGCAATTAAAAACAATGAATTTATGAAATTCTTAGGCAAATGGATAGATCTGGAGGATATCATCTTGAGTGAGGTAACCCAATCATAAAAGAACACACATGATAAGCACTCACTGATAAGTGGATATTAACCCAAAAGTTTAGACTACCCGATACAATTTGCAAAACACATAAATCTCAAGAAGAAGACCAAAATATGGATACTTCATTCCTTCTTAGAATGGGGAACAAAATATCCATGGAAGGAGTTACAGAGACAAAGTTCGGAGCTAAGATGGAAAGAAGGACCATACAGAGACTGCCACACCCGGGGATCCATCCCATATACAACTACCAAACCCAGACACTATTGCATATGCCAGCAATCCCCTTCTAAAGGTATTTTTGCATCTTATTTTATCTCCACTCAGAAACTAGGCCATAAGACATTTGCTCCAGCAGCTGACCCCAAAGTCCAGGAACAAGACAATAAAATACTACACTGGAGGAATAACTTAAAGATATTCTACATGAATATCTTATCTCAGGATACACCACCTTTGCTAGGCAGCCCATCCTGTGGTTAATCATTCATGACAAAAGAATGCAGCCCCTATGGGGCATTCTGACACCCATTATGGAGGTCTGAGTTTACCTAACCCTAACAATGTAATAATAAAATGTTTGCCCATCATAAGTGTACGTTACTTTGCTTCCACAGCTGAGCTGCCTGTCTGAGTTGCTTTGAGGCTAGAAGCTACAGTCTGCAGTTTAGTTCCTCATAGTAAACAAGTAAGAGGTGGGTAAAGTAGCCTCTGTTCTATCTCTGCAGGAATTGGGAGGCTCCGAGTTGAATTCTGAGGAAGAAAAGGGGGAGGGAGACCTGTCTCAGTGCTTGTATAGCTGATCACATGGAAAAAAGTTCACTACAAGTTTGCACATAAATTCAGGTCATAAATTGAAGTTACAAGAAAGAATGTCTATATGCATATACACTAGGAGTAATTATCTGGCTAAACATTGAACATGTGTTAATAGCTTTACAAGTTCATGGAGAGTTAAAAAGCATAAATAAGGAGTCCTTGAAGTTTTGTATAGATAAACCCAATAAATATTTTATCTTATATCTTTGTATCTGTGGTTCAAATTTTAACTTTACCACAAGTGAAACTCAGCTATGGAATATAAGGTAAACCAATACACTTGTTTCGTTTGTGAGGCCTAGAAAGATGAAGGAAATCAAACCAATGATTGAGCTCCCACTGTCTATGGGTTCATATTTTTACTACTTCTAAACATCACATGTCCTTTTACGTGTCTGCTATAGCAAAACATCATCTCACCTGTGTTTGCTTCAGAAAAATAATCTTTTGCATGTATCCTTTAGCAAATCTTCCTTTCAACTATGTGTCCAATTAAAGCATGATATGATATAACTGACTTTCCAAAGAAACCAGGTTTCCACTTCAGCTAGGAATTATAATCTAGTCCTTAAGCTTTCATAGGAACTCCAAGCCCTAGTCTTCCTTATACTAAAATGGATTCTACAGGTGCTATATTTTTATTGAATTTAAAGAGAAAATACATTTAATAATGATTTTTGTGACTACAGTGCTTATAATATCATCATTCTACAAACAGATACTTGCTTCATTAATTTACTAACTTCAAGCCAACCAACAGTTTTCCTTGTGAAAGATGTCAACACGACATAAACCCTGTTTATTTTCACTCAAATAAATTTGTATCAAATTGTGTTAAAATAGAACAGTTCTAATAAAATCTAAATATCAACAACATGTGAATCTAAGTAAACATCAAATGTGACATTTCTTTTAAAGAAAAAAATTCAAACATAAGCCTAATATGTTGCATGATTAAAATAAAAGCTCTGGTTATTTTTATAAAATATTCATAAATATTTTAAATGATATTTCCTTAACTTTCCACATTTTAAAGCAGCAGGTTAAATTAGAGCATAAACATGATATTTAGGGCTCTATAACATTCTACATATCTTTCAATTTCCCAATTTTAACTCTGAATAAATTAGTAATTCTTTAAGGAGAGTTAAAGACATTAAATTGTTTTTTTTTTTTAATTTTAATGGAATTTCCTTAGTTTTGTAATATTACAATTATGATAGTTCTTCTGGAAGTAATTACATTTTTCTACTTCCCACAAAGCTGCTTATTAGTGTTTCAGAAATGTGTGGGGGGAACCAAAAGTCTCCCTGGAATGAGAGATACCAAAGGAACTTAGTAGATTTGACTCACTGCAGCATAACAAAGTGAAGTCAGGATTTTCTGTATGAAAGGGACATTGATTCTCTCTTCCTTCCCTGTTTACTTGTGTAAGCTTTATCTTCCACATATGTTTATACAGAGAATTCAGGCCTTACTCAGGGGATGCTTATCTGGAAGATCTGAGGCATTCACTGTGTTCATAGACTGGCAGCATGCAGAGATAGACATAAAGTCAATTCACAGCCTTTCAGTGGGAAGGCTCATTCGGCAAATATTTACTGAATGGCTAGTGTATGACATTAAGTGTTCTAGGCTTTAGGGATTCAGAGTTCGGTGCAGAGTACCAGGGACAGGTAAACGGATTCTGTCTGGTGATAAGATCCTTTCTCCACCGTTTTTCATTTTTAAATATAATCACCTTCCATCTCCCCTTAAATATCCTTGAAGAAACAGAACAATCTAAGCCTGGGAACTGCACTGAATGCTTGCTTTTGCCCAGGGAAGAGTGTTTGCCTGTTTGTTGTCCAAAATCAGTACATAAAAGAGAGAATCTAAAGCACAGTCTTGATCACTCACTGTCTGGTGTATGCCTACCCAGAACAGGCAGAGCAAACCAAGAGAGGTTTGATGTAACTCATGTTCACTTGTGATCTCTATGTAAATCCAGGGACCACAATGATTAAAGCAAAAACCAACACTTCCTTCTCAAGAGACATTTAGGAAAGAAGTAAAAGAAAATAAAACAATGGGATCCCCTCCTAAATTAAGAGAAGAAAAAATGCTAGCAACCAAAAAGAGATGAAATGACAAAAGTATATGTAAGAAATACCTTCCATGTACAAAAATATATTATGAACTCACAGTGACTGTCAGCCTGCACAGGTCAAAGCCAGATGTACTGAGGGGAGACAGATACATGCTCTTGTCCTTAACCCTGAAGCTATACTCAACTGACAACCACTTGCCAGGGAAAACTACTTTTTTTCCAATGAAGTCTCAGTGGGTACACAAGCCACTCTTAAGGCCAAATTCCCAGAGTTAAATAACCAAAGCATAACAACTAAACAATATATTTCAGAGTTTTCTGTTTGTTTGTTTGTTTGTTTTTTATCTATCACAGTTACTTTGTGGATAAATATTGATCCTACTTTTGTGGTTTATATGGGATTTAAGCGTGCATGAATGTGTGTGGCCCTGCCACTGGATGTGTTTACTGTGTTTTTTCTTTTGGTTCTCTTTCTTCCTTTTTTTTCTTTGTTTCCTATTCAAGTTTGTTTGTTTTCATTTTATTTTGTTTTATTTATTATTATTTTAGATGCCTGTTTATTTACTAATAAGGCAGAGAAATACTGCAATTAGTAGATAGGGAAAATGTATGTGGGAGCAGTTGTGGGCTGCGAAAACATAGACACAATGTACAGTATGTAAAAAAAATTGAATAAAAAATGAAAATATTTAAAAATATTTCCTACCTACAATATTATAAAAAAAGAGAACAATAAATGATCAACAGATGTGGCTCACCTTTTGATTACATATCCTCTATCAGAGGATCAGAATTCAGATCACAACACCATGTCCTGAAGCTTAAGACTGCCTGTAAGTCTAGCTCCACAACAGCTAAAATTCTCTTCCTGTTTTTTTTTTTTATGTGTCCATATGAACACACACATACACACTCAAATATACATACCCCCTACATTCTTAAATTTTTACATATGTGTGTTCCATTTGGAAAACATAGAGAGTCAGGAAATTAACAATTCACTATGTGGGAGGAAAACATTCTATGAAGAGAGACAGAATGCTGTAAATAGAGGCTCTAAAAGGAACAATGGAACAGGGAAGATTAAGTCAGTTGGTAATAGGAGAACACAGAGAGGAAGGAATAAGGTGAGAACAAATTAATTCTAAATTCCTTTTGAAAAAACCTACAGAAACATAACATACTGTAGAATCTTAATATATATATATATATATATATATATATATATATATATATATATATATATATATATATATATATATTTAAAAGTTTTAAAAGTTTCTCCATGTAGCCATGAACCAGTAGAATACATCTACTAGATACAACAGTTTATCAAGCAAAAAGCTTACATACAATGCTAGATGTGTTACCACTTTTGGAGTTGTTAGGCAGTAGGGCCCTACAGATCCTCAGACATTAATGGTTACTGATTGTCCGTGGTTACTTCAATACTTAGACCTACTGAACAAGAGAGAAATCATGCCTATGGCTGAAAACTTAGCTAACTTCTAAGTATTTTTGAAGTCATTGATGTTGGAGAGGAGCCAACATCCACCTCTTTACCAATCAAGCAAAATTCTTTGCTTTATTTCAAATATATACCCATATACACAAAGATAAGTATAGTCCTCACACCTCATAAGAGAAATTTCTCTTTGCAACAGATGGTGACCATTACAAAGAAATAGGATCATTTAAAATGGAAAGCTGAAAAGCCAGTCCCAGTGTAAGTATCTTTAAAATAATCCCTGAACTTAAAGTTCAGGAAACACTCTAGGAGAGGGGACAGGAAAATGAATATAAGATATACTATTCAAAAGTGTTCTGAAAATTCTTAAAAGAAATCATAATTTCACAATTGCGATACTAGTTTTTTAAAAAGATAAACTAGCAGTATAACATGTGCATTCTTTGTGTGAGATATTGATCATAAAGTCAACCCACTTGTATGTTTTTCAGTTGTGTCAATGTTACTGTAGACAAAAAGGCCAATCAGATCGCCGAACTGTTGGAAAGGGGCAAGGTGGTGTTAGAACATTCTGACACCATTTTCATAATTTCATAATGCACTCAAATTCATACGATAACCACATCATTGAGTGGTCTGTTGTTCCTGTTCATTCAAATGTTCTGAACAATCTGTATAGAAACAGAATACCTAAAGTTCATAAACATGGTATTGTTATTCATGGCTATCATCGAAATTAAGTCATTCACTTCTAAAATTTAGAATTACTCTAACTCATGACTAAAATATAAAGTAGCCCTTAAGATATATACAAAAAATATTTTGGCTTTAGGTGTGTTCATGAGTATGAAAAAGAGATATTTTCAATTAATTAATATAAATCAATATTAAACAAAATAAAAACAAACAAACAAAAAGACCTAAGGACCATTCATCCCCATTCATTCTTTCTCATTTCTTTCATTGTGTGTTCCTTTGGACAATTTATGTATAAGGCATTATCAGCATGCACATCTACAGCTGACACAATTGAGTATAGAGAGAAAACATTAAAATGAATGGGAACAGTTAGAGAGAGAAGTGCTTGCTCCAGGCATTTCGGATGGCTTAGACAGTAACAAATTAGTATAATACTAACAAAATTAAAACATATTTTTTGGACTCCAGTTGATTTGGAGAAATGAAAGAATTTGCTTTGAATCACTGTACAAAAACAAAACAAAACAAACAAACAAACAAACAAAAAAAAAAAAAAAACAAAAAACCAAAAAACAAAACTCACCAAAGAAACAGAGGGAGCACAAAAACTGTTAAGTAGTTAATACATACAAAAGGACTGAACTGGAAAGGACTCAGTTTTGAGAGTATCCCTGAAAACTCCCTGAAATCAAATTACAAAGAAATAACTCAAACAGATGTTCAAGAGATGAGAGTAAGAGAAACAAAAACAAGGTGAGGTAGGCAGCTTCTGTGTCAGGAACGACACAGATCAGGGGTCCTCTGGCTTCTTCCATGGGAGTTGGATTCAGTCAACACTGTCTTGCTCAGTGATCATCTTCACAGTTCTCTTGAAAGCAAATGTAGATAAATGATTTCATGTTTAAGTTGATCACATAAAAGCCTGTCATGGTTTAGCATGTGCCACAACCATGATTCATGGCAACAGACATTTGAGACACTGCTGTCAAATCTTACTTATTAATATTTACTGGCTTGTTGGGTATCATCACTAACCCAAATTTTCCTGGTCACCAGAAAAACAAAATGAAACAAAACAAAAACAAAGACAACAATATAACTCCTGCATTTTTGTTTATTTGTTTTCTTAGAACTCATATTAGCTCAACAGATTTCTACATTCAATTCCTCCACAAATATTTTTGAAATGTAACACAATGGTTTTTTTTTCTACTCCATTCCCAACTGGCCACCTCTGTAAGTTTTAATTTTATTATTTATTTTATATTGACATTTTCATATAATTACATCAATCTCCCTTTTCTTTCTTCCTCGCAACTCTTTCATATACCTTTCCTTGTAAATAGAATTTTAAATTCTAGTAGTTCATATAAAGGACACACAATCTAGTTAGTTTATTTACAAGTTGTAAGCCTACATAAGTCAAGTTTGAACTATTCTAACTTATATCCCAGCCATATGTCCTTTATTACTTGCTGTCTCTCTTGGCCATGTGCTCATGGCCCTTATCCTCTTAACGCAGCCTCCTCCTCCTTTGGACTCCTTCCTTCTTCCCCACCACTACCTGAAATTCACAGCCAAATAAGTGAAAACACATTTACCTCTATCCATTGCCCAATCATAGGCTTTAGGCTCTTATTGACCAATGAACTTGGAAAGAAGGTTACATAGTATCACTTGGTGTACATGAGGATCCTCTCTTCAGGGGCCACCAGAACTCAAAAACCTGTTTGTCATTTGAACACATAGCAGGACCAGATCAACCTCCTACACCTTTTTCTCTCTTTCAAATTGATGGCCTTTTTTTCTTAATTAAATGTTGTTGCATGCATTTAAATGTACACACATACAAACATACATATGTACATGTGTGTGTATACATTCTTAAATATAATCTGCTTTTGTACCATTAGTGTTTCAAATGATCTACTTTGTCTGTTTTCCTATGTTTTTATCCTTGTCTATGGCTACCCCCCCCCCCAAAAAAAAAAACTTGAAGGGGACATCAGAAGAATTTTCTTGAGTCTCCAAATAAAATATTCCTATTACTGTAAGTTTCACAGAAGTCAAGAGACAGGTTCTTTTTCTATACGCATCTCCCTGCATTTCTTTGATTTAACCATATTAACTATATCTCCTACCTCTACCATTATCAGCCCTCAAATCTCTTCCCTTTCTATTGTGTACAGAAAGAGAACAAATGAGAAGTAGGTGGTATCACCTTGAACTCTTGGGATATCTTTTTTCAAAACCTTCTTTGTATGGTAAAACCTGAATTCACCTTTATAATTCATGGATCCAAAAGTCAATGTTGTTTAGAATATCAAACTCAGACAGTATAAGGATCCTATGGTGATGACAGACTTAGAATTCAGAAGATTTTTCTTTTTAAGAAAAACTACTACAAAATTGTAGACCCAGGAGAAGCAGACAGAGGCAGACCCTAAGTACTCAAAATATTGCTGTGACTCCTTACTATTAAAAGGCATCCATCAGGAGCTGCCTTTTGACACTGCCTGACCCAGATTTGCAGAAGACTCCAATAAGAGCATACAGGGACTAACCTTGCACAAATACAGCTTTTCTGACCACAGCCTATCAGTATTATTTTTTACAGCAAATTCAAGCCAAGATCCGTTGATCTCTGTTTCATTAGAGAAACCAATTATTGTCATTTTCTTTCAGTGGTGGACACGTGATTGGTCACCTTCAGGGCTCCTGAAAGGAGGAAGAAAGATGATAGTAAGCTCCCCTATGGTATATTTTAAAAATATAGAAATTATACATTCTTTTCATTTTTAAATACCTGTTAATAGATGTAAGTCAACACATTTAAAGTTGCTTTCTGATAAAATATTGAAATGTGGATAGGATAATATCCCCACTGTCTATCCCTGGCAGCTGCATATTTCCATTCATTCTCCTGGCCCTCTGAGACTATCTCCTGTCTCTTCCCATACCTTAAGCTGCCTCCCTATTCTCCTCCCCTCCCCTCATTCACATAGATGTATTCCTCCCCCTGCCTCTGATGACTATTTGTTTCCCCCTTTTAAGCGGGATTAAAACATCCTCACTTGAGCCTTCCTTCCAGTTTAACTCTTTTGGATCTATGTGTTGAAACTTGGTTATTCTGAAATTTTTGGCTTATATCCACTTATAAGTGAGTTCATACCATGCATGACATTTTGGGACTGGGCTAAGTCACCCCAGATGACATTTTCTAGTTTCATCCATTTGAGGCAAAATTTATAATGCTTTTGTTTTAAGTAGCTGAATAGTATTCTGTTGTGTAAATAAATCACATTTTCTGTATACATACTTCAGTTAAGGGACATCTGGGTTGCTTTCAGTTTCTGACTATGAAGAATGAACTTATCAGTGTCCTCAGGATATGGTAGAGCATCTTTTGGGTATATGTCCAAGAGCTGTATATCTGAATCTTCAGGTAGAACTATTTTCAATTTTTTGAGAAACCGCCAGATTTAGTTAGAGAGGTTGTACTGATTTCCATTCCCACGAGCAATGGAAGAATGTTTCCCTTTCACCACATACTTGCCAGCATGTGGTGTTATTTGAGTCTTTGATCTTAGCCATTCTTGTTGGTATAAAAAGGACTCTCAGGGTCCTATAAATTTTCATTTCCCTGATGACTAAGGATGTTGAGCATTTCTTTAAATGTTTCTAGGCCATCCGTTATTCTTCTGTTAAGAATTCTCTTTAAAATAATTTATTTTTTGTTTTGTTTTTTTTGTTTGTTTGTTTGTTTGTTTTTTATAGTCTAACTTCTTGAGTTCTTTATATATTTTGGATATTAGCTCTCTGTCATATGAATGATTAGGATTCTGTGGAACCCTGAGACTCTGAGTCATCAACCAAAGAGCATGCAGTGGCTGGACTAAGGCCCTCAGCATACATGAAGCAGAGAGCTGCTAAGTCTGGCCTCAGTGGGACTAGATGGGCCTAATCCTCCAAAAACGTGATGCACAGGGGTGGTGGAAATACAAGGCAGAGGGAAGGTGACCTCTTAGAAGAGAAGTAGAGGGTGGAGGAAAATTTTGATGGGAAACTAGTAAGAAGGGCAGGATTTGAGATATAGATAAATACATAAATAAATAAATATTGAAAGGAATAACAAAAAAGTACATTTTTGCAGGTTTTCACAATAAATGTGCAATGATCATGGAGCATATTGAAGAGCTCCCAAAATGTATATTTTTCTTGAGACAAACTTATACTTGAGAAAATGATGGTGATGATGCTTATCATTATGAAAGCATATTTGGTGTGATTATTTGAATATGCTTGGCCCAGGAAGTGGCAGAAGTAGGAGTTGTGGACTTGTTGGAGTAGGTGTGGCTCTGTGGGTGTGGGCTTTAATATCCTTGTTCTAGCTGCATGGAAGCGAGGCTTCTTCTGTTTGCCTTTGGAACAAGGTGTAGACCCCTCAGTTTCTCCTGTATCATACCTGCCTGGACCCTGCCATTCTTCTGCCTTGATGATAATGGACTGAATATCTGAACCTGTAAACCTGCCCCAATGTTGTCATTAAATGTTGTCATTAGAACAGTTGCCTTGGTCATGGTGTCTTTTTACAGCAATAAAACCCTAACTAAGATATTTACCAAATTCATTACTACTTCTGGCAGATAGAAAGTATTTAATATATGCCAAGATCTATGAAGTATATTGTGCTTTCTCACTGTATATGAATGAATATGCATATATATGATATGTACATATATATTTGTATGGACATATAAATGCTCATCTAAAAATAAATAAAATGTTTGATATTCATATACACATATTCATCATAGGTATTGCAATCAATACAGTGTCAATACATTAGCTATCAGGTTCCAAATTTACATATCACTATATAAAAATATGCTAAGTTGTATCATTGTAGATATATTATTCCTAGATAAAGCAAATTGACTTTAATTCTAGCTATTAGGAAAGAGAAAAAGTTGTACGCACTATTTTACTCCAATCTGTCACACATATTCTCTTTAAGTACATCAGCAAAAAATAAATAAATAAATAAATAAATAAATAAATAAATAAATAAATAAATAAAATAAGTTAAAAAAAGTCTTAGGATCAAACACACAGTAGCTTCTAAACATTCATTTTTATTGCTTAGGTGACTAAGTAAGGTTCAGTTAAGATTATATATCAGAATAAATATTTGAAGAACATTATAACAAAGTTGATGCAAAGTTGATCCCGGTATTTTTGTTGAAAGCTAGAAGTATAAAACACTCTAGGTGAATTATTCAGGTGTTTAGTTACTCTAAACCTCACATTTATCATATTTGTCACTTCATCTGAATTCACAAAGATTTTGCATATACTCATAATTTCTGCAAATCTGTGCACATATCTAATTCTTGGTGTTAACTCTTTTTTTCTTTTGTAGTTTATTCCATTTGTCATTTTTAGTTATTGATAAAGTCAAGGACTTATGTGAATCAATATAAAATATTGTCATTGTTTTATTGAATATATGTTTGATACTTCATTGACTGTTCCATTACATTTTTACTTACTTGCAACTCATTCGTTTATATTAATGAACATATTTGATGTTTTTCTTGTCTCACTAATCAATGACCCAAGTAATCTACATTCAAGCTTTTTCCCCTATTTTTATTGAAATTAGAGTTGTTCATTCCCTATATATATTGTAAATTCTTCATCTCTGAACATTCCCTATGTTCCTTCATAGATTTTTTTTTTTTGCAGAGCCAAATTTCAAAGAAATATTTTCTTTTTACTTTTTCCCCTGTGATCTCTGAGAAGTTTCAATCCATTAGTGATGCTCTGTCCCTTTTGTTTTTCTTTTTCTTTTTTATTTTTCTTTTTTTTTTTTTTTTTTTTTTTTTTTTTTTTACTGGATATTTCCTTTATTCACATTTCAAATGTTATCCCCTTTCCTGGTTTCCCCCTCCAAGAAAGCCCCTATTCATCCTCCTTCCCACTGCTTCTAGGAGGGTGTTTCTTCACCAACCTACCCACTCCCACATTCTCATCCTCAATACCCCTAAGACAAACATTTTATGTATCCATTGACATTCTGATTAAAATAATTTCTAATATTTTTCTTTTCTTTTCTTTTTTGACACTTTTTATTCTTAGCACTGTAGATTTTTAACATGAATATATACATATATGTATATATGTGTGTATGTGTGTGTATTCTTCATATACACTCTTTGCCCTTGTTCCAACATCCTAGAAACTTTGAAAAGTAAAAATTTAAAACTAGTGTTGACAAAGTGTCCATTGCAAAAAAAGACATAGATGGTATGGGAAAGAGCATCCTACTATTTGGAATAATGTAACTTTTGTACTATAGTGTAAATAATCTACACATGACCTCCAATCCTACTTCTGTGTATTTTTCCCCCTTTGGAAATACAAGTATAAAAATATTACAAAATACATTTGTTTATCTTTACAGGAGTGTTGCTCACAACTGTCAAACCTGGAGGAGTCAAATAGTCTTCAACAAGAGAAAGGTTGACATCTGTATCACAACCAAATTATACAAAAGTAAGCAGGGGCTGGGTAGAGGGAAGCTGTGAGGAATGAACTGGGGGGGGGGGGAGAAGTGTTTGTGATGTATATAAATAAATAAATTTTATATTTTTTGATACTACTTTTATGCTCCTTTTGATTGTATGAAAAAGGAACTCTACGAGCTCGTATATTCGATGACTTGTCGGTACTGTTTGGGTTGGTTTTGGAATGTTTAGGTATTGGATCCTTCATGAGGAGAGAACTTGCTAGTATGAGCATTAGGAGTTTCTGTCTTCACCCAAGATTCAGTTGGCACACTCTGATTGCTTTGTGTGGATGAAGGTGTGATCTCTCATCTCTCTCCTCTGGATTCCTCCTGCCATGTCTCATCCATAATTGTGGTTTCTCCATCTGGGACCATAGCCAATATAAGTTCTCTCTTTCCCAAGTCTTACTGGTCATAGTATTTTATAACAGCAACAGTGAAAAAATGAATATACTGCATGAAAAGGTAAAACTGCAGCAATAAAGAACAAGAAAGTGTTTTACACTGATAATTGTATTTTTGCACATAGAGCATTGACATAAGTGGACAGCAGAAAGTTGGATTTTTTTTTATTAAATGGCTCTAAATTAACATATTATCTAGTATTTGGTATTAGTTAATATTTGTATTGTTTTATTTAAATTGTTCAGAAAATGTAAAAGAAGTTTTTTTATTATTAAATGTTTTAAGACATTAAAGAGCAGTTTAACAAGCCTGGTGTGGTGGTGCATGCCTTTAATCCCAGCATTTGGGAGGCAGAGGGAGGCAGATTTCTGAGTTTGAGGACAGCCTGGTCTACAAAGTGTGTTCCAGGACAGCCAGGGCTATACAGAGAAGCCCTGTCTCTAAAATCCAAAAAACCAAAACAAAAACAAAAACCAAAACCAAAACAAAAACAAAACAAAAACTAGTTTAACAAAGACAAAGAGAAATGTTATCTTTAAAAAAGCCACTATATTTTTATAACCTTTCTGCTCTTTTGAAAACACTTTTTCTACATATCTTTGGCAAAACAGCATTCACAAGGACACTATTATACTCTTTGTTTCACTAAAATATAGGACATACTTGTTTATTTTCATTACCACACTATTTTTAAAACATAAGTAAAGACACATGTGATAAGGAACATATTAAAAAAAGAAACAAAAAAAAAGAATTAAGCTGCTACAATGATACATTATAGCAGATGTATGTCCCTGGAAAAGAGAAGTCTACATTTGTTTTAATATTTGTTTCAAATTTTATATCATTTATAATTTTTTGATAAATTTTAGCATATTCAAATATACTAGATTAAAAAAAAAACAATTAAAGCAATCAAGAGAAATTTAAATGTAATATACATTTACCAAAAAGTAAAATTTTATTTTTAGTCTTCATGGAATATACACAGAAACATGACTTCATAAGAAACATTCCACACATTAAACAGCATTATATCTTTGTAAAGATCAAACACTACTTTGAATAAGAAATAAAGGTGTATTTCCTTTCTTGAAATCTGATTTAAATAGATGAGGCTTGTTGCAGATTTAACGTGACCATGCTGTGCTTCATTTCTAGCAGACATTATTACTCTATTTCTCTTCACGTTGTCAACATATTCCTGGACAATGAATTATCCTATGGTATATCTACCTCCTCTTTCCTATTAAGTGCCTGAATACAAGAAAGCCAGTCTTTACTTCCTGATGGAAGTTACACTTCTCTTATTCTCAACATAATGTCTCACAGGCTTTTCCTGGCTGCACATCTCTCAGCTTTTCATTTCTCATTAAGATTTCTTTGACTATAAAGGGGAATTGCAACTGTAGCCAGATTCCCTAACACATCCTGCTGAGATCTTTTCACTTACAGTAGCACTTCCCTTCCTTCCACATCCTACCAAAGCACATCTTAATGTCATATTTTTTTCTTCCTTTCTTAGTGAGATTAAGTTGGAGAGCAGAAAAAATCCACTTCAGAGAAAGAAGGAAGGGAAATAACTCCATCGATCCAAGAAAGATATAGTCTACCATATGCCTTCCATGTAAACTCTCTCTTTCTTGCCCAAACTCTGTGTTATCGAGGTGTTAAAGGTGAAAGCAGGAAAGAGATAAAAAACCTGTTGGGAAAAAAATCATTGGTCACTTGCTAAAGAAAGATAAAGACTAGCTGAAATGTATTCAGAATACAGTCCTCAGAGCAAGCCCCACACTTAAAGTCTGACTTTATCTGAAGGAAAAGTTTGAAAGCTTTTCAGCTGCTAACAAGAGCTTATCAGTGTGATTCATCTTTTCTGTTTGCTAATTGACTTATCAACACTGATCCAGTGGAGGCTGCTTTCCACCCCAAAGGTAGCAGCACAATATTTCTTAATATTATACTTCAAAGACCTGGCTTCATGGTGTCTGAGAAAGGAAATTCTGGGTTTTAAAACTGTCAACGGACAGGCAGAAATATAGCACAATTGAACAGAGAAGCAATAGATTGAAACAAAGTTTCTAAAGTAAATGAGCTACAAAAACCGGGAAGTCAAGAACAGGTTGAACTGATGTGTGAGTAATTCCAGCTTAAATCCCTGAGATTCAAGGGGTATTGAATCCTGAAAGTCTTGTGATAGTAACAGTGGCAGTAAGAGCCATGACACATTTGTGACACACTGAGCTCCTCGAACAGGGATTCAAAGCCATATGGAAACAAAGAGTATGTTAACCAGTTCACAAGATCAATTTGAAACAATTGAATCTGGGACAGTATTACCAATAAGAGATATAATTGAAGGATGCTAATATCCATGAATGACATAATATTTTATACTTATTGTTTATACAGTGCTACACAATCAAATTCTGAGATATCTGCCTTCTTTCTGGCCCTACTCTCAATACCATGGCAGAAAAGGTACATCCAAAAGGACTCAAGTATCTAAAACAACAATGCATTGAGGATTGTAGCCATAATTTAGTTAAACTCCAAAAGGCCACTTATATATCTTATAACAAGCAAAGATGAAAGCTTGTAATTATTTGTATTTTGACAGGTAAACCCCAGTTTATTTTCCTTTCTGTACGTGTGTTGACACAATTCATTGGTTTCGCTGCTATATCATCTAGATCCAGTCCTTAAGATTGCAATCAGTATATTCTAAAATTTATATACTTACATCACATACTTAAGTTCTCTACCTGATGAATAGAAGACATGTAAACTTTATTTAATTTAATTAATTTATTTATTTATTTTTGGCCTCCTCTCTACCTTAATCCCAAAGATGACTTCAAGGAATGACTTCTGACCTTTTTCAGAGCAAGGTGTCTAAGCAGAGACCTGAAGAATGGGTAAAATTTATATGAGAAGAATTAGAACTGGCCTTCTATTTAGGAGGAGTAAGAAATATTTACATCTACACAAGCAAATATCCATATAAAATTCTCTCTATATGTATTGAATTACCATTTCTAGATTTTGTTAGATTACATGTGCCCTGAGAAATCTGGCCACACCTCCATGAACCTCAAACAAAGTCTTAAAATTGTGTATTTGTAATCTCCTATTCCTTTAAAGCTGTGAGCATGCTCAAGACAACTTTGAATTATACATCGTCTTTTTAAAACTGATAAATAAAATTGCTATTACAAAAGAAAGCATATTTATAGTAAGAAACCATGTTGCCTGAATGAGACTGATCCCCATGGACCTATACAATTGCATCTGTGGTACGTTGATTGTGGAGTAGTTTCAGAAGTATTAGTAGGTGTGGTCCTCTTGGAAGATATATGTCACTGGGAAGTGTGATTTGAGGTTTCAATAACTCCTGCCTGTGCTGTATAATTTTATGTCAACTTGAAGCAAACTAAACTGAGAGCAGGTAACCTCAGTTATGAAAATGCCTCTATAAGATCAGTCTATAGGGAAGTCTGTAGTGTATTTTCTTAATGATAGGTTAGGGAAGGGTCCAATTCATTTTAAGCGATGTCATCTCTTGGCTGGTGGTCCTGTGTGTTATAAAATAGAAAGCAGAACAAGCCATTAAAAAACAAGCTAGAAAGCAGTATTTCTCCATGTTGCTGTATCATCTCCTGTCTCCAGGTCCCTGCCCTGCTTTTAATTCCTACCCTGGTTTTCTTTAGTAAACTATAATATGGAGAAATTAGCTGTTAAACCCTTCTCTATGCAAGTTTCTTTCACCGTCGTGTTTTATCACAGTAATAACCACAAAACAATTATTACTCACAATTACTCTTGACATTCAACATGAATACAAGGATACATATTTCAGCTCCTGCTTCTGAAACATGCCTGCTGTAGCCATTGTTTTATCCATAATGGTCATATCTTCTCTCTGGAGACATGAGTTCCAAATAAAACACTTTTATTTTATAAGATGCCTTGGTTATGATATCTTAGCACAGTAATATAAGAGTAATTAAGACAGAAATCCATAGCAGGTATGGGGTATAATTGTAACAGCCCTGACAATGCTGCTTTTTGGAGGTACTTAGAAGACTTGGTGAGTTTGAACTAGAAAAAGATGTCTGAATGCTATAACTGGAGTTTACTGGATATTATAATAGAATATTGGAAGACAGTAGAGCTGGGAGTAATGTGGTCTTTGGAAGCCCAATTTGAGAGAGGGTTCAGAAAGCAAGAATATTAAAAGCTGGGCTGCAGTTATTTTTGTGATATTTTGACAAAGAATGTTACTTCTTTCTGCATCTGTAGAAAATAGGCCTCAGACTAACTTTTTAAAAGTTTTTAGATATTTTGTATCTTTTTCCTGTTTTAGCATTTTTGTCTTAGTAGCCTTCTGTTTGCATATTATGGTTTTCAATATTATGCTTCTCTGTGTGTTTGCCTGCGAGTGTGTGTGTGTGTGTGTGTGTGTGTGTGTGTGTGTGTGTGTGTGTGTGTGTATGTGTGTTTGCATGTTTGTGTGCGTGCATGCTCTTATTCAATAAGTAAATGTGGGCATGTGCTTGGCAGTCAGAGATTTACTCTGGGACTTAGTCATCCCTGTATGGAGGCCCTAAGGTTGCCTAATCATTGTTCTGTTGCTGTGAGAATCGACTAAAACTCTGACATTGTAAGTAATCCCAAAATTAAATGCTTTCTTTCTTAAATGTTGCCTTAGTTATGGAGTCTCTTCACATCACTAACAAAATGCTGTCTGCTTCTTTCATTGACTGAATATCATCTTCTTCCCTAAAGCCCCTTTCATTCACAATTTTTGCTAAAACCATATGTATTTCAATTTTATTTATTTATTTATTTATTTATTTATTTAGGATTCTATGACTATTCCCCCAACTGTCCTGGAACTTTCTCTGTAGAGCAACCTGTCTTTGAACTCACTGATTCACTTGACTTTGACTCCTGAGTGCTGCCATCAGAGGCGTGCACAACCACCACAGGAAGGGAAAGAGGCCTCCTTCTTCAAGCCACCACAGAAGCTATTGTGTGGAACTGTGAAATTGACACTTGGGTTTTGTTGGATGCATCAAAATGTTGAAGCTTCCAGAGTTATGAGAATCTGCAAAGGATAGATGTAATTTTAGACTGGGAAAAGTATTGAAATCAGTAAAGCTAGAAAGGTATAAAAATCTCAGCTCCTTGACATAAAGCATAGAGCTATAGCAATTTGAGTGTGAGCTGCTGGATTTTCTTTGCTCAATGCTTTGGCCAGTATTTTCTCATGATGCTCCTTTTCAGACCTTTGTGGGATGGTAATTAGTATCCTGTGGCATTGTATAGTAGAAATGTGTAACTTTTCATTCTAATTTTAATTTGATTATAAAATCTTGGTTTGTGTATCAGAAATGACTTTGGACTTTGACTTTTTTTTTAACTATGTTGAAAATATATACAGCTATGAAGACATGTGAAGTTGGAGTAAATTTCTTTAGCATTATGATATGGCTTCCACACAAATAACAAAGCCATGAAGTAGAGTGTGATGATCTGAAAGAGAAAGAGAACACCACCACCCCCCCCATGAGATCATATGTTTGATTTGTACTTCCAGTTGGTGAAGTGGTTTGGGAAGGATGATGAGATGGTATGTACTGGAATTAGCTTTTACAGTGAGTGGTTAGCTTTGAGATGAAATAGCCACATCATTCCCTGTTAGGTCTCTCTACCTCTTCCTGTGGGTCAGGATATAAGCTCCCTTCCTCTGCTCCAGTGCAGTCCCTCCTCTTTGTTACCATGATTCCCACTATGATGTTTATGGAGTTTAACCCTCTGGTGCTTTATTTTCTCCAAGATTTTTGGTCATTGTTTATTAGTATAATAATAGAAAAGTAACTAAGAAGGGGGCTGGCATGAAATTTTCGTATGCTTTATTAACTGATTATCATAACCATAGGCAGCAAGTTAGAGGGTTATAGTCGGAAAGTATTAAGATAGAGCAATCATGTATAACATAATAAATATTTTCATGGGAGAAAGCCATAACTAATGGAGAAGAAAACACATTTCTTCCTCTAACACATTTTCAGGGAAAATAGGTTCTCCGTACCGTCTTATTTTCTTTTCTCTTTATTGCTCTATTAAAATCTAGGTCATTTTGCTTTCATTGGTCATCTTATATTTTGTAAATTATTTTTCATTATTTCTGTTTTTCATTTCCTGCTATATAATTTTGAGCAAACTAGAAAAATAAAAAGCAGTCTTCAAACAATTTAATGTCATAGTTCTTTCTCAAAATACTGGAAAGTAATTCATTTTCCAAATTGGCATGACCTGTTGCTTTTACCATTCAAGAAAATGTATTTTAAGTAAAAATGTCTGAATTTGTTTCCACTGCCTCTTTTCTGGATATTAAAAATTTAACAAAACATCAGAATTAAATTCTAAATAAGTATATTTTTCTAATAGTCACCCAGGTAGGGGACCTCTTTTTACGGGATTGCATATATAGAATGTCTAACAAATGAGTATTTGCTCATGGTTATGACAGTGTATTATCAAGCTAAGGAATGAATATGGTGTAGGTAGTTTGCTTAAGTTCTTCTAAACTTTCAAAATCAAATGAGTCTGTTACTGATAGGACACCTGAGGGTAATATAGAAAGATTTGAATCATCAGTCATGTCTGATATGGGGAGAGTTACAGACGCCATCATCTCATTAAGCAAACATCTTGCCCATGCCTGCACATCCCCCATACTAGATATTTTCCTAGGTACTCGAGGATTTTCCCGAGGGAAGAATTACTGTTTGAGGAAAATGTCTGGCATTTCAGCCTTGGCATCCTGTTTTGTTTTAAAACATTAGTCTCATCATTTAAAACAAAGACAGGATAGTAAATGAAACAAGTGACTGGAAAAAGGATAAATATTGTCTGGATATCACTTCTTGCTTGCTGGATATCACATTTTACAAGGCAGGCCATTGGGAAACAACTCAGAATCTGCCCAGATTATCTGGTTGGAAATGAAAATTTACTTCTTCCTGGTATGTAGCATTGAGGGGTTCTTTCATCTCAGGTTGCTTCTCAAAGTGACATCTCAAAGCTGTACTTTTCTAGTAATTTGAAACCATTTTGAATGTGATCTGTAATGCTATTCACTAGGAGTCTCAGTTATTTAGGACTTGACTAGGAAAAATATTTTTACTAGTTACACATTGCCTCTAATCTTGTTATGTAGGCAGGGAATATTGAGAGCAGTTAGGAGGGAAAATGTATATTGCACAGAGGTGGCTGAAATTGGTGTGACTACAGAGCCTTTGCTGGAAGTTAGCTGAACCTCAAGTGTTATACTGACAATAATCCTATCCTTGTTGAAGATTGTGGATCATTGGAGCATCTTTCCACAAGCCTGTGGGACCAAAACTTTCCTTGGATTCCTAGTGCCCAAGGCTACATCATCAAGTCAGTTTACCTCATCATCATAGCTTTTCCTTGGCATCTGTTCCTTTGGTATGGCTCTGGATCAAGACACAATTTCTGTACCATTTTGGTATAAAACCCTGGGTTTCTTTCTTTTTATCTTATTAACATTCAAAGCAATCTAAAGAGGATATTAACTAAGCTAGATTGTTGTAACGATAGAACAAAAGAGAAAATTTAAGATCTAGTCCTTAAATCTGAAAAAAAAAAAAAACCAAAAAACAAAAACAAAACAAAACAAAAAAACCCATTCCGTATGTGTAACTTTGATAATATATTTAAAAGTGATGTTCTTGGACATAAAATGCAAGCTGAAATGCCATGAAGGATCTTTAAACAAAAAACAATAACAAATAGAACACACCCCAAAACTATTGTCTTCAAGGGATCATATGAAGTTGCAGTGGATATTACTGGATTAGAAACAGATATTTACATAAGAACTGATAGCATGGAAAAGTGTTATAGTCTCAGATGAATAGTTGAACTGCTTTGATGGTTCGTTCAGAAAGGACTAGGTTACACAGGGAAAAGATCAGTTTTTAAGTAAGTAAATAAAAAACCACAAAGACTTGAATAAACAAATAAATGCATCCAATTCAAAGTGACTACAAGAAATGACTTTGAACATCAGTATGAGTTCCTCAAAGATTTCTCACCAAGTTTCAGTGTGATATTTTTTTACTTGGTTAGATTTCAAAAGGGTTGCTATTTCATCCTCAAGAAACAGAGGCTGGAAAAAAAATGTAGAGTTGAGACTATAAGGAAATTCTAACAAGATTAGGCAAATATACATAGAAATTAAGAACAATTACTGATTATTCATTGTTTATTCATTGTTGATTAAATGGACATTATGAACAGAATTGTTCAATTCATGAGACATACTACTGATAGAATGCATCCATGATATATGCAGGGTTTCAGAAAATTAGTGAAATCCAAAAGAATATTATTTTAATAAAATTTAATATGTGTAAGTCCATCTTAAAATGCTTAATTTTAAGTATATGGGATGTGTGGGTAAGTGGTACTTATGAGATCAGATGAGCACAATATGAATAAGAGAGTTTTAGTTCTCTGGAGCTGGATTTAAAATTATATGCTTGCAGCTGGATACAGGTACTGGGAACCAGATTTGGTCTTCTGTAAGAGTAGTATGAGCCTTTAACATCTAAGCCAACTCACCAATTCCTATGTATCATAACAAATTAAAAATGTATATTAATTCATGTTTGCGGATATCATTATTCTAAAGGTTTTAATTATGAATAGGATAAGAAAGATAGATGGCATAGATAGATGGCATAGATAGATAGATAGATAGATACATAGATAGATACATAGATAGATGATAATAAATAGGTACAAGCATTTTATAAACATATATATACAAACTATATATGCATAAATATTTTCTATTATCTTTAGTAATTATAAAGTATACAAATATTCTTTTATATTTATATAATACACCATATTCTCCTGTTTTACTTTATGTGGCCTTTATGGTATTCTTTTTATTATTTAACATTCCTTAAAAATGCTAACAAAAATGGAAATATGTGTTATCTATGTAGAGAATAAACTTAGATAAACACTAAATGGCTGAATTAGTATCCACATAAATATGGGAGAAGTATGCTTATTCTGGAAATTCTCTAAGCACATTAGAGAATTGATCTTAAATAAGAATATGGAAAAGTTGATTTGCATATCATCATATATTTGAAGGAAAAATTGTTGGTGCCAACTGTAGTGATCTGATTAAGTAGATAATTAGGATAGAATGTTGGAATGAGTCCATTCCTAAGTTACTCACTAGGAAGGAAGACCTCTCAGCAACTGACTGACTTACTGAACAATGATCACTGAAGCAACTTTAATTTTCAAAGACTTAATATTAAAATCAAACTATTTCCTCAATTTTCACATAAGTAAAAAATATTGTGGGGTATGAACGAAATTTTAGATAACTTTTTTTGGTTTTGAGTTTTTAAAGTAACATGTTTAAAATAAATAATTCCTTCTTGCATATGTATTTCAGATTTGGTAATTTAATAAATTTTGCTCTGTATAGTTTACAGCATCCATGTACACCAGTTTCCATTTAAAGCAAACATTGATAAAACACCTCTCTAGCTTTGTGGCAATGTTTCTCTGCTTTGATTTTGCTCCCTGAATACCCAATGGATACTTTTTTTTTTCTTTTCCATTTTTTATTAGGTATTTAGCTCATTTACATTTCCAATGCTATACCAAAAGTCCCCCATACCCACCCACACCCACTCCCCTACCCACCCACTCCCCCTTTTTGGCCCTGGCGTTCCCCTGTACTGGGGCATATAAAGTTTGCGTGTCCAATGGGCCTCTCTTTCCAATGATGGCCGACTAGGCCATCTTTTGATACATATGCAGCTAGAGTCAAGAGCTCCGGGGTACTGGTTAGTTCATAATGTTGTTCCACCTATAGGGTTGCAAATCCCTTTAGCTCCTTGGTTACTTTCTCTAGCTCCTCCATTGGGAGCCCTGTGATCCATCCATTAGCTGACTGTGAGCATCCACTTCTGTGTTTGCTAGGCCCCGGCATAGTCTCATAAGAGACAGCTACATCTGGTTCCTTTCGATAAAATCTTGCTAGTGTATGCAATGGTGTCAGCATTTGGATGCTGATTATGTGGTGGATCCCTGGATATGGCAGTCTCTACATGGTCCATCCTTTCATCTCAGCTCCAAACTTTGTCTCTGTAACTCCTTCCAAGGGTGTTTTGTTCCCACTTCTAAGGAGGGGTATAGTGTCCACACTTCAGTTTTCATTTTTCTTGAGTTTCATGTGTTTAGGAAATTGTATCTTATATCTTGGGTATCCTAGGTTTTGGGCTAATATCCACTTATCAGTGAGTACATATTGTGTGAGTTCCTTTGTGAATGTGTTACCTCTGTAAGGAACAATTAGAATTTGATCCTATGTTCACAGAAGAACATTTCTTTTGGACAGAGTAGACACCAGTTGTGGGAATCCATTAGAGGTACCCCACACATGTGAGAAGAGAGTACTATAATCAAAGAATGTATAGATACAAGACTGTCCCAGGTAGAAAATGGATGGGTGTAAGAAACAAGAACCTATTTAAGTTTATTTGATAGCATGTTTAACATAAAAATATAGGAGAATAGTATGAAGTGTTTTCTCTCTGCTGTGTTCATGATGAGTTCTCTACAGTGTACACTCTCCTTCATTAATTTTTAACTACAACATTTCTACAGTTTAGTTTGATCATATTTCCCTTTCCTCCAACTCTTCTGTCTCCTCACCTTCCTAATTACTCATTTCATTTTATTTTACTCTCTATAAATAAATAAATAACATTTAATGCTCAAAATAACATAAAGACCCCCATAGAAAGGCAACAAAGGGTGTGAGAAAGCAATATCTAGATCAGGAACTCAGAAGATCTTGTTATATTTAGGAAACTTGCAGTGCAACCACAGGCATTTGTTCAATAGCCATTTAAATTGGATTGCCAAAATTCAGACATTTGATTGCAACATGTAAATGCATATGAGTATATAAAATGCTTTTCATTTGCCAGTGAGAAGAGAATAATCCAAAATTGTCTTATATACCTATCTGTCGCTTCAAGCTGCCTTAAAAATCAAGAGCATAGTTCAATATACACATAAGCGTATAGTAAAACTTGAGATACTAGTAAGGAGTAAGGTGCTGCTTGGTGTGTATAGTGCTTTGTATGAGAAAGTCCCCATATGGTCATATATTTTAATGTTTAGTTACCAGATAGAAGAACAGCTTCAGGAGAACTGGGTGGCTTAATTTTGTTAGAGTCTGTCATTGGTAGTGGGCTTTGAGGTTTCTAAACCTCACACCAGGCCCAGGGTTTCTTTCTTTGCTGCCTATTAACTGGCAATTAGGACTCAGAGCTCTAAGTGACTGCTTCCTTGTCTGTTTCCATCATATTAATCATTGACTAAAACTGTAACACTGTAAGCAAGACCCAGATTTAATGTTGTTTTTAATAAGAGTTGCTTTGGTTATGGAGTCTCTACACAGCAATAGAAAAGTGATGAAGGTAGTGTACATGGCCACTTCATGTACAAGGATGATGAGCTGAGTTCAAATTCTTAATGCCATTTAAGAAAATTTCAGGTAGAATCTCAGGGTTGTTTTGATTTGCATTTCCTTAATGATTAAGGATGTTGATCATTTTTAGAGGTGCTCCTCAGCCATTCAGTATTCCTCAGTTGAGAATTCTTGTTTAGTTCTGTACCCCCTTTTTAGTAAGGTTATTTAATTATCTGGAGTCCATATTCTTGAATTCTTTATATATATATATTGGATATTAGTCCACTATCTGACTTAGGATTGGGAAAGATCCTTTCCCAATCTGTTGGTGGCCTTTTGGTCTTATTAGAAATGTCTTCTGCCTTGCAATTTTATGAGGTCCCATTAGTCAATTCTCGATTTTACAGCACAAGCCATTGCTATTCTGTTTAGGATTTTTTCCCCTGTGCCCATACCAGGCTTTTCCCCACTTTCTCCTCTATAAGTTTCAGTGACTCTGGTTTTATGTGGAGTTCCTTGGTCCACTTAGACTTAAGCCTAGTACAAGGAGATAAGAATGGATAAATTTGCATTCTTCTACATGATAACCGCCAATTGTGCCAGCACCATTTCATTCCTCACACCTCACACCAGTCAGAATGGCTAAGATAAAAAATTGAGGTGACAGCAGATACTGGTGAGTATGTGGAGAAAGATGGACACTCCTCCATTGTTGGTGGGATTGCAAGCTGGGACAACCACTTTGAAAATCAGTCTGGCAGTTCCTCAGAAAATTAGACATAGTACTACTGGAAGATCCAGCAATACCTCTCCTGGGTATATACCCAGAAGATATTCTAACTGGTAATAAGGACACATGCTCCACTATGTTCATAGCAGCCTTATTTATAATAGCCAGAAGCTGGAAAAAACCCAGATGTCCCTCAACATGGAAATGGATACAGAAAATGTGGTACATTTACACAATGGAGTACTACTCAGCTATTAAAAACAATAAATTTATGAAATTCTTAGGCAAATGGATGTATCTGAAGGATATCATCCTGAGTGAGGTAACCCAATCACAAAAGAACACACATGATATGCACTCATCGATAAGCAGATATTAGCCTAGAAACTTAGAATATCCAAGATACAATTTGCAAAATATATGAAACTCAAGAAGGAGGAAGACGAAAGTGTGGGTACATTGCTAATTCTTTATAAAGAATTAATAAAGAAGCTAGAGAAAGTACCCAAGGAGCTAAAGAGGTCTGCAACCCTATAGGAGGAAAAACAATATAAACTAAACAATATCCCCAGAGCTGTGTCTCTAGTTGTATATGTAGCAGAGGATGGCCTAGTCGGCCATCAATGGGAGGAGAGGCCCTTGGTATTGCGAAAATCATATGCCCCAGTACAGGGGAATGCCAGGGCCAGGAAGTGGGAGTGGGTGGGTTGGGGAGCAGGGTATAGGCGGCTTTAGAGATAGCATTTGAAATGTAAATGAAGAAAATATCTAATAAGAAAATGCCTTAAAAAAGAAAGAAAACTTCAGGTATCATTACATGTATAGGTCCAATACTGGAGATCAGAGACAGTGAGAATCCAGTTGGGATGTAGGTAAACTTAAAAGATGAAAGGTCTGCTTTCTGCTTTAGTAAGATACATTGTCTTAAGCTATGGCACAAGGAGCAATAGTAGGAGACAGCAGTTCTGTCCTCTGCGTTCAACAGTTGAGCACTCAATAGCATTCATCGACCATCCTAAGTACAGAAGCCACACATGTACACAGTATACACACACACACACACACACACACACACACACACACACACACACACAAACATACACACTCACTCTCACACACATGAGAGAGAGAGAGAGAGAGAGAGAGAGAGAGAGAGAGAGAGAGAGAGAGAGAGAGAGAAATAGACACACACAGATGCAGAAAAAATAAAAATATATTAACATGGTTAACATACTAGTTGTTCTTTTTTTTTCCATTTTTTATTAGGTATTTAGATCATTTACATTTCCAATGCTATACCAAAAGTCCCCCATACCCATCCACCCCCACTCCCCTACCCACCCACTCCCTCTCTTTTTCCCTGGCGTTTCTAAAACAATGAAGAAATGAAGAATGGGTTAAAATGTCAAACAAATACAGAATAAAAATGTCCTTTAATTTTAAAAATATGTACTGTTATTTGATATCAATTCTCTCTTTTTATTTTTTAAGTTATTTATATCTGAAATGACAATGTTTCAAATATAATTTTTGTAATATATGCATATAAGCATTCTAATATTCTCTTGGCTAAAAACAAGTTTAAGTTAAATAAACAAGAGGCTACATGCCCAGAGAATATTTCTAGCATTCCTATACCTATGACATATGAGCATAGTTAATTGCTGTAAAATGTAAAACCAAGATCAGAAAAGGTCACTATATATATTCTGTAGTTTTGAATACTGTTAAAGATTTTTCTATGACTCAAGAACATCATACTGTATCACAGAATGTTTGTAACTTTCTCTCATTCTTTGCAGAAAGACACACCTACTGCCTAATTCAAAGTTAAGGCAACTCCATGTAGCAGCAAAACTCTTCATGCTTGCAAAAATAAAAAATCGTATGGGATGATTTTTCTGCTGCACCATATTTTATTATCACTGCTTTCGAATAAGACATTTCTATTGCCAGAGTTCTTTCAATGTTCACAAGTTATTCTTATTTTTGGTCATCACATTATAAAACTGTTCTTCAGTAAAATGTAGAAGAGTAAATACAAATTTCTCTTGTGGGTTAATGTTGTCATTCCAAAAAACATTTAACTAGTGTTTGACAATACACTGTGTGTAAATAGGTGATTCCAGGAATTTATTACAATTTTCAGAGAAAGACTGATAGAAGACAATCAAGTCCTTAATATTAATCAATGATGACATCTAATGTACTTTATAATACCTGTAATATCATTGTAATACATGTTGCATATTATATAGCATACATGTGTATGGAGAAAAGAGAAAGGAAAATGATGTAATTATATTGTAATTATAAGGAATAAAAGAATAATGAAATCAGAAGAATCACTTACAAGTTATCAGAAAGTCTTTGATGTAGGTTTTTTTTTTCTTTTTTTAAAGTTTGCAGCAAATGTAATTTGTTATGGGCTTCACAAAGGTCAGAACATCAGGGTGGAAATGCTTCTGCATTGCTAGGCAGGATACAGGTTGATTTTTTTTTAAGGGACTAAAACCTATCTAGATTTAAATCAGCTCATTGGATTTTTAAAGGGGTATATGGCTATTAAAACCTGGGTGATACAGCTTTGCCCACTCAATAGCTGTATAACTGGATGATCAGAGAGTGTAAAAAAGGGAAAATATGTATCTTTGGTTCCTTACTGTTTATATTTTTGTGAAACTCAAGGCAAGAGAAAAACTGATAGAATATTAAATAAAAATTTCAAAGTCTCGGTGTAGAAAAAATAGAATATAATAAGGTTCAATTGCAAACTTTTTAATTTTATAATTAATGATGTGGTATTGAATATCATAACTGTCCCTAAAGAATCTGATAGTGGTAAATTGACAACAAATTGGTAAAAATGTAAAACGGCCACAATCCTTCCCCCACTCCTCCCTAAGAGTCACCAATATTCAATATTCAATGTTTGGATGAGGGTCTCTGCATCCATCAGAGTCAGCTGCTGGATGGAGCTTCTCAGAGGACAGCCATGCTAGACTCCTGTCTACAAACATAACAGAGTATCATTAATTGTGTCAGGGATTGGTGCTTGGTCATGGGATAGGTCTCAAGTTGAGCAGGATTTTGGTTTGCCATCCCCTCAGTCCCTGAATTTCTTGAAGACAGAATACATTTTGATTTGAAAGTTTCACAAGTGGCTTTGTGTCCTTGTTTCTCCTCTCTGGCTGCTGCCAGGTTACAGGATGTGGTTTCTTCAGGTTCCATACTCTAATGCTGTGATTCACAGTTACAGTCATTCCCATAGATTCTTGAGTCTTTGGCATGTTCTTGGGATGGTGTGAAGGACATAGGAACTCCACAGGAAGATGAAGAGTGTCAACTAACCTGCATCCTTGGGCTCTCAGAAACTGAACCACCAACAAAAATCATACATGGTACAAGGACTGTACCTACACTTCTCCCACCATAACAAGTACACATACATATGCAGCAGATGTGTAGCTTGATCTTCATGTGGGTCTTGAACAACTGCAGAAAGGGCTATCCTAAAAGCAGTCTGCCTATGAGATGTGTTCTTCTAGCTAGGCTATCTTATCTTGCCTTAGGAGTAATGGCTATGCCTTATCCTAAAGAGTCTTGGTGTACCTGTGTGTGTGTATACACAGTGGGGTCCAGCACACTCTCAGAGGAGAAGGGGAGAGGAATGGGAGGATAGAGGGAGCAGATTGCCAGGAAGAGGGGCAGTGAGTGGGATATAAAATGCATAAATAAAAAATAAAAAATGTAAAATAGTTTAGTTCATTGGTAGCCAGGGTAAATCCATTTGGGATATCTGGAGAAGTGGTAATTTATTCTTGAACTCTAAATTTGCAAAGCAGCATTTACTAGCAAGGTCTAACCACATTAAAATAGCTTCTTGTTCACAGTGTTCACATATGTTGGGAATGGAAGAAACATAATGCAAAGAGAGTAAGTTTTAAGGGCAGAATAATGTCTCCTCTCTTTCTTTGGAGGTTTAACCATTTTTGTAGAAATGTAGGAAAATAAATTCTTGCTCCTGCCATCCCACCACAAAAATATATATGGCTGGTAATTAGAGAAAGAGATAAAAGAACTAAGTTCATAATTCAATATTTCTGCCCAGATGTCCCTCACAGAGGAATGGATACAGAAAATGTGGCACATTTACACAATGGAGCACTACTCAGCTATTAAAAACAATGAATTTATGAAATTCTTGGACAAATGGATGTATCTGGAGGAGGCGATCCAATTACAAAAAAGTCATTAGATATGCACTCACTGATAAGTGGATATTAGCCCAGAAACTTAGAATATCCAAGATACAATTTGCAAAACACAAGAAAATCAAGAAGAGGGAAGACCAACTGGTGGATACTTCATTCCTCCTTAGAATATAGAACAAAATACCCATGAAAGGAGTTACAGAGGCAAAGTTTGGAGCTAAGATGAAAGGATGGACTATCCAGAGACTACCCCACCCAGGGATCCATCCCATAATCAGCCACCAAACCTAGACACTATTGCATATGCCAGCAAGATTTTGCTGACAGGACCCTGGTATAGCTGTCTCTTATGAGGCTATGCCAGTGCCTGGCAAATACAGAAGTGGATGCTGACAGTCATGTATAGATGGAACACAGGGCCCCCAATGGAGAAGCTAGAGAAAGCACCCAAGGAGCTGAAGGGTCTGCAACCCTATAGGTGGAACAACAATATGAACAAATTAGTACCCCCCACCCCGAGCTCGTGTCTCTAGCTGCATATGTAGCAGAAGATGGCCTAGTTGGCCATCACTGGGGAGAGAGGCCCCTTGGTCTTGCAAACTTTATATGCCCAGTACAGGGTAATGCCAGGACCAAGAAGTGGGAGTAGATGGGTATTGGAGCAGGGCGGGGGGAGAGTATAGGGAACTTTCGGGATAGCATTTGAAATGTATATAAAAAATATCTATCTATCTATCTATCTATCTATCTATCTATCTATCTATGTATCTATCTATTCTGCTAGAAAACGAAAAACAGGAAATAGAGTTAAAATAAATAAATTAAAAAAATAGAGTGAACATGCTGGTTCTATGGTTAAAAAAATTAAGAAGGCTTGTTTGCTTGGCCAATATTAAAAGGACAAAATTAACAACTATCAAAGCACTCTTTAGAACAGCACCTCATGTTAACATACAGGTTTTCCCTTGGTCCTTATGTGCTTAATTTCAAACAAAGAAAAATAAATACATTATTACATCAGCAGAAGCTTTACTTTGGGAATCTTTTGACTCTTTTTCCAGAAGAGAAAACAAATTGATAAAGAGAAAGATATTTTCTAATATCTAGAACCATAAAAAAAGCTAAAGAGTTTCCATATCAGAGAGGTGACAGGATCTTTCTGCTATATTAACATTAGGGTTGTCGTATTTAAAGTTAACTATAGAGAAAAAATAGGAGGGATGGAAATGATGCTTGATAAAATGAATATTACATATAAGCATTAAACTCACTAGAGAAAATTGATTTATTCATAAGCCTGGATTTTTTACCTGACAAGCAGATGCCAAACATAAGACCAACAGATCAAGAAATAAAATCTAAAGAGCTTTAAATATGCATGTACTTATCCAAAATGAAGAATACTTCAGATAGATTAGAAGTATCAGTGTTTGCTTTCTTAAGTAACTAAATAATTATATTTGTACATATATGTATATATGTATGTATGTATACATATATATGTATATATAATTGAGAGAGATAAAACGATTTCTTGACTTAACTTGTATTATAGAGTAATTAAATATAATTAACATCTCAATCACCTAAAGTATCCATTATGTTCTATGGTAGGAATGCCTAAAAGCTTCATTTTAATAATTTTAAAGCATAATTTATACACTTGAAAATTAAGAGTTGTTTTACAATTTAACCTTTAAGAGAAAAATATGATGATTAAATATAATTCCTACCAAAGAATAATCAACTGAACGACACAATCCTTATAAGTGAATCCTACATATTACTGAAAATTTGCAAGATGCTGGTAAATTTTATTTATTTTATATTTCTTTCTTTTGTTTTTGGATTTTTTTTTTTTTGGTTTGGTTTTGGTTTTGGTTTTGGTTTTTTGGTTTTTTTTTTTTGTTTTGTTTTGTTTTTTTGTTTTGTTTTGTTTTGTTTTGTCTGTATTTTTGTTTTACGAGGCAGGGTTTCTCAGTGTAGCTCTGGCTATCCTGAAACTCACTTGTAGACCAGGCTGGCTTCTAACTCAGAAATCCGCCTACCTCTGCCTCCCAAGTGCTGGGATTAAAGGCATGTGCCACCACGCCCAGCTTTTATATTACATTTCTTTAAAATTAAAAAGAATCCCATGATTTCCCCTTTCACTTTATGTTAATATTTTTTCAACCAGTAGCAGCAACTCTCCAGTGAATTTAGAAGCTACAGGAAGCAGTTTTTTTTTTTTTTCCCAACAATTTAATGATTTTTATAAATTGCATGGAAGAAGATGTTCTTAACTTCCCCATTCTTGTATTGGCCTGTAGAAGAGTGGAATATATTAAATTTGAAGGGGTTGTATTGGCACTGTTTACAGTTGGTGGTACAAAATTTCCTAATCACACTACCTCAAAGTCTGAAATGAAGGAGATCAAAAAGTTGGCATCTTGGAGTATCACTGTCTCCAAGAAGGATTGCACATGGTTTAATGGGGGTGAATCTA
Source organism: Mus musculus (assembly GCF_000001635.26). Classification (NCBI taxonomy): domain Eukaryota; kingdom Metazoa; phylum Chordata; class Mammalia; order Rodentia; family Muridae; genus Mus; species Mus musculus. The sequence goes on along the minus strand of NC_000080.6, from coordinate 83,345,798 downwards.
ATGATCAAGATTGAAAATCTGAGTGAAAACTGTGGAATTATTTCATCTCTAGGGGTTTTCAAAAATGGAGCTTTCTTTTAATTATCAGCATATAATTAATGTAGGTCATAATAAAGTCTATTCAAAGGTATTTTATTTTGTATTTGAGAAAAAAGATATCCTTACAGGACTTCCAATTAATCTAATCTTTCTCCTGGTAGCATTAAAGTTGGCTTGACTCTCTCTGTCTACGCTAAATTGAAATGTATCTTCTCAGAGTTTATCCACTTTATTGTATGTGACTATTTACTAACTTGCTTTAATGTATTTGGTCAAATGTTCTATGTATGATGATACTGTAGAAGTTAATATTAAACATCTCTTGCACTGAAATATATGTAGTATTATGCCTTCATCTCCAAGAGATCCTCCTAAGATGTACAATGAATACCTGAAAACACAGAAAATCCTGAATCCTGTTTGTACTGAGATGTTTATAAAAATTTATACATATCTTTGATTAAATTTACGTTAATAATTATGTTAAACACCTTTCAGATAGTTTAAAGGGCTGTTGTGCTTATAATCTTCATTGACTCTGGTTGCCTTCCCAAGACAAACAGAAGGTTATAATTTATAATTATGTCATTACTTATTCAGGGGCCCATGAAGTCATCCCTAGCAGAGAAACTCTGACAGCAGAAGGTGGCTGGGAAAGGGAAATAATTTTTTGAGAGAAGTTACCCCTAATAGATTTTCCTTTCTCCAGTTGGTAACCTTATGTGGTCACATAAAAAATAAAGATTGATTGGAATCAATACGTTTACAAAGAGAAAGTAAAATTGGAATAAAAGCATATGATGTCTGGAAGAAAGTGGAAGGAAAATAAAGAATAGATGAAAATATAATATATATAATTTATTTTATACTATACATTTATATATAGATAACTATTTTATATATGCATATATTTATATATGTGCTATTATACCATAATATAAAATAAATATATATTTTACATATATAAAATATATTGAATATGTAGAAATATATAATATATACTTATTATACATTATATATACTTCAAAATAATAAAAATAAGGAACAACTGAAAACTAACATTGATAACTTAATAAAATAGTCTTGCCAAGAATACATTTAAACATGATTACTTCGTTTCAGGTTGGATTCAGGTTGGAGGTTTTTTTTGTTTTTGTTTTTGTTTTTGTGTTTTTATTGGGGTTTTATCATGGGTAGGAGCTGCCACCATAAGGTATGCCCCTCCCACCAAGTAGGTCCGTTCAGATTGGAGTTCTTTATTCAGTAAAGTTGCTTGAACACAAACAATTTGAGTTACCAAGGGAATTGATCTGAATATTTTTATGTATACTAAGTATACATACTAATAGACAATTGTAGATGAAGCCTTCATGCTCTGTACAATGAATAATTTATGTCAAAAATAGGACTAAACATGAGGACAATAAAAGATGATTTTTACAATACCACTCACAATGGTGGGAAGATTAAAATAACACATTATTAATTTTTAGAATTTTCTAGTAACTATTTTCTGGCAGGTATTGACCATCTATAACAGAAAATGCATGGTGAAGACAAAACAAAAAAAGAAAAAAAAACTCACCACTGAAGAAATTGCTTTGAAAGCTGTGGGGAGCCAGGTGGTGGGGGCACATGCCTTTAATCCCAGCACTTGGAGGCAGAGGCAGGCAGATTTCTGAGTTCAAGACCAGCCTGGTCTACAAAGTGAGTTCCAGGACAGCCAGGGCTACACAGAAAAAACCTGTCTTGAAAAAACAAAACAAAACAAAACAAAACAAAACAAAACAAACAAAACAAAACAAAACAAAACAAAACAAAACAAAACAAAACAAAACAATCAAACAAAAAACTAACGAAAGCTGTGGGGTCTTACACAATAGAATGAAACTTTTATCTTACTAATGCTATATTTAATAATTAATAAATGTCAGATTTCATAAGACCATGTGCATGCATTTTGCTCCAAAACAGAATTTTGGAAAATGTCATTTAGTATTTATAATATGAGAAAATTTGTTGCTGTTTGATCATTCACAGAAAAACACATCTAAATTAGAGAAATAAGATAAGGAAACATAGCATACTTAATTTTATTTAAAAAAATAGAAAAACAAAACAAAATGTCCTTCAGAGAATAAACCAAAACTCAAAAATTTAACAACAAACAAAACTCTCAATATTCAGTTATGTTTTCTTTACTCTTTTCATAAATTAAAATAACTTTATAAATTGATTAAAATGTGTGACCATTAAAACTTCCCACTTTACCCAATAAACAACAAACCAACGTCCTAGGAATGAATGTCCATAACATGCTATTGAAGCCAACTGTGTTTTTAATGCAACAGCAAGTAAAATTAAATGTTTTCACTCTAAGTAAGACATCAAAATCTCAGATTTGCACCATCTGCTCTATTTAGCTGAATTACTTGGAAATATTGCAGAGAAATTAAATAACATGGCTTTGTCTCCGCTAAGATTTGTCACTCTGTAAATAGTTTCCTACCACTTCCTACAACCCACCCTGATGGTTGAAAGCCAGATACAGTTTTTCTCTAGTTTGAAATGTTGCTTTCTATTTCCAACATGTGTTTTAGAGCATTTATTTTTTTCCTATTACTGGAAAATAAAGTAGAATTTTATTGATATATAAACACTGATTTTCTCTATATGGATGAGAGTTATCCTCCAAAATAATTAAAAGATATATTTTGTTCAAATTAATCCCAGCTAAGTATGACTTCAAAAGATACTAAGAGACAATCATTAAAGCAACTATTGAAATTAAATTTATTTTATTATTTTACTAATTTTTCAAGAGCATGTGGTATACCTTCTGTAGTGTTTGTATCATTATGTTTTAATCATACACATAATGTTAATGCACTGTTCTCCTTAGCACTTTGAAACATAGCATTGCACAGACTCTTAGAGTCTGTATGGATATATATATAATTATTGAGCTCCATCTCGCAATAAGAATATGTAAGTATATTTGATGTGTATTATTTGACATACTCATTTGATTTTCTAATAATCAGGGATAACAAGAAAAGTAACAATATTTAATTATTGTATACATATCCTTCGTAGTACAGAAACAATAAATTCAAACTTCTAAATTCACTCCAGGGTTCTAGCTTTTTCTTCAGTGTCAATTTTTCCCTACTTGTTTATGGAAATATATTATTCTGAGTTTTCTTAATGTATTGTCAAAATATTTAAATATTTTCATATGTGTATTAAATATAAACCCAGTCAATACTACAGTATTTGTTACTCGTGGTTTCATTCAGATTACATTACTGGGAAGGCAACATTTTGATCATACCATTGAGATTTATTACTCTTTACTTTGCTCTTTAATTTTGTAGTTGAGATACATTAATAGGCTACATAAAAATATCTCAGTATATGTCAGTTTCTAAATTTGAATGATACTTGTATTGCATTTTCAGGATTACTTTAATGTCCAGACATGATTTAGATTATGCTGTGCTTTAGACTCTTCTATTGTTTGGATGTACTCATTATCTCTAGTACACTTGTAGTGTCCCCTTAAATTAAAGGTTTGCTTAATTTAATATTTTTTCTCCTCCTATAAAAACAATGTTGAAAATTTCTTATGCAGTGTATGAAACTGTCAAAGAATACAACCATAAAATCTATAATAAAAATGTAAAATCATGAAAATAGAACAAAAGCAAGTTTAGTCATGTGGTGATTTTATACATATTCAGGTACTCTACATGCAACAGGGGACTAGAATATTTTGGACTTTTCCTTTTTGTTGTTGTTGCTGTTGTTGTTGTTTTGTTTTGTTTTGTTTTTTTTTAAACCCTGGCTGTCCTGGAACTCACTCTGTAGACTAGGGTGGCCTGTAATTCATAAATCTGCCTGCCTCTGTCTCCCAAGTGCTGGGATTAAAGGAGTGCGCCACCACCACCTGGCTGAATTTTTCCTTTTAAAATCATAATTGATTATATGTATATTATTCGATTCCCAGTATATATAATATAAACAAATAAATTATTTTTTCTATTCCTTAAATCTTTTGGGAACAAATGTAAAGTGCATATTTCAACAAGTCAAGCTTGTTTTTAATCTGTTAATAATAAGCAGATCCTTCACAGTTGATATGAACATTTGAGAAGAAGAAAAAAAAAAAAAAAAAAAAGAAAACGCAGAACTGAATGTGAAAATTACCACCATGTTTTCTTTCCAAACTATGTTTCAACCTATCCTGCTGTAGTAGATGTTCAGAGAAGGAACTTGTTACATAGAAAAATTCCATGGCAAAATCACTGAACATGGTAGTATCATGAATCTTTCACAGAAAAATTTCTAAGAGAATAAAGATTGCACACTCCCAAAAAATAAAACAAAGAGTGTGCTTTAACAAGTAAAACAACATGACAACTCTGTGGAAGGTTAAGGATATTCTTACAAGGACCATTTAAACTTCTATAAGAATTTGAAATATTGTGGTTCCAGTGGGAATTATTTGAAAGGCTTTTAATGAGCAAAACTAATTGTTTATATATGTAATTCTACACAGGATTCCAACAGTGGCCATGTTGACCACTATACAGTAGTGGAATATATTTGAGTCTCTCTCTTCTATACTAAAAAAGTATTCCATCAACTGGATAACTTATTTTAAAGTTTATGGATTAAATGTTGACTAATTATAAGTCTCTCCTCGGAAAAAAAGTAATCTGTCACAAGTATTAAGTTAATACAGAATACAGACATACAGAAAGACTGTATATATAAAATATATTTGATTTTATTCATTTAAAGAAAAAAAATCATCTGCCATTTGAAATTGATTCAAATGATTCACAATTATCAATGATTAAAAGAAAGGGGAGAAAAAGTTTGTGGTCATTATAAAGAGAAAGATCTTTAGTTCTCCAAAGCAAGTCTTCAGCTTTTTAAAAGTCCAGATAGAAGTAACTGTCAGAGAACAACTCACTATATCATACTTTTTAAAAACTCAAGTCCAGAAGAACAGAAAAAGTGTATAAGCAACCTCAGATAATTTTCTACAAAAGTTAGAATTCCTAACACTATTCTGATGCTATGTCTATATTGTTGAATTCACAGAACAAGTAAAAAAATCATAATGAAAACATATTATATGATTATTTTAAATATATTCCAAAATTAATTATTGTAATTTTATCTGAGCAATGTAATATAGGACTGTTATTAATTCAGAATTTTTGAAGATAATTGTGATACACTAAATTGAAGTCTAAATTTATATATATATATATATATAATTTAGTATGATAGTTGCTTTATAACTAAGAAAAATAATCATGCAGGAATATGATATAAATGAAAAGAATATTTATGAAGTTGAGACTTTTAAAAATAATTTTCAGCTCACTGTATTCATATAATATTCTTCATTTGGAAAACAAGACATATATTTTTACTATTCCCTTTAAATTAGATATATGTATTGTTGAAAAATTGTAGAAGAATTTTCTAAGTAACAAATACTAATAGCGATTTATTGTCAGTAGTGATGCCAGAACATTTCTTCTACAGAAGAAAAATACTCCATGCTTAAATTAAATTAGAAATATATATTGAACCTTTCAATAACAAAAATAATTTCAGAGATATTACAAAGCATCTTATGGATAATGGAAGGAATGTATTTTAATATCTTATTTTTATAAAAGCATTGATTTTTATACAATATAATCTAATAATAATTCACAGTGTCAAGTTATATTGAAAGCTAAATTAAAACCATAGGAAACTTACATCATTGTCCATATATATTTACTAAATTTTATTGAAAATTTGAATCACAGCAGACAGATATATGTATCCTATTAAAGTATTGTCAAACCTCAAATTGAATATATGCACTTATTGAGTTCATGTCATGTTTCATTTGAAATAATGAACATAATTAGGAATCCAATATTTCATTCCTTGTTCCAATGTTTTACACATAGCATGTGGATGCTTGGTAGTATTATTACCATGCTACAAATTCTTTGTTGAGAAAAATCACTTGGACTTTCTCTATTCAAAATGAATTAAATTGGAGTTCCTCCACTTAATGGATAATACACATTGCTTACAGTAGGACAAAAATGAAGAAATATATAAATCATGATGAATAAGATGCCAAAACGGCAGTAGATCTTAAGTGAGATAAAGGAACATTTTGACAGCCTTGCTAATTTTCAGCTTTCATGTCAAAGTACACTTTCTAGGCTGTCTACAGGAGACACCTGACAGTAGATACTGATCTGAGTAGATGGAATGAAGCTGTCAATCTCATGGGTGTTACAACACACAATATTATACCAAGCAAGAAGAGAGTTACAAGAAAACATGCTAGAAAAGTATGAGTCTTTACCTCTGAAGTTTTCTGTGGAGTACTTAACAATAAAAAGATGTAAAAGAGTAGGCACAGATGAGCAATGGAACAAATTCAAAAAATACAGAAGGAACAATGCTTTGTGTTCCTCCAAAAGAAGTGTTATCACCAGTCACACAAAAATCCTCATAGGCCTTTGGCCGTTTGGGAAGAGGTCTAAGAAAAAAATGATAAAATGATAATGGGACTAATGAATTACAGAGCATTTTTTAAGATCAGGACTACTTGTTCACAAAACTCATTTGACAATTTCCCAAAATTTTCTTGTTCTCAAAACTCAGATGTTGTGGTAGATATAGACTAGAATGAATGACACACAAACAAGGAAGTACATTGTACCTGTTAGAGTAAGTAACAGTATACTTAGAAGCATGGCCCCAGACAAAACACTATTGAGTTGCTGTCAACCATATTGTAAGAGAGACTTGAAAAAACAAGATTTTAAATAATGACCTAGCCTACTAAACCAGAGATCTGTGACATTTATTAAAAGTACTATAGCCATTAATATCAATCTACAGTAGCCATGTTTTACGTGTTTAAATTTTATTAAATTTCTTTAATTACTAATATAAACCATTATCAAATTCTTTTTAATCTATTAAAATAGCAATAAGAAAACTATTATGTGCAGAGCAACAATAGCAAAGCCAATAGCATGTTTCTCATGGGAAATTATGCAAGTGAGAACACTGGTGTAAATGCACAATAACACTGGTGAGTGATCCTGAGTCCTACATATAATGAAATATTTTTTTCAAAACCAGGAGAAATAGATATTTTCAAGTCCATGAAGTTGGACTGTATTGACTAAAAGATTTATTTTTGTGGAGAGGAAGCCAAGAAATGGGATAACATTTGAAATCGAAATAAATAAAATATCCAATTAAAAAGTATACAATATTCTAGGTTTGACAGGGAGTGATGAGGCTCTGTTACTGTGGGGAAGCACCACCGTGGGCTGGCAAGATAGTGGTGTGCTCAATTTCTTGAGAGAAGCTTTTTAAGCTCTCACTTTTCTTATTCTCAAGCCCTCCTTCTCTCGCTCCCTTCACCCTCTCTTCACGTGGCCATGACTGGTCCACCTCTTTCTACCTTCTCTCTTTTTCTCCCTGCCTTTCTACAATAAAGCTCTAAAACCATACAAAAACAAAAAATTTCTTGATAGAGTTTAGACAAGGAATGAGGTCCTCATACTTCCGTATAAGCTCATTGTAGTTTTCCTTCTAGGAACCTTGGAAAGTGTTTCATATAAGGAGATCCTATACTTTTACTTATCACTCTTTGTTTTCAGTCCTTACTCTTCTTCAAGAGTCACATCTATTTAGTACAACATACCTTTTTATATTTCACTTCACTTCATTGGATCTCTCTTTACCTCGTGTCCTTCAGAGCACTGACCTCTTCAAAACATAAAGGCAGCCATTGGTAAAAGACAAAAATGAGAAAAAGAAAAACCTTCCTTTTCTGTCTGCTAATACCGTGGATCATCCTTAATCTTTTGAGATAATCTTGAGATGCATTCCACTGCCTTCACTTTCAAATATGTACCCCATTCAATTATGTAGTCTGAATTAAGGTGATCAATATAATTCATTGTACGAAATTATCTATTCTTGTGCTCATGATATATAACCTCTGTGACATCATATGTGGTCTGCTAAACAAATTTCAATGGTTTTCTTACTTAGAATCCATAAAATTATAACACCCAATCTGTGTATCTATTAAACTATGTTTCTTACACTGTTCTTCTGAAGTCCTCACACATATTTGTAGCAAAATACTTGCCTGGCTTGTCACACTGTATTCTATGATATGAACATTTTCTTTAATTAGACATTAATTTCTACCTACAATTGCCCCAAGTGCTTTATTATTTATTTAATTATTAATTGTCTTTAATGACTACCTGCAGAATTTACATATCCTTTGAATTATGGGTAAATATAGTTTTTCCTATCATTACGTACTAATTTATGTCTGAAATAATTGTCAAGCAAGAGTCATCTTGAAGAATGCAGTCATAGTTTTTCTTATGTCTTATCATGAAAGTGCAGGACATCAATAACACATTTTGATTTAATTTAAGCTAATATTATTAATAATCATCTCTCCAAACTCTGAATATATGAGGTAAATAAGATATTTCTGAAATTTTAGTATTATAGTACTGAGTAGAAGATTAATATATTCCAGCAAAAAAATATGCTTCAGCATTGAAAATGTTATATCAATATGCAGTTCAACTATCATAATTGTTAATTAAGAACTTATATCTGAAGAATTTTTTTTGAGGATTTAGTGATAGCTTTGAGAATATCATACCTTACTTCATTTGGGTAAATAATGTTATATTAAATGGTCAGTGGTAATGCTGAAGGGTTTTCTTTTCTGTATTTTTCACTCTACTAGATGATGAATACCTTGTTTCTGAGGTGGGCCTTGGGTGTTTTTTACTTAAAAAAAATAAACCTATAATCTAAGGAAATATTAGTATAAATATATCTTACATATATAGATAAAATCATCTTATATAAAGAAAACAAGGTGTGCAACAAATAAATATTCAAATTTTATGTCTGGTAAAAATGGAAGATTAGACAAAACTCCATAAAGTAGAACATGTTAGGCTTATTTATTTCCAACTATTTTTATATTTTAAGATCAGGGCTTAGTGACAATCAGAGTGTCCAATGAGAAGTGAATAAGACAAAACGAATTACTATTAAAACCCAAATATTTCAGCACAATATTTTGAAAGTGATTTGAAAGTAGAAAATAGTTAATTTGCTTCCAGTCGGCCCCAGCTCTGGGTCCCCTTGGGTGCAGAGTCAACGCACATCCCTAAGTTTATCAGAGCACTGCCCACTGGATCTTAGGACCTCTGGTGAGTGGAGCACAACTTCTGTTACAATCCAATCATGTGGGACCTGGGACAGCATTAATTAGGGAAGCAGAAAACCCAGTCTGACGAGGGTCACAAGTCCCTTCCCGTCAGCCCCAGCACCAGGTCACCTTGGGCCCAGAGTCAGCAGACACCCCCAAGGTCCACAGAGCACTCTCCACGGGATCTTAGGACCTATGGTGAGTGGAACACAAGTTCTGCCAGGAGGAAGGTTCAAATGACAGATATCTGGGCACCTTCCCTGCAAGAGGAGTGCTTGCCTGCAGAGAGTGCTCTGACCACTGAAACTCAGGAGAGAGCTAGTCTTCCAGGTTTGCTGATAGAGACTAACAGAATCACAAGATGAACAAGCTCTAACCAGAGACAACTATAACAACTGACTCCAGAGATTACCAGATGGCGAGAGGCAAACATAAGAATCTTATTAACAGAAGCCAACACCAATCACCATCATCAGAAGGCAGCACTCCCACATCACACAGTCCTGGGCACCCCAACACAATCGAAAAGCTAGACAGAGATTTAAAAGCATACCTTATGATGATGGTAGAGGAAATCAAGAAGGATTTTAATAACTCACTTAAAGAAATACAGGAGAACACTACTAAAGAATTACAAGTCCTTAAAGAAAAACACGAAAACATAACCAAACAGGTAGAAGTCATTAAAGAAAAAAAGGAAAACACATCAAAACAGGTGATGGAAATGAACAAAACCATACTAGACCTAAAAAGCTAAGTAGACACAATAAAGAAAACCCAAAATGAGGCAATGATAGAGATAGAAACACTAGGAAAGAAATCTGCAACTATAGATGCAAGCATCAGCAACAGAATACAAGAGATGGAATAAAGAATCTCAGGTGAGGAGATTCCATAGAGAACATCTGCACAACAATCAAAGAAAATGCAAAATGCAAAAAGATCCTAACTCAAAACATCCAGGAAAACCAGGACACAATGAGAAGGCCAAACCTACTGATAATAGGAGTAGATGAGAATGAAGATTTTCAACTTAAAGGGCTAGCAAATATCTTCAACAAAATAATATAAGAAAACTTCCCAAACTTAAAGAGATGTCCATGAACATAAAAGAAGCCTACAGAACTTGAAATAGACTGGATCAGAAAAGAAATTCCTCCTGACACATAATAATCAGAACAACAATTGCACTAAATAAAGACAGAATATTAAAAGCAGTAAGGGAAAAAGGTCAAGTAACATATAAAGGCAGGCCTATCAGAATTACACCAGATTTTCACCAGCGACTATGAAAGCTAGAAGATCCTGGACAGATGTTATACAGACACTAAGAGAACACAAATGCTAGCCCAGGCTATTATACCCAGCCAAACTCTCAATTACCATAGATGAAGAAACCAAAGTATTCCATGACAAAACAAAATACACACATTATCTTTCCACTAATCCAGCCCTTCAAAGGATAATAACAGAAAAAAAACCTATACAAGGACAGAAACCACACCCTAGAAAAAAAACAAGAAAGCAATCCTTCAACAAACCTAAAAGAAGACAGCCACAAAAACAGAATGCCAAAGTTAACAACAAAAATAATAGGAAGCAACAATTAATTTTCCTTAATATCTCTTAATATCAATGGACTCAATTCCCCTATAAAAAGATATAGACTAACAGAGTGGCTACACAAACAGGACGCATCATTTTGCTACTTACAGGAAACCCAACTCAGGGAAAAAGACAGACACTACCTCAGAGTGACAGGATGGAAAACAATTTTCCAAGCAAGTGGTCTGAAGAAACAAGCTGGAGTAGCCATTCTAATATCGAATAAAATCGACTTCCAACCCAAAGTTATCAAAAAAGACAAGGAGGGACACTTCATACTCATCAAAGGTAAAATCCTCCAAGAGGAACTCTCAATTCTGAATATCTATGCCCCAAGTGCAAGGGCAGCCACATTCATTAAAGAAACTTTAGTAAAGCTCAAAGCACACATTGCACTGCACACAATAATAGTGGGAAACTTCAACACACCACTTTCGTCAATTGACAGATTGTGGAAACAGAAACTAAACAGGGACACAGTGAAACTAACAGAAGTGATGAAACAAATGGATTTAACAGATTTCTACAGAACATTTTATCCTAAAACAAAAGGATATACCTTCTTCTCAGCACCTCACGGGACCTTCTCCAATATTGACCATATAATTGGTCACAAAACAGGCCTCAACAGATACAAAAATATTGAAATTGTCCCATGCATCCTATCGGACTAAGGCTGATCTTCAATAACAACATAAATAATAGAAAGCCAGCATTCATGTGGAAACTGAACAACACTCTTCTCAATGATACCTTGGTCAAGGAAGGAATAAAGAAAGAAATTAAAGACTTTTTAGAGTTTAATAAAAATGAAGACACAACATACCCAAACTTATGGGACACAATGAAAGCATTTCTAAGAGGGAAACTCATAGCTCTGAGTTCCTCAAAAAAAAAAAAAAAAACTAGAGAGAGCACACTCTAGCAGCTTCATAGCACAACTAAAAACTCTAGAACAAAAGGAAGCAAATTCACCCAAGAGGAGTAGACAGCAGGAAATAATCAAACTCATGGGCAAAATCAACCAAGTGCAAACAAGAAGAACTGTTCAAAGAATCAACCAAAGGAGGAGATGGTTCTTTGAGAAAATCAACAAGATAGATAAACTCTTACCCAGACTCACTAGAGGGCAGAGGGATAGCATCTTAATTAACAAAATCAGAAATAAAAAGGGAGACATAACAACAGATCCTAAAGAAATCAGATCATTCTAGAAAAAGCTATACTCAACAAAACTGGAAAACCTGGATGAAATGGACAAATTTCTATACAGATCCCAGATGCCAAAGTTAAATCAGGGTTAAGTTAATGATCTAAACAGTCCCATATCCACTAAAGAAATAGAAGCAGTCATTAATAATCTCCCAACCAAAAAATGACCAGGACCAGATGGGATTAGTGCAGAGTTCTATCAGACCTTCAAAGAAGATCTAATTTCCAGTTCTGCACAAACTATTCCACAAAATAGAAGCAGAAGGTACTCTACCCAATTCATTCTATGAAGCCACAATTACTCTGATACCTAAACCACAGAAAGATACAAAAAATTATAGAAGTTCAAACCAATTTCCCTTATGAATACCGATGCAAAAGTCCTCAATAAAATTCTTGCTAACCGAATCCTAGAACACATCAAAACAATCATACATCCTGACCAAGTAGGTTTCATTGCAGGGATGCAGGGATGGTTTAATATATGGAAATCCATCAACGAAATCCATTATATAAACAAACTCAAAGCTTCTGTAAGGCAAAGGACACCTTCAATAAGACAAAAAGGCCACCAACATACTGGGAAAGGATCTTTACCTATCCTAAATCATATAGGGGACTAATATCCAACATATATAAAGAAGAAGGTGGACTCCAGAAAATCAGATAACCCCATTAAAAATGGGGATCAGAGCTAAACAAAGAATTATGACCTGAGAAATACAGAATGGCCGAGAAGCACCTGAAAAAAAGTTCAGCATCCTTAATCATCAGGGAAATACAAATCAAAACAGCCCTGAGATTCCACCTCACATCAGTCAGAATGGCTAAGATCAAAAATTCAGGTGACAGCAGATGCTGGCGAGAATGTGGAGAAAGAGGAACACTTTTTCATTGATGGTGGAATTGAAAGCTTGTACAACCACTCTGGAAATCAGTCTGGCAGTTCCTCAGAAAATTGGATATATTACTACCGGAGGATCCTGCAATACCTCTCCTGGGCATATATCCAGAAGGTGTTCCAACTGGTAAGAAAGAAACATGGTCTACTATGTTCATAGAAGCCTTATTTTTAATAGCCAGAAGCTGGAAAGAACCCAGATGCCCCTCAACAGATGAATGGATAGAAAAAAATGTGGTACATTTACACAATAGAGCTACATTTACACTACTCAGCTATTAAAAAGAATGAATTTATGAAATTCGCAGGCAAATGGTTTGACCTGGAGGGCATCATCATGAGTGAGGTAACCCAATCACAAAAGAGCTCAAATGATATGTACTCACTGATAAGAAACTTAGAATACCCAAGATATAAGATACAATTTGCAAAACACATGAAACTCAAGAAGAAGGAAGACAAAATTGTGGACACTTTGCCCCTTCTTAGAATTGGGAACAAAACACCCATGGAAGGAGTTACAGATACAACGTTTGGAGCTGAGACAAAAGGATGGACCATCTAGGGACTACCATATCTGGGGATCCATCCCATAATCAGCCTCCAAACGCAGACACCATTGCATACACTAGCAAGATTTTGCTGAAAGGACCCTGATATAGCTGTCTCTTGTGAGACTATGCTGGGTCCTAGCAAACACAGAAGTGGATGCTCACAGTCAGCTATTGGATGGGTCACACGGCCCCCAATGGAGGAGCTAGAGAAAGTAACCAAGGAGCTAAAGGGATCTGCAACCCTATAGGTGGAACAACACTATGAACTAAGCAGTACCCCTAAACTCTTGACTCTAGCTGCATATGTATCAAAAGATGGGCTAGCAGGCCATAAGTGGAAAGAGGCCATGCAAACTTTATATGACTCAGTACAGGGGAACACCAGGGCCAAGAAGTGGGAGTGTGTGGGTAGGGGAGGGGGGAGGGTATGGGGGACTTTTGGGATAGCATTGGAAATGAAAATGAGGAAAATATCTAATTAAAAAAAAAGAAAGTAGTTAATTTAATGTGCTATTTATGGTGACGTAATTTGCATTTGGGTTAGAGTGAAAATTCAACTAATGCCACTGCCCTAGGACATGCTCAATAAATTAGTATTTTAGGGTAACTTCATTAACTTCTCCATAGTCTCCTTTTCTCTATTGTACAATATGAATAATAATGGCAATTCTATTGTCCCTAAAGTTTATTATACTGCCTGTTCTAAACATGCTTATAAAATACAAAACATCCATTTTCTTGTAATACTTATGTAATACTTATGTAGTTTCAATACTTAGTGTTGAGGAAGAAAGAGGGTGAATTATATATTTACATATGGGATATGAAATATCACTCACAGGCTTCCATTATGAATATTTTATTTCCAGTGATGCTTAGGCAGTTTGTGGAAACTTTAAGCAGTTAGACACAAAAGGATTCTCCTTGACTATTTTGTCCAGCACTGCTTTCTCTCTAGGATTCCTGTTTGCCATCAAGTAAACAAGCAAATATATTACAAGTTACCACTGTACAAGTGCCTATGGCAAATTGGTTATATATATACCTTCTAAAACCCTCATCCAAAATGAAAAACTCCCCTCTTTTTCAGTTGTTTTGAAAGGACTTCCATAACATAATTTTAAAGTAACTAAAATATAAGTACCTCAAAATACATGATAACATTGGTCAATAAAAAATTCATTTGTGGAAAAATAAAGGTACTATTAATGAAAATGTATCCTGACCCTTATTAAAATTAAGGGGATAGAGATTATGAAGAAATACTCATTATTTTCAGTGTGTGTTTAGCCCAGAATAGAAGGAACACATTGTCTAGTCAGGAGCCTCCAATCACCTCACTCCATCCTGAAGTAAAATGCATACATGTTTAAATGACAGTATACCACTATTAGTTATATTGTTTTAATTTAAGACAAGCCACAGGAATCACAAGTATTTTGCCATCTGACAGCTGTGTGCTAGCCTGTGGGAAATCAGCTTTTCATCAGATTCAAGCCATAAGTGAACAGATGGTCACACTAAAAAATGACCGTGTTGTTTATAAGTAATTGACATCCTTTCTGGTCAACTCATCTGAGAAACTAAGAACTGAATGAGAACTGAGAGTGAAATCTTCAAATACTGCAGGAAGAATTTGGTGGAAGAGAAATTATCACTAATGTGACTATTGAGACCAGGATCTTTAGAAAGTAAAGTTTGTTTGGAATAAGCACAAAATGAATTCATAGGTTATAACCATTTGATACTCACACAATTATTTAGAATATTTAGCAGTAATTATTGAAAAAGTAGGACTTTTTACTTATTGATTTTGTTACAGCTAAAAGAATTTCATTCATTCTACTTTAAGATTTATTTTATGTATGAGTAGTCTATCTGCATGTACACCTACATGCCAGAAGAGAGCATTACATCACACTATAGATGGTTGTGAGCCACCATGTGGTTGCTGGGGATTAAACTCAGGACCTCTGGAAAAAAAAAGTGTTCTCAACTGGTGAGCCATCTCTCCAGCCCCTCACTCCACTTTAGAAATCAGTTTATGATCAAGTATGGTCCATCCTCAGCTGTCAAATCCTAGGATAGTTACAATGAAGACACCATGCTTGACTATATATTGTTTCATCATATTCATTTTTAATAACTTACATTACAAATTCTCTAATTAGGAAAGTGCCACCTTCTTCCTAACTTCTTAGTATCTTCCTAAATGTACATTTTGTTCTTTAGCCAATATGGACTTCCTAGACACCACTTAAGAAGAAAGTATTCTGTGGCTCTGTAGAGAACACTAAATCAAATTCAGTGCGTAAATCTCTGTCATACCAATTTTGTATATGACCATATATCCCCCCAAAATATTTTAGTCTATATTCTACTTAGAATTTCCCCAGAACAAGGATTTTTTAAGATACCAATACAAGCAGTTAAATCACAACAAATAATTATAAAAACAAACCTCACATTACGCTCTGTAGAGCAACACTTTTATACTTCCCAGGTGAACTATTGCATACAAAAAACTTCTTAGAATTTACTATAATAAAGCACATCTTTATTAACATAAAATTATTTGTATCTTTTAATTTATACATATATAGTAATTGAAATTAATTTGAATTTATGACAAATTTGTTGATCTATTTTAATCATTTATATTTTAATCCCATATAATAGTTTTGAAAGGTGATCTCTTTATAGAAAAAAAATATTTGGTGAAATAACAGTTTAGAAAATCCTTTATAAAATGTTTCTGATTTCTCATTAACCTCAAAGTTATAAAAAATTATTTGTTAAATGCTTCATTCTTCTTTAAATTTATGATTTTCTGTTATCTTAATTGTCATAAAATATTAGGTCTCATTATTGTATTTTCTTTTTTCTGTTTTAATCTTTATATAATATTTGAAGTATAAGAACATGATTGATCCTCACTCAGTTTCTACAGCATCCTCCTGATTGCCATCCTCCCCCAACCTTAGTTTCTGGGTCTCTCTTTTAAAAGCAACCAAAAGAGAGAGAGAGAGAGAGAGAGAGAGAGAGAGAGAAGTTTCTGAAATTCTACCTCTCTTTTGAGAACTGATAGTACATTTTGTTATCCTGGATTTTTTTCTTTTTAGTTATATGTAACTAATTTTTAATTTTCTCAGCTTTTCTACAGGATTTTAAATAATAATTACTGAAATGGTATTTAATGAAAATTCCATATTTAAAAGGTAAAATGGGTACAAGTTTTAAAAATTATCATAAACATTGAGTTTAAATGCTCTTGTTCAAAAATCTCCTTCAGATAGATGTTGAATATATCTAACATGTGATGTAATTAATATGCATTTTTAAAACATTGATGTGTTAACAATATAAATAAAACCATTGCTTTCACTTAAATGAATTATAACTAAAATATAGCAAAAATGTACTTATGTGTTTTGTTATAGAAAATTATGTGATATATTAGGTATATCTTTATTTTTATAGTTTATAGGCAGTTATATCGCTGTGCCTAATGAAATTTTTATTACACAGGTTATAAAGCATCTTTCAGTTAGTTGGGCACGACTAACTGAAACCCTGAAAGGATAGCAGTGGAAACCTTGACTTTCAACATACTCTGTTCATTTATTTATTTATGATTCCACTGTGCATGTATCCCTATTTAAACTCTTAGACTCTATTCATGCTAGGAAAACTTAGCCAATTTGAATGCAATTTTGTATTGATTGCATGTTTCTGTAGTCATATAGACTAATTTAACTTAATTTTATTAACTTCCGTTCTGAGACATCTGCATTGAGACTTAATAAAAATTTCACTTGAATTTATTGTGTAATCTGTTAAGATTAACTATTCACAATTACAATAACAAACAATATTCTTAACCCTATAAGGTCCCTGGTTTTCTCCTATGAGTCAAGTAAGTCCATGTGCATAAAATGCTATAGCAACTGTTATGGGTTATTTTTGTTGTTGTCGTTGTTGGTTTTGTTTTGTTTGTGTGTGTGTGTCTGTGTGTGTTTTGTTTTGTTTTGTTTTGTTTTGTTTTGTTTTGTTTTGTTTTGTTTGAGACAGGGTTTCTCTGTAGCCCTGGCTGTCCTGGAACTCACTTTGTAGACCAGGTTGGCCTCGAACTCAGAAATCCACCTGCCTCTGCCTCCCAAGTGCTGGGAATAAAGGTGTGTGCTACCACACCCAGCAACCATTATGTTTTAATTATCACTTGAGTTTATCATGTTTTTAGATTTACATACATATGTTGGGGTACAGTTCTAGATTGGTTCCTTTTCTATTAAAATACTGGCAGAAATTTATAAGTTATTCAAGCCTTTTTTAATTTGTCACTAATTTAAGGACTCCATCCCAAAAAAATCTGATTACAGGCAAATTCTAAGGTTATTGGTTATTATACTTAATCTGTGATAAGGTCCTATTTTGGAAGACAGCTCAATTTTGTCACTGAACATGAACAAATTGAGCCAGTGCTCAATACAATTTTCAATACTCCTTTCCCACTTTGTGAATTTCTGAAGCATTTTTCTTTTGGGATAGAGACAGCTATTTACTCATCCTAACTTTTCTCATTTATTAGAAAATGAGATCAATTTTTAATACCCTCATCTTCCTCCCCACAATAATTTTAAAAATAACAGAATTGTACTTACTGAAACATACATGTTCAAACTGTGAAATAGTGCATATTTAAAGGGACTAGATTAAACACTGTCCTTAAATGCTCCTGCCCAAAACTTTCCTTTAAATACATATTCAAGAGATCTAACATGTAAAGTAACTCATATACATTATATTTTTAACTTTGATGTGTTAAATGTATAAAAACATTTCATTTGCAACAGTAAATTATTGATTAATAGTTTTGGGTATATATAAACAGAGATAGAAGTGGGCAATGTGTAAAAATAACTAACTAAGTTTTGAAGGCAAATATATGGAACTAGAAAATATTATCCTGAGTGAGGTAACTCAGATCCCAAAGACATTTATGGTATATATTCATTAATAAGTGGATATTAGCCAAAAAACAAACAAAACAAAACAAAACAAAACAAAACAACAAAAAAAAAAAAAACCAAAAACTTACAGAATACCTAAGATACAGCCCACAGAACTCAAAAAGGTCCACAGGACGAAGGGCTCACTTGACGATGCCTCAGTCCTACTTGGGAGGAAAAAGAAAGCAATCACAAGTGGGGAGGGAGGGAGGGACCAGGGAGGAAAAGTGGATAAGGCAGGAGGGGAACCTGATCTGGAATTGAATGAGGGACAAGGACTGAAGCTCTGAGGGCCAGTAGAAAGAATGGAAACAGGCAGCTTTGAGAGGTAGGAGGATGAGAGGACCCTCCAGAATGCATCAGAGACCTGGGAGGTGAAAAAAATATCAGTCCTCAAAGGAAAGGACTTTATATGAAATGCCCAACAGTAGAGAGAGGAAACTTATGGAGCCCACCTCCAGCAGGAAGACATGGCATCAACTGAGGGAGGAGGTTGCCATCCCACAGTCAAAACTTTGACCCATAATTTTTCCTGTCGAAAAGAACTATAAGGATGGATATGGAGAAGGTCCACCAACAGTCCCAAAGTAGGATCCATCTCAAGGGAAGGTCGCAACACCTGACACTATTACTGAGGCTATGGAGAGCTCACAAAAATAGACCTAACATGACCACATCCAACAAGCCACTGAAAGAGTCAGATACAGATATTTGCACCCAACCAAAGGACAGATACTGCTGACCCCTGTGGTTGAATTAGGGAAAGGCTGAAAGAAGCTGAGGAGGAGGGTGACCCTGTAGGAGGACCAGCAGTCTCAATTAACCTGGACCCCCAAGATCATTCAAACACTGGACAGACAAACAGGCATCATAGAGCAGCCGATATGAGGACCCCAACACATATACAGCAGAGGACTGCCCAGTCTCGTTTCAATCGGAGATGACACACCTAACCCTCAAGAGACTGGAGGCACCAGCACATTTAGAAGTGAAGTGGAGTGGGGCATAGGGAGTGGAGACATCCTAGTGGAGACAGGGGGTTGGGGAGGAAGTATGGGATGTGTAACAGTTGAAGGGTAGACCAGAGTGGGGGGAATAAATTCTGGAGTATAAATAAATAAATAAACAAATAAATAAATGTAAAATATATCATAGGTATGTGTAAAATTCTGAAAGAATTAACCATAGTATTACATTAAAAAGGAAATCCTCAAATAGTCAAATAATAAAAATTATAATTTAAAGACAGCCATTTGGTGCCAATTTTTAAAACTGGGACTCATTTTGGTTGTGATTCTTGCTTAACCCAGTTAAGAAAAAGCAAAAACAAAAACAAAACAAAAAAAAAATAAAACAGATCAAAAGAAACAAACAGAAAACAGGTAATGCTAAATTCAAATATATCTTCTGACTCTGTCTTGCTTTACAAAGAATGGTGTTTACAGGGAAGATGAGGGAAATAAAAACTGACATCAAAACCTTTAAGAGATAATTCAAAATTAGAAAAAATGTCTATTACAAAATAAACATCATTCAATGATGAAGTGATCATGAAGTATTTAAATATGA
Source organism: Mus musculus (assembly GCF_000001635.26). Taxonomy (NCBI): domain Eukaryota; kingdom Metazoa; phylum Chordata; class Mammalia; order Rodentia; family Muridae; genus Mus; species Mus musculus. The sequence goes on along the minus strand of NC_000080.6, from coordinate 83,325,605 downwards.
TTAATTTTATTTGAATTGACAATTGTAACATATATTTATATAAATATATCACAGATTATTCTATATTCTGTTCATTATCAGACCCTTGTTCTGAGAACAGCAAACTTCTGAAGTATAATAGCACGTCCTCTCTTATAAATCGTAACTCCAACCCCGCCCATGGCAAAGGGCAACTCACATTTTACAGAGATGATTTGTTGTTAAAAACTGTTATCTGTGTACAGCTGCTTTCCATGTGAGGCATTCATAGGACCACTTCATCCAAATGTATTCACAGATATTCAGGAACTAATGACAATGCATGTAGACTGAAATTTATTTCTTTTTTAATATTTCCAGAAATTACTATCCTATTTCCCATAGAAAATTCCTAGCTCTGATGCTTTCTATCAGATCACTTGGTCTTTAATGAGATACAGCACTTTAATGTCAATGTAACTTGATTGGCACACTCTACATGATTAAATAAAGCACAATCCAGGGTTTGTACTGTCTCTTTTCCATTGTAGGAGAAACTGCTCCTATAATTTTTCCTTATTCTTGGTAATGGAATGTTACCTTATAAATTTAGTAGCTCCTGAGAAGGAATAATTTCTTTTTTAAGTATACATTTTTGGAGTGCAGGCATAAGCTCTGATCCTTAAATTCTTACAAATAGATTATTACTATTAAAATAAATTCTAACATCCTGTGAATCCTGGATCACTGATGTATTTATAAGCTTGGCCTCTTTCCATATCGTACAATAACGTCTGAATCTTACATTTCTGTTATCTATTTATTTTATTCATTACTAGTATCTCTTATTTTTCGTTACTAGTGTGTATTTCCATGAATGTGGTGTGAGTGTGTGTGTGTGTGTGTGTGTGTGTGCGCGCACGCTTGTCCACTTATAGTACATGCATGAATATCAGAAAACAAGTTTACAAACAGTTCTTTTATTGTACTTTGGTTTTCAGGATTTCAACAGTAAACATTTTACTTTTCATTTTCCCTTTCCTTTCCTCCCTCCATACAGTCATATAATCTTATTTTATTTCATTAATTGATTCATTTATTCACTTACATACTGATTGTGGCTCCCTCCCTCTTCCTTGGCCCACTCTTAAAGAATCTCTTCCCCTAACATTATATTGCCCTGTCCTGAGATATCTAATTGTAGCAGGTCTAAGTCATCCATTTCCACTGAGGCACAGTCCATACTAATATTTCTTTTCAAATTTGTCTCTCTCTTGAAGCCAATGGTGTTTTTGCATGTTTATCTGATGTTCCAACTCCAAGAATAAGAGACTTAAGCAGTTTATGAATGGTGTGTAATTGTATTTGTTGTTAATTTTATTATAACAAAATAACTTTATATTTCCTTCAGATCACAATGGCAATTTAATTTAATACTACTTTATGTGGTAGATATAGTAAACCACTTTTATTTCTTAAAATGTCGTTTTTCATTGAATTTTACAGCATCTTTTACATCTCCAATATCTCCCTTAAACTCCAAAAAATGCCAAATTTCTTGATGACTGTCTGAAATTTACAATAAAATAAATCAAAAAGAAATAATACATTGAATTGAATGTGGTTGTTTCACCAAAAGGACATATTGTATTTTAATAAATAATATTAATGAGAATCATTAGAGTGCTGTATTATTCTATTTTTTGTTAATATAATCCAATATTAGATGCTGGGTTCTTTCAAGAAGTATAACTTCATAATACAACACTCTAGGGTCAATTCCATGGCATTGCAATAAGTTTCCTTCTGATGATTATTTGACAGTTGGTGACATCTCAATATCCAGACAGCCTACACGTAAGAAAGGAAATTGAGCCTAGCTTTCAACTTCTGAATGTTCTTCTGGGAGTCCTCACAGTGGGTGTAGGAGTGGGAGTGTCCCTGTCTCCATTGCCTGCTGTCGGTACCCTTTTATTCTTACTGAATTTCCTCTTCCTACTTTTATATGAAGGTGTATATTTAATTTTATTATAACTTGCTATGTTGTGTTGGGTTGATATCTCTGGGAGTACTGTTCTTTCTGACGAGAAGTAGAGGAGAAGTGGATCTTTGGGAGAGGAGAGATGGGGGTGGGTGAGGAACTAGGAATAGTGAAGGAAGGGAAAACTTCAGTTTGGATGTAATATAGGAAATAAAATATAAATATTTTTTAATTTTCAAAAAGAATACAGAAGTTTGTATATCCAGTGGTCACATCTTCTCTCCTCTGCCCTTCCATTTAAAGTTTGTGCCAACAAATTATCAACATATAGTTACAAGACTATAATTACTTGTAAACTAATATGGGGTCACAAAAAAAAACCATAGAAAGCTAGCTGATATGTTTCTATTACAGGGACTTTATCTACAATGTTTTTCTGAAAAAAGGGCTACAGGCTTCTAGATGTTTCCAACTATGCTCTTCTGTTATTTAATCTATTTGAACAAGTCTAGATCATAACATTTATAAGGAAAGAGTGCTCAACTACAATGTTCTTAACAATTATAGAGTGGTCATGAGAAGAACACTGTTAAAAATTGGTAGTGAATGTCCTATTTATTGAGTCTTTACCAAGAAAAGCAAAGAAAATGAAGTATAAATGCAATAGCTCCTTATACCTCCTGCCTTAACTTCCTAGTGCGTCAAATAATATACATTAAGTTTTCATTTCTTTTATAATTGGACAATGTATTATCTTGATGTTATTATGGTCAATAATTGATTTAGGATGTATAAAAACTGCATCATACTAGACATGGCAAAATATTGCTTGTTTTCAAAAAGCTTAGCATACAATAAAATATATTCATCACAGACAAAAAATAAAATAAAATAAAATAAAATAAAATAAAATAAATGTTATTTTATCCTTAGACAACAAATTGTGCAGATTTCTTGGCGTATCTTAAAAGGAAAACTTATGAAATGAAATACCTAAACAAATTGGTAGTTGTCATTCTTTCCCTTGAACAAGTACAATAGTGTGAAGATAAAATATTTTTAAAAACAAATCTTATGATCCAAATGTAAAGAGATAGGATACTTTGGCAGCAACATGGATGAATTGAAACATCCAGTGTTCATTCCAGTCTTAAAGAAAATAGTCACTCAGTTCCACTGTCTGAAACAGTTGTAAGTCTCACCAAAAAGATTCACAGAAGTAATCTTATGATTTAAAGATAATTGAAAGAAAAGGGATTTGTGAAAGAAATTTCTATGAACTGGTATCTATATTCTTCGAACATGGGAACTCTGGATAGCAATTAAACTACTATGTAAACTTCTCAGACTTCAGTTTCTATCCCTTTGCTCATTCCAATATAAATTTAAATAAATATTATCCATTATCAAATATTATTTATATCACTTTGAAGGAGATCTAGAATAAACTATTTCATTGTACAAAATAACCCACAACTAATGCAATACCTGTTATTTTTCTTGACATTGAATTATATTTTATTTAATTATGGCCATATTTTTTTATCTCTTACCTCATACATATTACATAGCAAATGATCTGTAAATGGCAGTCTATACGAAAAATTTGATGTTACATTTGGTGATTTCTGTATGCTTGGCTGAGAGAGTAGTACTATTAGATAGCACTACCTTGTAGGTATGGCCTTCTAGGAAGAAGTGTGTCATTATTGGCTTTGTATTTAAGACCCTTATCCTAGCTGCTTGGTAGCCATTCTTCTAGAAGCCTTCGGATGAAAATGTAGAACTCTCAGCTTCTCCTGCACCATGCCTGCATGTATGATGTCCAACTCGTGCCTTGATGATAATGGACTGAACTTCTGAACCTGTAAACTAGCCACAGATAAATATTGTTCTTCTATGCCCCAGTACAGGGGAATGTCAGGTCCAGGAAGTGGGAGTGGGTGGTTTGGGGAGCAGGGCAAAGTTAAAGTATAGGGGACTTTCAGGACAGCATTTGAAATGTAAATGGAGAAAATATCTAATAAAAAAAGTTGCCTTAGTCATGGTGTCTATTCACAACAATAAAACCATAAGACATCAGTTGAGCTAAGAAATTAGTTTTAAATATAAAACAACTAAAAATTGTGTTGTCTCTTCTGTGGAAAAGGATCTGTTATGAGTTAGTTTGTCTATATTTATTCACGTAACTGCATGCTTCTAAGTTTTGTTTTTTCATATGAATTCTTGTTATGCTGTTCTTTGTTTGTGTGTTTAAAGTAATATATAAAATTCAAGGCATTATATTACCTGTGCTTTCTGGAATATTTTGATTCAAATTTTAAATCATCTAGATACATTTTTTATTCCAGAACCTGCAATGTTGAATAGTTCATAAAACGTTAGCAATTTTCTTATATTAGATGGTCAATAGTCTAAAATTGAAAGTATTAGTGATTGAAAATTTCATTTTCAGTTCTTAACTCCAAGACTTAATAAATTATGTATTTTAATAAATTATTGGGTAGGATCATCCTTGAAGTTATTGCTGAGTATCTTGTACGAACACAGATCAACTAATTAGGAAGTGTAAAAGTATTACTCCCAGCAGGTTCTATGGGTTTATGCCAAGGCGTGTTTTCCATCCTAGAGAGGCTATCTAAAGAAACATCCATCAAACAATTCCCTAAAGGGCTAGGATTAGCCAAATCCTATTCTATTGATGTGGTGTATGGATTTGTTGCAGTGCCAGCTGTATTCCAAGATCATGGGACAAGCTTAATGTTAGTGACAGTTATGGACCATGCCAGTTGTTTGTACGCTAAGACATTGGAATTGCCTAGCTTTGCTTAATAAAAGGCAAACTATTCACATTAGGAAAGTTTCTAAAACTTTGGCCAAAATCAAGTTACAAATTATTTTGTTTGGATCAAAACTATAATAGATAACGTATACTACTTAATGTTTAAAAACATCTTGGTTGATAAACTGATTTAAAATATATACAATAATGTGAAATATTCAATGATAATTATTAAATTATTCATTGAAAATAATGATTTTGATTAAGATAATGTCCATAACCTGGAAAAAATTTTAAATTTTACTCATATAAAGACTGTTATAACTATTTGAAGTTCTGAAACACTGTATTAGCCTTAGGAAAAGCCTGATACACTTGGGTCAATGTTCCCTAAATGTATAGCCTCTTAACACTTACTGACTGCGATTTGATCTCTATCTTCACGCTCTTGCTTTAGCTTAAAATATTTCACACTAATAAAATATTTCACACTAATATAGCATGGTAAAATATGAATATTTAATCCAACTTGTGCCTTTAAGAATGGCATTGCAGTTCATCCTGATTAGGGCACACACTGTCACATACCATGCTGCAGCATGTTTCATCTTTTAACATGTATATATTATAGCATGTACTAAGTGTATCATCTATAAACATGTATGTTATAACATGTGTCATAAACACTTTATTACTTGTTTCAATAAATCCAACTGTGTTGATATAGCACATATTTTTATTGATGGCATTCATAGTGCATCAAACGTTTTACTATACTAAGTAGCCCTACGTGTACCTACGTGAATATACTTTTGATTAAATTCTTAATTTTAGTTTAGGTAGATATACAAAAGTAAAAAACAATGTGAAGTCAAATACAAAACTACTATATATAATTCACAAAACACAAAACTCTTACAATATGAGGTGATTATATTTCCAGCAATAGTGTGTAAGGTACAATTATAGAATTATACAGGTAAATTTGGTATGGCATCAGAAGGCAAACTAGGATATGGACTAAGTCAAAGTAGTCTTAACATGATAACAAGTACATTTTTTATAGATAACAAACTTCTTATGATATTATATAATTCAGAGTAATATACATGGATATATTTTCTGTCATTGAAATTTTAATATAAATTATATTTTCCATTATTTATCATAACTCATTGCCATGAGTTGATTAGGACTCAGAAAGAGAATACTTCCTTGTATATATTTTTAAAATATGTCATTCTAATTTTTCTCATTAAACTGTCAAATATGAGCACTAGAATTATATGTGAGCTATTCGTTATTTTAGTTTATAATATATGAAATATTAATATTACATACTATATCTCCAGTTTGATCATGCTTATTCACTAGAATATATCAGAGTACTATTTTTTAAATATTGATTTGAATTATCACTACTTTCCTCAGAGTTATTGAGATTGTTTATTACATGGTGTTGAAATGTATATATCGGCACACATCATCTCAATCTAAGATATGGAACTAATGATAACAACAAGGACATCATCAACACCACCATCAACAACAACAATGTCAACAGTAAGAACAATAACAACATAGTATCCCATCCATGTCTACCTTGATGAATCAGTGAGTATTTTGGGGAAACTTAATGAAGCATAAGCAAATGATAGGCAGTTGCATCACTATGAAGTTCATAAAAGTTGTATATATAGAGCTTTCTGCACATTGGTATTGTTGATGACTACAAATTTTCTTTCATTGTAATTAGTACTATTTTCCCTAATTTTCTGTAATATATAGGTGATCAGTTATCAGTTATCTTCAAAGCTAGAGGAGAGACTAGATGCCTAACTCCACTCATAATACTGATTCTCAGAATGACATTTCCATGAGTTTCTGGCATGATATCTCAAGAGCTTTGAGTTCCTATGTGTAATTTCCCTGATCTGCTTGGAAAACAAGATTTTTGTAGTGGTCTATAGCTCTGGATCTTACAATCTTTCTACCCCCTCCTCCACAATCTTTCCTTTGCTTTGGAAAGAGGAAAGTAATATATGTGTTATACTTACAGTTGAACATTCGATTTTATTAATCTCTGGGACATGACCAGCTGAGGGTTTTAGCTTCAATAACCATCTGTTGAAGAAAGCCCCTCTTTTTTTTTCTTATTATTGTTGAGACATGAACTAAATTGTGAGTATAACAGCAACTTGTTAATAATCAGTTTATTATGGTGACCACTTACTCAAATAATTGCAAGAAATTCTTACTTGGGAATTACAGTGTAGCCAGTTTCTCTGTCATAATTACTGTGTAAGATAAGGGTTTTATTTTGTCAAGCAGGACTTAATACCAGTGTGAAATGTTTGATTTCTCCTTGATGCTCCACTGTTGCAGCAGAGGACATATCTTGCCAGACTCCTTATTGTTATATTATTAGAGCTCACAGGTGGGTAAAAGTGATCATCTTTCTTTTCCACTGATAGAATTCTAGCCTAGCACCTCCCAGGACTGTGAAACCTCCCCAGTAGGAATGAGCTTCCAAGTGAGTACTGACTTGTGTTTCAAAATGTGGTGCTATCTTGGAGTCTAAATATCAAGTACTAGACAGTAGTCTTAATACAAGCAATAGTTTGCTATGTTTAGGAGGTTTGTGGGAACTTATTTACAAACAACTTCAAAGAAGTAAGATCCATAACAGGTTAATTCCACTTAAACTCTTTATGTGTGTATGTGTATTTATATATTTTAGAAAGCATATACAGCAGTGATTACCCTATTTTTATTTTATTTCTGTGTCAGTTATCCTGTTCCCTACTCTACCTGACCATTCAATTTTCCAATCCCATTCATCTTTTTTTACAGTTATATTCCTCTACTTTACTTATAGCATTGCATTCTATTTATTTCCCGTTGAAAGCATCCTACCACCACCCTCATGACCCTTTAACAACTTTCAAGACCTCTATCAATATTCCACACATCCACATATAACAAGAAGAATCAAAGATAACAATGAATAGAAAAAAATATGACTTTTGTCTTTCTATATCTGGATTGTTCCACTGAGAGATTATTTTCAGATCGACCCAGTTAGTTAAAAATTACATGGTTTCATTTTTCTTAACTACTGTGTAATACTCTATTAATTTTTTGGTTGGAGTTGTTTTGGCTATTTGGAGATCTTTTTATTTACAGATGAAATTTGCAATTTTATCCAATTTCCTTAAAGAAATGCATCAAATTTGCCCTAGGATTGTTTTAAATCCATGGATTGCCTTTGGAAAGATGGCCATTTTTATTGTTAGCTAAACTAATCCACAGGTATGAGAGGTTTTCCGATCTAGTATCTTCTAATATTTTTTGTAACTATCTCAGCCACCTAATTGGTCTATTCTTTCATCCCCTTGGTTATGTTTATTAAAAAAGATTTGGGTAGTACATTGTGTAAATGTACCACATTCTCTGTATCCATTCCGCTGTTGAGGGACATCTGGGTTCTTTCCATATTCTGGTTATTATAAATAAGGTTGCTATGAACATAGTGGAGCATGTGTTCTTATTACCAGTTTGAACATCTTCTGGATATATGCTCAGGAGAGGTATTGCTGGACCCTCCGGTAGTACTATGTCTAATTTTCTGAGGAACCACCAGACTGATTTACAGAGTGGTTATACCAGCTTGCAATCCTACCAACAATGGAGGAGTGTTCCTCTTTCTTTACATCCTTGCCAGCATCTGCCGTCACATGAATTTTTTATCTTAGCCATTCTGACTGGTGTGAGGTGGAATCTCAGGGTTGTTTTGATTTTCTTTTCCCTGATGATTAAGGATGCTGAACATTTTTTCAAGTGCTTCTCAGCCATTCGATATTCCTCAGTTGAGAATATTTGTTTAGCTCTGTGCCCCATTTTTTAATGAGGTTATTTGTTTTTTGGAGTCCATCTTCTTGAGTTATTCATATATATTGGATATTAGTCCCCTATCTGATTTAGGATTAGTAAAGATCCTTTCCCAATCTGTTGGTGGCCTTTTTGTCTTATTGACAGTATCTTTTGCCTTACAGAAGATTAAAAACAATGAATTTATGAAATTCCTAGGCAAATGGATGGATCTGGGGAGTATCATCCAGAGTGAGGTAACCCAATCACAAAAGCACTCACATGATATGCACTCACTGATTAGTGGATTTTAGCCCAGAAACTTATAATACCCAAGATACAATTTGCAAAACACATGAAACCCAAGAATAAGGAAGAGCAAAGTGTGGACATTTCGCCCCTTCTTAGAATTGGGAACACAACTCCCATGGAAGGAGTTACAGAGACAAAGTTTGGAGTTGAGACAAAAGGATGGACCATCCAGAGACTGCCCTACCCAGGGTTCCATCCTATAATCAGGCACCAAACCCAGACACTATTGCATATGCCCGGAAGATTTTGCTGAAAGGACCCTGATATAGCTGTCTCTTTTGAGGTTATGCCAGTGCCTGGCAAACACACAAATGGATGATCACAGTCAGCTGTTAGATTAAACAGATGACCCCCCCCCCAAAGGAGGAGCTAGAGAAAGTACCTAAGGAGCTGAAGGGGTCTGCAACCCTATAGGTTGAACAACAATATGAACTAACCAGTACCCCAAGAGATCGTGTCTCTAGCTGCATATGTAGCAGAAGATGGCCTAGTCGGCCATCACCGGGAAGAGAGGTCCCTTGGTCTTGCAAAGTTTATATACCCTAGTAGAGGAGAAACACCAGGGTCAAGAAGTGGGAGTAGGTGGGTAGTGGAGCAGAGCAGGAGTGGGGAGGGTATAGGGGACTTTCAGGATAGCATTTGAAATGTAAGTGACATGAATACCTAATAAAATATTGGAGAAAAAATGGATTTGGGGAATACTGTGAGAAGAATTATTTTTCTGGTTTCATTTTGGGATATTTGCTATATGTCTATAGAAGGCAACTAATTCCTCTGTGTTAGTTTCATAGGCTATTAATTTCCTGAGAATAGACTTAAATAATATAAAGGCAAACATATGGTATAAATGGACAAATTCAAATAAAATTACTCTGAACCCAGATTCCATAGTATATAAGTAAGCTACTTTTGAAGAAGAATTTTTTGTTTTATTAAGAGAACAGAAACAACAAAAAGGCCAGAGTATTTTAAGAAAAATAATTCGGACATGATGCCTACATATTTTGGTTGGTTGATTTTCATGCATATCAAACTTTCCTCTACATACAAGTCAAGATCACTTGTGTAGATCTCAGACACCAGTTAATAAGACATTGAAATTTAAAACAACTATTTTATACAGAAAATCATCCCATATTGTAAAACTAACTCGAAGGATGATTTTTATTTTCCCTAATAAATTGAAATTTATAGGCATAAGTAAAATATAATCAAAGCAAATTGATCTTCTTCTTAATTTTATTAACTGTCAGTTTCATTTTTGTAGCTGAGCTTCTTCAGTAACTTCTGTCTTCACTGTATCCATATTACTCTCCAAGTTGTAAACTTCAGAATTCAGTGACTCTAAAGGAACTATATGTTCTGACTTTGCCTAATATACAAACTGAAATTATCATTGACATTAAAATCATTCTCATTTAATGAATCATATAAGTATAAAATTTCTTATTATAGGCTCTCAAGTAAAATCTATTCAGTTATAAATTAAACAACCAATTGTCATCTTAAAGCTCTCCTACAATTACCATTAAAGAAATTTCATCATAGAAATGTCATGAACTCTACTGTTTATAAGGTTTTAGAAAATATATGGCGTTATAATTACTTAATATAACCTGTGTTTGAATCTAAACCATAAAATATGCTTCAGTTCAAAATTGAAAATGAGAATAAGTTATTATGATGAATTCATTTAATAATTAATCTGCAAGCCTAAATGAAATCTAATGAATATTAAACTATACAATTAATTTTCTGTTTTCAGGAAATAAAATGTATTATTTATATTTTTACCTATTTAAGTCATTTTCCAATGGTATAATTTGCTGATAAAGTAAACTGAAATTACATAGTTAAAATGAGCATAGTTTACAAAACAATATTAAATATTGTATCATTTCTTTAATATGCAGAATGTGAACTACATATTCTCCTGATAACCATGGTCTTGAAAGTTGTCCTTTCTAGCTCCTCTGGTTTTGTACCAAAAATTTTGAGAAACACTTGAACTAATACTATCCACAGAGTATTGTCATTTGATTTACAGTCTACATTGTCTCCAATAATTGTTCTTACTAGTGATTGTTTAGTTAAGTGAATTGTTAACAGTTAATACCTACTTCCCATGTATATATTTTTGGAATAACATTATGAGAAAAACAATATTTAGATACTAAGCATAAACTCTTCTTTTAAGTGATTCCTTTTCTACATGACCAATTTCTATATGTTCTTACTATCAGTCTAAGCTATACTAAGTCCTATCTGTTTGAGCTCAGTCACCTCTCTTTGTGAGTTCATATGACACTATCCTTTTGTCACTTAAGAATATTCAAAATAAAAATTATCATCCTTACTTATCCATTTCTTCAACTTTTCCTATTATAGGATCCTACATAAAACATGAATATTTTTCAGTCTACAAATTTTCCTAGGAGTTTAATGTTTAGCATACTCTTCTTACTATATCGTCAAAAAGAAATATATTTCAAAAGTAAATAAGTTAGAAAGAAAACAGTAATGCAATGTAGAATATGTAATATAGTAAAAAGATCTACTTTAATATATAATATGTGATGTGTTTTAGAGAAAGTTTCATGGACTGTCGAGAAAAGAGCATATTCCACAACTAATTCAATAATAATTGAATTATCATTTTTCAGTTATCTCTTAATTCTATTAAGGCTATAATGAAGTTTTAGTATGAAGTTTGATTAATTCTCATCTAGATGAACTATCTCATTGTAAGAATGTGCTATGATGATCTTTCATCATTGTTTTATTGAAATCTATTGGCTCCATTATATTCAGTAGGGTTTGCAATATGAAATGGGTTATATCAGTGATTGGTGTATATATATTTATAGTTCTATGTGTTCTTGATGAGTAATTATTTCAATTAATATGTTGTAACTTCATTTTCTAATTCATTTCGATTTAATGTCTACTTTGTCAGATATGAGAAGAGCTGCTCCTTGCTTTCAGCTTCTGCCTGCTTGGCCTAACTTTCCCATTCTTTAATGTTTGGTATATTTGGTTTTCCACCATTAAGATGCATTTCTCACACACAAAAATGTTTTAGATAATGATTTTACTATTGCTATTTAATAAAACATTAATCAAATAGAAGAAAAGAATTAGAACCAATTCTTGAGGCAAAAATATCACCTGGAATTAGAGAAATCCATGTCTTTAATTTGGGTATGAAGGTATAAATGTTATAGACATAACCATCAGCTGTTGGCCTGATCCAGAGAACTGATCTAATACCACCACAGTCGTCATCTGCCTTCAAGTAGAAATTAATGACAAATTTGCTAACTAAATATCTCTTCAAAATGTATTCTAAGTCTTTACAATTTTATGCATGTATTACCCCTCATCACAGAATTTTCGTTTTGCAGTGGACTTCGGTTAATACAGAGATTTACAACTAATCAAAGTGCAAGGAAAAAGTCGCTGTGGTACCAGAGGGAATAATTGTGAACACTTATCCCATCAAGACTTAAAAATTATTACAGAAAATTGAGTGAAAACGTTGCAAGAGTCAGACAATTACACCTCACACCTAAACTCAGAACAGCTAAGGTTGCCCATATAAGACTTGAGGAACATTAGGCCAGCAAAAATTCCAGCATAAATGAAGAAGTACACATGAGGTTCAGATTTCACTTAATGTTCTTGTGCAAATTTGCATGTTGGCAGCATTAAGAACTTATTTAAGAGAATATTTAAAACATAGAAGAGGTTTTAATGGAGTGTTCTGGTCAAGTTAGATGGGGAGATTTAGAGCAAAAGATGATCAAAATACAGTGTCTTTAAAAAAAGAAATAATTAAAGGCCAATATTAATCATGAAATTATTGGGTTTTAAATAATTTTTTTTCTTTTGCATTGATGGGAACTAATGAAATAGGAGAAAAAACTAAAATAATTTCTTCAGTTTTACAGTATCTCTTTAGTCTAAAGAATATAAAAAACAACTTTTAATTTAAGAAAAATAAAGGCATGTCAATAATTTATACAGTCATTATTTAAAAATAGTAGAATATATAGTGTTAAATCATCTTGGAAGAAATAGTTGAAAGAATCTATAGCTTGAAACTGTGAGTGTGGGTAACTACAGGGGAATCATAATAACTCAGAAAAGCAGGACACATAATAACTCAGAAAAGCAGGACAACAATGCATATTATTTGCACACACTAGAAAAAAAAATTACATAATGGAAAGTGCACATCTAGGTCCATGTTGTTGTTGTTGTTGTTGAGGAGGAGGAGGAGGAGGAGCTATTGGTAATTTAAAGCTTCTAGGAGAGGAAAGTTAGTTTTCTTTAAGGATGTAACTGCAGCTTATGGATTTTGTGTCAGTGGATGGCCACATATCCAAGAGTAAATAGACACATAAATTGAACACAATAGGTTAAAATACATGGGGAATAGAAAGTAGGGTATGTATGGAAGGGGACATGGATTAGATAGGCATTGGAGAAGGGGTGCTTATTATTAAACTATAATGTATGGGATTCTCAAAACTTAATAAAATATTTTAACCCCCAAAGACATCTGTGGTGTATGGATAGGTTTGGCTCACCTAGACTCATGTGTTTGAATGCTTGATGTATGGGGAGTGACACTATTAGGAGGTATGGCCATGTTAGAGGAAGCATATCACTGTGAATATGAGCTTTGAGGTTTCCTAGTGCTCAAACTCTATTTACTATTGAACAATTCCCAGTTGCTGCCTCAGGATATAGAACTGTTGGTTCCTTCAGCACCAAGTCTGCCTGCAAGATGCTGTGCTTCCCACAACGTTGATAATGGACTAAACATTTAAAACTGTAAGCTACACCAATTAAATGTTAGCCTTTATAAGAGTTGCTAGGCTGTGGTGTCTCTTTACAGCAGTAAAACTCTAACTAAAATCTTTCTAGATTTAGTTTAAAATATTATAATAATGTAAGATTCAAGGAATAGTAACGTCTTTGCAGTGGTATTAAATCAAAATGGTTTGAGATACTAATGCAAAAGAGAGAACATAGTGTGCTTATTTATATAACACCTATAAAATCTGCACATTTTAACAGTAGATAACATAGAGCATAGCATTAAATACCACACATTAAGACACACAAAAAAAGCATGGATGTTGTCAGGGTATATCTTACTGGGAAGTAGAAGGGTTTCAGTGGGAGAATGAAGGGGTAAAAAATTGCTATTATCAAATAATATTTTCATGTATGTGTGAATATGTGTTTATATATGTGTGTTTGTATATGTGTGTAGCAGATATGTTTAAAAATGGATAATAAAGAAATAAATGTTCAAAGTATTTTCCTTACTGATACTCTTCCAAAATAAATAATAAACCATAGCAAAAATATGAATATTTTAACTACAAAGATACACAATTTATCTTGATCTTTATTTTAGAATTAAATGATAGAAATGTGATAACTCATGTGCATTCTGCATTCAAGTGTCCACATGAAGCTCTTTACTTTCATAAAAACAACAGCATGCTAGCAAACATATAAAGTCAATCTTAATGTATTTTGCTATAACAAAACCTTTGAAAAGTGCTAGAATTTGTCATTCAGTCTCTGGTAAGCAATGTGATCTGGAAAATGCTGTTGAAATGTCTGCTGAATTTCTAACGTCTGCAACTATTTCTTTCACATAATTAGTCTCTACATTATTGCTGGGTTGCTTCAGTTTTAATCAGCCACAATAATGTTGATGGCAACAAAAATTACTGCTTTATTTTCTAATGTTCTACAAAATAGCTGTCTCATAAAATGAAATTGTTTGTAGGCTATTTAAACATTAAATATAACTCTCATCTCTCACCAAATAAACATGGAAAAATTATAATAATGATTATCCATTACTGTAATTTAACTTATATGTTTTAGGTTGAGTCTAAGGTTCCGTTTAGGGTGGAGATTCTCTTTTATGCTTGTTTTCTTTTCCTTGTTATTTTTACCCTTACATTTAAAAGAGGATGTTATTTATACGATATATTTTTAATCATGTATAAGTGTTGTCTGCATGTATGTATGTCCATGTGTGTGCTGGTGCCTATAGAAGTAAGAAGAGGGTATAGGATCTTCTAGAATTGAGGTACAGGTGGTTGCAAACAACCTTATGTGACATCTGGAACTAGAATGGGCATTTTGGAAGAACAGAACATTATATTAAACTCAGAATCGCATTTCTATGCTAGCCATGTGCTATTTTTAAGTGACATAAGAGTATATGCATGTATGCATATAACATCATATTTTGTTTTATACACACACTAGAAAAACTTAAATAAAATATAAAATACCTTTTACTTGCATTTTATTCTATACTATTTTACTTATATACCTATTGCTAGTACATTTCAAGATCATATCAACTGAATTCACTACAAGCTTGTTAAAACTACATCTCCCATCTAAATAAAATAAAAAAGAGCCATGATCACTACCACTCTGATTCAGACTCAGGCCAGTCTGTAGTTCTTACAATTCTATTATTCTTTTGACTCCAACTCAAAATAAGCAAAACAATCTAATTGCAAAAGAGAACAAATTTTTAAAGAGAACATTATATTATTTAACATGCTTCTATAACATTTTAATAATCTCATGCTTTATAGGGCCTTTGATTTATATACTTACACATATCAGTTCATAAGACTTCTGGGGACATCTGAGACATGTTTCTCTAGATCACTAATTGTATTTCACAATAAAAATTGTGTAGTTTAGATGCTGTAAACTAATTAGGTAGGCTTTCTGCTTCTGTTAATATGCTTCAAGGATGCATGGCACTTTTTAGTACTATTTTGCAACTTCTTGTTAATCTATAATTATTTCCAAATTTAAAGTTTAAAAATGGATGAAGCTATCATAATTATTACAGCTGCATGTCATAGGATGGGATACTCTTTTTATATATTTCTTAAAATTTATTTTACACTCATGTAGCAGTTTACCCCTCCCTCATCCCATCAAGTGCCCTCTACAAACTTTCCTTCTTCAAATTACTCCTCCTCTATTTCTCTTCAGAAAAGGACAGGTCTCCCAAGAATTATCAAGAAAATCTGGCATATAAACTTGTAATAAGACTAGGCACCTCCCCTGATATTAAAACTAAACAAGGTAATCTATTAGGAGGGGGATCTAAAGTAGTCATAAGAGTCAGAGAAAAACCATGCTCCAACTGTTAAGAGAGTAAGATCAAGCTACACAAAAATAACATGTGGGTATTACAACCAAGGTCCTTCCCTTTGAACCGTGCTATTCTCTCAATGCCCAGATCTCTAGTACATTTTAAAGGGTTCCTCTACCTACCACCTACCAAGGTTGCATATTTACATTCATACTGCTGGTCCACCATGCTTCAATCCTGCCCTGCCCCCATACCTGATCATGTTCCCATTTTCCCTTACCTCTCTGTCTCCCTCTCCCACTCATTTCTCTCCACTCTGCCCTCTGCATTCTTCTCCCTCCTAAGTGAGATTGAAGCATACTCATTTAGCCCCCTGGGCTTGTTAACTTTCTTGAGTTCTGTGGACTGTATCCTGAGTATTCTTTTCTTTTTTGGCTACTATTCACTTATTAGTGAGTACATACCACACATGTTCTTTTGTGTCTGACATACCTCACTCAGGGTGGTATTTTCTAGCTCAATCCACTTGCCTTCAAAACTGATGTCCTCCTTCTTAATCTCTGGATAGTATTCCATTGTGTAAATGAGCAACATTTTCTATATGCATTCTGTATGTATGTGGGACATCAGGGTTGTTTCTAGCTGCTGGCTATCACAAATAAGGGTGCTATGAATATGGAGCATTTGCTCTTGTGGAATACAAGGGCATCTTTTGGGTATATCCTCAGGAGTGGTATAGCTGGGTCTTCAGGTAGATTTATTTCCAATTTTCTGAGAAACATCCATATTGATTTCCAGAGGGTTGTACCAGTTTGCAATCCCATCAGAATGCCCACTCGCCCTGTATATAGACAGTATAGTACTCAAAATTTTAGACTGAGCAATATAACAACAAAGGGAAATCAAGGTGACACAAATTGGCAAAGAAGAACTCAAGATCTCACTATTTGCAGATATGATAATGTACATAAGTAACCCCCCTAATTCTACCAGATAATGTCTACAGCTAAGCAAAGTGGCTGGATATAAAATTAACTCAAACAAATCAGTAACCTTCATTTATACAAAGGATAAACAGGTTGAGAAAGAAATTGGGAGACTACATCTTTCACAATAGTCACAAATAATATAAAATATCTTGGGGTAACTATCAAAACATGGAAAGGAACTGTATGACAAAAAGTTCAAGTATCTCAAGGAAGAAATGGAAGAATATCCCAGAAAATGGAGAGATCTCTCATGCTCACAGATTGGTAGGATTAACATAGCAAAAATGGACATTCTACTAACAGCTATCTACAGGTTCAGTGCAATCCCTATCAAAACTCCAACACAGTTCTTTAAAGCCATGGAAAGCACAATTCTCAATTTCATATGAAAAACAAAAAACAAAAACACCCAGGATATAGAAAACAATTCCTAACAATAAAAGACCTTCTGGGGGGAATCTTCAATCCTGATCTCAAGCTGTATTACAGGCCAATATTGATAATAACTGCATGATATTGGCTTATAGACAAACATGTTGATCAATGGTATATAATTGAAGACCCAGAAATAAAACCCACATACTTATGGATGTTTGATCTTTGGCAAAGAAGTAAAAAATATAAATGGAAAGAGATAGCATCTTCAATAAATGGTGCTGGTTAAATTGGTATTCTGTATGTAGAAAAATGAAAGTAGATCCATATTTGTCACTTTGCACAAAACTCAAGTCCAAGTCGACCGAGGACCTCAACATAAAGCCACATACACTGAATCTACTGGATGAGAAAGTGGCAAAGAACCTAGAACTCAGAGGCAATGGGAGTCCTTAGTGATCAGGAAAATGCAAATCAAAAGAACCCTGAGATTCACCTCACACCACTCAGAATGGTTAACATAAAAGCTCAGGTGACAGCACATGTTGGTGAGAATGCGGAGAAAGCAGAACACTCCTCCATTGCTAGTGGAATAAAATACATTTTTCAAAAATGAATGCTTCCTAACCCCACACACAGGCTAGCTGGATCTGGAAGACAGCACAAGGCTCTCTTTAGTATTTTTATATATATAATTTCTTAAGTAAAATGTAAATAGTTTATCTTTCATTCTGATATTTTTTAAACAGGAACAGCATGATCTTGTTAAAAATAAAGAAATAATTTTAGCTTTTTAACTTTCTCTTCCTATACACACATGCAAAACAAAGAAAATATATTAAAATGTGAAATATATCATATATATAATAAATATAAGAATAATAATGCACAAGTAAAATGTTTCATAATGTACATAATGCAATACTACAGGAAACAGTATGTCAATTTAAAACGTTCAACTTGTGAAGAAATTTAGATATGTTGTAATATTTAACTTACTTTTTTTGTTGTTGTTGTTTGTTTGTTTGATTTTTGTTTTGTTTTTTTGAGACAGGGTTTCTCTGTGTAGCCCTGGCTGTCCTGGAACTCACTCTGCAGACCAGGCTGGCCTCGAACTCAGAAATCTGCCTGCCTCTGCCTCCTGAGTGCTGAGATTAAAGGCGTGTGCCACCATCGCCCGGTATATTTAATTTACTTATGTGTATTGATTTGAACATAAGTACTTTTGGAATTTATTTTTTTACTCTCGTGATTTACTCTGAGATTTATAAAGAAAAACCCATTAAATATGTCAATAAAATTATACATAGCAAATAAAACTCAATTATTTTGCATTACTATTGTTCTTAGACTTTTTAATCTGAACCTCCCACTTCTAGTTATTCCTCCATCTTATTTTAGGAAAAGTATTATTAAATATTAATTCAGTATAGTCAAGTTTGCCTTGAACAGCAATATTATTTGTTAATTGTATCTTGTTTTCTGTTTTTTATTTTCTGATTCTTTGTATTACTCTGTTTCTTATTGGGCGATTTCAGCCCTGAGCTTAACTATTTCTCAAGGTCTGCCTCTCTCCGGTGTGTATGGTTCTTTTTTTTTTTTTTTTTTTTATTTATTAACTATTTTCCTCAATGACATTTCCAATGCTATCCCAAAAGTCCCCCATACCCCCCCCCCACTTCCCTACCCACCCATTCTCATTTTTTTGGCCCTGGCGTTCCCCTGTACTGGGCCATATAAAGTTTGTGTGTCCGATGGGCCTCTCTTTCCAGTGATGGCCTACTAGGCCATCTTTTGATACATATGTAGCTAGAGTCAAGATCTCCAGGGTACTGGTTAGTTCATAATGTTGTTGTACCTACAGAGTTGCAGATCTCTTTAGCTCCTTGGATACTTTCTCTAGCTCCTCCATTGGGGAACCTGTGATCCATCCAATAGCTGACTGTGAGCATCCACTTATGTGTTTGCTAGGCCTCTGCCTAGTCTCACAAGAGACAGCTATATCTGGGTCCTTTCAGCAAAATCTTGCTAGTGTATGCAGTGGTGTCAGCGTTTGGAAGCTGATTATGGGGTGGATCCCTAGATAAGGCAGTCTCTAGATGGTCCATTCTTTTGTCGCAGCTCCAAACTTTGTCTCTGTAACTCCTCCATGGGTGTTTTGTTCCCAATTCTAAGAAGGAGCACAGTGTCCACACTTTGGTCTTCATTCTTCTACAGTTTCATGCATTTGGCAAATTGTATCTTATATCTTGGGTATACTAAGTTTTGGGCTAGTATCCACTTATCAGTGAGTACATATTGTGTGAGTTCCTTTGTGATTGGGTTACCTCGCTCAGGATAATGCCCTCCAGGTCCATCCATTTGGCTAGGAATTTCATAAATTCATTCTTTTTAATAGCTGAGTAGTACTCCATTGTGTAAATGTACCACATTTTCTGTATCCATTCCTCTGTTGAGGGGCATCTGGGTTCTTTCCAGCTTCTGGCTATTACAAATAAGGCTGCTATGAACATAGTGGAGCATGTTTCTTTCTTACTAGTTGGAACATATTCTTGATATATGCCCAGAAGAGATATTGCTGGATCCTCCGGTAGTACTATGTTCAATTTTCTAAGGAACCGCCAGACTGATTTCCAGAGTGGTTGTACAAGCCTGAAATCCCACCAACAATGGAGGAGTGTTCCTCTTTCTCCATATCCTCGCCAGCATCTGCTGTCACCTGAATTTTTGGTCTTAGCCATTCTGACTGGTGTGAGATGGAATCTCAGGGTTGTTTTGATTTCCATTTCCCTGATAATTAAGGATGTTGAACATTTTTTCAGGTGCTTCTCTGTCATTCGGTATTCCTCGGGTGAGAATTCTTTGTTCAGTCTGAGCCCCATTTTTTAATGGGGTTATTTGATTTTCTGGAGTCCACCCTCTTCAGTTCTTTATATATATTGGATATTAGTCCCCTATCTGATTTATGATAGGTAAAGATCCTTTCCCAATCTGTTGGTGGCCTTTTCGTCTTATTGACAGTATCTTTTGCCTTGCAGAAGCTTTGCAGTTTCATGAGGTCCCATTTGTCGATTTGGTTCTTTTTGTTCTAGAGTTTTCAAGTGCGTTTTTAAGTTGCTCATATAGGATCTGTTGAATTTCTTTATGAAAGCACTTAGCTGTCTGAATTTTCCTCTTAACATTTTCATTGTGTTTCATAATTTTAGCTAAGCTGTGCTTTCATTTTCATTGAATTCTGGAAAGCTTTTAATTTCTTTATTTCTTCTTTGACCAAGTTATTATTGAAAAAGAGTTCTGAAGTATCCATGATTCTTTCTTTTGTTCTTGTTGGCATTGAAATCTAGCTTTAGTTCGTGGTGATCTGATAGAATGAATAGGATTATTCTCATATGTTCTAGATATTTACCACCACTGTCTACTGCCATCATTTTTCCTGTAATAAAATTTGGAAAAGCGAAAACAAAAAGGAAAAGGAAAACAGAAAAGAAAAATTAGGACCTAACCCTAAAATATGAGATAAATATAAAGAATGGTTTGTTTCTGGTATTTAATTTCTTTACCGACAAATATGTTACTCATTATAGAATACAATTACAACTCTTGTGACATAGATGATAGTGCTATTAGAAAGTGTCACATGGTTTCCACTCAGTAATATAATAAATGTAAAAAAGGATTCATTCATAAACACCTTTCCCATTAGCAAAATTGTTGTATTTGTCTTCACAATGAACTTACCCAAGGAACAAGTAAAATACAATATTGAAGAAAAGGTAGTATGTCAGATTAGAGAAGGTAAAATATTTTGCTATTAGCTTTTTTTAATGTATGGAATTATTTTTAAAACCTTAAAAGGTAGAATTTGTATTATTAAAATCACTGAACAGTGAAAATAATTTATATTTTCAGAGATAAAAATTGTATTAAATTAAAGGTCTTGATTCTCTTAATATAAAGTCAACAAAAATAAAGCAGGCAGTAGTGGCGCACGCCTTTGATCCCAGCACTAGGGAGGCAGAGGCAGGCAGATTTCTGAGTTTGAGGCCAACCTGGTCTAAAGAGTGAGTTCCAGGACAGCCAAGGCAACACAGAGAAACCCTGTCTCAGAAAACCAAAAAGAAAAAAAAAAGAAAGAAAGAAAAAGAAAAGAAAGAAATTAAGAAAAAAAGTGAAATTGAACTATTTATTGTCACAATGCGAAATTAAATATTCTGAGATCACAAGTTAGACATTGAAGGACAGGTGAAAATCTTTCCCCATATAATGAACTATTTCACAAAATCATCTTCATATGCAAGGGTGAATGTGATACTAATGAGAGATGGTATGGGTAGCTCTGCACACTGGTAACTATATGCTCTTCTTTTATTCACGTACTTGTGAGGATCTTTTCTACATCTTCTGTTGTTTTGGCAGAGTGGTTGTAAAGGCATTATTTTCCTGTGCATTGAGGAATTCTGAAGTGATTTTTCACACGAGCAGGGAAGCATTATCTCAGCACACTGAAGACTGACAGTAGATTCAATAGTTTAAGGTACAACTGAAAAAATTTCTTTCACAACTTCTATAAATGTCATGTAAGGGAGAGTTTTAGCTTTTCCCCATCAAGTAAATACTCACCATATTATCATTAAAGAGTGACACTGTGAATACCTGAAGAACAAAGCTGAATACAAATAATGTCTAATGATTCACATCCATTAAAAAGACTTCATCAGCCTTTTCTTTTTCTTTTCTTATTTTTCAGTAGAATGTGAAATATATATATATATGTATATATATATATATATATACATATATATATATATAGAGAGAGAGAGAGAGAGAGAGATAGGTATACACACACATGCACACACACAATGGAGACAATAGCTTTCTCATAGCAGTACAGAGAAATCTGGTGGATTATTATTATTATTATTATTATTATTATTATTATTATGATATTTAAAGTGAAAGCATTCTCTCTTAGGAAACTGACTGACCTTGGTGTGTTTGGTTTTCTTACCTTGAAAATAAGTGTACTTCTTGATTTAAATTTCACAAGAGGCTCACAGTTCATCTAAAGACAAACTTCACTGAGGTCCTGTGACAACTATGTCGCCATTTTATCACGTCTCTGCACTGCTCTCATCTCGGTGACTTTCAAAATTAAACTGAGAATTACACAGACTTAAAAAAAGAAATTCAGCTGGAATGTGCCTTTTAAAATAACAATGATTTTTGTTTCACGTTTTTATGAGGCTACATTGTTCCAAACCACCATTCATTACAGATTAATGAACAATAATTAATTATTAATTACCGGGAGGGAAGATTACATGCATTTGCCTTAGGCCTGACAAGCTGTCAAGGATTCGTGCCAGGATTGCCAAGCTCAGCAAGTTTCAGAGGTGTGACACTGAGCACTCAAAGTTAAATGATATTTCCAAGAGTGTAGAGGAAGAGTGTGAACAACAGACACATTTCCCTTGAGTGGGGCTCTCTCTTGCATGTGAAATAAAGAGGACAAGGTGATGTGTTTTCCTTATACAGCAATGATGTTGATGGCTTATCATAAAAATTCCTCCCAGTTTTGCCCAAAGAATTGGTTTATGAAAACTATGAAAAATGAAAACAATGCAAATTCTCATCTTCAATTATTTTCTAATAAACGAAACTAGAGAATTCTGAAAAAGCAGTGGCTTCAAAACTATATTTAGGTCTGAAAAACTACAAGGTCCCCAGATGCTGTGTGTCTGAAACACAGCCAGCATTGGTCCTCTGGTGCAAATGTCACACTTTAAAAATCAATTTTTGTATGTAAGAACCTCTAAACAAAATAGAAAAAGAGATATTGTCCTATTCAGAGTAAAGCTAGTCCAGCCTCAGTAAAAGAATCTTGTTTATATCAAGAAATTTTAATTGCAATCATGTAAATCATGAAATCATGTAAAATTACATTTTTATCAATATGATATGAGTGTGTATCACAAAAAGTAAGCCAGTTAACTCTAAGCATCATGTGAACATGTGGCATAAATTATTATTACAAAGAGTAAGTGAAAGATCCTGGCAGAATGTAAAAGGACACAGAAGCCCTGAAATTGGCAAGATAGACATCAGTGTTAGCAGAACTAGCTTCACTGATTTAGTAAAACAGAGGTGCACAATGCTCTGGCCACTCCTTGAACCTGTGTGTCTGCCAATGTTCTGACCAGGTGTGTGCCCATTGCTGCACCTTCATTAGACTCTTTCCTTGTACCCCTCCCATACCCATTTCTTGAGAACAGACATTGTTTAGATCTGGAAATTCTCTAATCTCCCCCTTCTCCTTTCCCCCCTGAGGGCCTATAAAAACTTGGAACTCTTTCCCCTCGAAGTCGACTCCTCTACCCCTGCGTGGGATATGAGTCGTCCCCAGAGCTCTGGCTTTCCACGAATAAAGCCTCATGTGGTTTGCAACAAGCTCGGTCTGTCGTGAGTTCTTGGGTGTCCGCTATTGTCCTGAGGCCTGAGCGAGGGGCTCCTCTCAGAGTCTTTCATAATCACTAAATATTTCATAAGTCAATATTTCTCTATTGTATTTAATCTTGAATTTACTAAATTCATACATGGTTACTATACTGTCTTTCCTTATTCTTTTATTTTTTTCCTTTTTATTTCAAATATATTTTTCTTACATAATATATTCACATTATGGTTTCCCCAACCTCTACTAATTCCAATTTCTCCATACCTTCTTCCACTCCTATCCAGATCCACTCCCTTTCTGTCTCTCAGCAGAAAACACACATGCTTTTATAGGATAATAAAGTACAAGATGAGATATGACAAGATAAAAAAAAAAAACAAAACAAAAAAACCGACACATCAAAAGTAGACAAAAGGAACGAAGAGAAGGACAAAAGCCCAAGAGAAGGCCCAGGAATCAGAGACCTAGTCATTTACTCACTCGAGTATACCATAAAAAACACTAAACTCTTATGTCATAATATATGCACAAAGAACTTGTGGGTTGGTGTGTGAAATAGTAAATTAGAATGAAAAATAAATATGAATAAGATAAACTTTAAAGAGAAGTAGGAAAAGTAAGTCTGACTTTACATTATGAGAAAAGGAAGTTGCAGATTTTCCCATGAATGGGTTTTCTCCTGGTCATATACTAATGACCATGTCACCTAGTCTCACCTAGTCTTGAAAGTAGTTTGTTTACCAATGATATTTTTATTATTATTATTGGATATTTTCTTTATTTACATTTGAAATGTTTTCCCCTTTCCAGGTCTCCCCTTCAGAAACCTATCCCATCCCCACATCCCCATGCCTCTCTGAGGGTGCTCTCCCACCCACCAATCCACTTCTTTCTTTCTGTCCTGGCATTCCCCTACATAGGGGTATCAAGCACCCTCAGGCTCAGGGGCCTATCCTCCCACTGATGCACATCTAGTCCATTCTCTTCCACATATGCGGCCATAGACATGGGACCCTCCATTTGTATTCTTTTGTTGGTGTTCCAGTTCCTCGGAGCTCTTGGGGATCTGGCCTGTTGATATTGTTGCTCCCTCCATGGGTCTGCAAACCCCCTCAGCTCCTTCAGTCCCTTCTCCAACTTCTCCATCAGGGATGCCAGAGCTCAGTCCAATGGTTGGCTGCCAACTTGTGCCTCTGTATTTGTTAGGCACTGTTGGAGCCTCTCAGGAGACAGCCATATCTATCAGGAAGCGCTTCCTGGAATCTACCATAAGGTCTGGGTTTGGTGGCTGTATATGGAATGGATCCCCAGGTAGGCCAGTCTCTGGATGGCCCACACTTTGTCTCGATATTTCTCCCTTTGAGTATTTTGTTCATGCTTCTTAGAAATACTGACGCATCCACATTTTGGTCTTCCTTTTTCTTAGGCTTCATATGGTCTGTGAATTGAATAGCCAAGTATTCCAAACTTTTGGGCTAATATTCGCTTATCAGTGAGTACATACTGTGTGTGACTGAGTTACCTCACTCAGGATGATATTTTTAAGTTCCATCCATTTGCCTGCGGATTTCTTAAAGATAAATAAAATTTCCTTTTCAAGTAGCTATCAATTGAAGATAGCTTTTGGGTTAAGAATTGGAAAAAATGTTCCTACTTGTCCTTTCAGATCCAGTAGAATGTGTGCAGACCCTGTAGGCTCTGTGCATGTTGTCCCATGATTTCATCAACTAGTTTATCACATTGATTTAGAAGGTTTTGCTGAAGGGGTTTGCACCCCATAAGAAGAACAACAATATAAACCAACCACACACCCCAGATATCCCAGGAACTAAACCACCAACCAATGAGTACCCATGGCTCCAGTTAAATATGCATCAGAGGATGGCCTGGTTGGACATCAATTGGAGGAGAGGCCCTCCTCCAATTGGGAAATACCAGGGTGAGGAGGTGGGAGTGGGTGGGCACCCTCATAGGCTTAACTGTCTTTTTACAAACTGGGGAGGGGTTGCTCTTACATAAGCCTGCAGTAGTTCCTGGAACTGACTTGCCCAGTTTTGAGAAGCAGAAATTCAGGCCTGGCCTCTTGAACTGCTAGTTTATAACCTATAGTAGAGACAGCTTGTCTCAGGCCAATTCACTCCTCTCAGTGATAATCCAACCAAGGGTTTTATATATGCTAGAATATATTCTATTGTTAATCTAGATCTCAAACCTGACATAATACTATAAATATTAGAAATAAATATCAGTAACATATTTAAAGGAAAGTACATGAAGTATATAATAAACTACGCCTACTTATTACCACCAAGCTTGGATTTCCAGAACAAGCTTACTAAACTTCAGCTTTCCACTATCTCCCTTTATATCTATGGGGCTGATGCATATTACTGTAAGATGAGTATGCTGTTATGGCTGTTATCGTCTGTTTCTGTGGGGGTTTTTTATGTTTTATTATTTTTTTAAAGTTTATTTGTCTTTCTTGGATATTTCTTATTCTTTTGTGTTCTTTGTATTCGTTGATCCTTGTCATTTCCACCCACTTTATGCAACATTTTAAAGGGTTAAAATAAGCAAGGTTAAAACATCACTATGAGGTCGGCCATGTTTATATTCCTGAACTGCTACAAACAAATGATGGATATTTATTGAAAAGAAAAATGTGGGTCGCCATCTTGGTCCGGGACCCGCCGAACTTAGGAAATTAGTCTGAACAGGTGAGAGGGTGCGCCAGAGAACCTGACAGCTTCTGGAACAGGCAGAAGCACAGAGGCTCTGAGGCAGCACCCTGTGTGGGCCGGGGACAGCCGGCCACCTTCCGGACCAGAGGACAGGTGCCCGCCCGGCTGGGGAGGCGACCCAAGCCACAGCAGCAGCGGTCGCCATCTTGGTCCCGGGACTCCAAGGAACTTAGGAATTTAGTCTGCTTAGGTGAGAGTCTGTACCACCTGGGAACTGCCAAAGCAACACAGTGTCTGAGAAAGGTCCTGTTTTGGGCCTTCTTCTTCGGCCAGGAGGAGGTCCAAATACAAGATATCTGCGCACCTTCCCTGTAGAGAACTTGCCAGCAGAGAGTGCTCTGAGCACTGAAACTCAGAGGAGAGAATCTGTCTCCCAGGTCTGCTGATAGACGGTAACAGAATCACCAGAAGAACAATCTCTAAACAGAGTCAACTATAACTACTAACTCCAGAGATTACCAGATGGCGAAAGGTAAACGGAGGAATCTTACTAACAGGAACCAAGACCACTCACCATCACCAGAACCCAGCACACCCACTTCGCCCAGTCCAGGGAACCCCAACACACCTGAGAACCTAGACCTAGATTTAAAAGCATATCTCATGATGATGGTAGAGGACATCAAGAAGGACTTTAATAAATCACTTAAAGAAATACAGGAGAACACTGCTAAAGAGTTACAAGTCCTTAAAGAAAAACAGGAAAACACAATCAAACAGGTAGAAGTCCTTACAGAAAAAGAGGAAAAAACATACAAACAGGTGATGGAAATGAACAAAACCATACTAGACCTAAAAAGGGAAGTAGACACAATAAAGAAAACTCAAAGCGAGGCAACACTAGAGATAGAAACCCTAGGAAAGAAATCTGGAACCATAGATTTGAGCATCAGCAACAGAATACAAGAGATGGAAGAGAGAATCTCAGGTGCAGAAGATTCCATAGAGAACATCGGCACAACAATCAAAGAAAATGGAAAATGCAAAAAGATCCTAACTCAAAATATCCAGGAAATCCAGGACACAATAAGAAGACCAAACGTACGGATAATAGGAGTGGATGAGAATGAAGATTTTCAACTCAAAGGTCCAGCAAACATCTTCAACAAAATTATTGAAGAAAACTTCCCAAATCTAAAGAATGAGATGCATATGAACATACAAGAAGCCTACAGAACTCCAAATAGACTGGACCAGAAAAGAAATTCCTCCCGACACATAATAATCAGAACATCAAATGCACTAAATAAAGATAGAATACTAAAAGCAGTAAGGGAAAAAGGTCAAGTAACATATAAAGGCAAGCCTATCAGAATTACACCAGATTTTTCACCAGAGACTATGAAAGCCAGAAGAGCCTGGACAGATGTTATACAGACACTAAGAGAACACAAACTGCAGCCCAGGCTACTATACCCAGCCAAACTCTCAATTATCATAGAGGGAGAAACCAAAGTATTCCACGACAAAACCAAATTCACGCATTATCTCTCCACGAATCCAGCCCTTCAAAGGATAATAACAGAAAAAAACCAATACAAGAACGGGAACAACGCCCTAGAAAAAACAAGAAGGTAATCCCTCAACAAACCTAAAAGAAGACAGCCACAAGAACAGAATGCCACCTTTAACAACTAAAATAACAGGAAGCAACAATTACTTTTCCTTAATATCTCTTAACATCAATGGTCTCAACTCGCCAATAAAAAGACATAGACTAACAAACTGGCTACACAAACAAGACCCAACATTTTGCTGCTTACAGGAAACTCATCTCAGAGAAAAAGATAGACACTACCTCAGAATGAAAGGCTGGAAAACAATTTTCCAAGCAAATGGTATGAAGAAACAAGCAGGAGTAGCCATCCTAATATCTGATAAGATTGACTTCCAACCCAAAGTCATCAAAAAAGACAAGGAGGGACACTTCATTCTCATCAAAGGTAAAATCCTCCAAGAGGAACTCTCAATTCTGAATATCTATGCTCCAAATACAAGAGCAGCCACATTCACTAAAGAAACTTTAGTAAAGCTCAAAGCACACGTTGCGCCTCACACAATAATAGTGGGAGACTTCAACACACCACTTTCACCAATGGACAGATCATGGAAACAGAAACTAAACAGGGACACACTGAAACTAACAGAAGTGATGAAACAAATGGATCTGACAGATATCTACAGAACATTTTTCCCTAAAACAAAAGGATATACCTTCTTCTCAGCACCTCATGGTACCTTCTCCAAAATTGACCACATAATAGGTCACAAATCAGGCCTAAACAGATTCAAAAATATTGAAATTGTCCCATGTATCCTATCAGATCACCATGCACTAAGGCTGATCTTCAATAACAAAATAAATAACAGAAAGCCAACATTCACATGGAAACTGAACAACACTCTTCTCAATGATACCTTGGTCAAGGAAGGAATAAAGAAAGAAATTAAAGACTTTTTAGAGTTTAATGAAAATGAAGCCACAACGTACCCAAACCTTTGGGACACAATGAAAGCATTTCTAAGAGGGAAACTCATAGCTATGAGTGCCTTCAAGAAAAAACGGGAGAGAGCACATACTAGCAGCTTGACAACACATCTAAAAGCTCTAGAAAAAAAGGAAGCAAATTCACCCAAGAGGAGTAGACGGCAGGAAATAATCAAACTCAGGGGTGAAATCAACCAAGTGGAAACAAGAAGAACTATTCAAAGAATTAACCAAACGAGGAGTTGGTTCTTTGAGAAAATCAACAAGATAGATAAACCCTTAGCTAGACTCACTAAAGGGCACAGGGACAAAATCCTAATTAACAAAATCAGAAATGAAAAGGGAGACATAACAACAGATCCTGAAGAAATCCAAAACACCATCAGATCCTTCTACAAAAGGCTATACTCAACAAAACTGGAAAACCTGGACGAAATGGACAAATTTCTGGACAGATACCAGGTACCAAAGTTGAATCAGGATCAAGTTGACCTTCTAAACAGTCCCATATCCCCTAAAGAAATAGAAGCAGTTATTAATAGTCTCCCAGCCAAAAAAAGCCCAGGACCAGACGGGTTTAGTGCAGAGTTCTATCAGACCTTCAAAGAAGATCTAACTCCAGTTCTGCACAAACTTTTTCACAAGATAGAAGTAGAAGGTATTCTACCCAACTCATTTTATGAAGCCACTATTACTCTGATACCTAAACCACAGAAAGATCCAACAAAGATAGAGAACTTCAGACCAACTTCTCTTATGAACATCGATGCAAAAATCCTTAATAAAATTCTCGCTAACCGAATCCAAGAACACATTAAAGCAATCATCCATCCTGACCAAGTAGGTTTTATTCCAGGGATGCAGGGATGGTTTAATATACGAAAATCCATCAATGTAATCCATTATATAAACAAACTCAAAGACAAAAACCACATGATCATCTCGTTAGATGCAGAAAAAGCATTTGACAAGATCCAACACCCATTCATGATAAAAGTTCTGGAAAGATCAGGAATTCAAGGCCAATACCTAAACATGATAAAAGCAATCTACAGCAAACCAGTAGCCAACATCAAAGTAAATGGAGAGAAGCTGGAAGCAATCCCACTAAAATCAGGGACTAGACAAGGCTGCCCACTTTCTCCCTACCTTTTCAACATAGTACTTGAAGTATTAGCCAGAGCAATTCGACAACAAAAGGAGATCAAGGGGATACAAATTGGAAAAGAGGAAGTCAAAATATCACTTTTTGCAGATGATATGATAGTATATATAAGTGACCCTAAAAATTCCAACAGAGAACTCCTAAACCTGATAAACAGCTTCGGTGAAGTAGCTGGATATAAAATAAACTCAAACAAGTCAATGGCCTTTCTCTACACAAAGAATAAACAGGCTGAGAAAGAAATTAGGGAAACAACACCCTTCTCAATAGCCACAAATAATATAAAATATCTCGGCGTGACTCTAACGAAGGAAGTGAAAGATCTGTATGATAAAAACTTCAAGTCCCTGAAGAAAGAAATTAAAGAAGATCTCAGAAGATGGAAAGATCTCCCATGCTCATGGATTGGCAGGACCAACATTGTAAAAATGGCTATCTTGCCAAAAGCAATCTACAGATTCAATGCAATCCCCATTAAAATTCCAACTCAATTCTTCAACGAATTAGAAGGAGCAATTTGCAAATTCATCTGGAATAACAAAAAACCGAGGATAGCAAAAACTCTTCTCAAGGATAAAAGAACCTCTGGTGGAATCACCATGCCTGACCTAAAGCTTTACTACAGAGCAATTGTGATAAAAACTGCATGGTACTGGTATAGAGACAGACAAGTGGACCAATGGAATAGAATTGAAGAGCCAGAAATGAACCCACACACCTATGGTCACTTGATCTTCGACAAGGGAGCCAAAACCATCCAGTGGAAGAAAGACAGCATTTTCAACAATTGGTGCTGGCACAACTGGTTGTTATCATGTAGAAGAATGCGAATCGATCCATACTTATCTCCTTGTACTAAGGTCAAATCTAAGTGGATCAAGGAACTTCACATAAAACCAGGGACACTGAAACTTATAGAGGAGAAAGTGGGGAAAAGCCTTGAAGATATGGGCACAGGGGAAAAATTCCTGAACAGAACAGCAATGGCTTGTGCTGTAAGATCGAGAATTGACAAATGGGACCTAATGAAACTCCAAAGTTTCTGCAAGGCAAAAGACACTGTCTATAAGACAAAAAGACCACCAACAGACTGGGAAAGGATCTTTACCTATCCTAAATCAGATAGGGGACTAATATCCAACATATATAAAGAACTCAAGAAGGTGGACCTCAGAAAATCAAATAACCCCCTTAAAAATTGGGGCTCAGAACTGAACAAAGAATTCTCACCTGAGGAATACCGAAAGGCAGAGAAGCACCTGAAAAAATGTTCAACATCCTTAATCATCAGGGAAATTCAAATCAAAACAACCCTGAGATTCCACCTCACACCAGTGAGAATGGCTAAGATCAAAAATTCAGGTGACAGCAGATGCTGGCGAGGATGTGGAGAAAGAGGAACACTCCTCCATTGTTGGTGGGATTGCAGGCTTGTACAACCACTCTGGAAATCAGTCTGGCGGTTCCTCAGAAAATTGGACATAGTACTACCGGAGGATCCAGCAATACCTCTCCTGGGCATATATCCAGAAGAAGCCCCAACTGGTAAGAAGGACACATGCTCCACTATGTTCATAGCAGCCTTATTTATAATAGCCAGAAACTGGAAAGAACCCAGATGCCCCTCAACAGAGGAATGGATACAGAAAATGTGGTACATCTACACAATGGAGTACTACTCAGCTATTAAAAAGAATGAATTTATGAAATTCCTAGCCAAATGGATGGACCTGGAGAGCATCATCCTGAGTGAGGTAACACAATCACAAAGGAACTCACACAATATGTACTCACTGATAAGTGGATACTAGCCCAAAACCTAGGATACCCACGATATAAGATACAATTTCCTAAACGCATGAAACTCAAGAAAAATGAAGACTGAAGTGTGGACACTATGCCCCTCCTTAGAAGTGGGAACAAAACACCCATGGAAGGAGTTACAGAAACAAAGTTTGGAGCTGAGATGAAAGGATGGACCATGTAGAGACTGCCATATCCAGGGATCCACCCCATAATCAGCATCCAAACGCTGACACCATTGCATATACTAGCAAGATTTTATCGAAAGGACCCAGATGTAGCTGTCTCTTGTGAGACTATGCCGGGGCCTAGCAAACACAGAAGTGGATGCTCACAGTCAGCTAATGGATGGATCACAGGGCTCCCAATGGAGGAGCTAGAGAAAGTACCCAAGGAGCTAAAGGGATCTTCAACCCTATAGGTGGAACAACATTATGAACTAACCAGTACCCCTGAGCTCTTGACTCTAGCTGCATATGTATCAAAAGATGGCCTAGTCGGCCATCACTGGAAAGAGAGGCCCATTGGACACGCAGACTTTGTGTGCCCCGGTACAGGGGAACGCCAGGGCCAAAGGGGGGGAGTGGGTGGGTAGGGGAGTGGGGGTGGGTGGGTAAGGGGGACTTTTGGTATAGCATTGGAAATGTAAATGAGCTAAATACCTAATAAAAAATGGAAAAAAAAAAAAAGAAAAAAAAAAAAGAAAAGAAAAATGTGCAGAATCATCTTCAGAATCTCTGATATCAGAATTTGATGATTGTCTGTCTGTATAATCTGATGAAATTTGATTTGTCTACAAAAAAATCAAGAACTAGGTAATGCATCTCTTGCATGCAGTAATGTATGGATAATGTGTTTAAAAAGAGACAACCTAATTAATCATGTCCTAGTTTCTGGTAGATGAAAGATATCTGATATGATATTCCTGTATGATATTTGTGTGTGTAGACCTCCACCCCAGTCTTTTGTGTTAATGAAGTAGTTGCCAGCTAATGAACTGAAAGAAAGTGATTGCAGCACAGGGGCTTTGGTGCAATCAAAGAATCAATTCTTTCATGAGTTCAAATATGATGTCATTGTTGGGTAGTTGAGAAAGAGTAGAAAGTAGAAACTTGTTGGAAGAATTGTATCATTTGTATTCTAGAGGGATGTATTTGTTTGCCATATATATATATGTATGTATGTATGTATGTATGTATGTATATGCTTCTAGCTTCAAGTGATATTAAAAGCTCTCTTAGGCCATACCATTCGGTATGAAGTTGAACCCTACATCAGATACACACCAATAGAACCACCTAATAATGGACTGCCACATCTTAAAACACAAGCCAAAATATGTTAGAATTAATTTCTTTGTTTAAATTACTTTTTTTTACAATCTATTTATTTCCCTGCTCCTGGTCTGTTCTACCATAGCTCCTCATCCAATTCTTCCCCCCACCCACCTGTCTCTAAGAGGATCCTTCCTCATCCCAGGCCTCTCTGCTCCTTGGGGTCTTACATTGAGCACATCTCCCACTGAGGGCAGAGAAGGAAGTCCTCTTTTGTGTATGTGTCTGGGAGTAGGGGGAAGTACAGACCAACTCATGCATGCTGCTTGGTTGGTGTCTCGGTGTCTGAGATGTCTCAAGGGTTCAGGATAGTTGAAACTGCTGGTCTTCCTACGTAGTGGCTTTCCTCCTCAGCTACTTCTAGCCTTTCTCTTATTCAACCACTGCGGTCCCTGATTTCAACCAAAGTTTGGCTATATGTATCTGCATCTATCTCAGTCAGCTGCATGTTGGGGTTCTCTGAGGGCAGCCATGCTAGGATACATTCTGTAAGCATACCATAGCATCAGTAATAGTGTCAGGCCTTGAAGCCTCCCTGTGAGATGGAACTCAAGCTGGACTAATCCCTAGATCTCTTTTCCCTCAGTTTTTCTCCATTTTTATCCCTGCAGTTTACTTTAGACAGGAACAATACTAGGTCAGAGTTTTTGACTGTGGGATGGCAACCCTATCCCTCTACTTGATGCCCTGCCTTTCTACTGGATGTAGACTCTCTATGAGTTCCCTCCCTCTACTGTTGGTCATTTCATCTAAGGTCCCCCCGCCTTTGATTCCTGAGAGTCCCTCACCTCCCAGGTCTCTAGTACTTTACAGAAGCGCCTCCCACCACCTCCAACCACCTAAGGTTGCATACTTCCATTCATTCTGCTGGTCTTTCAGGGCTTCTTTCTTGTCTGACTCCCCCCTCCCCCATAACTGATCATGTTCCCCTTCCCCCTTCTCCCATACAGGTCTCTCCCTTACTCTGGCCCCTGGTATTGTTTTCTTCTCTCTCCCAAGTGGGATTAAAGCATCCTCACTTGGGTCCTTCTGCTTGTTAACTTTCTTGAGTCTTGTGGATTGTATCCTAGGCATTCTGTACAATTTTGTCTAATATCCACTTATTAGTGAGTACATACCACGAATATCCTTTTATGTCTAAATTACCTCACTCAGAATATTTTCTAGTTCCACCCATTTGTCTGGAAATAGCATGATGTCCTTGTTATTAATAGTTGAATAGTATTCTATTGTGTAAATGAACTACATTTTCTGTATTCATTCTTCTCTTGTGGGACATTTGTGATGTTTCCAGCTTCTGGCTATCACAGGTAAGGCTGCTATGAACATAGTGAAGCATGTGCTTCTGCGGTATGGTGGGGTCTCTTGGATCAATGCCCAAGTGATCTAGAGCTTAGTTGTCAGGTAGATCTAGTTCCAAATTTCTGAGGAACTATACAGATTGATTTCCAGAGCAACCACTCTTACCAGTTTGCAATCCTGCAAGCAATGTAGGAGTGTTCCTTTTTCATCCTTGCCAACATGTGCTGTCACCTGAGTTTCTGATCTTAGCCTTTCTGATTGATGAAAGATGAACTCTCAGGGTGATTTTGACTTGCATTTCCCTGATGACTAAGGACCTCTTTAAATGCTTCTCAGCCATTCAAGACACCTCTGTTTTGAATTCTCTGTTTAGTTCCATATTTTGATTGGATTGTTTGGTTTTTTGGGAGATTAGTTGTTAATTTCTTTATATATTTTGAATATCAGCTTTCTATTAGGTGTGGGGTTAGTAAATTTTTTCCCTACAGGTTTATTCTATTAACTATGTCCTTTGCCTTACAGAAGCATTTCAGTTTCATGAAGTCCTATGAATCAATTGTTGATATTAGAGCCTAAGTCATTGGAGTTTTGTTTAGGAAATTACTCCCCACCCCTGTGCCAGCGAATTCTAGGATTTTTCCAATTTTTCTTATATTAGATTCAGTGTATCTGGGTTTTTGTTGAGATTCTTGATACACTTGGACTTGAGCTTTGTGCATGGTGATGAATGTGGTTCTATTTTCATTATTCAACTTTCAGACTGTCAGATAGACCAGCACTATTTATTGAAAAGTTTTTCTTTTATCCACTATATGTTTTTGGCTTCTTTGTCAAAAATCAACTGTTCATAAATATGTGGGTTTATTTCTGGGTTTTCAATTTTATTTCATTGATCAACATGTCTGTCTCTGTACCAATACCATGCAGTTATTACCATTGTTTCTCTGTAGTACAGCACGAAGTCAAGAATGTTGATTTCCCCCCCAGAAGTTCTTTTATTGGTGAGAACTATTTTCACTGTCCTAGGCTTTGTTTTTCCTTATGAAATTGAGAATTGCTCTTTCCATGTCTGAAAAATTGTTAAAATTTTGATGGGATTGTGTTGAATCTCTAGACTGCTTTTTGCAGGATGGCCGTTTTTTACTACTTTGGTCCTACTAATCCATGAGTATGGAAGATCTCTCCATTTTCTGAGGTCTTCTTCAATTTCTTTCTTGAGAGACTTGAAGTTCTTGTCATTCAGATATTTCCCTTGTTTGGTTAGACTTACCTTAAGATATTTTATATTATTAGTGACTATTATGAAGGGTTTTGTTTCCCTATTTTCTTTCTCAGCTCGTTTATCATTTGCATAAAGATAGGTTACTGATTGGTATGAGTTAATTTTATATCTGGCCCCTTGGCTAAAGTTTATCAGCTATAGACATTCTCTTATAGAATTTTGGGTTCTCTTATGTTCACTATCACATCATCTACAAATATTGATACTTTGACTTTTTATTTATCAATTTTAATACCCTGCATCACCCATCATCTAGATGTTCTAGCTGAAATTTCAAGTACTGTATTGAATAGATATCAAAAGAGTGGGTAGCCTTGTCTTGTCCTGATTTCAGTGGGATTTTTTCAATTATCTCTTCATTTAATGGGATATTGGCTGTTGGGTTGCTGTATATTGCTTTTATTATATTTAGGTATGGGTCCTGAGTTCTGATCTTCCCAATACCTTTGACATGAATCGATCTTGTGTTTTGTCAAATGCTTCTTCACCATCTACTAAGATTATCATGTGTCTATTTTCTCTGAGTTTGTTTATATAGTGGATTACATAAATAGATTTTCATATGTTAAACAAACCTGGCATTTCTCTGATGCAACCTACGTTGATCGTGCAGAATGACGCTTTTGATGTGTGCTTGGATTCGATTTGCTAGAATTTTATTGAGTACTTATGCAACAATATTAATAAGTGAAATTGATCTGAAGTTCTTTTTCTGTGGTGAGTCTTTGTGTAGTTTATGTATTAGAGTAATTGTAGTTTCATAGAATGAATTAGGTACTATTCCCTCTGTTTCTATTTAATGGAATTGTTTGAGGAGTGATGGTACTAGCTCTCCATGAATGTCTGGTAGAATTTTGCTCTAAAGCTATCATACCCTGGACATTTTTGGTTTGGGAGGTTTTTAATGACTTCTTCTGTATTTGCTTAGGGAATATGAGACTGTTTAGATACTTTACCTTAACTTGATTGATGAGAGAGAGCACACACTAGCAGCTTGACAACACACCTAAAAGCTCTAGAAAAAAAGAAAGCAAATTCACCCAAGAGGAGTAGACTGCAGGAAATAATCAACCTCAGGGGCGAAATCAACCAAGTGGAAACAAGAAGAATTATTCAAAGAATCAACCAAACGAGGAGCTTGTTCTTTGAGAAAATCAACAAGATAGATAAACCCTTAGCCAGACTTACTAGACAACACAGGGAAAGCATCCTAATTAACAAAATCAGAAATGAAAAGGGGGACATAACAACAGATCCTGAAGAAATCCAAAACACCATCAGATCCTTCTACAAAAGGCTATACTCAACAAAACTGGAGAACCTGGATGAAATGGACAAGTTTCTAGACAGATACCAGGTCAGGATCAGATTAATGCTCTAAACACAACCATATCCTCTAAAGAAATAGAAGCAGTCCTTAATCCTCTCCCAACAAACAAAAGCCCAGGACCAAATGGGTTTATTGCAGAGTTCAATCAGACTTTCAAAGAAGACCTAATTCCAATTCTCCTCAAACTACTTCACAAAATAGAAACAGAAGGTATTCTAAACAATTCAATCGCTAAAGCCTCAAGTACTTTGATATCTAAACTACATAAAGACCCAAAAAGGAAAGAGAATTTCAGACCAATTTCCCTTGTGAATATCGATGCAAAAATACTCAATAAAATCCCCATTAACTGAATCCAAGAACACATCAACATGATCATCCATCATGATCAAATAGGCTTCATCCCAGGGAAGCAGGGTTGGTTTAATGTATGGAAATCCATCAATGCAATCAATGATATAAAAAAATTCAAAGACAAAAAACACATGATCATCTCATTAGATGCTGAGAAAGCATTTGACAAAATCCAGCACCCATTCATGATAAAAGTCTTGGAAAGATCAGGAATTCAAGGCCTACACCTAAACATAATAAAAGCAATATACAGCAAACCAGTAACCAACTTCAAACTAACTGGAGAGAAACATAAAGCAATACCACCCAAATCATGTACTAGTCAAGGCTGCCCACTTTCTCTCTACCTAATCAATTTAGTACTTCCAGTCCTAGCTAGAACAAATTGACAACAAAAAGAGATCAAGGGGATTCAAATTGGAAAGGAAGAAGTCAAAATATCACTATTTCCAGATGATATGATAGTATATATAAGTGACCCTAAAAATTCCACTAGAGAACGTCTAAACCTGATAAACAGTTTCAGTGCAGTAGCTGTATATAAAATTATCTCAAACAAATCAATGGCCTTTCTCTACACAAAGGATAATGGGCTGAGAAAGAAATTAGGGACACAACACCATTCACAATATTCACAAATAATATAAAAAAAATCCTTAGTGTGAGTCTATCTAAGGAAGTGAAAGATCTGTATGATAAGAACTTCAAGTCTCTGAAGAAAGAAGTCGAAGAAAATTTCAGAAGATGGAGGGGTCCCCCATGCTCATGCATTGGCAGGATTAATATAGTAAAAATGTCTATCTTGCCAAAAGCAACCTACAGATTCAATGCAATCCCCATCAAAATTCCAACTCAATTCTTCACATAGTCAGAAAGGACAAATTGCAAATTCATCTGGAATAACAAAAAACCTAGGATAGCAAAAACTATTCTCAACAATAAAAGAACCTCTGGCAGAATCACCATACCTGACCTCAAGCTCTACTACAGCGTAATTGTGATAAAAACTGCATGGTACTCGTATAGTTACAGATAGGTAGATCAATGGAATTGATCAGCCAGAAGCTGGAAAGAACCCATATGTCCCTCAATAGAAGAATGGATACAGAAAATGTGGTACATTTACACAATGGAGTACTACTAAGCTATTAAAAACAATGAATTTATGAAATTCTTAGGCAAATGGATTGATCTGGAGGATATCAACCTGACTGAGGTAAGCCAATCTCAAAAAAACACACATGATATGCACTCACTGATAAGTGTATATTAGCCCAGAAACTTATAGATTCTCATGATACAATTTTCAAAACACATGAAACTCAAGTAGAAAGAAGACCAAATGTGGATACTTCATTCCTTCTTAGAATGGGGAACAAAATACCCATGGAAGAAGTTACAGAGACAAAGTTCAGAGCAGAGCCTGAAGGAATAACCATCCAATGACTGCCCCACTTGGCAATATATCTCATAAACAACCACCAAACCCAGACACTAAGCAGATGCCAAGAGCTTGCTGACAGGAGCCTGATATAGCTGTCTCTTGTGAGGCTCTACCAGTGCCTGGCAAATACAGAAGTGTATGTTCACAGTCATCCATTGGATGGAGCACCAGGTCCCTAATGAAGGATCCAGAGAAAGTACTCAGGGAGTTTAAGAGGTCTGAAGCCCCATAGGTGGAATTTCAATATGAACTAACCAGTACCCTTGAGCTCCTTGGAAGTATACCACCAATCAAAGAAAACACATACTGGAACTTGTGGCTCTAGCTATATATGTAGCAGAGGATGACCTAGTCACTCAACAATGGGAGAAGAGGCCCTTGGTCCTGTGAAGGCTCTATTCCCAGTATAGGAGAATGCCAGGACCAGGAATGAGAGTAGATGCGTTGGTAAGCAGGGGGAGGGGAGAGGGCAGAGGGGATTTTTGGAGGTGAAATTAGGAAAGGGGATAACATTTGGAATGTAAATAAAGAAAATATCTAAAAACAAAATAAAGAAAAAAATTTAAAAAGAAAGCATACAGGAAACAATGAAAGAGTTCGTGATATGATACTGTAGCTCTGATGCCTCCATGCAAATTTATCTTCATGATGGTGAATAAATTACATGTAATGATATGAACAAAAAAAAAGAAAGAAAGAAAGAAGAAAGAAAGAAAGAAAGAAAGAAAGAAAGAAGAAAGAAAGAAAGAAAGAAAGAAAGAAAGAAAGAAAGAAAGAAAGAAAGAAAGAAAGAAAGAAAGGAAGGAAGAAAGAAAGAAAAAGAAAAAAGAAAAAAGAAGTTATCTGAGTTTGCAGATTCAAGAGATTTCACCAAATTAGATAATACCCCTGCGGTATTTTTTTTTTTTAATTTTCTAGTACAGGTGGAAGGTTTCTACATAATGATAACAATCTTCTTAATATGTATGCATATTTTGTAAAAACAGGACTTTAGCTTTCCATGGTCTAATAATCCTTTTTTTTTTTTTTTTTTTTTTTTGCTGAATTGTATGTGTTCTACATCTCTGTACTGTATTTTTTAATCAGTACTTTCACTGTAAACGTGGTAGTAGAAAATGGTCAATAACTGTGTCACAATCTAGATTGCAATGCTGCTGGAAATATCTTTTTTCAAACAAATTAGTTAATTACTTTTATTTACTTATGTTTCTTGTTTAATTTCTTTTTGTTTATTTTATTAAAGTAATAAATGTATTTTTAAAATTATACAACACAATATTAACATTTTTAATTCATCAAAATAATTTATAATAGTTAAATGCCTCTTACATACACATGATATCTTCTGAAGCTAAATGTAATATGCACTCAGCCAGTTTTAAAATCCATTTGGAACATTAAACATGATATAAGTTGAAAAAGATCTCTTATGAAGTTCTCAATGAAAAGAAATTGTGAAAAGTTCCTGATTAGACAGAAACCATTCCATCTCCAAGGGTTAATACTTAGAGTAACTGTGGCTTCATAGAATGGACTGGGTAATGTTCTTTCTGTTTCTATTTAGTTTGAAGAGTTTTAGTATTAGGTCTTCTTTGAAGGTCTGATAGAATTTTGCACTAAAACTATTTGGTCCTGTTTTGGGTTGTTTCATTTTTTTTGTTTTTGTTGTTTTGCTTTGCTTTGTTTGTGTTATTTTTTTTGGGGGGGGGTATTGTGGTAGACTTTTAATGACTACT
This sequence comes from Mus musculus, assembly GCF_000001635.26. Classification (NCBI taxonomy): domain Eukaryota; kingdom Metazoa; phylum Chordata; class Mammalia; order Rodentia; family Muridae; genus Mus; species Mus musculus. The sequence goes on along the minus strand of NC_000080.6, from coordinate 83,284,746 downwards.
TCTATTTCTTTTTGGGTTGTGGGACTGTTTAGTTTATCTTATCCTGATTTAACTTTGGTATTTAGTATCTGTGTAGAAAATTGTCCAGGACATGTTCATAAGCTCTCCATGATCTTTAATAAAATGTAAGGTGCATGACTACTATTCTAGTTCCTTATGAAGTCAGTGTTCACTTATAAGTACTTATGGAAACATTTTTGACTTCCCAAACTATCACTAGCACTCTAGTATATGAAACTCACATAAAAAATGACACATTGACTTAAGTGTACTACACTCTCATTATCCTTTAATCACTGACACAAAGTTTTTCTATATTCTTTCTCCTAATGTCACTTTCCAAGGACTATAAATAATATGATCAGTTTTATCACATCAATGGTCTACTCCTCTTTGGCTTTTGTTTGTTTGTTTTTTGATTTTTGTTTACTTGTTTATTTGGTTGGTTGGTTTTGTTGTTTTTTCAAGTCAGGATTTTTTCTGTGTATCCCTGACTGTTCTGGAACTCACTCTGTAGACCAGGCTGGCCTTGATCTCAGAAATCCTCCTCCTTCTGCCTCTCAAGTGCTGGGATTAAAGGCATGCACCACCACTACCCAGCTATGATTTATTTCTTAGAACCTATTTTCTTTAGAAAATATTTTTGTTAATTCTTCTGAGCAAACAGGGACACAAATGAGTTACTGTAACTTTGTTTTTTTTTTTTTGATATTTTCTTTATATACATTTCAAATTTCAAATGCTATCCCCAAAGTTCCCTATACCCTCCCCCGGCCCTGTTCCCCTACCCACCTACTCCTGCTTCTTGGCCCTGGCATTTTCCCTGTTCTGGGGCATATAAAGTTTGCAATACCAAGGGGCCTCTCTTCCCAGTGATGGCCGACTAGGCCATCTTCTGCTACATATGCAGCTAGAGACATGAGCTCTGGGGGTACTGGTTAATTGATATTGTTGTTCCATATTTATTGTAGTGTTCATGATGGAGAAGGTATAATACATTAGGTAGTGGAAGATTCCTTTTCTCCAATATTCCTGTTGCAATAGAAATGGGTATAATTTCAAGACCTTTTACAAATAATATACCTAGGTGAGCTGTGTGTTATATATAAACATTCCCTGGTTTCCAAAATTAATACCTCAAATTATCACTACCTGGTCATAATTAAATATGTCTATGGGAGACAAGTTACTCTGTAACCTTAATAAAGATCTTTTATTTTGTTCTGACATCTTGGAAAGTAATTTAAAATCAACTAACATTAAAATAATCTGTTGTTAATTTTGTTTCTTTTAAAAAGTGTTCTTTAACAATATGAATTTGTTCCTGGGTGGCTTGAAATTGATATCCATTCACTATTCTTTAGTTCTAAAAGCATTTATGATTTTTTCAAAGAATTGGTCAATTATAGAATATCTGTATAATTATAACAGTAGTACACATTGGACAGATGTCCAGAATACATTTAGTTTTCATATGTATCATTGACATTCATTACACAATCAAATTATAATAATAAAAGTGGTTATTTAACTATAGGAAAGAAAGATAAGAATTAATTAGATTGCCATCTTAAGAGGATTTAGAATCACATAGGAGATGACCCAAAATTGCTTCTGTCACAGCATTTATAGTGATGTTTCACTGGAGTTGGCTATCCTTCAAAATGGCAGTTACATTATCATATGATCTATGGATCCAGACAACACAAAGGAGAGAGACACAAACAAAACCATCCCTTTTTCTTCCTTACAAGAGATGCAGTTTTACTATCTATTTGATTGGTTTTGTTCCTGCACTCATGACTTTCCACTGATGATGGTCTGCCCACTTAGAATATGAAGAAAATTAAATATTTCTATTCTTAAGAGGATGTCTTAGTTGGCATTTCAATTGCTGTGAACATAGATCATGACCACAGCAACTTTTATAAAGGAAAACAGTTAATTGAGGCTGACTTATAGTTCAGAGGTTTTGTCTATTGTCTTCAAGGCAGAAATCATGATATCATGTTGCAGACATGGTGCTGAGTAGTAGCTGAGCATTCTATATACATATTAGCAGGAAAGAGGAAGAGAATAACAAACACCAAGCCTGGCATGAGCATTTGAAACCTCAAAACCTATCTCCACTAACACATCCCCACCAACTAGGCCACATCTCCTAATAGTTCCAGTCCTTATGCACCTTTAGGGACCCTTTTCATTCAAGTCACCGTAGTTGTATATAGTCTATACATTGCTACAGCAATGAGAATAAAACTAACACAGAAAACGGGTACCAAGGATGAGAACACAGTGATAAACCTGATCATAAGATTCTACATCTTTGTAATTAATTTGCTGGAGGCATGTGAAAGTGTCAGGAAACAAAGCCAGAAAAATATTATGCTATGAACAGAGAGAATGTGGAGTTCTGTTATGAGTTTGGAAGACTAAATAACAAAAGAAATGCAGAAAAACGAACCCCGCCTTATAGTATTGCAGAGGGAAACATAAAGTATTCTAAATAATAGTTATACTATATGCTGGCCAAGAATGTGGCTTCATTCTGCCTATGTTGAGTTCAAGTAAGTCAATAAGATTAAGTGATATGTGACAGGATTGAATTACTTCCAAGGACGCCCAGGAGATTATTACATGAAGCTCTGAAGGGGAAAAGTAAGCTAACATATAAACCCAAAGGCGCTGCTGATACCATGAACAGGGAATATTACACTGAATTAAGCTTCAGCCACAGAGTCAAATCAGCTTCAAGAGGAGGTTTGCATACTTGAAAGCACAGATATATATGAGTGATAATATTGAGGCTGATAAGACCCAGATATTTACATCATAAGAACAAGGTGTTGGGTTTAGAGTTACAGGATGGAGCATTTGCCTTGCATAATTTCTGTTTCGTTGGTAAAAGGTATGTATGTATCACACCCTGAATCTCTACTAAAATCCATTTAATATGAGAAATATTATTTTGATTTTCAGAGCCTCAGAGAAAATAGATACTTTGTTTTTGAACCATGTTGAAATATTAAAGAGTGCTTCCTGCCATTTGAACCTGAATACATTTTGCTTATGCAGGTGAGCTTCAGGCTTTGGGTTAGTTGTAGTGTTGAATTTTTACATATATCTGTTTGAGTGTCAAGTTAACAAGGAATGTCCTCCCTATGGTTAAGTTTTATAATCAGTTTGATGAGATTTATAATTTGCCTAGGAAAAACACATCTAGATGTGTGTGTCCATTAGAATTTCTAGAGAGGTTTTATAGAGCAGAACAACAATAACAAAAAACCAAAACCAACCAAACAAACAAAAAGCAGAAAACAAAAAAATCTGGGTGTGGGCAGCACCTACCGTGGTCTTCAATCCGAAAATGTGTAAAAGGTAAAATGTATGAAGTGATTACCCACATTCATCTCTCCTTGCTTTGTAACTGATGGTGCAGTGTAACCACAAATCTAACACTCTTATCAACTGGATCCTAGTTCAAACTAATGCCACAATATGGATCGTTTACATACATATTAAGAAAGAAATAAGCTAATTATAACACACACACACACACACACACACACACACACACACACACACATATATATATATATATATGCATATATATGTAGATGTGTACATATATGGTCACACACACACACACACAAACACACATAAACAACTAAATTTTCTAACTAGATTCATAGAGACAAAGATAGAATGCAAACTAGCTCCTGCAGTTTTAGGTGGCTAAAACTGTATTAGCATGATTGTATGGTCTATTTAAACTGTAAAATTGGTGTACATCATTACTTGTTCAAAATTTTAAGGTAATTTAGGCTTTGTGTCATCTGTCAAGGTAATAAAGTTTGACTATCTCAATAAGGTTTTTTTTTTTTTTTATTTCAAGGAACTTCTAAGCTCTTGTGGTTTCATCAGAGATTTACTTTCCTCTTGTGAAAGTGTGTACAGCATCTCCTGTCTGCCACGTGTACCTAATGAGGCCACAAGCCTCATAACATGCATATATCACAGTAACCAGTGACCTGTGCAGCACCTTAACCTTACTGGAAATCTTTTCATGTCATTCGTCTTCTCTTAACTTATATTCAGAAAATTTGAGCTTTCAAAGCATTCTGAGCATGAAAGGTATCTTTGTTCTTCCTAGATGTCCTAAGTAATAAAAACTTTCCTCCTTTAACTTGAAAACCATGGCTTAGAATTCAAAAACAAAATCACAACTGCAAAGATGGATTTACTAGTCCTTACCTAAATTACACTAGAACACAATACTCACTGTATAAGCTCATCTTTTAGGTACTCTATCGCATGTAACTAAAGATGTGAGCCAATTATATTTTACGTTTTAGAAGAAAACGCCATGGGTATTAGATTTAAATTTAGTTACTGGCAAAGTAAATCAACAGTTAATGAAATCAGTAGGCCATGCATTTAGGACCAAACACATGGGTATGAAGTGAGGAGGACGAGGAGGAGGAGGAGGAGGAGGAGGAGGAGGAGGAGGAGGAGGAGGAGGAGGAGGAGGAGGAGGAGGAGGAAAATGTCATTATATTGTAATCACAAAAAATAATGAAATAATATAATACAAATAATTTTTACTATAAATTTACTTCTGGGGATAGGTAAAATGACTCCAGGGTAGCAGTATTTCTTCTCAAGCATACAGATATGAATTAAAGATCACAGCAACAGTCTAAACTCTGTAGACACACCTTCATGGGTATGTGATTTATAATACCATGGGTATCAATGCAAACCTAGGAAGGATCACAGAGGTTTGCTTGTCAGTAGAAGTCTAGCCTACCTCAGTTCAGTGAGAAAAACTGAAAAACAGTAAAGGAGGATGTCCAGCACACTCCTCTAGGTTCCTACTGTGTACAGTATGCATACAATCGCCCCCTCTCTCTCAATACACACACACACACACACACACACACACACACACACACACACACACACACATACACACACACACTCAAACAAATATGCACACACACACACATACACACAGACAAATGCAATTCTTCATCTATTCTTCTGATATCAGGTATCAGATGTTGAGAAAAAAACTAATCATGCCAACTGGAAATATTTAGCACATGTAAATTATTTTGTTTAGTTATTTCTGCTTCAATTTATGAGATTCTACATTCATTTCTACCTTGAGCTTGGAAGTAAAAAAAATATCAGACACAATAAATGTTTTCATGATGGCTAACTAGTTAAGGGTATTTGCAATAATGACTGGTGATCTAGTTTTTTATCTGGGTCCCCAGGACCTAGCTGGTAAAGAGACAGAACCAATCCCTGTAAGTTGTTCTCAGACATTTACATACACCATTGCATGTGCTTACCCACACATATACACATGCAAAATAAATTATTGTAATTTGGTTTTTAGTGAATAAAATAAAGTGAAATAGTAAAAGCAATACCCAGATAACATGACTTAAGGGAGATTATGTGCATACCTGGTACTTGCAAAAGTCAGAAAAAGTCTTCGATTCTCTTGAAACTGGAAATGTGAATGGTCTGAATCACTATGTGAGTGTTGGTAGGATAAATCAACTCCAGTGAAACAGCAGCATGTACTATTAACTGTTGAGCCTTCTCTTGAGCCTCTGAGTTTTTTTTATTGCCAGATAGTATGATGTCCATAGTTTTTCATGATGACAAAATTTTTGATTTCTAGAACTCGTATGATATAAGTCAAACAACAGAAGTACACAACAACTGTGGGGCAGGGACAGTTGAAACAGTTTAGCCTCTTGGCCAATCTCATCAGTGAATTGGTAAATTGTAATCTGGATTAATGAAAATTGTCTCAAAATAAGGTGCAGAATAATAGAGGAAGAAGAACAAAATGATCTCTGTTATACATGTACATATATGCTTTGTGCATGCCCAAGAAAATATATAATTCACTCAAAAACATGCAACTATTTTATACATGACTACATACAAGTATACAAATATATGTATATTATGTGTAAATGCATGCATATGAATATGAGTATGTGTATGTTTTGTGTGTATAGATTCTCCATATTTTTCTTCTAAAGGATAGTTTTTCTCAGATCCTGAAGAACTCATTTGCTATTTTTAAATTTTTGTTTTTATGATCATGCTCATCATCTTAGGAAAAACTGTCACTTTTTGATATGGGTTAATGAATACTAGACAACCATGAAAAAAGATTTTACTGGAGTGTGCAGTGTAATGACAATGGCATTAGTCTCTCTGTAGGATGTTTATAACTCTACCCAACAGGTTGGTCACTATAGGAACAGCATCCCCTGACATGTTTTAAAGTGTGGAAAGGAAATGAAGTTTGAAAGAGTGTAGGCATTGGCAATATTACTTTTACATTTTTTTCTGAGTAATATTGCTCAATTCTGCGGTAGGGATTATAAATCCTACAAAACAGTTTAGAGAAATAAATACTTTTAAGGGAAATTTCTACTATTTATGTCCTTACTTGAGAGACAAAGAAAAACAGGAAGAGATGCCAGAAGATGGTCAGGTAGGTATCATTTCCAGTATCTATTTTAGTACCATGTAGCATGCAAAAGCAATATATTTTGGGTATGAACACCATATAGTCATATACTCTACTTCCTCCTTATTTTTACTAATATTATAGTTATTTGCAAATTTTAAATCTATGTTCTTCTTTCAGTTATTGCCCTACTGAATAAATATACATTCCAGAAATGATAAGTTAAAATCTCAGCTTTACTTAATACAGTGTGATGCTAAGCCTTATATGGTTCTAAAAGAGTTATCTGTGAAGTCTTCTGACATAACAGATACCAGAACTGCTCTTGTCTGTGGGGCCTCAGACTTGTAGCTGCTAATACAACCAAATAGTAAAATAATCACTTAATTTTTAATATTCTGAGATAAAATTGGTTCTGCAACCTTATGCTTTATGGTTATTGATACTACATACTTACGCATGCTACAACTGTATTAACTATAAACTGTATAACTATGTAAATGAACCCAGAAAGCAGAGCAAATATGTAAACTACATTGCCATTAATTCATAGAGTGTCCTGGATACATTTGCTTTCAATACTTTCAGTTTTAAATGTAGATTATAAGTAGAAATTGAGTTTAATTTCAGTTACCTCAAACACTATGAACAAGAGTTTAAACTCATCCCTTTAACCTTATGGTATTATATTTTTAACAAAGTTAACTTTTTACATATTTTCTTGTTGTTATTAGATCTCTGGGAGGGAAATTCAGGGCAAAAGTTATTCTCTGATTATTGTATTTGCTGTAAGTAATTTACTGTCTTCTAAAGTTTCACCCAAGAGTCTTGTGTATTCTATATTTGTATAACTATGTCAACTAAGTTTTATTCTAAGAGTAGTTTAAAAGTCTCTGAAACTTTATAGGTTTAGAAACTAGCCATCTTATTTCAGCATTTATTTCTACATTACACAAGCACAAGCTCCGCACAGCTTTAACAAGCTCTTACACTCTCCTGGTTCGCTCATTAATGTGTTAAACGTGACATTGACACATGCTCATTATCAGTATGACAGTGAGGATTTCAACAATTTGAAAACTATGGTCTTCTTATACTCTTAATATGCCTGAGTCCACCTATCACTTTTCAGTGACCCCATTCACATTGTGGAATTTTTTTTTTTAAGTAGCATATGGTGGTTTGCATGGAATAGATGTGGAAAAAAATTAAGTCTCATAATTATTTCAAATTCTTCATTCATGAAGCCAATCATTGTACTCTCTCTTTTTGCTTTTTTTACTCAGTGATTTCCTAGTAATTTCTGAGAGTAATTGCTTACAAAATTACTGTTCTGTACATTAATTGATCAACTTGATTTTTCAGATTTTTCCAAAATTAGTGTGCAATTTCTTTGTATATTTTCTATTTATGATGGTCCAACAACTGCTTGCTGAGTATCTCTTCAGTAACACTATTCCTGGGAAAGTATGAACAAATGTTTAATCACCTTATGTAGATGAAGAATGAAAGACCAAAGTAATACAACTATATTAGTCAGGGTTTTCTAGAGTCACAGAACTTATGGATAGTCTCTATTCAGTAAAGAAATTTGTTATGAGGACTCACAGCCTGCAGGACAACTCCCCAACATTTGTCAGCTGTGAATGGGCAGCCCAAGGATCCAGCAGCTGCTCAGTCCCACAAGGTTAGTAGATTGCAGCAGAGGAGCTAGCAAGTAAATGCAAGAAGGCAAAGAAGAGTGAATCATCCTTCTTCCAAAGTCCTTATGTGGTTCTCCAGCAAAAGATGTGTCCCAGATTAAAGGTGTGTACCACCATGTCTAGATCTGAGATTTGTTTTTTAGCAAGCTGACCTTGAACTGAAATATTTACTTGCCTTAGTCTCCTGGGAATCAAAGCCACTATGCCTCTAGATCTCCATGCCAAGATCCAGGTCAGAAACGTGTATTTCCCAGCCTCAAGGTCTGGATCACAGTTGAGACTTCTGATTCTGGACTCTAGTTCGTTCCAGATATAGTCAAGTTGACAGCCAGGAATAGCCATTATAACTATCAATGTCTGAATTGGTAAGCAACATATTTTCTTTGGATCCCATATGGAGGTATGACTGAAGGTTCACTTAAATAAGATGCACAAACACCATACTAGAAGTTCACCACAGTATTGGGGATGGCTGACAAAGCTGGAAACCTGGAGTTTCCTGCACAATGTGCAGGCACCTTTGTTTATTAAGGTCTCTTCCAGGCAACTTAGTTTTTTCTGAATGTGTTCTCAGAAGTTCACTTTGCTTAATGCTCAGGAAAGGAAGAGCCTAGGGCATCTGTTAAGTGCCATAGACCTCCTTAAACCTATGAGTAGTTTATCTCCCAAGATAACCAATCTTTCTTCTAAGATGAATAACATCTTCAGTCCAATCATAACTAATTAAACAGGCACATTCCACTGGAGAGAGTCCAAAATAAATTTGAGAAGCATCTTTAAAAGGAAACAAGGTCTTAAAGTAAAAATCTTGCAACTGTGAAATCATAATTATTTGTATACAACAGGGTATCCTCCATAGACTTCCAGAAGAGAAAAATAAGTAAATAAAAAAAAAAGAAGAAATGAAAAAGAAACTGAAATTCTGAGTGCAACTGGGTTTTGAGGAGAACAAAAGTATCATAATGAATATTAGTTGTGAGATATTAGTTAGATTAGTTAAATAATAACAGGCTAGGTTAGTCAACCATGGAGGCTGGAGCGTGAAGGAAATCTGTACTTTCTCAGTCTCAGGAGATGAAAGCATAAGATAATATGAAGCTACAACATGGCTATGTCTGAGATTGCAGACCTGGAAGGTCTTTGACTGGCTCACATCTGGGTGCAGATGCAGAGGACACAAATACACGAACTGGTGAGTGTGGCTTTGCTGCATTCCTATTTTGTTTTTGTGTGTTTGTTGTTTGTTTGTTTGTTTTGTTTGTTTGTTTCAATGAGCACACATTTTATTGGCATTACTATTCTGTTTTTACTTTACCAGACATTTGCAGGTAACCTTTTATATACATCTTTGAAGTGTGCTATATTGTTTTCACGGTCATCTCTCAGTACATTTACACTGATACACAAAATTTATCTGGACAATATAAAACATAAACAGACTATAAGGTATTAATTAAACACAGCATGTAAATATGTACCCCTTAGCTTATAAGAATATATTATACTAATTTGTTTATACTTGTCTATAATTTGGTCAAGAGTCTATGGAAATCTTCTAAACTGTTGTATAAAATATTCTAAAGATAATACTATTGATTTGGGGTAAAATGTGTATTAAGTTAGCACAGGCCAAAAAAGCATGTTATATTTTGATAGAATATGAATCTAGAATGGTTGATTTGTATTAATTATCTAAAAGGAATGCACAGGACTTGTATGTGTGTATGTGTGAAACCATATAAAAAGGTCATATAGTCCACTAGTTTTACTGTGTAAATGTGAATTTTAGATTAGCATAGAAACTGCTATTATAATATAAAACTTAAAAATTATACAACAAAATGTTACCAATTGGGTTACTCCATCAGTAATTATGATCCAAATAAAATTGAAAGATTAAAAAACATTGAAGGCAACAAGATTATTTATACACCATGACAATCATAGGAGGCTGAAGGAAAAGTAAGTTTCTAAAACTTGAAAATATTTGTTGATTTACCTACTGTCATATTCCATTTATAATCTATGGTAATTCATAGTTATATCTTCAACCAAACCAAAACTATTAGAATTGCTTCATTATAAGTTCCTATAGAAAAAATATTTAAGAATGTTCATAGGTCAACACTGAAAAACAATTATTGGCACCCACATGTAAAGTTATATCATAGATCAATGGAAAGGAGATAATTAGCAGAGATTGGATGGATGTTTCAGAGTTAATGGTGAGAAAAAACAGACAAGAATATAAAATTCCACATAGTTCTACTACAGTAAAGCAAGAGGAATTTGCCTATGCTACTTACTCTTTGATGAGTGATGTTCTGTTGAGGAAACCTTTGCGATGGTGTCATGAGGTATCCAACAAAGAACATCACTTGGACATAGGGTTCAGCCAATAGAAAGTCATTTTTAGCCAGCTATGACTAAACTGCAGACTCTGGGCCTGAATGAAGTTCCAGACCTTTCTCAGGTTGAGCTTTTAAGCACACAAGCCACATCCTAGGTTGACACAATTTAGTTCATAAGAATAGTCAGCCAGAGCAGAAGTACAAAAGCCAAGAAGCATGAGTAGAACATTTAAGAACTTTCTCAGAACTACGTAATTTGATGGACTGGATCCTTGTCATTTTGGTGGGTATTATGATGTATATACTGGGCTCTTAGGTCAATGGTGGCTTGTCTGCTCTAACATGGCATCTATTGTACTAAGGTTTTGAATCATTTCACAAATGAACATGAATTGAATTAAAATCCTTCCCCATAGAAAAATCATAAAAAATACATAGAAACTGCTTTTAAAATGTACATCTATTTTTATAAGTACCCATATTGATAAACTCCACCTAACATCTGGAATTTAAATATAATCAAATATGATAAAAGCAGAACCTATGAGGAAAATCCAAATGTCAATACTTTAGATGAGGAAAGGAAAAGGTCCAATGGTCCTAAGTTTCTGAAACAAAAATTGTGAGGACACATCTGGTTATATCTGGTGTTAACTAGCTAGTGTCTCAGACTGGAACAGGCCTCCTTTGAGGCAAGCAGAGCTGTGTGACCTGGGTTAGAGCAGGCCTCCTGGGATGCAATCTCTGTCTCTGGTTAAGACAGGCCTACTGTGCCTCTGGTTAGATTGGGCCCCCTGTGTCCCCATGTCTTTGTGTCCCTAGTTAAGGCAGATCTTCTAGGAGACAGGCAGGTTTTGGGTAGAGGGCAGGCAAGTCTGTCTGTATCTTTAGAGGCAGACCTCCTGGGAGACAGGTAGGCTGTGGGCTCACTATTCTTCCTGGGTTTCAGGTGCACATGAAGACCAGAAGGGGCCTATATTAAATTCTTAAAGATCTTGTTTATATAGTTGTCTCATGAGAGGCTCTGCCAGTGCCTGACAAATACAGAAGTGGATGTCCACAGCCATCCATTGAACGAAGAAAAGGGTCCCCAATAAAGGAGCTAGAGAAAGAACTCAAGGAGTTGAAGGGGTTTGCAACACCATAGGAGGAAAAACAATATGAGCTAACTAGTAGCTCCCAGAGTTCCCTGGGACTAAACCACCAACCAAAGAAAACACATGGTGGGATTCATGGCTCCAGCTGCATATGCAGCAGAGGATAGCCTAGTTGGTCATCAATGGGAGGAGAGGCCCTTGGTCCTGTGAAGGTTCTATGCCCCAGTATAGGGGAATGCCAGGGTCAGAAAGCAGGAGTGGGTGGATTGGTGAGCTGGGGGAGGGGAGAGAGGATAGGGGGTTTTTGGAGGGGAAACCAGGAAAAGTGAATTTGAAATGTGAATAAAGAAAATATCTAAGAAGAAAAGAAAAGAAGAGAAGAGAAGAGAAGAGAAGAGAAGAGAAGGGAAGGGAAGGGAAGGGAAGGGAAGGGAAGGGAAGGGAAGGGAAGGGAAGGGAAGGGAAGGGAAGGGAAGGGAAGGGAAGGGAAGGGAAGGGAAGGGAAGGGAAAGGGAAGGGAAGGGAAGGGAAAGGGAAGGGAAGGGAAGGGAAGGGAAGGGAAGGGAAGGGAAGGGAAGGAAAAGAAAAGAAAAGAAAAGAAAAGAAAAGAAAAGAAAAGAAAAGAAAAGAAAAGAAAAGAAAAGAAAAGAAAAGAAAAGAAAAGAAGGGAAATGATCTCTTAGCTCTCCAGAGATCTTCAGACAACTCAGCTTTGACTGGAAGAAATTCTAAAGATCTGCTAGCTCATCTCATGTAGACCAAAAGCCCAGGTTTTGTTTTGTTTTCATTTTATTTACATATAAGTTGAGTCATTTACTCCAGATTCCCTCTAGACCATCACACAAATCAGCATCCCATTACTTTCACTCCTTGACTCATAGGAACAGACAGCAAGTCATGACTTTGTTTGTTTATTTATTTGTGTTGTTTGTTTGTTTGTTTGTTTATATGCAAAAGAATTCAGAGATCAGCCTGCCTTTGTAAATTTGCTGTGTTTAATTCTGTCACAAGATTACCTTTCCAAGCAAGTCTGCAACTAAATTCACTTTGTTGTAGGAACATGTTGAAGTCTAGAATCTGCCTGCCCCTGAATCTGCCTGCCCCTGAATCTGCTTGCCCCTGTATCTTTCTGATAACCTTGCTCACAGTACAGCTGCTTCTATTCTTCTAGGTCTGTGAAATACTTATGTTTTACATAGATGAGAAATTATATATTTTCAATCTCATGTTCTTAGAATTCTTGTCCTGAGTGTCTCAACATTTACCCCTTTGTTGAGTCAGTGGCCACACCTCCTCTGGGACTCATATTATCTCTGATTATCCTGCAGTCATTGACCTTGACAAAGAGGACACACTTCTAAGGAGGAGCATGAAATATGTACATTATTATACAAACAAGTCATATGCCCATAGCAACCATCACAGTCCTGGAGAACCAAGACCTGTGTTCTCTGTTCCAGGGGCAAGAATCCTACTGTTTCTATTATGGGCATTCAGGACTCACCATCTCCTCCTTACTGTTTTTTGTTCTTTGTTTTGTTTTTTTTGTTATTTTTTTATTATTAGATATTTTCTTTATATACATTTCAAATGCTATCCCGAAAGTTCCCTATACCCTCCCCCTGCCCTGCTCCCCTACCCACCCACTCCTGCTTCTTGGCCCTGGCATTCCCTTGTACTGGGGCATATAAATTTTGCAATACTAAGGGGCCTCTCTTCCCAGTGATGGCCGATTAGGCCATCTTCTGCTACATATGCAGCTAGAGACAGGAGCTCTTGGGGTACTGGTTAGTTCATATTGTTGTTCCACCTATAGTGTTGCAGACTCTTCAGCTCCTGGGGTACTTTCTCTAGTTTCTCCATTGGTGGCCCTGTGTTCCATCTTATAGATGACTATGAGCATCCACTTCTGTATTTGCCAGGCACTGGCATAGCCTCATACGAGACAGCTATAGCAGGGTCCCTTCATCAAAATCTTTCTCGCATATGCAATAGTGTCTGGGTTTGGTGGCTGATTATGGGAAAGGTCCCCGGGTGGGGTAGTCTCTGAATAGTCCATTCTTTCATCTTAGCTCCAAACTTTGTCTCTGTAACTCCTTCCATGGGTATTTTGTTCCCTATTCTAAGGAGGAGTGAAGTATCCACCCAATTTTAGAGTACAAAAGTTGACTCTGAGTTCTTGACTTGCCTGATAGAGAATAGAAGGAGAATTAAAACTAGCAAGAGTAAACCACCTGCAATTTCTTTATTTATCAGCAAAGTTGTCTAGGAAGATGGAAAAAAATCTACTTATGCACAGCAGAATCACATCTGCAGTCACTTCCTCAATAGAAGTGGAACCCACTCTAGAGTTACTAATATTCATGATTGTATAGAGTAGGGAATCGATATCCAAAGCCAAATTAGAATTGTCCCAAAGCTCCTTTAAATGAGATCAAATCTTAGACCAATTATGTTCACAAGTATTGTCTTCCAAGGGATTTACATAGACCCAATGGAACATCAAATGGCATTACGCTGAGGGCCTGATCTTAATATTTTGAATTTGATTTCCCATAAATAGAACTGCTTCCTCTAAAGCCTGAAGCTTATCCTGAAATCCCCTATCAATATTCTCCTGGATCACGAGTGCTATTGACATATTTTTGGATAACAGATCTACATGATGTGCTGTGTGAATGTTTTTAACCAAGGAAGTAGTGGATAGACAAAAAAGAGAAACCCCATCTATTAAGGCTGTGATCACCAATATCAAGGCTACAGCAAATCTTTTAGCTCTCTTCAGAGCCAAGGGAGCCCAATGCATAGCATTTATAAACAAATCTGGCAGAGAAGGCTAATCTCTGTTGAGAAAATATGGCTGCATCATGGGTGAAACCCAACCCATCTCTGGATGTCTCTTTAAATGCTACAGGAGAAGAAGGGTTCTCCCTGTCAGTTTCCTGGGGCTGATTGAAACCTTCCAGGACTTCCTATACTCCATCAGGAGAGCTGGGGATCTCCTCTGCTTTGCTTTTGACTTCCATTCCATGTAGCAACAGACCTGTGGAATAGTCACTACCGGAGTAGAGAGGCGGGTAATGCACATGTGAAGCAAGTAACTGTTTAGTTGGCAGCATTTCAGTGCTCCATTGCTATAGGTCTAGAAAAGAGGCAAGGGTGTTAAAGCAATCCTAGTCCTGGAAGGAATTCATTAGTAGGAAGTCACCCATCTTGCACTAAGGAAAGCAGAGGGAATAGTTGGGACTTATTTATTTCATCTGGTTGAGGTAGGTGAGAAATAAGTTCCCATGTTAATTTATATATCTGAGATAGGCAGTAGCAATTTGTCTGCAAAAAAGAAACTGGCCTAAGTAGATAGAATTATTTCATTAACTAAAGTTTACAAAAAAAGTAGTCTTGCTCTCTTACTAGAGATCCTCTCTGCCATTTGCTTCTGAGTCATGTTAGCATACATGTGTTATGGAATGATGTTTGTCACTGGAGTGAATAAACCTTGAGATCAAATGGCATCTGGACTCCATCTCTCCTTCCTGGCCCTAAGCAACAGGATTCCATCTTCAAGGTAGACTCATAAAAAGAAAACTGGACACTCTAAGGACTATAGCTTTCCTGAAAAATTCTAAATTTCACTAAATTGGCAAAAAGCCTCTGGTCATACAAATTTAATTGCAGCCCAAGTGCAGCACTAGTCAGAGCTCTAAGGGAGATAGTGGAGAAGGGACCACCACCCCAAAGCCAGGTATGAAGAACCTCATCACCAGCTGATTACCAACATCGTGATGTCAACTGTCACTTAAGTGGTAGGAAGAGGTAAAGGTCAGGGAAACCCATGAAAGACTGGTTAGCCAAAGGCCTGGTGAGAAATGCAGGTACATTATTTTAAAAGTAACCAAAAACCCACCCCAAACCAACTTTGCATTATATATGAGAAAGAAATCTATTGAAACTCTATACTCCCTAGCCCATAGAGTAACGCCTGAATAAAAAAACCAATTAGGGGATTCAAAGCCATGAAAGTGAGCCCAGATGCTACCAATCCCACAGAGAGGAGATGGCTTGTAATAAAGAATAAGACCAAAAGGAAAATTGGGTTTAAAGAAGTAAAGATTGATGTATCTCTAACAAGTCCACAAGTAGTAGAGCTACTACTAGAGCATGAAGATAGCAAAGAAGTTCCAGCAGTATTGATGAAAATCATAGTGGACATAGATAAAGAGAGACAAATGGACATAAGTCCAGCCCCTACTATAACTAAGCCATGGGGGTAAACAATCCTTTTAAAGATGCTTTCCTAACCCAGGATCAGTCAAGACAGTGGTATCCCTCTCAGTGACATCTTCCAAGGTCAATATACCTAAAAGCTTCACATTATTTGGGACCAATGAGAAGGAGTAGCTTGTGCAACAAATAATTAGACCATACACTCTTCAAGAAATAAGTCAGTTTAGTCAAATATATGCCCAGAATGGAATTAAGAATGCATCCTATATGATAAAGCTCTGGGAAAAAGAAGCAGATACCATAATGCTGTCACAATTAGAGATGAGGAAAAATCAAGAATATTTTAGAAAACCCAGCAGTGTATGAAGCTTTAGAGCAAGTCCTAGACACTGCTCAGGGTGCTGCAGTGTCTCTCCTGGACTGAATAACTACAACTTGGAGATACACAGTTCCAGCTTTATAACTCACACAATTTGAAGCAGCAGCAGCAAAATGGAACACTGTTCAAGAGGTCATTTTGCTAGTGAGAAAACCAGAAGTCCACTTGTTTATACATAATAAACTAGCTACACCACAGGCTGCTCTGATTATACCACAATTCAAAAGAGTTTTAGATAAGGGGGCACCACCACACATGAGAATTAATTTGACTTTACTACTCCAAAATTCATTTTTTTAAATGATACAGGGAGCTAGACCAAGAGAAAAATAGTAACATTAAACGTAAGAAGAAAGCCATTTAAATTAAGGAAAACACCCAGATTTTTTCACACCATTCACAAATATCAGACCCTTTGGCAAAAAACCTGGAATACCATTTGTAAACAGAACCCAACAGAGGTATACACCAAAGAAGATTTTTAGAAGGAACAAACCTAAGACTTTTTTTTTTAGGGAACAGAAGGTCACCATAAAGGTGGGCAGCACTACATAGAAACAATCAGTGCCCATTTATGGGAAATGCATACACTTTTCAACAGGTATCAAGTTAGGCACCAACCAATAAGCAATAAGACCATATATTATGTTACCCATAAAATTAAGAATTAGAAAATATATGTTAGGTGGTGAATTGACACATGCAGCATATATGTATATGTATATGTATATGTATATGTATATGTATATGTATATGTATATGCAGGAATACCGCATATTATATCAAGGAAGAAAAAATAATTATACAAAGAGTAGCCAGATAATCCATAGTACCAGCATATAAATTAGAATTAGTGGGATATGACAAAATAATTCCCATGTATTTTGAATGTTGCAATGTACCAGAAAATACTTTAAGCTTCTAAATAATCTTAAAACTTTTCCCCTGCTTTTGTAAATTTTAAAAAGATTTCCAAAGTAAAATGTAATCAGCAGAAATAAAAATAGAGCCTATAGGGCTACCAACAATTAAATTCTCATTTATGCCACAATGCCCAGTTAAAAGAGTAAAGTGGAGATATCTGAAACTGCTAAAAGAATACTAAAAGAAGGAGTAATTTAAGCTACTCAAAGTTTCAAAACCAAATGGTAAATTGCAGATGAATGTACACTATAGAAAAATTAATGAATTGTCCCTTAAACTGCCAGTATAATTTCCAGATATATAAGATATTTTCATGAGGATTAAGAAAGCAGTGTCAAAATGGCTGGCAAATATAGATTTGTCAGACATATTCATTGGCATACCGCTGCACCTACAAAGCAGAGAATTAATTGCTGGATAAGGTCACACCAATACCAACTTGTGTTTTATATTTATATGTTGATGACATTTTGATAACAGGACAAGAAGAGGAAAATATAAAAACAAACAATAAACAGTAGACAAAAACATATGAGCATTGGGAGATAATGGTTGGACCATCAATAAGGGTAAGTCACCAGGACCACATACATAGGTCACAGCCATATTTACAAGTCATACTGAAACCCTTATATAACATTCCAAGGAAAGCGAATGATTTTATTTGGGATAAACTCCAAGAACAAGCTGTCAAAACAGTGCTAGAACATGTAAAGGCATATGCTAACTAATACATTGAACTACATGATAAAGTATATTTACACATACTACACCTAAAACAGGAAACTGGAATATCTTTGCCAAAATAAATGATGGAAAATGGCCATTAGGCTTCTATTGTGAATGCTTCCCAAGGATACAAGACCTTAAAACCTTGCACATCATGCTACAGAACAACCAAATAATATTCAGAACCTCCATCCCAATCCTAGATTGGATCAAAACACCAGAGGAAGCATGGGATGGTCTACCCATGGAAGGAAATGTACTACAATGGAAATGGTACTTAGCAGAGCTCCTTTGCTCTGGTACCCTGTCTGCAAAGGGGTCATAACCAAAGACATCAGAGTCTATACTTCAGACTGACTGCCCTATGACTCGACAGGAATTATCAATCATCCCAAATGCCACTTCTCCCCAGAAACAGGTACCACTAGGGCATTGGGAGACAGTAGAGCTCCAGCCTTCCTTGGTTAATATCTGGTTTACAGATGACTCTGCAACCAGTAAACAGAATATGGTCTTGTGGAAGGTGGCAGCCTACAGACCCAAAGGATGAAATTGTAATCACACACACACACAAAAAGGACCAGCTAAATCTGAACAACACACTGAAGTAGTAGCAGCCATGCAAGCATTAAGGCAAAGCCTCAAAGAAAAACAAAAGGTACTACATTTGTTCACTGACTCATGGTACGTAGCCAATGGTATAGCCATATGGATAGGAAAATGGAAAATGAACGATTGGAAAATTGATGGCAAAGATATATATATATATATATATATATATATATATATATATATATATATATATAGCCAGAGAAGTTAAGCTGTATGTATATCATGTGGACCCCCACATTAACAAAGAAGGTGATTAAATTGGACACAATGATACAATGGATAAATTAGCCAGCGAAGCAGTGAGAGTAAAACGAATTTGAAAACCAGAACATATAGGTGCCAACAAATTAAGGCTTAAAGCAGAATGGAAACCAATACTGACCAGAGACTTAGATACAGAGATTACCATCAAAGAAATATTAAAAATACATGAGACCCTGGGACATGCAGGAAAGCATATTAGGTTCCAGTGGTTTTCAGGAAAAAAAAAATAAAGGTGACATGGAAAGGGATTGAGGATACAATAAACCAATGCAAACCATGCCCAAGAGATAAAGTTAGATTCACACACAACTATAAGGGGAACATAGGACATAGGCTGAGTTTCAATCATATCTTATAAATACACTTCATATGATCATTAAAACAATGGAAAGGAGCATATATGGATGCACCTTGGTAGAAACATAGTCACTTAATTAGATTCCACCAAAAATGCCACGCCCAAACAAATATTTAACCATACACATATTATGGGATTGGATTTCCCATTATGAGACCCCAAATATTATACAGTATGATCAAGGAATACATATCACAAGGAACAAGGTTAAAATATTTTTCTAAAATTACATGGGATTTTCTAATATAAAATGGGATCATCACATGACTTGTCAACCAAAAGCAACATGAGCCATCAAAAGATTTAATGGCCTGCTCAAACCTAAGCTAGTAAGTAGGGATAAGAGTTACTCTTTAGCATGAGAACTAATGACATATATACATGAAATAAACATTAGACCAAGATTGAATAAGGAATCCAGGATATAAGAAGCAATAAAATAAAACATATACATTACTCAATGGATCAGGATAAAATACTAATTAGGGACTATAAACACTTATGTAGGAGTAAGAAGAATCAGATATTGAAGAAGGAGGGGTAATCCAAAAACAGCATATTCTGTCTGGATTAAGCAAGTTAAAGCAGACCTAGGAGATATTGCATGACAGATCATGTGCCTTAGTAGAATTTTATGCAAATGCTTCTATTATAAATGCCTAGCAATAATTATAGTTCTTTATATTGTAATACCAGTGGTAAATTGTGCAATATACTGGTGAGACCAAGCAACAAGCCAACAGACAAACATAACCAACACAAAGTTGTCAGGAATAAAATTGTCCATTTGGACTATTTGCTGGATTGGTGCCTACATCACCATACAAGTAAAGATACCCTGGAAATCCTCTTGCTATTGGGATTGACCTCACGAGCATCACAGTGGATAATAGTAGTTCTAATAATAACCTAAATTTGGAAATATCTCAGCATGTCTATCCTGTATAAGCCCCTGGGAGCAATGGTAGGAATAGCCATAATTTTGGTCACAAGCATATTAGCATCATAATGCTTGTGGCTCATATTGTTGTGTGATTGTGTCACAGAATATCAGACAACAATACAACTGGGAATACTATGACCAGTGCACCAAGGAATACAGGAGCCACCAGCACAATAGCTAGCACCACGGGGAGAGTGGTCAACACAGTAGCTACAAAAAACAATAGTGCTAATATACCTGCAACAAAACAGACCACCACCATACCAAATATTGGAGCCCCCAGCTACCCCACTATTGTAGGATCAGATAGAAAATTACCAGATTAGTGGACAAATTAGAAATACTGGACATGGTTCATTGGTACCACCCACTTTTTTGGTAGATATATATTATTTAAATTATGGATGATTTAAAGAATGTAACCAATTCAGAACAGCACTAAATCAACACATCCTCTTAAAACATACATGCAGCTATTCCTTGGACCTATGGAGGTTTGATGCCCCAGAATAAGAGATGGTATAGCACTGGTGTGGGAGAGGGTTGTGGGTGGGTGGGAATCACCCTCATCGAGGCAAAGGGGAGGACAGATGTGGAATGGGGGGAATTTGTGTGTGTGTGTGTGGGGGGGTAACTAGAAAGTAGGATATCATTTGAGATACAGACAAATGGAATGATTAATAAATTTAAAAATGATTAAAATAGGCCTACATGTTAGACAACAGAGATGGAAATAACATGCATGAGCAAAATCCATTAAAATGCCATTTTAGTGAACTATGTAACAATGTTAGAGCTACATTCAATAACCATTGGAGAAAACCCTCACAGCTAAGATATAATACCTATAAAATGTCAAAAGGTTACACAACCATTTTTATAGGAATAGAAACAGAAGTAACCTGCGACTGTGACACAGCCATCAATTCCACATTCTTAAAGTTGTACTTTGCACCATAACCAAAGAAGGCCTGGAGGAAACGGGTTATTTGTGTAATCGCACAACTCTAACACTGAAAGAACAGATTATGAATATCATGAGGAATATGATTCTGAAGAGTCTAATGAGAAAGTTTCTGGTAAAACAGAGTCAACCTCACAACACAAAACCACTTCATCTCCAATAAATCCATGCAAATGGATGAATTGGACACAATTCCTGAGTATGTCTGTTTAAACCTAGCCCCTACAATCAGGGATGCCACCTTTGCCCAAGCCACATGGGAACAGATGCCTCAAGTTCTTGAAAGGAAAATTAAATGAAACTTTAAGACTGGAATGGAACACAACAAATTGGCTATATGTAGCAGAATTCCCTAATTTACCACGGTAAGGCAACCTATCTCCATACAATGCACTGTTTTGGGACTACAGTATTAGAATTAAAAGTTTCCCAGCTGTAAAATGATGATGGAAAACAATGGCATTCGGTGAACAACATTACAGACAGCCATTAGTAATTACTTATCCCTTCCAACAACCTTTGACAACAGTGACACCATGGAGAAAACCACAATCTTGCAGGAATAGGTATAGAAACAGAAGCAACCTGTGTCTGTGTTAACACATGTGTTACCTGGTAGGAGTAGAAGATGACATTGCAAGGACACTGATCTCCATTGTAGCTTATTGTCTGAGTAAAACAATACCAAATGTAATAAAAAGCGGTGTATTTCAGAATGTTATGGGCCTATATTACAAAACTTTGAGCCATACTTCTTCAATCTTTAAAATAATGAACACAGAAGAGTTTGGATCAGACATTAAGAGTAAAATACTTTCTTTGTGAGCTGTTGAGTGAATTCTACTACGAACTTAATTGACATCTTAGAGCTTAGATTCTAGAGGAAGGACAGAGCAAGTGGTAATATTACCATAAATATTCAGTAAGTTCTGGATTGTGTGCATAAGAAACCAAATATGTCTAAACTATGCCTTTGCATATATATCTGGTTGTATCTGAACATCATTTCTTGATGGGGAATTTTCTAAGTGCATATACTGCTAAAAACACCTGGAATGCTTTTTCAAATAATTTATTAACATGATAATGCTAATGAATTAGTTTGTAGTCATTTAAATTTAGTTTAAGTAAATTGTACTGATCATTTTAGCTGGACCTCTTTATATAGTCTAAATCAAATGAGACAGAACATTAGTGAGCATAAATGAATTGTTCTTATTATGAGTGTAAACTGCTGAGGAATTAATCTGCTGGAGGTATGTGTTTACCTTATGCTAGTCCTTAATAACTACACAGAGAAACCAAGATTTCTTTAAAACGGCACCTCAATGGCTGAGCAGTTAAGTGATGTACCTTATACTTCTATGCTAATATGGCTACCTCCCAGCCCTGTTCCGTGATACGTGTGCATTATTATTAACCTGCCTCTTCAGACGCCCTCTTTCTCTCTCCAATATTTCTTTCCTCCTGGAACATCTGAAGCTCTCATTAGCAGACATCCCACCCTAATCTCTATCCTGCCTTGCCATTGGGTAATCGGCATTTATTGACAAGGCTGAGGATAAATGGTAAGTGCTGTTTACACAAACTTGAGACAGGAGATTCATGGTACAAGCATTACAATGCTTTATTCCGATTAAAGCAAGATATGAGGACAGAGTAATGAGCATTTGAATAACCAAAATGTAAATTTTACACAGTGTACAAAACATTGTTTGTACAAATGGGAGTTACAAACTTTTCTGAACTGACTAAGTAATAAGCTTAAATTTATTAACTGATACTTCATTCATTTTATGAATATTCAAGATTATAATAAGCAGAATTATGTTGAAAAATAAAAATATATTTGTACATTATTCTTTTGCATAATTCTCATCAAACCAACACATTAAACTGATACTTGAGTACAAAATAGTAAAGACATAGAAATCTGACAATTATATCACAATTTGAAATATTTGATATTTATTAATATAATTTCATTAATGTTATTTAAATTTTATTTATCATTTTTACACAGCACATTTTGAATTTTTTACACTTATAATGCTCTTACAGAGTAACAGAAACTATTATGATAAAGTATATCTAAGTATAACACTTGTATGTTTTAATATATATGCCAGGAAAGCTTCTATTTCTGATGTTTTCAGTAAAGGGTTACAATAAAAATAAAATATTACAAATATAGCAACACTATGTTTTAAGGTTTTTGAGGTTAAACTACATAGTCAAAGATAAAATACTCAAATTTAATGAATAACTCAAAACAAACCAGAAGTTATATAAATCTTGTGATTTCTATATTAAATAAAACCTATAACTAACAAAACCTAGACATTTCATATATTTCTTGAAGGTCAAAAATAAGGCTATATTATCATGAGACATATCTAATTCCTCATCATACTCTCAGTCTGACATCTGATCACCAACAAAGACTTATCAACTTTTCATCTTTCTTCAAAGTTACCTTAGATTTATCAATACCTGAGTTGTATATCAACTTGGGTTTTCTTGATTAGAGTCTATAACTCATATCTAGATTTCATTAATAATTTAAAACTTTCCCCATGAGTGAGGGTAGAATGTTGGCTTAATGTGATCCAGCTTCAATTTGAAAGGTATTTTATTGACATCATAACAACAGAACAAATTCATGTATTCCGACACAGTCTCATAGTCTCAGGTTTTTGTGACACCTGATCAATTTTTCACTTTTGCTGTGGCCAACCTTTGCTCTTTGTACTAACCCCAAGAACACAAAATTACTTTCATATTTAGCTTGTTGCAGTAAACCATTTCGGCACTCTCCTCATACCTGGCCAACATTCTACAGCTTACTTATTTTGTTTAAAGTTTTCTATTGGTAACAGGATGTTAATATATTTTAAAATAAGAAATTTGTTAAACTAAAATTATTTTGCTTCTTTCGTTTTGGTGTACCGTTTTTGTTGGTTCAAATTCATAATACAAAATCGTCAGCTTTATTAGCACAATTTCAAACATGCATATTATTTCACTTAGTCATATCAATTTTATTCACACTCTCTTAATCTCTTCTCTATCTCTATCTTATGTAAGATTCTATTATTGCATATCAAAATATTTAATATCCAAATAACAGAGAAGTACATGATTACATTTTTATGTCATGGCAGTTTACATGATTATGCATGATTCAATCCATTTTCTTCATACAACATAATTTTAGTTTTCTTTATGAGTCACTAACACTCTGCTGGGCACATGTTTATATGTGCATGTATGAAGGATGAGATATTGTGTGTGTATGTGTGTACATGTAAAACTATGCCATTTATGAGTTCATTCATCTCATCATTTCATTCAAAAGGCTGATTGTATGAATTGGCTGTTGTGAATAATACATCATTAAACACAGATATGCTTGTGTGTGTGTGCAGAAACTTTTCATTATTTTGATTATAAACAAAGGTATGCTATAATTAGAGCTATAGTAGTTTCATTTTTATTTTTTTAAGGGCCTGTACAGAGATTTTTAAAATAGTTGTATTAATTTATGTAACTCTCACAATGTATTTCCCCTTATATGACTAATAGCATTTATTTATCATTAATTTATGTGTTGATAACAATCATATTGATTGTACTAAAATACAATTACAATATAGTTTTGATATATCTTCTGATAGATAAAGATGTTAAACATTTTTACATGCATGTGCCTTTTAATAAGTGTGTGTTCAGTATATTCAATCATGTATTGAGTGAATTATTTATTCTTTGGATGTTAAATTTTGTCTTTTACATATTATTGTTAGATCTTCTCTATTTTAGCCCATCTTTTCACTGTATATCTTTTGCTATACAAAAACTGCCTAATATGATACAAGACTATCTTTGCTGTTGCTCTCATTTCCTGAACTAATGAATCTCTGTACTGATAATAATCACCCATACTAGTGTCTTGAAGTGTCTTGCCTTCACTTTTCTCTAATATTTTCTAAGTTCGCAGTCTTACTTTGAAGTGTTTATCCATTTATGAGTTGGCTATTGGACAGTTGAGGTATGGGACTAGTTTCAACCTTGCAAATGCTGACATCTGGTTTTTATAATATTGTTAAAGGGACTATCTATTTTCCAGTGGATGTCATTCCTATGACAATTTCCAAGCTTCTCTCTTGTTTTTTTTTCTAAATTTCCCAATTTTCTCAATATAATTCATCACATATAAATACATAATTATATTCATGTACTGAAAATATATGCAATCAAAATAATGCAGTAGAGTAGAAACTAATACAATAAATGCCACATTCTTTATTTCAAGAATTTGTCAATGATACAAAATTGCTGTATTTGATTTATTGACTTACCATATTAAATAATCTGTATTCTAGAGAATGCACAAGAACTCACCCTTCTTAATTTTGGCATTATATGATGGAAAATTAAAACATCATGCTTCTATTTGTATTTCCTATTGTTGTGGTATGGATTACAACAGATTTATTGAGATAAATAATAATAAGTCCCATATATTTCCCAATACTATCTGACATTCAAATATCAAGAAACACAAAGATGTCATTCCTTCTAGAGGCTTCAATGAAATATCTCTTTTTTTACTCACAATTTCTAGTGGCACTGTGCAAGCATTCTCTAAGTCTCTTACTTTGTACCAAGGCCACCTCTTCCTGACTTCATCACTTGAATGTGACTGCTCTCGTCTGTTGCATTATAAAGAAAGACATCTATGATTATATTACACCCATCTGGAAAATCTCCACCCCACAAACCCTTAATTAATTTAACCTGTAAAGACACTTCAGCCAGATAAAGAAATATTAACAAGTTTTAGTTATAAGGATACCATATGGATTTGTGGCACATTATTCAACCTAAAACACTTCTAAAATGTATTAACTTTATAGAATTATTTTACCTGTATATTCTTGTAAGAGATACATTTTCAGATACTTAAAATAGCTTAGGAATACCCTTAATATATAATGTCTATGGCTTCAAATTAATTCCATATATTTGATTTTATAGTAATATGATCAGTAATATTTTTCAGGTCAAGTTACAAAATCAATTTTTCTGCATATATTTCAGAGTGTGGGTATCATAGATGCTAACATGGTCTATCTTAAATACAAAATATCCAAATAAGTTGTTAAAAAAATCAAGATGCATTTTTAATTCATGAATTCTGCTGTTAACATTTTTTACCACCCTAGAAGAATGCTTTGATTTTCTTCAAACTCTCTAGTTGCCGTATCTCATTCCCTGCTTTGCACTTGGAAAAATTATTGATTTCATAATATGGCACTTAATGCTCTTGGGTTTATCAAACTTAGATTTATTTTAGTATGCTTTTGGGTTTCATTGGTAAGTATATTAATATATATGGAATACATATCAAAATCAGATCATCTGCCTTTCTTTTTTTCTCATTAATTTATTTATTCACTTTACATCCCAATGACAAATTTCCTCTCCCTTCACAGAATATCTCCCTCATCTCCCTTCCCCTTCTCTTCCCAAAATGGAGAGGTACCCCCTTGGGTACAAATGCACCATGGAATATCAAGTCACTGTGGAACTAGACATGTCTTACCTTTAAGGGCACTCAAGGCATACCAGTTAGGAGAACAGGATTTACAGGCAGGCAGCAGAGTTAGGGACAGCCTCTGCTGTAGTTTTTGGGGGGCCTGCACGAAGACCAAGCTGGATGTCTGCTACATGTGTGAGGAGGTCTTAGCCTAGGTCCAGCCAACATACAATCTTTATTGGTGGTTCAGTTACTGCGAGACACGAAGTGTTCAGGTTAGTTGACACCGTTGATACATGTGTGGAGTCCTTATATCCTTCAGGTCCCTCAGTCCTTCCCTCAACTCTTCCACAAGACTCCCTGAGCTTCATCTAATATTTGGCTGTGGCTTTTTGCGTTTGTTTCAGTTAGTTCCTGGGTGGAGCCTCTCAGATGACAGTTTTCCTAGGTTCTTGTCTGCAATCATAACAGAGTATCATTAATAATGTTAGAGATTGTTCTTGCCCATGGGATGAGTTTTAATTTGGACTAGTCCTTGCTTAGGTATTCCCTCAATCTGTGCTCCATTTTTGTCCCTCCTCTTGAAGGTAGGACATGTTTTCGGTAGAAGGTTTTGTCAGTGGGCTTTGATAGTGTGCTTATCTTTCCACAGGGGTTTCCTACCTGGCTACAGGAGGAAGCCAATTCAGGTTTCATATTCCCTACTGCTAGGAGTTCCAGTTAGAGTCAGACTCATCAACTTCCTAGATGCTTCCCCTTCTTCTCTCTATTCACTCTCCCAGCTTCCTTAGAAAAGCTCTTTAGAAATGAATGTATATCCGTATATCTGTCACATCTTTTACACCTCAACTTTCTGTCTCTATCTATCCATTCAATCTATCATAGGACCTGTGAGCTTGTTATTCCAAAAAAAAAAAAAAGAAAAAAGAAAAAAGAAAAAAAGACTTCCTCACACCTTCTTGTACTTCAATATTTCAATATGAATAATTAATTTTACAGAGGGGTACACTCCACTACTTTAGAATCTAACACCTAATCTTTGTGATATTCTTCCTTAACCCTTCACTAATATGTAATCCTTAGTAAAGATTTTTCTTAAATAATGAATTACATACTAAGTAAAAATTTTGAGAACTTTATATAATTATCATATATTCTGTGGGATGTTAATAATTCACCTCATCTAAGGTATATTACTTTTACATAAAAATTTTCACTCTTCTTCCTTTATGCTGTACTTACCACTTAACTGTCTAAGACACTTCAAAAATCTGTATTTTACATAGCTCCAATCTTGGTTATGTTACATTCATTTATGTGTGTGTGTGTGGTGTGTGTGTGTGTGTGTGTGTGTGTGTGTGTGTGTGTATGTTTGTGTGTGTGTGGTGTGTGTGTGTGTGTATATATGTGTATGTGCGTGTGTATGTGTGTGTGTGTGTGTGTGTGTGTTGTGTTGTGTGTGTGTGGTATGTGTGTTTGTATGTGTGTGTATGTGTATGTATGTGTATGTATGTGTTTGTTTGTGTTTGTGTGTGTGTGTGTGTGTGTGTGTGTGTGTGTGTGTGTGTGTGTGTGTGATCTGCTTGTGTCAGAGCAAATGTCATCTTCTGTATAAGTCAAAGTCAGAGGACCATTTGTTATAGAGCTGATTTTCTCCTTCTTATTTGAATTCTAGGGTTTAAATGGATGTGTTTAGTTTGGGGTAGAAGTATCTTTACCTCCTGAGTCCTCTAACAAGCAAAAATACTTCTGTTTAATTAACAAAGGTTATTTAAGCACAATGCCACAGAGTTTTCTATAAAATTCTAGCATGGAATTTTCTCTCCCAATATTTTTTTTTGTTTTGTCCTTAAAGGTTCTGCACAAAACAGAGATATTCCTTAAGATATTTTCAAATAATTTCATTTCTATTCATGCTTTGTGCTGAATTGATAAACTATTTACAATGTGATAAATGAATAACAGTCATATGGCATAACCATAAATATATCTTTATTGAATATCTAGAAGTAGCTCCTTTTTAACGTTATATTTTCTTCAAATAATGTCCAATCTCAGTTCAGCTACTATGAGAGGTTCAACAATTTAACATGACTGTAAAATCTGTAGACTTCACTTTCATCTCCCTTAGTGACTTCTTCCTACTTACAGCTCCTGAGTTTCTTCTAAAATGTATTCATGTTTAATACCGGAAAACAAAAGGTACAATTCTCAAACCTGTGTGAGAGTGACTCTTTGAGAAGTTCATCAGAAGACTGGGCTAGATGTGAACTGAAACACTAATGACCTTGAAGGGCTTCAGGGAGTTTTTGTGTGATAATGCCTGCTGATAATTTTCTCATGTCATGTAAGGGTCATAGTCCTCAAAAGCCTGAGGCAACTACTTCTTATATACTTTTGATCAAGACGGATTTATTGTATTGTCAACAATTCTAGATATGTATTTATCTATGAATTATCACAGACAATAACCTAAAGGTACAAATCTTCTATTTATGGAGCATTTGAAACAACATCTTTTGCTATATTTGACCTATATTATAATCAATTCAAATTTGACTTCTGGAGAAATGCTAAAATTCATAGGAATGAATTTCATAAATACTCACCTGAGAATACAAAATTGAGGAACATTTAATACAATTGCACATACTTCAGGAGTAATCTCATTCTCCCATGAAATTATGCATTATTCATGTTGGTTTTCAAATTTCTTTGGATGCCACATATTTAAAATAAAGTACAGGTAAAGATATAGGCAGTTTTGTTGTAAAAATGTTTGTGATAGAGATCCAAAGTAAGGCACTATAAATCAGAATATATGATAGCTGTCCATTTTAGTGGGAACCAGAGAGTTGCAGCATTAACTGAAGTAAGTAGTAAGGCTGAGATGATTTTTGTACTTATAATATATCTAAAAGTACAGAACTAATAAGGCAGGGTCAATAGTTTATACCATTTTGTCAACATACCAAATATAGCACTGATATGTTTATTAAAACCTTGATGCTACATATTGCAAAATTTATAATTTTTGAGGTAATGAAACTACAAAATAATTGCCAAATTACACTGTTTTGGTACTCATGGATTTGGATACCATCTTGCCATTTGGCACACAAGTGAATTTATAGGAAGAATAATAGTAGATATCATCTATTATTAAGTCATTAAATCCACCATGCCCCAAATCTAGTTGTCCTGCTATGAAGATGCTCAAGGAAAAACAAGTGCACATGATATGGAATGGCTTCTGGCTAATGGCATACAACTGTACCATTATCACATCTCCAGATGACATCAGCAAGCCTCATTGGAGACAATGAACCACAGCAATGATCTCATGTGATCCAGGTTCATTGTGTCTTGTATTTTGAAGCGATTTGTTACACAGCAATAACTAATGCAACTAATATGTCAGTAATATCTGATCTATTTATCAAACTATACCACAGCTTGTTACATGAACAAAGGTAGAATGTAGATTCACACCAGGTGCAAACTCTTAAATCTTAGATCACTAAGTCTCTTAGAATATTTGGTACACTGACATTAATTTCCTAACCAATTTTTTAATTTGTCTGTAGTTTTAGTCGTATTTAACATTTAAATAAAACCATCTCCTATTTTGAGTTCTCTGACAAACTCTGTGTGTAGTGAAAAACAAGAACATATAGATTAACAAAATTTCATTTAATTTCAGTAGTCTTATTTTAAGCTCCGCATGAATTCTAAGAAGGAAATATGGAGTCCTTTGTTACTGATCAAAGAAAAATCAGCCATATATATTGATT
Source organism: Mus musculus (assembly GCF_000001635.26). Taxonomy (NCBI): domain Eukaryota; kingdom Metazoa; phylum Chordata; class Mammalia; order Rodentia; family Muridae; genus Mus; species Mus musculus. The sequence continues at coordinate 83,254,357 of NC_000080.6, read as the reverse complement.
TGTCAGGAGCAATGAATTCTAGAAAGTAAAAGTATAATGATTACAAGAATATTTAAGCTACATTTATGATAACTCTTCTGACTAAATTTGCTTCAGAATATTGAAAATGTTTAAGCAATTTGCAAGAGACAGGAGAGCTATGTGGGAGGGTATAGACAGAGGCAAAGGAATGAGAGAGATGTAATTGTATATCTGAAATTATATATTAAATTACAGAAAAGAGCTTCTGTTACCTGAGAAATGACCACTAGAACCAAGATTTGGAAACTTTTGGAAGTTGCCATTGCTTTAAGAATTGTTCAACAATGAAAAATTAGTATTACTGCCACAATATGAGAATCACAGGACATGTAAATACAATAAAATGATAGCATCATAAACAGTGAATAAAATCTTTGAAAACATGAGTATAACTAATCCTAATAAAATTTGTCAGATAAAATATACATAAACATTACCATACATTAAGTGTGTCAAGTAGGACAATATCAATTGATATTGCTAGATATAATTATCTCATGTTTTACTATAGCCATACCAAAAAAAAACTCTAAATATTTTAATTGTAATTAATTCACATAATATTTTAATTTTATTTGGTACTAAAAGGACAATATTGCCAATGGCTATTTAAAAGCTATTGTGAAAACATGCTAGGAGGATATTTGAATATTTTTTTCATATAAATATATTAATATGTGACTTGTAAATTTTCTTTCCTCTAATACTAAGCTATGGTTCTAAGTTCAGCTACGTTAAGTGTTGTATTTTGTATCATTAATGTTTTAATGCTTTCTTCTTAAAATGACTACCATAGAGAACTGGATAGGTGTGCCAGAGCTAGTAGTACCATGAAATACTGTAATATTATGACTTCTATTACTTTATTTCTTAGTAACCCATAATACATTCTTCTAAATATCAAAGAGCAAACAAATAAACAAACAAAAATTCCTAAAGTGACCCAGGCAGTCAGCATTGTAGATCAAAGGGATTTTAGTTGGTGAAATAGTGACACAAACAATGTATGAGAAACCAAGCACTATGTGACTGGATTTTAAGTCTGACTCCATGAATTGGAAGCTAGGTGTATTAATACGCATATGGACAAGAAACTGAGATACATAGTCATGGACCTAAGGGAAAATGAACTACTGTTATTCTGCTAAAGGAGTGTGGCAATAAATGACTCCTAATGGCACTCTGCAAGACCTATAAATCAGTTTCTCCCTCAGCCATGAAAGAAGCTTCCTCTTACAGCAGACGGAAATTAATAGTGAGAGACCTTTGTAACACTTTGTCCTAAATGGGAGTGTTTTCTTCAAATCTCTCTGCTCAAGGCTCATGGAACCATGAGAAGCATGAGGCAGAAAGATAGTAAGTGCCAGAGGGGATGGGAAATCACAAGGAAAAAGTATTTTTCCACATACAGCAGGACCAGCGCACATATGAAATGTCACAGAGACTGGGAGTGTGTATAGTCTTCACAAGGCCACACCTGGCAGTATAACAGCGCCTGAGATGGATATGAAGACATGAACTCCCACCTCCAACCAAGATACAATTTACAATTAACAAAAGCTTACAAAGGAAATATTAACCTATCCAACAGACCTGACTGGGTATACAGACCACACTTAAGGCACGTCCTGTGGCCAGCAGTATGTGGATTGCAGTTACAAACTAAAGTGTTTTTGGAGATTTTCCTATGTCACAGTGCTTTTCTTAAAAATTAATCTTATTAGTCATTGCCTCGTATTTACTTATATCATTTATTCCTGTCTTGTGTTTTTATAGTGTATGTGTGTGCTTCTCATACTCTTCCTTCATTTCTGTGTATCCCTGGCTATAGCATAAATCACTACATAGAGTAGGTTAGCCCTAAACTCACCGGGATATGTCTGCTTTTGCCTCCTGAGTGTTGAGTGATCAGAAGCACGTGTTATGTCGGCCCTCAGGTCTGTTAACAAAGCTTTTGAAATATTTTATATTATAATTGTGGGAGGCAGAGAGTGAGTGTGTGACTGTAGGTATGCACTATGATTTTGGGCAGTGAATTTTGGGAATTGTTCCTTTCCTTTCACTGTGGGTTCTGAGGATGGAGTTCAGGTTATCAGACATTTACTTATTGTACTATATCACTGGTATAAGAAAGGATACTGCTGGAGGCCCAAATGTGAAGATGAAATATGTACATATTTCATATATATATATATATATATATATATATATATGTGTGTGTGTGTGTGTGTGTGTGTGTGTGTGTGTGTGTGTATGAAGTGAATACATATATGTATATATAAAATATTTTGTATCTATATAGTATCTATGTTGTGTTATATGAATATTATACTATATTTACATATATACAACTTGTGTTCTATCTATGTTATATATTTGTGTATATATGCAATACATATAACAAGTCGAATGCATATGTACATGAAATGATGATGGAAACGGTATAATAAAGTAAAACATAATTAAAATAGATGAATGTTTTTAAAATGAGAAGCAATTAAGCATAACAGGAGTGATAACTTTGAGTGAGCACTATGTGACTGGATTTTAAGTAGGCTGGCTACTCTGCAGGATGAAATTGAAGAAAAGAACATGATAGGAAGCCCTTAAATCAAGAGATGGTCTTGAATATCACTCTGTCAAAAACAGTTATATTATAAGCATCTTTCTAAAATCACTGTCAACCACTCCATATTCTACGACCTTTGTGCTAATAAGTGATTGAGCAATGTAACATACCTCAATTCCGTATGTAAAGAAACTGTGGATAGGGAGAAACAAGCAAACAAATCAATATTGTATTGCTTTAAAGGACAGATATGGAATAGACAATCTCATACTCTCTAAATATGTAGAGTTAAAAAATGATTTAAGTACTAGCAGTCAGTTGTCATGTGTTGACACAGATGTGGCATGCAAAACATGGTATGGTAAGGTGGTCTGTAAACTTATGAGTTTGGAGTATTTGTAATTCTTTTTCACTATTATCTAAAGTCACAAACAGCTCAACACGTAACTCTATCTAAGTAAGACATTGACAGATGAGGAATAAAAGAGGATAAGCAGACTTCTGTCACTTAATGAACTGTCACTAATTATAGTTATTCAGTAACAAAATACTTGAGAATTTGCCTTATGCCACTATGGTCTTACAAGGCATGTTGCAAAACCTGGCTTCTTAAACATTTCTGTTTCTCCCACACATGCAGGAGGTTAGTATTTCACAAATTACATTTAGAAAACTCCTTGCATATGCTTAAATATTAGTGGCATTATATTATTAAATAGCAAAAATAGCCATAATTCCTTGTGTTCTTTTTGCTCAGTATGGGGAGAAGTAAAACCAGAATGGTGACACTCATGAGTAAAATTCACAGATATTATAAGGAAATGCTACCCAATTTCTGAAATAAAATCTAGATTTTCATATAGAGAATAGGTAGATTTTTATCAATCACAACAGGATAGACTATTCCCCAGAAACCCATATAGAAGTTCAAAAGCTTAGCCATACAAAAAAAAAAAAAAAAAAAAAAAAAAAAAAAAAAACAAACAAAAATCGTGTTTATTTTCTAGTAACTGGAATTCTGTTGTACACTTGGAACACATCCAGGGTAATGGTTTTCTCAGCAGAGAGGCCGTGATCCAGGAGTATAGAGGGGACACCACACTCGAGCTAAATCAGCTGTAGTACAGGACCTGTTACACTGAAGTAGCAGAGAAAGGAAAGGGAGATTCATCACTGGTAATTAAATGTCTTCTCTAAGATGACACACAATGTTCACTGTACACAACCATTGCATAATTGAGCACAATTTTAAAATAACCAGTGAAATTAACAGAGGGGAAATTATTAGGGTATATTTATGCTTAGCTTTCATGTTTACACTGAAGAGAGAGCTAGACTGAGTTGGGATTCTTACCTGAATCTTTATCAATTTCAGATGAGACAGTCCTTTACTTAATCATGAATAATAAAAGAGTCTGCAATGTATTCAAGAAAGACAGCCTTTCTGGTAATTAAGGTCAAAATTCTTTCTCTTTAAGGAACTAAGCGGCAGGTTACTTAGATTTAACACTTATAACCTTTGCTTATATTCAAGTTTGTCTTTGACAAAATATTCTATAGGTGAAAGTTAGCTCATTTATTAAAAGTCAAATTTTTTTGAGTTTATATTTCTATAAAGATTTCATGTTTGTTAAGTATTAAACTTATCCATTATGTATATTTAGATAAAATAGGGAAAACATTTCTAGAAAAATGATTTCCTTTAACTAAATATATACCTATTTTTAGTATTAACCACAGTGTCTTTTTCTGTTTTAACTCTATCTGAAAATTATTCTGGATAATTTTAATATGAGAATTTGGATATTATTCAATGACTTATACCTAGCTGTGGAATTATCTAAGAGATGTAAACAATTCGACAGGTAATGCAAAATTTATTTTAGTAAAATGTAAAAACAAGTTTGAAAGTCCACTAGTTTTCCAATATTTCAAAAATATTAATATTTATAATTTTATATTTGAAATTGTTAACAGATATCAATTCAATAACTATAAAGTGGTCTTATAGAAATTTCTTCTAGATAAGTAATTATTCTTTGTTATTTATTGTGGAGAAATGTAAAATGAAAAAGCAAGTACAATTAGAAATCCAACAAAAAAATTAAAGGCCAAAACCAGTATAAGCAAAACCCACAACAATAGCACTCAATCACTTAAGGAAATGTAACAAAATAAATCCTCAAGGCTAATGTGACCTGAGTATTGTATGAGACATTTAAGCAGCCAAGAAATTCAATGGTTGAATGCTTCACTGGCTTCATCGTGCAGAGGGCAGGGCAGAACACATAGGTCAGACTATCACCTGCTGACTGCATTCATATCTGCACATAAGCCTTATATGTTCCTACTGATAAGTGATTAACCCCATGTACTTAGCTCATTCAGAAGGACTCAAGTGGTTAAACTAATTAAATTGGAGGTACCCTGCATTACTTGCTACATGAATTCCAGCTGCACCTTTCCTTTAGAGAGTCAAGTATTCCCTCTTGACTTCTGGGCCAAAACGGATGCCTTCTGTATCTCATAAGGGGAAAAATATGTTGTTTACAATGCAACCATTTCTTAATGCTATTTATACCAACAACATTTTTATTACATATTTTTCTTTATTTACATTTTAAGTGTTATCCCCTTTCCTAGTTTCCCCACCAAAAATTTCCTATCCTTTATCCCCTCCCCCTGCTCCCCAACCCACCCACTCTTGCTTCCTGGCCCAGGCATTCCCCTATATTGGGACATAGAACCTTCACAGAAGCAAGGACCTCTCTTCCCATTGATGACTGACTAGGCCATCCTCAGTTACATATGCAGCTAGAATCATGAGTCTCTCCATGTGTTTCCTTTGATTGGTGGTTTAGTCCCAGGGAGCTCTGGGGTTATTGGTTAGTTCATATTGTTGTTACTCCTATGGGACTGCAAACCCCTTCAGCTCCCTGGGTACTTTCTCTAGCTCCTTCATTTGGGACCTTGGACTCCGTCTAATGGATGGCTGTGAGCATCCACTTCTGTATTAGTCCGGCACTGGCAGAGCCTCTCAGGAGACAGCTATATCAGTCTCCTCTCAGCAAGCTCTTGTTGGCATCTGCAATAGTGTCTGGGTTTGGTGGTTGTTTATGTGATGGATCCCCAGGTGGGGCAGTCTCTGGATTGTCATGCTTTCAGTCTCTGCTCCAAATTTTGTCTCTGTAACTCCTTCCATGGGTATTTTGTTCCCCCTTCTAAGAAGGGTCGAAGTCTTCTATTAAAAACAATGAATTCATGAAATGCTTAGACAAATGGATGGATCTGGAGGATATCATCCTAAGTGAGGTAATCCATTCACAAAAGAACACACATGATATGCACACACTGATAAGTGGATATTAGCCCAGAAGCTCAGAATACCCTAGAAAAAAATTGCAAAACACATGAAACTCAAGAAGAAGGAAAACCAAAGTGTGGGCACTTCGATCCAACAACTTTTTAAATGGTTGAAAAACTATAAAATGACCTCAGTTGAAGTCTAAAGGTTTTGTATCACTCTCTCAATTCCATAGATCCAGTAGGCGTTAGGTGGCATTTTCTGCTTTAGCTGTTTTGTGGTGTACATCCTATAAATAAATTGTATTCATTCTGTATTGAATAATAGTTACATATTTTTTCATTACCATGTCCTTTTGATTCTTTACAATAACCTGTAAATGTCATATATTTTTTAAAAGTGGTAATTAGAATGCAAACAATTGAAACAAATAGAAAAAAATTGATGGTGTATTAGGGCCGGTTAATTAATTAATAATTAATAATTTGTTTTAAGTGTTTGTAGAGTGTATACATGTGTGCTGTGATACTTTTTTTTAGAAGAGGACAACTTGTGACTTTCAGGAATCTGTTCTTTCCTTCTACCTGTGGCTTCCAGGAGTCTAATTCAGGTCACCCATCTCAGTAGCAAACACCTTATTCTTCCTACAGCCAAACTTGAAGAAAAAAAAAAGATATTGGAAAAGTTATTACAAAATATTCCAAAATAGTCAAAAGCAGCAGTGAATTATTAGGTTAAAACAGTGTTCCAATAATTCTTGTAGTTTACTTAAGCACATATTCGAGAGAGTAATGTAGTTTAAAAATATTTTGTAGACAGATGCACTCACTCACTTCCCACTCTTTACATTTTTTCTGGGTTCCTCAGCCAACAATTGTGTTTTGAACCACAATGACTTCTAGTGAAACTATTCATCCTTGGTTCATCATCTGTTGCTGTGTAATTTATTACCACAGATAAAAGTCATCATGCATTTTCTCTGTTTTATAATTTCACAAATGCGGGCACTGTGCAACTATGCTCAAAATACAGGGTCTGAAATGAAGGACTTTTCCTAATTACCCTCATATCTGTGACTCAGGATTGTCTCTCACCCTACTGTGGATTATAGCCAGAACTTGGCTCCTGGGGTAATAAAATGTGGGTTCTCAACTTATTATTGGTCTTTTAGGTGTGTTCCTCTTTGCTATCAGAAGCCATATTCAGATCTTGTATCAGAGTTCCTTAGTCATGGAGAAAAGAAGCCTTCTCCTTCTGCTCTTACAGAGGCTTATATAAGACAGCAATCAGACAAGTGGCTTCCTTACCACACTCTGCCTACGCTGCCTGAAGTGTTGATGCAGTCCGGTCTACCAGAAGGCGTGAATCTTAAGATCTGCATCCCCAGCCTGCTCTTGCAATTAGCAGTACTCATGTTACCAAACTTGGGCCAAGGAACCATATGAAAAATGAGTTGGAAAAGGGCAGTGTGTTCCTTCGTAAGCGAAAGCAAGGGTTTTACACACACACACACACACACACACACACACACACACACAACTTCATGTCTTTTCCTTTCATTTAGAATAAGATTGAAAAAGAATGTCTAGGAAAGTACACACATATGTAATGTAGATATAAAACTAAGATAGAAAGATCACAATTTTGTGACATTCTTGGTCTACATGGTAAGTTTTATCTCAACAAACCATGAACAGATTACAAAAAAATTAGTGATGGCATTTATAATGAACTTAGAAACAACTTACATTACAACTTAGACATTGCAACTTAGAAATAAATCTAGACAACCCCCTTCAAAGATAAAAGACAAAAGAGGGAGTCTGGGCTCAGTAGATCCTAAGTACACTATCTTATATATCTGCCCTGGGTTATCTCTCCCAGAACTTATTTCCATGTTGACACGAATGTCCTTACTTGTTAAAATATCTGGAGTAGAAATGATTATTGATTTAGTAATATAGTTTTTGAGAAATAATTTTACAAAAATTGTAGATATTTAAAGTCCATGTTTAGGTAACATCGTTTCATTCCATGATTATTTGGATGTTACCTGTGGGGCCCCTGGAATTTACAAGGTCCCCACTGCTTTGTTTCCTTGATGGCCTCCCAATCTAGTTTTGGATCAAGCTAAGGCTATGTCACTTAGTCATGTCTCTTGTCCCTATAAAATGCCAAATCTTGCCCCTCAAAAGATACAATCTTTTCTTTCACTGCTGTTACGCTATTTTCTGAAATGGTTAGGCTGACATTTTATATTTAGGAACAAGTCTATCATTGCATAAGTTGAGCATGTGTTCTTTTCTCATAAATCAGTTGTGAGCACAAGGCTGAAAAATAGTGTAATACTCTATCATCGCTCACTCAACCTCTCTTTTTAAAGATTTATTTACTTACTATGTATATATAGTGTTCTGTCTAAATGTATGCTTATTTACCAAGAAGAGGGCATCAGATCTTATTATAAATGAGATGAGTGACTATGTGTTTGCTGAGTATTGAATTCAGGCCCTCTGTAAGAGCAGTCAGTATTCTTAACCTCTAAGCTAGCTCTCCATCCACCTCACACAATCTCTGTGAATCTCATTAACAAATTATGCACTGAAACTTTCCTAACCATATCCACACAATTTTCCAAGGTTAACCCTGTTTTTATTAATTCCAGAGTTTAATGATCTGGTAGGAACTTGAAAAAAATTCAATGTTGAAATACATTACAAGGTATACAATTTTTATGTGTTAAACATTTTAACTAACCAAAGGGTATGCACAAGTGCCTGTATATGTGTAGATGTTCCTGTATATGTATTTGTGTACATTTGTAAAACAGAGGATAACTTGGGCAAAATTTCTTCAAGAACACTTCACCTTATTTGGAAAACAGGGCTTCCTGAAGTAGAGCTCACCAACGTAGAATACAGTGTCTGGGCAATGACTCCCAGGGATTTTCCTTGCCTACTTGCTAGCACTAGGATTGTAACTACATACCACACAATCTATCTTTTTACAAGAGTTCTGAAAATCAAACTGTAGTCCTCTAGCTTCTGAAGTGAGTGTACTAATGACTGGCCAACTTCTGTAGCACAAGATTCTTCCTTATTTTCATTCTAGTTCATATTTTCACACAATAGCAAATTTATTTGAGAAAAATTTCACAGGATGATGTGAAAAAATTGTCTGTCATTCTTCTACAAATACTAACTTAACATCTAATAGAATTGAATCTCTTGTACATGTAGGATTCACACCTGATGGATTTGAGTGAGCATTTAAGACTTCTCTGAAGAGCATCTTAAGCCAAATTTACCAGAAATGGCCTTAAAACATATGGAAATAATATTTTTTCTTTTTGTAGTATTGAAAATTAAAGCATGCTGAGGGCCTGCATGGGTCTAGACCAACACTTTTACATATATAAAATGGCTTCCATTTTAGTGTAGTTATGGAATTCTTGAGTAAGCAAAGAAATGTGTCAGATTCTTTTGTACTTTTTTCTTTGTCTTAACCTACTCTGATGTATTAGTTTTTCTTATACATATAATTATTATATTTTAAAATGATATATTCATAATATATTTTATATATTATTATCACTTTCTAATCATTTCTAATGTGATACAGACTGGGAGGGAAATTGGATGGGAGGGGAGGAGGAGATGAACTGGGAGGAGACAAAAATGGAAAATCATATGCAGGATATATTACATGAAAAAAATCTATTTTCAACAAAATGGAAAAAAGAATATAGATTTTATTCATAATTTATATTCTGATTATTGCTTCCTTCTACCAATTTCTCTGAGATGCTGCCAACCTCAACTCCCATCAAAATCCACAGCCTTTCTGGGTCTCATCAAAACAATAAACCTGAATCTAAAAACAATAATAAAATGTAAAAACATAAGAAAAAACAACTAAACAAGCAAAAAGCCATGGAAAAGTACAAGAAACACACACACAGAGAGGGGGGTGGGGGGTTGCACACACATAAGTCCCAGGAAAACGTAAAAACAGAAGACATAGTTTGTACATAAGGAACCTATTACTTTAAAAAAAAATGCCCAGATTTGACATTGTGAGACAAACATTGGATTTAAAAAAATACCATTGACTTTGCTTTTTGTTGGTCATCTACTGCTAGACATGAAATCTGATCCTTTAGAATTGTTTTGTTACCCATATGGAACTCCACTGGAAAGCAATTATTTTAATATGCAAGTGTTATCAACTGAAGGTAGCTTCTTAGGGATGAATGCTTGTGCCAATTTCTTCTCTCAGTGCTTGGAGTACATCTGATTTATATGTATCCATGCCCTGTGCATTGCTACCACACATTCTGTAAATTCATATGTGTGCCAATTCTACTGTGTTTAGAAGGCCTTATTTCCTTGGTGTCTGTTATGGTTCTGTGGTCACTCAGTGATTCACCATGACCATGAATAAATTTTTTATTTAGATGCTGACACCATGACTGATTTGCACCTGGCATCAATACTGTACCTTAGAGTTGTCTTAAGATGCAGCCCCTGGCCACAACAGCCCAAGGCTGATAAAAGCAAAAGCCATAAAGTTGCTTATGTATTTAATGTTTGTACATGTATAGGCTAAGGCTTAATTACTATACATTTCTTGGAGTCCTATTTTCTGTAAAGAATATGCAATTTGATTACAAAATCAGAAAAAGCAATTAGTTCTATGACCTATTATCCTGTAAGATCATCACATTTTACAAGCTCAGTCAATTGAATATTGGTCTTCAACATCTGGGAAAAGGGAGAAATAGGTTGTTATATCACATTCTGCATGCTAAGGGCCTACATGTTAGAGAAAGATTTTGTTTTGGGGTTTCTCAAGCATAGTACATATGAATTCTATGTAATTGTTATACCCAGATGACGTGATCCTACCAGATCACCAGAGACAAACAGGAGTCAAACTTTTTCACACACACAAAAAAAGAGTCTTTATTTGAGCTCCAACTTGGACCCTGCAACCTCTCCAGCACAGTAGAAGGTTTGGAAGGTCCTGATGTGGTAGAAGCCTTGCCTATTTATCATGGTTGCTGTAGCAGGGTGAGGGACTTTCTAATTGGAAGTTACTTGATTGGTTGACCTTCACTATGTACACTTGTATTGTCTAGTAATGATTTCAATATGGTATAAGCAATGGTTATTAGCTTAATCAATTTATTTTAAAACAGTAGATACTTTCCCTTTAAGATATGATTGGTTGTTGCTAGGGATGGAGTGTCTATTTGCTCAGGGTAATTGTGATTGTTATCAGGGAGTGTAGCATGCCTCCTGGAACAAGGTGGAGTTTTTCCAGTAGCTGAGCTCATTCAGAGGGCAAATGAGTTATATAAAATGGAGTCTAAAATCAAAATGGAGTTTGTAATGTTAAGGCAATTCCTTCAGTAATATTAAACATCCCAATGTCCTCCATTCTCTCTGGATCTTAAATATTCAGAGCATTCATCATTTTATACCAAGAGATTTTGTGGTTTTGTGTTTATTTTTTTCCTTTGGTAACATGCACAGTAACTTCCAGTATCAGGAACACTAGTCAGGGTGAATGTTCTTGATTCTCACTAAACCACTTCTCTGTATTCAGAGAGTTATATAGGTGGTTTTCTTCTGCAATGGGGCCTTACCATCAGTTTCTAAAGAGCGACCAACAGCCATGGTTGTAGCCTGGGTTGCTTGCAAGACCCCATGGACTCCCTATGGTGAACAACTCGAATAGATATAACCAATTCCTGCTTTGAAAATTTCATTAGGTGATTAAAGATGTCCAATTTGGGTTCTTTCTCCTCATTCTTTGGTTATTTCATTCAGGTAGCATTCATAAACTTATATATTTTAGGAAGCCACTACTATATAAGGTAGTATATGACTATATATATATTATAAGGCTATATGACTCTCATATAGCCTTTAGTTTCATCTGTGCCCTTTATCCCCTCTATTGTTCAATCTTCTTTCTCCGTTTCCATTTGATCCTCTTATTCCACAACTATCTATTATTTCCCCTTACTAGGAAGATTTCCCCCTTCCCTTTACTATACACCCAACCTGTATGGTTATATGATTTGGAGCTTGCTTATCAAACATTGAAAAGCTAATGTCCACGTATAAGAGCATACATGCTATATTTGTTCTTCTGAACTGAGTTACCTCACTCAAGATGTTTTTTTTTCTACCTTTATCATTTACCACTGAACTTCATAATTTCATTTTTTAAATGCTGACTAGTATTCTATTATTGAAATTTATCACATTTTCTTTGTTCATTCTTCTGTTAAGGGATATCTATATTTCCAATTTTTGGCTATTATGAACAGAGCATCAATGAACATGCTTAACCAAATCTTTCTGTTAGGATAAAGAATTATTTGTGCATATGATGAATAGTGATCTTGAGGTAAATCAATTCTCATCTGCCTGCAGAACTGCAACATTGGTTTCCAAAGGGGCTGTACAATTTCAACCTCTCACCTGCAATAAATGCGTATTTTTTTAAATCCACATCCTCTACAGAATGAGCAGTCATTTTTTTTTTATTGCTAGTGGCCATGCTCACTGAAATAAGAATAAATTTCAAAGTTTATAAAAAAGTGTGTTGAGATTTCACCCCAGATAAATTAACATATTTTTAACAAAAATTTACAGTCTTTTATTCTACCATAGATGAATTTTTTTAATCAATTTATTCAAGTGGTCATTCCTTCTAATACTTTTTAAGATGAGTATATTTATTTATATAATAACAGATAAAATTACTTGTTAAAACATAAAGTATATAAAGCAATAGCACAATGTCAGTCTTCAGAAACAGATAACATATTTATTGAATAAATGACTCTCAAAATAAAAGAAAAAACAACCCAGATACAAAGCTCGTACTACGTTTACCATGCTAGTTAAAATATATGTGTCAATAGTCAAAAAATTTCTAGAGATGGTGATTTTGGCTTTTTCTTTGAACCATTTTTGAAGAAATGTAAAGTCGAGAATCATTAATTATTGTGAAAAATTTTACATCCTCATCCAAAAAGACAAATCATATTCTTGTTAAGAGTTGGGATGGAACTAAAAAATATCAATGTGAGTGAGGTAACTCAGACCCAAATGACATGCATGATATGTATTCAGCAATAAATGGATATTAGCCAAAAAAAAAAAAAAATACCCAAGATACAATCCACAGAACTCGAAAAGGTCTATAAGCTGAAGTGCCCAAGTGAGGATGCCTCAGTCCCACTTGGAAGGGAGAAGAAAGCAATCACAACTGGAGAGGAAGGAAGAGGCCTGGGAGGGAAAGTGGACGGGGGTTGGCGGGGTGGCGATAGTTGCGGGGAGAGGAAAACCTGATCTGGTATGTGTGAGGGAAAAGGAATAAAGCCCTGAGGGCCAGCAGAAAGAATGGAAACTGGCAACCTCAGGATGTAGGAGGTTGGGGGGACCCTTCAGAATGATGCATGAGAGACCTGGGCGGTGAGAGACACTTAAGACTCAAAGGGAGGGACCTTAAATGAAATGTCCAACGGCAGTGAGAGGGAACTTGCAGAGCCCACCTCTATCAGGAATACAGGGCATCAAATGATGGAGGGGGGGGGCATCCCGCAGTCAGAACTCTGACCCATAATTGTTTTTGTCTGAAATAATTACAGGGGTGGAAGTGGAGAGGAGGTTGAGGAAAAGAAAGCCCAGAGACAGGCCCAAAGTGGGATCCAGCTTAAAGGGAGGCCCTAAGACCTGACACTATTACTGAGGCTATGGAGAGCTCACAAAAAGGGACGTGTCATGACTGCCCCCCAGAAGACCCAACAAGCAGATGAAAGAATCAGGTACATATATTTGTTCCCAACCAATGGACAGAAGCAGGTGATCCTTGTTGTTGAATTAGGGAAGGCTGAAAGAATCTGAGGAGAAGGGTGATCCTGTAGCAGGACCAGCATATCAATGAATCTGGACTCCGGAGATATCTCAAACACTGAACCATCAAACAGATAGCATACACCAGCTGATACGAGGCCCCCAACACACAAACAGCAGAGGACAGCCGGGTCTGTTTATTCAGAGAAGATGCAGCTAACCCTCAAGAGACTGGAGGCCCCAGGGAGTTTAGGGGTCTGGTGGGGTGGAGGGTAGGGGCATCCATATGGAAACAGGGGATAAGGAGGAGGTATGGATTGTGGAACAGTCAGAGGGTGGACAGAGGAGGGAGGAAATAAACTATGGACTGTAAAAAAACAATTTAATGAAGTAATTTTTAAAAAGTGTTGGACGTTACTTATTCTACTTCTTAGTGTTATAGTAGCCTCTATTTATTTCCCATTTACTATGTTTAGACATGAGCAATTGTTTTCTTATACAGTGTCAGAAAACACCTGCTATAAACCAGATATTTCCAGGGATAAGCCTGGATACCTGAGGGAAGATCTTTGCTTTCAGCACTAACAACTTAACCTATTACAAAAACGTGCTTTAAAAATAAAATTTTGTGACTTTATACCATTTCCAATGAAAAACCTGAGACCCAGAGATTAAGTTTAATCACTGTTTCTAAATTATAGGATATGACATGAGCATTTAAAATAATGCAGTCCACATCTCAAATATGAAATACCAATGTTATTAAAGTAGCATGTTTGAGAAGTTTTTCTTTTATTGCTGTGTGAGATATCTATAAAATTAATATCCCATATTCCTTTAATGGCTTTAACTAAGAGTTGCAGACACATAAATATTGCTGTGATATAAAAATCTTTGAGCATCTCTGGAACACTACTACAAACATATTTCAGCTAAATCCTTATAACATAATATATATAATGTATAATAATATCAATCTATTTTCATTGGATATTTTTTTTTCTCACTCAAATGACAATGTAGTTTTTATGAACTTTACTGTTTTGGGAACTAGAGCATATTCTTCCATTGAGATCTGAATGTTTTCTTCAGTAAGATGACTACTCAAGTTGTTTTATCTGGACGTTTTATTTATTGATATTAAGTCTGAAGTGTTAGTATATGTGGAATACACATGCTGTTATCAAATTTATCTTCTGATATTATTTTAACTTCATTTTAACTTGTATTTAATTTAAAAATATATTTTCAAAAAATGGAAGTTTGAATAACTTAAAATGCTTAACATATCTTGAATTTCCCTGATTTTTCTCTCACTGAAGGTTTTGTGTATTATCAAAAACTAATCAACAAACTAAAGGTCAAGTTCTCTACCTGTATTTTCTTTTGACATAGATTAAATTGCTTTTGAGCTTATGACACATTTTGAATGTAATATTATAAAATCCTTGGGATATATGTTTAGATTTTATTTCTTGTATGTGGTCATTAAACTTGCACAATATTAAAAACACTATCTTTCTACTACTGAAACATCCTTGGGTTTTTGTGGCAAAACAATTAATTGATTATTTTTTTTCAGTATTGTCCATATATATGTCTAGATGATCGATATAGTAATTTATTTCTATCTTCTTCCATTGCTTCCTCTTGAATGCAAGGAGGTCTTTAGACAGAATTTAATTTGACAACTATTATTATTATTTTTTAGGATTTGACTTTTTCTGTTTTTGAATTGTCTATTCTAGTCTTTTATTTTAAAAACTGTTCATTAATATAAAAACATAACTATATTTTTAGTAATTTTTTAAATTTTAATTTCTGATAACTGAGTATACAATACCAAAATGATCAGAGCTAAAACCAAGTGAATATAAGCACCACAAAATAGACTCATCAATTTGTATTTATATATATTTATAGGTTTATACCATTTAAATATAGTAGTCAATTAAAACTGAGACAATAAATTTGAGAGAGTAGGGGAGTGCATCTTTGGGGAAAGACTGTTTTTCCCTCTCTTAGTTTTTGCTTTTAGTTATTTGTTTAGAGAAAGAGCTCCTGGGATTTGCCATTCATCATTGGTTCCACCAATATCTATAGAGCACCTAACAAAAATCGCAATTCAGCAGTGTGAGATCTCTTTTGGAATTATCAGAGCAGTCTAATACACTCCTCAAATAGCCTAGACCACTTCAGATTCCTTAGTTGCTCCCAGAAGTTGTAGGTGAGTAAATATTTCTAAAGACTCATGTACATTGGACACAAAATATTCAATAGTGTGTCAGACCTGAGGAGAAAGCCTCTTTCCTGAGCCTTCTCATGTTACCAGAAGGGGCTATACAAGTTGCTCAATGGAAGAAGCAATCAATCAATAATCCTACTCAGTTCAGATATCCAGGAGCTACGACAATGAACAACATGGTAAAATAATCCTAAGTATGCAAGGGTGGCTAAAGCAGTAGCCAACGGCTCTCTAATTGGACTTAAAACAAGTTCACCATGAGAATATTGATCCTGTCTGAACAAACCTGGCTTACTAACTGGGAAACTGGGACTACTCAGATCCTGAGTGTTAGAGGAGAGCCTACTACTAGAGCAGAAACATTTCTAATTAATTTCTCCTCCTTTTTCATTGTTGTTGTTGTTAAAAGCTTTTTCCCTAGTTATTATTACCATATCCCTTATTCTAGAAAAATGGCTAAAGATGAACATAGCTTCCTATCTTTGTAAGGCAGATAGCTCCTGCTCTTTTCCCCCTTTTAAAGTGTTTTGTTTGCTTACATTTGAGATTGCAATGGAATTACATCTTTCCCTTCCCTTTCTTCCTGCTGAACCTTACCATAATTCCCTCCTTACTCATCTGCAAATTCATGACCATTAAAATTAATTTTAAATAATTTAATTAACAATTTAATTTTAATTAATTAATATTGTATATTAACCCCATGTTTAAATTATTACTATATACTTTGATGTTGACTGCAGAAGCTCTTCTTTTTTTAAATTACTCTTACTGTGCTGTGTTATTTACTGTTTGTTTATTTTCCATTTGGTGGCATATATAGAAAGTGAGACGAGGTAATCTATGAATCAGCATTTCTGTTTCTTTCTTCACAATACATAACTTATATCCTTTACCATACATCTTAGGACTTTTATTGCAATGCTAATTAGATATAGCTGTCTCTTGTGAGACTATGCCAGGGCCTAGCAAACACAGAAGTGGATGCTCACAGTCAGCTATTGAATGGACCACAGGGCCCCCAATGGAGGAACTAGAGAAAGCACCCAAGGAACTAAAGGGATCTGCAACCCTAAAGGTGGAACAACAATATGAACTAAGCAGTACCCAGGAGCTCTTGTCTCTAGCTGCATATGTATCAAAAGATGGCCTAGCCGGCCATCACTGCAAAGAGAGGCCCATTGGACTTGCAAACTTTATATGCCCCAGTACAGGGGAACACCAGGGCCCAAAAGGGGGAGTGGGTGGGTCGGGGAGTGGGGGGGGGGTGAGTATGGGGGACTTTTGGTATAGCATGGGAAATGTAAGTGAGCTAAATACCTAATAAAAAATGGAAAAAAAAAGAAGCAATGAGGCGACCATCCTTATTTTGTCTTGACCTATAAAATGTCCATTTTCACAGTTAGGAATGTTGCTGGCTCCAATTTTTATTTACTTTTGTTTGTTTCCTAATTTCAAATTAAATTTGAATATGTTTCCTCCTACTAGATTGCTGGTAAACAATTTCTTGAAAACATAATATTCTGCTTCACTGGAGGAAACCATGTAGCATTTGTAGCTTTTCTTTTTTTTTTTTTTTTTATTTGAACAGAACAGTCCTTTGAAGTGATTCCAAATGTGAATCAGTCTTTTCTACATAAAAGGTTTCATTTCTCATTATGAGCATTCTTTTAAATAACTTTGGTTTATTTGTAATACTTCTTGCTTTTTACATCTATGTTCACTAGAATTGCTTATCTGTAGTCCGTAAAATATATTTTTCTAAGTTTGCTGATAACACAACATGTAGGACTAACTATCCAGTATTGCAGATTATATTTTGTCCATCACCTCAGTTCCTGCCTAGATTAAGAGCAAGAGAATCTCTGCTTTGCTCATATTTCTGGTAGTAAACATGCCTGTTAGAACATGTATAACCTTTCCATGTTAGAATAAGAATCAGAGTGTCCGATGATATTTAAAACAAACATTTCATGCAACAAACTTAAAGAATTTCGGATTTTTATCATAAATACAAATTTAATTATATATTTTGTATTTTTGTATAATGTCTGGCTACTCTGGTTGAATGTAGATAGTATTCTTTTGATAATTTCTAAGGAAAAGTTTCCTGAAATATGTCTATATAATTGCAACTTCCAAATCAGAAAAGGAACATTGAACTCTGAATACGTTCTACAATATTAACCAACTCATGTGCACTTATATTTATATTTTCTAAAATAAACAAAGGTATGACTACAGATACATACTATAACAAATAAGATCTTTTGCTATTCTATTTGAAAATATCACTTAGTTCAATGAGTCTATGAAGAAATGATGATAAATCTATTTTCTTTGATTCATGTTATGGCAGGCAAAGAAGGAAAATTTATAGGTCATAGGTTTCTTTGTTTGCTCTGATAAGACATCATGATGAAGTGAACTTGGTTTCAGAGGTTTAGAGTCTGAAAGCATCATGGTTGGAAGCATGGCTACAGCCAGGAAGGCGAGGTCCTGCCTCAGTAACGTAGAGTTCATACCATGATGCATGAGTAGGAGGCAGAGAGCAACACAAGCCATTTTATCATAATCTTATTATAAATTTTATAATATAATTACGTCATTTCTCCCCTTACATTCTTTTTCGTAAGCCTTTCAGTTGCCTTACCCTTGCTCTCACTCAAACCCATCATGTGTTTTTTTTGTTAATTGTCATTATATTCATCTTCTAGTGATATCAGAAGCTACATCCATACAGTCTCACCAAAATGAATGCATCAAAATGTATTGAAAAAGTACAATTGACATCCACAGGGGCATCCACTCTACACCAAAAACTACAGCTAACTAAGGGATGTGGGGAGCAGAAGAAATAATCTTTCCCTGAGGAAGAGAGCCTCAATTATTCAACATCGAATTTTCAGTCCTGAAAACATACAGAAAAACACTACACAGCCTAAGTGGGTTGTATTTATATATTTAGAAATGGTACAGGTATTTTGAAACCTGAAATCCCAGTCCCAGTGAAATACCTCCTCCAACACAACCATACCTCCTACAATTACCCAAGTATATGCAACAATTGAGGCCTGAGTTTTCAAACACAGGAGCCTATGGCAGCCATTTTCATTCAAACCACTCAATGTAGATAATACTAGAAGTTACTTTTTCTGAAGAAAAAAAAAAAACTTTTTCAGATGTTCTTGTACTTTATTGGTTAACATGGCAACACTAATCCTCTTGGTAGCTAGTACTGCAAACATACATTTTGAATACCTCCATTTCTTCTAGTGTTCAGCATCTAGTCAAACACACATCTTGCTTTTGTGGCATTTCTAATTTAACATTTAAAATTATTTTATTTTGTTTAGGTGATTTGGCTCTTTGCATTTTTGTAGCACGTGTATTTAGGGAATCTGAGGGGTCATGAGAGGGAGCTGGCTCCAATATAACTAGATTTACAAAAGGTTGTGTCTTCATGTGGGTGCTGGGAATCACACATGGGAATTTCAGGTAGAGACTTCTGTACTCTTAAATCTTAAAATGTCTTTCTATACCACAACTCTGGTATTTTAAATGATGGAGCACGTTACTTTGGATATGAATAGGTTTGGGGATGTAGAAAACTAAAATAAGAGCAGGGAGTTTTATAAGCACAGTGGAAATAGACAATTACAAAATAAAACATCAAGGATAACATAACTAAGAAATATAGAGTGTTCACCTGATGCTTCATGATTTATGTGATAAGACAACTATTCTATTCTTTTTGCCTACAAAGTGTATTTCTTTCCTTTTGACCTGATTATGAAAACGAAATTGGCATTTTGAAATTTCCTATAAATCTAAAACAGAGACAGTTTTAAAATGACAACAGCAGTGCAATCTCTAAGCAATATATTTATATTTTAAACAAACAAATATTTTACAAAACCAAAACACAGTAAATCCATTAAACATTAAAATTTAAGAATATTTTTGGTTTAACACCTTGAAAATACATTACAAACAGCACTTTCTTTTTATCATCAGTCAATTGTAACCAATAATTTAAATTATGAACTCATAAAATTTAGAAATACAGATTAAGAATCTTATATATTTTATCTTTATCTGTCGTGGTATAATTCCTATATAAAATATATGTTCTCAGCTTGACTATTTGCCACTGAAGACATGGTCATCCAAATTCATAGAGTAAAACAGAAAACACTATGTGTCCCTAACAAGAGTAAATCACCCACATTGCAAGGCTCTATGATGCAAAATGACATGAGACAAAGGCCTTTCCAAACAACAACTTCTGAAGACAGACCAAAGCCATGTGAATATCAAGCAGGTTGTAAGGTCAACATGCAGAAAATATCACAACACAAGTTAATGCCTATAAATGACACCCTAAAGGCACCTTTTGAGAGTAGCTCTGACAACTAGAGCATCTGCAGACATTACCTCTACCCAGGACATCATTTGGAGCTGCAGAAGGACACTATTGTAAGAAACACATTTGACAGGTATACAACGAATATGTAAGCAATAAAAACAAGAAAATCAGCTCTGTTGCTCGTGGGTTTTTTTTTTGTTTTTTGTTTTTGTTTTTGTAATGTGTATGCAGTTTCCTAGATTATTTGCATTTAAATGCATTAAATATTTAATTTAAAGAAGAATGTTTTTTAAGTGAAATTTTTTAAAAGAAAATTTTTAAAAGAAAATTTTGGAAAATTTTGAGGCTATGAAAAAACATAGTCCTAAATTTGTTAAGACATTACTAATCCAGTTTGTGTAAAGAATTCTACCTTCTCTGCAGTATTGTTAGTATTTCCTCGTTGAGGGAATATATTATATATTAACAAACATTAATATGTACATATACATTGCTTTCATGTTCTATCATTTTATTAGTTTTATACTAAATGTTAATTGTCTTAACATAAGAAGGCTTATTTCCATAACTTTCCATGCTCTGATGTTTTACATAAGATATACCTGAGATCACGCAACCATTATTATATAAAATAGAAAATGTATAATACTTTAAATATGCATTTTAAATGAATAATCATGATCAATTTATTTTAACTTAAAATACTCAAAGTTAGGATGTTAGTAGAAATAAAGCTTGATATTCAGTTCTTAAAAGCTAGACTGTATTCACTCTATGAGACTTGTGCTGTAGTTGAATTTCTTCAGAGCACTTCCCTCTATGAGCTTATAACTGATCTGGTTATTCTCTTCTAACATTTTGAACCTATAACAGCACAATTGCTACATAGAAATATCTTATAAAACACAAGACCTTTGAAAGTCTTGATCTTGATTGTCTAAAATAGTTCTCACAAACATGTTCTCCTTAAAGAAAAATAGAATGAAAGAATGAAAGAAAAGAAATGAGTTATGGTTCTCAAAACAGTTTTATATTGCTTTTATAAATTACAGTTAAGAAAATATATATCATTTAAAAATATAAGCGGATTAGAAAAATAAATTCAAAAATGCAAATTGAAGACAAAAAGGAATCTAATATGAAATATATGGTTCCAATCATGGAACAATGGAACTAAAACTAAACGAAGGACAATCTCTCATCATCTAGTCTACTCATGATTATTGGCCAAGGCAACATACACCCAAATACTATATGTTATTTCCATTACTCTTAATTATCCTCCAGGACTTGATGTTAAAGACTCTGTAGGTGAAAACACTAAATACTTAATTTATAGAACATGAGGAAGTCAAAATAATACTTATCTGGAAGATTAATCCCTTCTGTTTAGATTTCTAAATGCTAAAAGGGTCTATGCATGCTACTAGAGAAGAAAAAAAATGATCCTCAAACATACACAACTTCAAATTTTGTGAGCTAGAATAAGGCCTGGCAAGATAAGCCAGTTGTTGCCATAGTGACAAAATCATCATGGGACTACCCAACCACAATCTGATAAAACTTAACGGTCACCCCAACAGATGTAAAAATACCTATTTCCAATATTGGGCTGAGAAATCATGGTGAAACAGGTCATAGGCAATAGGGATGTATTTATTATTAGTGTGGTGAAAAATGTACATAGTACTAAAAATTCCTAGTGACTTTTTATTAAACCTATATATTAGTGTTTCTCTATACCTTAATTTAAGAAGATTCTGTGTGTAGTAGGTAGTTACTGACCTAGAGACTCCAAACTAAGTTTCAGGAACTAAAAATCCACAGAATGTTCATCCTGAAATACAAGTCACAGGATTCTTCCATGGCTTACGAAGATTATGGAAGAGGCAGAAATTATCTAAGAACCGGAGGTTGTGTCTTACTTTCAGAAAATAATGGCAGTGGTGGCACATGCCTTTAATCCCAGCACTTGGGAGGCAGAGGCAGGTGGATATCTGAGTTCGAGGCCAGCCTGGTCAACAGAGTGAGTTCCAGGACAGCCAGGGCTACACAGAGAAACCCTGTCTCGAAAATCAAAAACAAAAACAAGAAAGAAAGAGAGAGAGAAAGAAAGAAAGAAAGAAAGAAAGGAAGGAAGGAAGGAAGGAAGGAAGGAAGGAAGGAAGGAAGGAAGGAAGAAAGAAAGAAAGAAAGAAAGAAAGAAAGAAAGAAAGAAAGAAAGAAAGAAAGAAAGAAAGAAAGAAAGAAAGAAAGAAAGAAAAGAATGTCCTGTGGATACAGCAAGACAGATGAACATATGTACTCACAGTATTTGTGATAGCATGCACAAAATGAATGCAATTACAAACCACAACAAGTCCCACCCTGGAGAGATAAACTAGACCATGCCAGGCTGTGAAGCCATGAACAATTGCAAGCTCCTCCGAAAGAGACAGACTTTTCTGTAACTGTAGACCTTGGAAAGTTAACCAGCCTCTGAAAGAATCCCCCACTTCCAAAAATAAGTGGAAAGCATTCATTAATCTTGAAAAGTTTTTGGAAATAAAAACAAAAACTTAGGTGTGTAGCAGAATGGCAGGTATATCTAGAAAGTCCTGGAAGGAACAAATAAATGTGATCAAAATATGTCGTTTAAGGAGTTACAGAGACAAAGTTTGGAGCTGAGACAAAAGGATGGACCATCTAGTGACTGCCATATCCGGAGATCCATCCCATAATCAGCCTCCAAATGCTGACACCATTGCATACACTAGCAAGATTTTGCTGATAGCACCCTGATATAGCTGTCTCTAAGGAGACTATGCTGGGGCCTAGCAAACACATAAGTGGATGCTCACGGTCAGTTAATGGATGGATCACAGGGCCCCAATGGAGGAGGTAGAGAAAATACCCAAGGAGCTAAAGGGAACTGCAACCCTATAGGTAGAACAACATTATGAAATAACCAGTACCCCGGAGCTCTTGACTCTAGCTGCACATGTATCAAAAGATGGCCTAGTTGGCCATCACTGGAAAGAGAGGCTCATTGGAATTGCAAACTTTATATGCCCCAGTACAGGGGAACGCCAGAGCCAAAAAGTGGGAATGGGTGGCTAGGGGAGTGGGGGGCAGGGTATGGGGGACTTTTGGGATAGCATGGGAAATGTAAATGATGAAAATACCTAATAAAAAAAAGGAAAAAAAAACACTCAAAGAACCACCACTATCAGTACCACCACCAGCACCCCCAGCACTACCAGCACCACCACCACCACCACCACCACAACAAGAATAACAGTAAAGCCTTGTCATTCATTTAATTCAAGGTAATCATTCTGGCTATACAAACTATCATTTCTCTGAGTGTAATTCAAAAGCCACCCTATGCCAAATAGGAATAGTCAATGATAACATTGCAATTCTTTCTAAGACTGCTTTTCATTTCTACCCATTTATATTTGCACATAGTCTTTTAAACTTACCTCTCTCTACTTTGCCTGTTGTCACCATTTTCTTGGTTCTCTAGGATTTGGAGAAGATTTGTAAAAATAATCTCCTGATTTGTCTTCCCAGATTTTCCTTACAATATCTCAATTTATTAATATAGCCAAGATGTTCTTAGATCATTTTCATGCAATCTTTTTTATACATATTCATTTTGCTTTATATAATCAAAACATTTTAGACAAAATATTTTTTTACAGAATTATGTAACATTCTCTTTCATGATGCTATGGATCTGTGCACCAGAATTGTCCTATTCCAAAAAGAGTAAAACACACACATTATTTTCATTTTTACATCATAGTATTCATCTAACACATGCTTGAGTCTCAAATAACGACAACAACAACAGCAACAGCAGCAACAACAACAAAAACAACAACAACAACAACAACAACAACAATAATAATAATAATAATAATAAATCTTCGGTCAATGTTTGCAGATGATTCCTGTTAGTGAGGTAGGAAATTTCTATAGTTAAATTTAAACATGTTTAAGTTAAAAAATTTAAAGCTACATCTTTAAAATATGAATAATTTAAGTGTGACCTTATTCATGTGTATTTGCACACAAGTACATAAATGGAGCCCAGAGTGCAACACGGAGTTTCCTTTTGAGTTGCTCTTGATATCAATGTTTGAGACAGGGACTCTCAGTGAATCTGTAGCTCTCTGACTTGGCTGGGTGTCTGGCAAATCAATATACAAATACTTGTATTTATGATGCCTCCTAAGCGTCAGGGTTACATACAAGTACTCTGAATCCTTGCTTGTACCTGGGTGCACCCCTGCATCTGAAATGCTTACAAACTACACTATGCTTACCTAGACTTCACACCATTCCAGAATTCACTGTTACTATTTGTAAATATATATATTTAGAAAAGTAATTTATCCAAAAATTAAGTATATGACAAAGAAAGCTTCCAAATATGTTAATGCTATCAATGCATGTGAATGTATCTATGTTTACTGCTAATGACATATTATACAAATATGGTAACATTTTAAATACATTATTAGGAAATCAACATGACTAAAATTGAAATAAGTTATTCATTGGTAATGCAACCTTACTTGAGAATTAAACAACACTTCTATCAGTTCTGGAAAGTTTAAAAAGCACCATCAAAATATTATTAGAAAAACATAAATAGACCAGATTTCACAGTCCGTTTTGACCTGTTAGAAGGCTGAATACAGAGTGGTCATCACAGTCGTCTTTGAACATTCATTCACTAGTCCTTTCCTGTGACCAGTGTGCTGAGATCCAGGCAGTGTTTGTGTTTGGATTTCCTACTTCACAACTTAGTTTCTGAGCATTAAACACAGATGAGTTATTTTTGAAAACTGGTTGGCCCCTGTTGTTCTCTACTATATGGTAATAGTAAGGAATAATAAAGCCAATAGTTTATCCAATATTTCTCAAACCCATGACAAACACAAAAAGCAAAACAAATCTTCAAGAAGAAGGATATTAATATTAGGAATAATATCATTGGTTAGAAAAAAAGTAGTAAAATACATGTATTGTGAGAAAAGTGTTTTTTAAACATAGATTTTTTTCTCTTATTAAAGATATATCCATACTAACTGTATAGTTCAAGATTTATAGATCATTGAATAAATTTTATGAAGGGTATGTTTCTAATAATTCTCACCAAAGACAAACCCCAGAGTAAAGTCTACATGTCATATATTCTGCTAGGATTCCTCTGAGGTCTTCATCTCATTTCCCATCAATAATTTCAGCACTTAGCTAGCGTACATGCAATTGTGAGTGCCATGCCCAGAGCATTTCTTTCCCTTTTAACTGAAAAGACAATTTTATTTTATATATATTATATAAGATGTATTATATAATATATATTTATATATTAATGTATATTTATATATTATATTATACATTATATAATATATTAAGTATATATATTATATATATCTTATATTGTATATCATATATTATGCATTATAGGTTATACCTTTTACATTATACGTTATATGTTTTATATATATGGTAAAAGTCTATTATTGTAGTCCTTGACTCAGTTCGCATTTACGAAGCCAAATAGAGGTAACTTTATGGATGTTGTCTCTTTCACTCTTAGGAGACACAGTTCCCCAGTGAACTCTATAAATGTTAGCTTTTACAAATGTTTTGTGCCACAACAGCAATGATCACGTAAATATGGGGGGTTATAGTGTATATTTGGCCATTGGGATATGAGGACACACAAATATGCATGAGTGCAGAAATGTACATGAACACATTATTACAAGCATATGGATACATGATACACACACAAAGGCAAAAATGAATGTAAAAATAATTTCATTATCAGATGGTATCCAAAGGTTATATTTTAATATATATCTTTCATCAAGATTTTTGTTATATGTATTATATGTGTACATGCAGTTCTAGGTTTTTTCAAAAAAATATGCTTCCTTGCTTTAAACATTTAATTCTCAGTACTAACTCATTATTAATAAATTAAATTTGAATAAAGATTTTTAAAACTTTATTGATGCCAACTAAATTTATTTTAGGATTTGACCATTAAAATTACTATCCTACATAAAGCTTAAAATCCATGAATAACTTAGTTGATAGAAAGGATGCATGTGTGTACATATACACAGATGCATGTCTACGTGTCTCACATGTAATAGTTGCAAATCCTAAGATGAGGGGCTAATTATGTTAGTTTATTCTTCAAATTCCTTACATTATGCTATCTTCTTAGTTCTCCACGCTTTATGCAACACAGGGATATATTAGTTATTGAGTAAGAAGAAATGTGTTATGGCCTGATCATATCAGTATAGCAAATGAGTACCCAGAAATGGAATTGTGTTACTGATTAGTAAAAAACTTTGTGATTATTAGATGAATAAAAAGAATGACACAGAGAGAATATATGGTCAAAATATTTATCCACAGAGCATTTTCCCAAAATCCATCATATTTTTAAAAAGAGAAATAGAAATAATTTTACTAAGATAAGTACATTTTGATGGGCTATAGTTTTTATGGGACAGTCTACCTAGAATGACACTGATTATTATCAGCCTCATAATGAATGACTAATAATGTTTTGTCAGCTGATTTTTCAGTTCTAAGGAATATTGGGCTAGCTTTTCACATTTAATTTATATTTTCTCCTTCCATATGATCTTTAAAAACTTTGAAAATGAGAGTAATTTCTTTAGATGCATCTCAGCCATTCAAGATTCCTCAGTTGTGAAATTTTGGTTGATTTCTATACCCCATTTTTTGATTGGGTTGTTTAGATTTTTGGCGATTAACTTCTTGAGTTCTTTAAATGTTTTGGATAATTAGCCCTCTATTGGATGTGGGGTTACTGAAGATCTTTTCCCAATCTGTAGGTTGCTGATTTGTTTTATTGATTATGTCCTTTGCCTTACAGAAGCTTTCTGGTTTCATGAGGCCCCATTTATCAATTCTTGATCTTAGAGCATGAGCCATTAGAGTTCTGTTTAGGAAATTTCTCCCCACCCCTACCCCACCCCCCTTGCCAATGAGTTCAAGACTCCCACTTTATCTTCTGTTAGATTCAGTGTATCTTGTTTTATGTTGAGATCTTTGATCAATTTGGACTTGAGCTTTGTACAAGGTGACAAATATGGGTCTATTTTCATTCTTCTGCACTCAGACAGCCAGTTAGACCAGCACCATTTATTACAGATGCTTTCTTTGTTTCATTGTATATTTTTGGTGTCTTTGTCAAAGATTAAGTGACTATAAGAGTGTATTTTTAATTCTGGGTTTTCAATTCTATTCCATTGATCAACATGTCTGTCTCTGTACCAAAACCTTTTAGTTTTAATCACTATTGCTCTGTAGTAAAACTTGAGTTCAGGGATGGTGGTTCCTCCAGCTGTTATTTTATTGTTAAGAATTGTTTTTGCTACTCTGTTTTTTGTTTTTTTTTTTGCCTTTCCAGATGAATTTGAGAATTGCTCTTTCTATTTCCTTGAAGAGTTGTGATGGTATTTTGATGGGGATTGCATTGAATCTATAGATTGTCTTTGGTAGGATACACATTTTTACTGTGTTAATTCTGCCAATCCATGAACATGGCAGATCTCTCCATTTTCTGAGATCCTCTTTGATTCCTTTCTTTAGATACTTGAAGTTATTTCATATAGGTCTTTCACTTGTTTGGTTAGAGTTACCCCAAGATATTTTATATTATTTATGGCTATTGTGAAAGATATTGTTTCCCTAATTTCTTTCTTAGTCTGTTTATCCTTTGTATAAGGAAGGTTACTGATGTATTTGAATTAATTTTACATCTGGCCACTTTGATGAAGTTGTTTATAAGCTGGAGAACTTCTCTTATAGAATTTTTGAGTTTGCTTCATTTTACTATCATATCATCTGCAAATACTGATACCTTTATTTCTTCTTTATCAATTTGTATCCCCTTGATCTCTTTTTTGTTGTCTTATACTTTTAGCTAACACTTGTGAGTACTATATTTGAATAGTAATGGGGAGAGTGAGCATCCTTGTCTTGTCCCTGAGTTCAGTGGTATTGCTTCAAGTATCTCTCCATTTAATTTGATGTTGTCTGTTAGTTTGCAGTAAATTACTTTTATTATATTTAGGTATGGGCCTTGAATTCCTGATCTCTCCAATACTTTTAACATGAAGGGGTGTTATATTTTGTCAAATTATTTTTCTGCATCTAAGGAGATGATCATGTGATTTTTTTCTTTGAGTTTGTTTATTTATGGATAACATGCTTAGTGTGGAATTATTATGCAGTACTAAGTACATGTATAAAGCATGAATAGTTCCTGAGTAAAAAGACGTGGCAGTTATGACACTGAGAAATGAAAATTCTTTCCAGTAAAGTAAAAGAAATAAAAGCCTTCTCAGTCATGCTGATAAAAAGGATTTAATAAGGAAGAAAAAGGCAGCCTTTAGTACAAGAATGGAATGTAGAAGGAAATATGGACAGTAAGCCCAGGGAAGAAGACGAATGGAACAGGAACATAGGACCTCCGTTTATGAATTCACAATCTCAAATTTAGGCAGGGATAAAACTCTTATGCATGATGAGCCAACATGGACAGATGTTCAGAAGACACCACTGATTAAAGGATACTTGTTTAGCTGAAAATTTAATTCTCTTGGATAGATGAGTACTTCACTGCAAATGAAAATTTCAGTTTGCATTACATTCACAAGTTCCCTCCCCAAGGTTAACAACTTCCATAGATAATTGAAACTAATGAAATTTGATGTGATCTTTTTCTAAAATAGTTTCAATAATTCATAAAGCATTTTAAATGTAAATGTTATTTTCCTTGAAAACTAGAGACAAAATTAATTTGTTTCCTATAATCTTCAAAAAATAATTCTATTTATATAGGTTATAGAATATACATATTCATATAGTATATATATATATATATATATATATATATATATATATATATATATTCATATACTATATAGGTAACTATATAGTATTAAGGTCTTCGTTCCTAAATTGGAGCATCAAATTATTAATTTATTTATATATAAACATGCATTTTAAAGGTAATAATTGATGCCAATTAACAGAGACTGTATGAATCAAAAAAGACAAATCAAAATAAAAAAAAACATACAAATCTTTAATTTGGTTGATCAAATTATATTGAAATTAAGCTCATTAATGTTAAGATAACATGCACATTTTGGTAGTGACACAAGTATTAATGTATTTTAATTAGTATTTTCTCCAAACAACTTATAATCTGTTTAACAGCAGATTTATGAATTCAGTTAAAAGGTAAGTCATATATATATATATATATATCTGTTTATATATATTATATATTATATAATAACTTTGTGATGTATACATATGTGTGCATATTTGTATGTCTATGTACATATATAATACCTCTGAAGCTTTCTTTAAAAAAATTATAACACAGAGGCTGTAGGGCATTAACCACTAAAGTCCAGCATACCAGATGCTGTGCTCTATCTCTCAGATTCCCTTCTGGTCCAAGGATTATCCTCCCAGCTGTTGGAAGTTCTAAAAGCAGATGGTCTTTGTCAATAGTCCTCTTCATTTGTTCAGGTTGTGGAGGCCTGCTGATTGCCTGGTTCACAGTCCTTGCAAAAGAGTATTCTTTTATTCAGTAATCAATCATGGCAGATGCAGAGACCCATGGTCCACACTTTGACTCTTGAGAGTGTAAAGAAGATGTCAGGTTTATGCTGTAGAATCAGCTGATAATGCCTTTCCCAACATAATAATGGAGCCAAACTCTGTTTTCCCAATGCCCTCTCTCTTTCCTTATAGTACCTCAGAAATTGATCTATAGAAGACACAGTAGTAAATTTTGTGTGTTTTGATCTCACTCACAGAATTGGCTTCTCAGATATCATGTATAGTCAGAAAATCATCACATCTTAATTTCTCATCTAACTTAATACATATCCATTTTGTCCAGATAGTCCCATCCTCTGAGGAGCAGAGACACTCATAAGACTCCGTAAAATAAGTTGCAATGCTTGAAAGGTCTTTTTCCCAAGTTTATGGAAATAGTAAGCAATTGATGGGGAGGTGAGAAGGCAAAGTGGAGTTCATATAATTTGTGCTCAGACCTCCAGGGATGAAAGTTTGTTAGTAATGAATCATGATGGAGTTAGATTTCCTGTGGACCATCCACAGAGTCGTCATTCTCCTCTAAGAAAGTCTCCATCCATATTCCCATATTGAAAACAAATAAATATGATGATCCCAAAATAAGACTTGAACTGAATTTTAAAATGTTTATTGTTAGAGGTCTACAAGTGGGCAGGAGAAAACGAGAGATCCAACTGCCCTCTGAAAAGCTCACTCACTGAGCGAGTAACTAAGATGAGCAATATGTGGTGGAGAGATGAGAGAAAAAGTGAAGCCAGAAAATGTGTGCACTGTGAAGAGAGGCAGAAGCAGTCAGAGAAGGGTAGAGAGGAACAGTCCAATGTGCATAATCTGCATTGCTAAATAAGGCCAAGGTGATGTCCCAGCCACACTACCACCAACGGCCCTGTCATGATCTATAGATCATGGAGGATATGACCCATATTATTGCCAAGGGACATTTAAACATTTCTGGTATGGGCAGCCATCTAGGAGCAGAACGATCCTTGCCCCTCACTGGCTCCTGCAGCCCACTACCAGACAGATGTGTGAGCTGGCACCAACGTTGAGGGCTTGAGACAGAAGAGTTGGCTCTGCATCTCATCTGACCGAAGCAAGATAGCTGGTCATGGAGATATAATCACAGGAGAAGTGGTGGGCCCACCTAGTCAGCTTTTCTGCAAGTCCAGATCCAAGAATATGAGTTGGTCCACACCATTATTTACTCCTTCCATGAACTACAGAACTATGAAAATGAGCTGCTCTTGCCAGTCCAAAGTTTCAGGATATCCATGACACTGGGCAGCAAGAGGGTATCTAGGAAGAATCATATTGAGAATCCAGGATTGACAGTAGAGCAGAGGCCTTGAGCCAGACCAATTACTCATTGTAATGAACATTAGCAAGTAAAGCTGTTTGGGTAAAAGCTGACTCGCCGCAGCTTACAGGGAGAGATGTCTGTAGTTTCTCTTTTGTTTTTAATTTTGTTTTCCTTTATAGGGGAGGTTTGCATGGGCAAAGAGCAGATATAGCAGGGCAAGAAGATGAGTAGGATGGGGCATAGGATGTGAAATTCACAAAGAATCAATGCAAAGTTTTACAAAAGTTTTATTGTCTTTTGCTATTGTTTTTTTGTTTATTTGTATGTTTGTTTGTTTGTTTTTGTCTTCAGTCTGTCCTCAGTGACCTATCTTGAGTGAATCAACATGTGGTTCCTGTTTTTTGGGAAGAAAAGGTGCAAAACAAAACTAGCAACGAACTACATAGGACTGGAAGGTGAATTGCATGTTTCCTGCAACTGAGGTTGATCAAATTCAGGGTGGAATATCAAGAGAAGAAATGGTTCACTGTGGGTCATAAAACCATGCCATGGTAAGGTAGAGGAGGTAGAGACCCAGAGACTCAGTGAGCACACACTTGGGGCTTAGGTGACTCCCAGGTCCCTGCCAGACTCCGGACTTGCAGTACACGCCATGCTTCTCACATAAAAGAAATGTGACCTTGTAATCACGAGGCTCAAAGCACAGTTCTTTGTGCTAATGATGTGGAGGGCTTAGCCTATAAGCTTTTCTTCCCAGACATTCTTCCCTGCAATACATATTTAATCTCTGGCCCACTCTGAGAAGTGGCATATGGCTTTATGCATCCACTTTCCACTATGACAGTATACGGTTTAGTAACATGGGTCATCTCTTTTCATCGAGATCTACCATTTAGAGCCATGAAGAAGACCTTTGACTACAGAGATGCAGCCTAATCTCCCATAGAAGGGCTCTCTGTGCTCCCAGCCACAACTGCCACTAAGCCTGCCACCATCAAGCCAAGGACAAAAAGCCAACTGAGACAAGCTGGAACTCCCACTTTCCACCCCAAACTGGGCTAGACACTGTCCCCAGCCTTCAGGACCTGACTATTCTCTGCTCTTCTGCAACTCCCAGCTGTGTCTGGATGTCTGAGAGTCTGAGACAACCCCGCTTTTCTTCCCCTATAGCCCCAGCTTCATCGTAGGCCAGGGGATATACATGAACCAGCATCTGCTTTCCCACACGCTAATCAGAGAAAGATTTGACAGAATAGGACATGCTCAACTCTCACAAAGAAAATTATTTAAAAGAACAGTGCAGAGAAAAAGTGAGAAGGTAGTTTTACCAGAGTTTTCCAGAGAGAGAGAGGTGGTCAAAACATTATACAAATCCTACAGATAGGCAGATCGATCTTCAGAGTATATCATGTTTGTTTCTCCTATACGTGGAAGTCATAGAGATTTATTTTCCAAACTGGATCTGATTCTGCAGCCAGACATTACTGGTGAAAGGCAAATGCCAACAAATGCTAACAGTTGCCAAGATGTTAGTGTCAGTCTTGTCAGACGAGGGAGCTATTGTGGGCAAGACACATTGTGGGAGAGAAATGAATAGTATCTGCCCCTCCTTGATACTGTATGTGACTGAGGACCTTAAGCCTGCCTCATAAAAAAAAAAAAAAAAAGTAAAATCAGAAATGAAAAAATAAAAAAAGCAGCAGGTGGGAAATGTGTGGAGGACTCATTAAAATATGAGCATCCCAGTACTGTCATAGCCGAGTGAATGATTCATGAGAAATGACCAGATTATAGAGGGAAGGATGGGGATTCCAATTCATGCGGCCACATTCAACATTGGTCTTTTACTGAAAGAGATGCAAATACTTACATCCAACCATTAGAATGAGATCAGGGACACCTATGGGAGAATTAGGAGAAGGATAGAAGGAGCTGAAGGGGATGGCAACCCCATAGGAAGACCAATAATTTCAACAAACACGAACCCCTGGGAGATTCCAAAGAGTAAGCTGCCAGTCAAAGAGCATGAACAGGCTGGTCTGAGGCCCCTGGCATGTAAGTACTAGAGGACTGCCTTGTCTGACAGCTGCAGAGGATGTGTCTAATCGTGCAGGGACTTGAGGTTGCAGGGAAATGGGATGCCCAATGGAGAATAGACTCTCAGAGCCAAACAAGTGTGGGGGGAGGGGAATAGGATGAAGAACAGTGGGAGGAGGAATGGGAGGGTGTTACATCTAGAACATAAATAAATAAAATACGATTCCAAAATGATGACACCAATTCCCATGTTAACATGAGTATAGAAAAGCTCAGGAGGTCTCAGCCTTAGACAAAGAACTATAGGCAACTAAGGAATGCTGAAATCAGAACTGACTGTATTCCACAGTACATCAAATGATCATTGAATATCATGAATATTCAATAGCCCTGAAAATATGCACATACATAACATTGTACACAATGAACAGGTTATATTATGTATTTAGGAGTATAGAACAATTAATAAATAACAAATAAATAACAAAAGCAATGCATTTGAAAGAGAACAGGAAATATGTGAAGCAGTTTGAAAGAGGAAAAGAGAGTAGACAATTATAGAATTATAATCTCTAAAAACAAATGTAGTTTTATGAATATATTTTATAGTTTGTGTGAGGAACAGTTTTGCCATGGTGTGCTGGTCTGGGATAGATAGCAGCGCACAGCAATTGTGCTTCTCTTTCTCTCCTGTAGGTCACAGGGATGTAATTCATGTCATCAGGATGGGCTTTATGTGCACTGACCCCCTGAGACCCTTCATTGGCCCCTATGTTGACTTTCTGACAAACAATAGATGAAAGTATGGGAATCATTTCATTCTGTATTTGACCTCTGTAACTTTTTTTCTTAGTACTGCTCTAGCTATTTGATTAGTGCTTGCTCAATTAAAACAATGGTGAGTCATCAGAGATTTTATACATATTTAAAATTATTCAAAAGTTATAGATGATACATACATAGATGAAAATAGCAATGCCAGCAGTGAACACTGAATTATTGACCAGGGTGGTCCCTCAGGCCCCGCATTGAACATAGATTGAATCCTGTATATGCCGGAATTACATAAGACATTATTTATACCCCCTCTACTTGCAGTACTGAAGACTTGTGTATGGATTTAAGCAGTAAGATTCTTATCCAAGTGGTACATTTTATCCAGTAAATACACTATACAAGAACTTAGTAGAAAAAATTTAAATAGTTCATCTTGTTTTAAGACTATATGCTATACAACCAATGTTCATAATAAGCTATGCCCATTGACAAATAGTGGCAAGAATTTTAGAGTCATAACTAACTGCTTTAGGATTGTATTTTAGCTCAGTCAGGGGAGAAAGTTACTTGTAGTGCTGTTATAAGAACAACAGTCTATAGCTGGACAGTTTATATGGCCCATTGGTCAGGCAATTCTTATCATCTTGTTGAATGGATACAATGTCCCTATCAAACTGAATTCTATGTATTTGTGCACATAGTTTACTTAATTTGTTCATATGTGTGCCACATGAATCATTTTGGTTTTCTTAATGGATTTCAGGGATTAAAGAGATTACAAAGCACAGATATATCTACTCTAGTCCAGTCTATTTTAATTTAATTTAATTTAATTTTTTTTTAATGGTTGGTGGTTTGCTTTTCTGCAGAGACTCATAAAAGTTCCTGAAAATCTTTCTACCAATTTATAAAAGCAATGCAGTTGAAGAAGGGAGAAGACACTAGAGTATATGTATTTACAAGTTGGATAGACAGGTCCAGGGATTGATCATGACCCAACAAGGAACAGGTTCTCTCTCTCTCTCTCTCTCTCTCTCTCTCTCTCTCTTTCATTGATATAACTGTCTTTCATGGTACTTATCTTAGGTACTTATCTCATTTTATGCTGCTCTTGTAAATGTATTATTTAACTAAACTATAGGTGAAGTATGCAGATCATCAATTCTACCTATGACAGAACTTTGTCTGGTTTGATCTTGTACAGATAACCAAAGTTACTGTTAAGTTTTGGTTCTGTTAATCCTGTTGTGTCCAATAAATAGTATTTCCTAACATCTGCCACATCTTCTCCAGTGCTTCCTGAATCTCGGCGAGTTGTAGGGTGCAATGATTTAGGTATCCCCTTTAGACTTGAGTACACAGTAGTTTGCCTACTTTTCCATTCTCCATTGAGTGCTAACCACTTTGAGAAGCTTCACTGACCAGTATTCAGAGCAGTCATATTTGTGGGTACAAAGATAAATATTTAGACATCTGTCTCACAATGTAATCATTGAGCAAGTTAATAGTCCATTGTACTCCCCGGTGTATGCCTCATTATATGTGAATTTCTTCCAACTCATATGATACTTTATGATGTTACCCATCTTCCACAAGCAAGAGTATTCTGTCAGTTTAAAATATTGTATCTTTCACTGATATAGCTAAGCTAGAGCAGGTTTAGGTTTTAAATTAACAATCAATGTAGCCTCCCCCATGCCTATCAAAGTAGCATTACCATTAATGTGGCCAAAAAACTATATTTTGTAAATAGCATTTAACTTGAAGAAATATACCAATTGTATTAAAAAGTTAATGAAATTTCCTCGTTTTTTAATATTGTGTTGTGATGCCACCATGATAATCTGGACCTTCTTTCATTGGCAACAAGAGATGAGATGTGGTCAGATCTAGGCTATAGAAATGACAAAAAAATCAATTGGATTAACTAGAAAAAAAGCAATAGTACACAAAACAGCTATGACTAGAGGGAACTCTAGAAGAAAGGATGTACACACAAAAGAAAAACCACATTTTTTTTCTAATAAAAAGATGCAAATTTCTCACTTGGTACAATTTTTTCTATTATCAAATTCAAGATTTTTAAAATATTTTCTATTTAATTTTTATTTAACTTTTAAAATATAAAAGTATACATGACAACCAAGGATATGAAAACATTCATTATGCCGTTTGGGGTTCTTGAGACAGCATGTTACTGTAGTCCTGTCCTTCCTGTTAGTTACTCCATCACACATGCTTGTCATTGGATAAATTCTTATGCCTTAGTTACTAAAGTCCTAACACACATCTATACCATCAAGCTTCTCTCAGTTTTCTAACACTTTTAAAGTATTTAGAGCCTTAAGAAATGCCCAAATTATGCTTAATAATTTTTGGTGATTAGTTTAAAAATACTGTCCTGTTATTCGACCTCCATAATTTCATGTGAAAGTATTACTCTTATGTTTTCAACATTTATTGGTTTATCTAGTTCTAACAAATTATATCTGTGATGTACACTTTCTTCCTCATAATTATAACCTCTCCAACTTATTTTTAAAAATTTTTTGTTATCTTAATTAGTGTTGGCAAAACTTCCAATTTAGTACCAGACACAAACTTCATTAGCATACCCTTTTCGCCATCTTCTAGATCATTAATTAAGTTGTTAAATAAGTTCAGCCCTCACTCTGATCCCTGTGGCACTCCGTTAAGTACACTGACATTTTGTTTGTTATCCTTCCTTCGGTTTTATATCCACAAGGCTCTTCTTTTATCCAAGCCAATTGAAAAATTTTATCACTATTTCATGACACTAGAAGATATTTAATTTCCAAATTTTAAGTAGATGCAATTTAGATGCTTGACATTATTGGCTTTTCTACAACAATTTTATTTCAGAAGCATCATTCAGGAGTTATTTTCTTATTGTTTCCAAGGATCAAAACTCAAACCTCTTTTTTTTATGACTTTCTTATGACATACTTTAATGTACTCAAATGTATCATTCATGGACTCGTTATATGTTTCTTTAATTCTAGATAATTTGTAAGAGTATAATTAGTTCAATATTTTAATTGGCACAATTCTGCATGACCCATGATATACTGGGGATAATTACCCTAATGCTATCTTTGGGTTCAGTTAAACATTCATTTTCAGAATTCCTTTATTCTTTATTTTCAGTAAAATATTTACAAATTTCCAAACATACACACTTTCCATTATGAACTTGCGTGATTCATTTAAGTGCAGACAGATAGCAATTTCATACTTTTATCAAAATAACTTTGTTGAACTTGGAGAAGAAAGATATGTCATTTTAATGAGAAACTCTCCAAGATTCATAACTTTGAGAAAGAAAACATTATATAAGGAAGGAAAATTAGAAACTCAATATTGATAGGAATTAAGATCAACACTTTTTTCTTCACTTTTTTTTTGAGGTTATAATATCATTACATATATCACTTTCCTCTGTCCAAACCTTCCCTGCTGGCATTTAAATACAAGTTCATTTTCTTTCATTGATTATTGCATGCACATACGTATATGTACAAACACACACACACACACACATGTACACACACATACATACATGCCCACATACACCTAAATAATAGAATCTGATCAGTCTTTTTAACATTACTTGTATGTTTTCAGGAATGAACTGACCTTCTGTCACTAGAAACAACTGACTCAGCTCCCTTTCATCAAAGAGTACTTTTTTCCCAGTAGTCTTTTTGACTGAAATTTTTTGTAATGAGGTAAAAATGTTGCAGGAAACAAAATTGAAAAACTAAAAATTTATTTGGAAAAGAAAGCTAATTTGGCCATTGTGTAGTCTAATTTTTTCTTCCCCTTGGTTTTCAAGAAAATTTACACTGAGAAATCCCATCATAATATTTCGATGGTTCTTTACTGGAAAAAAAAAAAAAAAAAAACAGCTCTTTGAAAGACTTAAAAACTAAGGTACTGTGGTTCCAATATAAACCATTAAGTGATCATCATTTATATGGTAGAAAGGCCCAACTCTTGACAAATTTGTACACTGAATTTCCAAATACATATACTTCGCCGCTAATAAAAAGTATATAGGAGGAATTTCCATATTAGAGAAGAAAATAAAGAAGCATCACTTATGAAGCAGAAGTAAAAATGAGATAAAGGATTATTAACTCTGTGTTTTCAGTTTAGATTAGAAAGGTTTATTTAGACCAAAGAATGGCAAATCTCTGGGGCTGGGGCTGGGGGGTTGTCACCAACTCAGTGGACCATACTAAGTCAACTACAAACCAGGTGCACATAAAATATTTTTTGTGGGAATATCATTATCCATTTTAAGTAAAGGAAGACAGGGTGGGGATACAGCTCAGTGTGTGAACCCTTCGCTAAATGCTTGAGGACGTAAGATTTATTCTTTTGTTTAATTAATTAATTGGTTAATTAATTTACATCCCAATTGCTGTACCCCTCCAGGTCTCCCCCTACAGAGTCCTTCATCCTCCCCTTCAGCTCTGAGAGAATACCTTGCCTTGGTATCCCTCCACCACTTTCTGGTTCTTTAAGTCTCTACAGGATTAGGTGCATCCTCTCCCACAGAGGCCCTACAAAGCAGCCATGGAGAGTGAGCCAGATATCTGCTACATCTGTGCAGGTGGCTTTGGTTCAGACTGTGTATACTCTCTGGTTGGTGAGAGCTTGCAGGGGTCCAGGTTATTTGTCTCTGGTTG
Organism: Mus musculus; assembly: GCF_000001635.26. Taxonomy (NCBI): domain Eukaryota; kingdom Metazoa; phylum Chordata; class Mammalia; order Rodentia; family Muridae; genus Mus; species Mus musculus. The sequence goes on along the minus strand of NC_000080.6, from coordinate 83,215,480 downwards.
TCTTCCTGTGGAGTTCTTATCCCCTTCAGGGCTTTCAATTCTTCCATAAACTCTTCCATAAGAATGCCTGACCTTCATCCAATGTTTGGGTGTGGATTTCTGCATCTGTTTCAGTCAGTAACTGGGTAGAGCCTCTCTGAGGACAGTTATACCAGGCTCCTGTCTGCAAGCACAACAGAGTATCATTAATAGTGTCAGATATTAGAGTTTGCACTTGGGGGGGGGGGGTGTTTCTAGCTGGGTTGGTTATTGGTTTCTAAAATTTCTTCAGTCTCTGCTAAATTTTTATCACTGCATTTCTTTTAGACAAATTTTAGATCAAAAGTTATGTGGGTTGTTTGATATCCTTATCTCTCCACTGGAGTTCCTGCCTGGCTATAGTAGATGGCCTTTTCAAATTCCATGTCCCTACTGTTAGGCATCTCAACTATGATCACCAACAGTGACTCCCAGGAGCCTCCCATATCCCAAGAATCTTGGACTTCCTAGAGATTTTCCCTATTCCCCACCCTAAGCAGATAAGTGGAAAAGTTGTATGTGCCTGTTTTGAGTATCTAATCTATTTATGTCTCTCAGCCAAGTATTTAAGACCTAAAATAAAAGTTGCAAAGATTACTCACTGAATAAGAAGTTATTGTATAGCTGCAACAATGTAGAAATTCTCAAAACCAAAGATTCTCATAACATTACCAATGCTTTGGGTTAGAGAGATAAGAAACGAACACATTCCATTAAGTAAAATGTTAGAAAAAGGAAATTCAGATTTAGTAAGACTAAAGATTTATAGTTCACTGTTGGCATTCAGCAATTTTGAGGAATCACCTGGAAAGATTATGTAAGCTCTGTAAACAATACTAGTTCAAAGATAAAATAGATATTTTTGATGTTTTGAGCTATAAATGAAATATAATTGTTGTAAAAGTAATTTTTATTTGTCATCTTGGAGGCTTGCTGCTGAATTAATTCACCCTTTTTAAAATTTTCTGAACTCTGGCTGGCTGGTTGAACTCAGCTGCTCTGACCCAAACATCTATCTAAAGTGACTGATGAAAACTGGCTTTTCTTGGCTTCAGAATGAATTGCTCTGCTTAGCCGCAAATTAATTCTGGCAATCTGTTCTAATCTTCTTCAGGATCCCTCTCATTCCCTGGCTCATCCTGTCTTTACCTGTAACCTGCCTCTGTAAACTTGCTTCAGTATATTACCTCCCCCTCCCTTCCTCCCTCTCTCTGCCCTATTGTCTAAAGTTCTCTTTCTTTCCTCACCTCATGAGAGGTAGTGGTATCTTATTTCTAACTCAGTCAAATCTTTCTCTGATTTATCACTTTGTCTAACCCAGAATTAGAAGGCACTGTCAAACATAGCTGCTTCCTTCCACAAACTGACTTTACCTTCACTGTTAGGGATTAAAGTTATGTACTTAGGATGTATCTATATTTCAGACAGATTATACTGTAATCCAAGGTTTATCTACATTCTGGTCAGATAATATAGACATATAATATCTTGGATGCAATCTTTTGCTGGAGGAACCAAGCTTCTGGGATAAAATTCCCCCACCATTGTTATTTATAATAACTATAAAGCATGTACCCATTACTGATTTAATTACTATTTGAGATTTAATTAACACTACACTGTAAATATAAAATCAGGGAAACTTGTTTCAAAGTAGGTTGACAGGATAACTGGCTAAGTGCCTGGTATTAATAGATGTTAGGACTTTTAAAGGGCAATATCTTCAAATACCACACAGAAACATGGAAATTAGAACTGGTGATCAGGAAAAGAACAGGTTATGAGTCTATCCTTTTCAACATCAATAATTTTATATGGTGAAATTTTAAAGTATGTGTATACATAAATTTAATAACTTTAAATGAAATTTCATTCCCTTAGATTACATACGTTTCTCTGAAATTTAGCTAATATAGTCATTTAGATCTCAAATGATTGTATTTTATGAATTTAATAGCTGTGGGGTTTTGGCGTTTTTAAAGATTACATTATTTTTATTTTCTTTGTACTATTGACATATATTTAATTATACAAGCACACACACATTTTATATATTTGTTGACATTGTGGTATTCCAAGCAATAATTTTGCCTAAACTTATTAATTTCCAATATCCAGCCTTCATTAACTATTGTTTTAATAAACAGGTACACAACGATGTACTATATTATGTGAAAATACTTGTGATGTCCCTCTGAATTGTTTTATCCAGTGATCTCATTAACGTTGAAATAGCATAGTTGTTTCTGCTCAAATCACGTGCAGAATTAGAGGATCTACTTATGTAATTGGACAATCTGACTCAAATCAATATTACAATGAAAATAGAGCTTAAGTTTTTATGCTTATAATTTACTGAAAATGATTGCCTGGCAATATTTACATCAAGAAATTTCTTTATTACAGCAAGAAAAAGTAAAGAGGGAAAAGACTGAAGACAAACTGGAGGCAGGTGAGAAATAGATCCATGAAGGAAAGAAACTTTAGACACATAGGAACAGTTGAGGAAAAAATATCTGTGTAAAGTAGCAGCTGTAGACAAACATCACCAGATGGAAAATGATCGTTGTACAGAAAAGCAAACCCCACAATGCTTCAAGGGTCCTGGCTGTAAAGCATTTCTTTCTTTCAAATACTTCTACTTCCAAGCCCACCTGCAGACAAGCAACTTTTATACCTGTTATGTCTTGTTTGTGCAGGAAGAAAAAAAAAATTTTAAATCAACTTATAGATATAATTTTTAAAAGGTAGATTTGTTGTTAATTCTTTGTTTTGTTTTATTTTTCCTTTAAGTGTCCCACTATGAAGCAGATTTGGTGCATATTTGTTTTCTTCTTTTGTAAAATCCTCACTTAGAATCAATTAAATTATATTGATTATTTATAAATTCATTTTTTCTTTTCTTTTTTTTTTTTTTTTTTTTGGTTTTTCAAGACAGGGTTTCTCTGTATAGCCTTGGTTGTCCTGGAACTCACTCTGTAGACCAGACTGGCCTCAAACTCAGAAATCCGCCTGCCTCTGCCTCCCGAGTGCTGGGATTAAAGGAGTGCGCCACCACGCCCGGCTTATTTATAAATTCTTAATTATAGTATTCCCTTCAGTCTTTCTCATTATCTGAAAGAATCTAGTACTCTCTTAAGATGAGATGAGATCAGTGACTAAGTTCTAGTTGTATTCTATCTCATGCTTGAATTCACAAAAATAAAGTAGGAAACAAAAAATAAATAATTATTAAGCATTTCATAATAATCTTTTAAAGATAAAATGAGCACAGGAAACTAAATATGGAACATGAATACAAAATTTACACAAAATTATCATTATTTTAGAATATTTTATTGCCTATGGTAGTCATAAGACCAAAGAAAATATAGCTGGACTCATTACAATTATAGTTAATAAATTATATTTAAAGACTACTTAAAGTATATTATGTATGCATAAGTTCATACATGCATATTCTGTATGTCATTTAAATATACATTGCTTGCATATAAACATTAAATTTTTATGAAGTACTAATGTTTCATTCACTAGATGATTAATGGGCCACACTTCCTCATTATAAAAATCATTAATAGTCAGGCTTAAAGAAACTTCAAGCATATTCAAAATATTTTATTTAAACAAAAAACTTTAAATTGGAAAATAATAGTTTGTAACAGAGATCCACCCTTCATTCAGATCAAATGTTTCAAATGATTATTAGATATGATTCTGTAGCATAAGTACTTCCATATGCTACTTAAAACAATACATATTATCTCTATTTTTGTCAACGTGAGATTCAGGAGTCCATTAGACCATATCCTAAGCTGATAATTTAGGTTTGAAACAATGTTCTTAAGTGTTAGGTGAGGGACAATACTTTTCTAAGGGCTAGAGTAGCTATTGGAAGCCTTAAGGCAACTGCATTTTTTGTTTTATTCTTATTAACTGTGGTATAGACTGCCTGAGATTTCTAGGCAGAAGGCAGCTGACTTCCTTACACTTAGAAGAGTATAAGGGAGAACAAGAAGTAGAGAACAGACATCTTTGATAATCTTAGCCTTGTATTCTTTCAATTCCACTATGCACCTTGGATAGAAAATGTAACCAACTCTTTTAAAATAAATCAATCCTTTTATGCATTTACATTTCAAATGTTATCCCCCTCTGTCTGGTGTCCACAAACCCCTCTCCCTTCCCCATTTCCTTTGCCTCTAAAGGGGTGCTCCCCCACCCATCCACCCAATGCAGCCATATTCCTTTTCTGTGGCATCAAGCCTCTACAGGATCAAGCCTCCCCCTCCAACTTATGCAAAATAAGTCAGTCCTCTGCTACATATGTAATTGGAACCATGGATTGGCCCATGTATACTCTTTGGTTGGTAGTTTAGTCCCTTGGAGCTTTGAGGGGTCAGTTAAATTGATACTTTTGTTCTTCCTATATGGGGTTGCAATCCCCTTCAGATCCCTCCGTCCTTCCCCTCCCTCTTCCACTGGGGTCCCCCAGCTCATTCCAATGGTTTGCCATGAGCATCTCCATTTGTCTTAATCAAATGCAGGCAGAGCCTCTCAAAGGACAGCCATACTAGGTTCTAACTCTTATCTAGACTTACTCAAACAAACTCTTATCTAGACTTACTAAGAGAAGGAACGCCAGACTTACATTATAGAAACACAGGAATTCAGCAGCTTGTAGACTTATGTTTCATTATTTCACTAGTATTTATATTTAAAGTCTAAGCCTTCTTTAAAGAAACTGAGCTTCTGCTTAAGTCCCAATCAATTGCACCCAACCCTACAGTTCTTTTATTCTTTTATGCATAATGACCATCTGTCTTTACTCAGATTCAAGTCATATACCAACCCCGAACCTATGATGATGATGCTCATTTGCTATGTTTAAATGAGTTGAAACCCATAATCTAGGCCTTCCCATGATTAGGAAAAGTAAAAGTATTTCTCAAATGAAACCTCATTAGTGGCAATGGGAATAGCTTCCTCAGAATGACCAGCCCCTCTCTCTTGCAGTTTTATAAACATTTTATATTGTTAGACTTCTAGATACTGATACTGGAGAGCAGATAGACTCATGTTTAATAAGAAGTAAGCTCCTCTAACGGTAAACACCAATATATATTGCTAGCATGTGTGCCATGCTAAACTATAAGCAATGTAGAAAAATAATTAAGATTTCATTATTATTCTTTTCCTTGAATGATTAAATTCACTGATGCTTCTTTCATTCTCTCCTATTGGTAGGTTATGTAGTCAACAAGAAATCCTTGGAGTAAACGAGATATTGACTGAGTAGTGAAGGAATTAGAAAACTCTACAAGATAAGCAGGAGTTAAAACATAGTCAATGCATTTGCCTGTTTGGCTTATATTTGTCTCTCATTATTTTCCTAATTATCCTGTCACATCATGATTCCTGCACATAATTTTGAAGAGTTTAAAAATAAACAAGAAGAATAAACAAACAGAAAAAAAAACCTTCTCCAATTAAAATAGTTAAAAAGAAAGTATTGTTTTAATTATAAAAAAAATTAAAAGGCACACACTGGCTTAATGGTAGAATTATGAAGCAGGATTAATTCAATACCCGTAACAATATAGTTAATACTTTTTACAAGATAAATTATTTGCTCTTTAAAATATTTGTTTGTTTTTGTTTAATGAGTATGATATTTTTTGCTGGCACACACATATATGCACCAGGATGTAGCATTAGATACCTGTGAACTGAACTTTGAGAGAGTTACTTGTGCTATATAGGTGATGATAATCAAATTCCAGACTTCTTCAAGACAGCAAGTCTTCTTATCTGATGAGCCATCACACAAGTCCTACAATGAATTTTTAGTGTTCAATTAGAGTACAGTTCCTGAAATGTAAGCCATGTCTTTTTATTTATTTAAGTATCAAAATATATAAAATGCAAAAAAGGAAAGTTAAGTAGACATTATTTATATTTACTTTTACTTATTATATTTTATATAAGCCTCCATTCCCCAAAGGCAATTTTAATATATATTTTTTTATTTTTTACAGGCTCACATTAGATGGAATAAGCTGTTTCTATATTTACTTATATTCCTTTTCTTAGTATTTGTCTCCTAGAAACAATTCTGTAAATGTCATAATTTTTTAGAAAATTACATGTTACCACTTTTTATAAAATCTTTTACTTCATAGTGCCCAAGAGTTGCATTTAAAACCATGTATCTATGAACATGATATATGTATTTTATATACATACATAATGAGTATTTTAAATTGTACTAGTGATGAGTGCTTGTCTCTAGTAAAAACTTAATATATTATATGAAATATATAATAAGATTATATATGTATTTTTATTTATAAAATATTTTAGAAATAATTCAAAGAGGTAGTTGAAAGTAGTACACTCCATTCAGTGATAAGTGTTTCTCACTTTTATTTATGGTCATGCTTGGCTACATATTTATTAATTGATACATTCTTCTTTAAATACTTTATTAATTGCAATTATGAAATAACACTGTGACATAGTGTCCTTCTCTAAAAAACCTGGCACAGAGGGATGACTTACCAAATTTTATTTTCCTTGGTCACATGGGTATATTATTTTATAACTACATTTTTTAAAGACAAATAGCAAAGTCCTATAAATATAGTACCATCTAAAATATGCCAGGCATCATGTTTTCAGTTATGAACATTATAAAACTACCATCATCAGTTTTGAACAGCAAAGGCTTAGTAATCTCTCTAACTGTTAGGTTACCAATAATTCTCAATGTTTTTTTTTTCTTTCTATTAAATACCATTTATTTGGTTCCCACTGTTTCATTCTCAATTTTGCATGTTCAATTTTCCATAGAGATGCCTCACATCTTCTTTTCCCCTTACTGTTTCATGGTAAGTTTTATACCTTAAATAGAACAATATTTTTTTATCACTGATGTATGATTTTTTAAAATTATTTTATTTATCTTCCAAAAGATGCCCCTCTTTCTGGTCCCTCCCTCTCCAAATTTTTTTCTGCCCTCTCCCTGAACCACTTCCTCTAAGAGGGTTCTTCCCTAACTGCCCTCCCATCCCCACCTCTTCTCTATCAACATTCCTCTTGCCTGGGGCACTGAGTTTCCACAGGATTAAGCACATCCTATCCCCCTGAGGCCATACAAGGCACATATGTACTTTGGTACACATGTACTATGGGCCACAATCAGTCCATGTGTGCTCTTTAATTAGTGGCTTAGTCTATGGGAGCTTTGAAGGGTTCTGGGTTAGTTTACACTGTTGTTCTTCCTATGGAGTTGTAATCCCCTTCAGTTCCTTAAGTCCTTCCTCTAACTGTTCCATAGGAGTCCCTGACCTCAATCTAATGGTTGGCTGTAAGTAGTATTTGTCTCGGCTAGTCACTGAGAAAGCCTCTCAAAGTACAGCCATCACAGGCTCCTGTCTATACACACAATATGTCTTCATTAATTATATCAGGACATGGGGTGCACACATGGAAGAAACTCAAGTTGAGCCTTCCTTTCAGTCTCTGCCTCCATTTTGTCCCTGTATTACTTTAGATAGGAAGATTTCTGGGTTAAAATTATGAAGATGAGTGATCCCCTGCAATACTATATGTATGTGTGTGTGTGTGTGTGTGTGTGTGTGTGTGTGTGTGTATAGTATATAAATAGGCAACATTTGTTGAAGATAGTTTATTTTTTCCATTGTATATATTTTGCCTTCTTTCTCCAAGATCAAGTGTCCATAGATATGTGGGTTTAGTTCTGGGTCTTCAGTTCTATTCCATTGATCAACCTAGTCTGTTTCTGTACCAATATCATGCAGTGTTTATCACTATTTTTCTGTAGTACAGCTTGAGGTCAGGGAAGCTGATTCCCCCAGAACTTCCTTTATTGTTGAGAATTATTTTAGCAATCCTGGTGCTTTTGTTTTTTCCATGTGAAGTTGAAAATTGCTTTTTCCATGTATGAAAAATTGTGTTGGAATTTTAATGGGGATTGTATTGAAAGTGCAGATTGCTTTTGGTAGGATGGTCATTTTTATTGTGTTAATCCTATCAATCCATGAATATGGACGATCCTTCCATCTTTTAAGTAGTCTTTGATTTCTTTCTTCAGAGAATTTAAGTTCTAGACATACAGATCTCTAACTTGTTTGTTTAAAGTTACACCAAGATATTTTGTCACATTGATGTCAAAGTTCTCGGGTAGAATTTTTGAATTTTGTAGAAGTTGAGAATTTTCCTTTCCGTGTCTGTGAATATTTATGCTGGAAAGTTATTATTCAGCAATGTGGCTGGGTATAAAATTAACTCAACAAATCTGTAGCCTCCATCATACAAGTGATAAAGGGACTGGGAAAGAAAGTAGGGAAAAAATTTCCTTCACAATGGGCTCAATCAAATAATATAAAATATCTTGGTGTAACTTTAAACAAACAAGTATTTTAAGTTCTAGATAAATCAATAAGACAACAAAAGGAGAGTAATGGGGTACAAATTTGAAAGGAAGAAATAAAGGTATCACTGTTTACAGACTATATGATAGTATACATAATCAATACCAACAATTATACCAGAGAACTCTACAGTAATGTGGCTTCATAGAAAATTAATTCAAACAAATCAATAGTCTTCTTTTATACAAGTGATAAACAAGCTGAGAAAGAAAACAGGGAAACAACACCCTTCATAATAGCCTCAAATACTATAAAATATCTTGGTGTAATTCTAACCAAAGAAATAAAAGATCTGTATGACTAGAACTTCAAGTCTCTGAAGAAAGAAAATGAAGAGTACCTCAGAAGATGGAAATATCTCCCATACTTGTGGATGGTAGGATTAACATTATAAAATGGCCATCCTATCAAGGGCAATCAGCAGTTTCAATACAATCTCCATCAAAATTCCAACATAATTCTTCACAAACATGGAAAGAGCAATTCTCAACTTCATATGATATATGTTTTTAAGTATTTACTTCATGAGTCTTTTCAAACCCACAGTATATACCCAGACAACATTTTCAGTACTTTCATGGTAGCGGTTAACTCTTATTTTGAGCACATTGTGGTCTCAGGCTAGAATTTCTTTATTAAGAAATGAATTTTCTCCAGGAAAATTTCAACTGGAATTAATGGAAGTCTACGATCATAGCATATCTAATATTCTTTTTCTTCACACACACATATACACACTATTACTAACATATATATTATATGATATTCTATGTATATGTATACTATTTTATACACTAGTAACATCATTTCCACCTCTCCTTCTCAGTACTTTGACTCATTCCTACTCTCTAAATGACATTTCTGGATTATGAATTACATAACTGTATACATACAAACTCAAACGCCTACAAACACCCAAATACACACTATACACAAACATTTACTGAATGAATTAAATATACTTCTTATACAAATGTGTAGGGCCAAGCACTTGACCAGTTGGTATTCAATAAACTATGAGAGAACTTATCTCTATTAAAAATAAAATTGATTCTTCCTCCCTTTTCAACCTTTAACTTCACAAAAATTTACATCTAAGTAGGACCAAGATCCTTTCGACAGTGCTTTTTTGCAATTATATTGTTAATATTTCACAAGTGAATGACTGTCATATTTAGGAAGCAATACCTTGCATCAGGAATCCATGTCTTATCTTTTACAATATTTTTGCACCTTCTGAGATATGAATCTTGGCTGTTGAGATTGTCTTCTAGAAGTACAAATGGAATCTGGGCATCTCACAGTCAAGTGTTGTCTGCATGTGGACCAATTGTAGGAATTTATAGTACTGTGTTAGCTGTGATTGAGAGCTATATTTACCTGTAGCATAATGAAAAACATAGCTAAAGGTACAGTAGAAGGTTTTTTTTGGAGTATACTGTGTTTTAAGCCATGGGTAGTTGGCTGGATTTATAGTACCCAAAGTTGAGCAAGTCTTAAAATCAAATTGAATAGCAGTAGTATTTCTAAAGTAAGTTTGACTACTGCACTATTAAGTATATCTTGTCAGGTAATTCATTGTTATAGCTCACAGGATATTCTCAATAACTAAGTAATGGCAGTAGTCTTGGTGTTGATATGAATATATAATGAAAATATTGAACGTTTGCTCAATGGAGTTTACTTCAGACCTAAATAAAAATGAAACAATAAATTTTGAAATAAGAGGAAACTGCAATATATAGTGAAATGACCCAGACTTGGCAAAACATGTACAACCTGTTATTTTTATCTGTGTGTTGAGCACTGAATGAATCTTTAAACTTGTGTATGTAATTTGGGATTAATCCTTGAAGAAGCGCAATTAAATTTTGGAGAAGAAACAGAGCTATAAACTATCTTCTTTTAAAATTGCTAGTATTTTTATTGTTTGAGAATTTTATGCTTGTATATATTTTGGTTTGATTAAATCCACCACCATTCTTTCCTCTTCATTCCTCCAGCATTCCTACATTTTCATCTGGCTGCTCTCCCTCTTCATTTTTAAAGTCTTTCTTTAATTACCTGAGTTACTGATAAGAAAAGTTGTTAAAGTGATTGGCTTCAGTATCTTAGTTCACTGCTATTTTCATGCCTCACTATGTGATGTGTGTCCTCTGAGCTCTGCTGCATGATTCTGTTCATAATCTGGCTGTCTCCATATGTTAATGTTATTATCATGTACCATGCACTCAGATCTCCAAAGCAAGGAGATGATTAAACACATTTTATTTATAATGTACTTTATTGTCATTTTTTTATAGAGATACAAAATATACTAAAGGCAAATGTGTAAAACGCAATGAAACAGAATCAGGCTATTCTCTAAATTTTAATTCCTAGAAGCTTAATTATGAACATAGAAGCAAAGAAATCCTAGAGAAAGCATTTCTTTTGTTTCATCTCTGCTTTCTTTTTATTCTATTATTTCCTGACAAGGTTCTATGATTCTTATTGCTGAAGAGAAAGAAGTCTGACCTCAGACTGGTGAATATGAATTGAAATTGAGCCATTTTACTGAGTTTGTTAATAATCAGTTCTAATTCAAGAAAGAAATTATATTGATTACCAGTCCTTTGCTTAACATCAAGGCATTAATTTTAGGTGGTGTGGTAACAGGTATACCATCTGTAGTATAATCTTGATAGACTCTGTTAGCAAGAATTAGAAATCTCACATTACCATGACAACAGGTCATGCATGACTGCTCAGCTGTGACTTCTCAGGTTCCCTAGTAATTTCTCAGAATTTAATGATAGCATTTGTTAAATTTATATCTCTGAGATACTGGTTCTTATGTAAAACTGAACATTATAGTTTAGGTTTGATTGTAGTCATTCCTGTAAACAGAGTTGTGTTTTTGAATTTCTGCTATCTTGATTTCACTCATGTTTTAAACTTAATTACACTTTATAATAGAAGTACAAATTTGAGAGGACATATCTAAATAATTTAAGATAGCATAAGTATATGCATGTGACATATATGAGTGTGTATGATTTATGCATGTGCTTTGAATGTCTTAGTAGCAATATAATATACATTTATATATGATTAATTAACACAGTTCTGTTTAGTAAACAAGATACCATCAAGATAAAACTTAATTGTTAATTAACTTAATAGAAGATTTAATCATGCCATTTCTTTAGTTGCTGAATCCGGGTTTGGAGAAATATTATTTTTGAATGCTTTAAGTTTTAGTAAATGAAATAAAATAAAAAATAAAACACATTATAGTGCTACATTGTTAGAATCCTGTGAACTGAGTTTATGATCAAAATTAAATTTTATTTCAGTAGTCACAGGCAAGTTAGTAGAGGAATGCAAATGAGGCTGGGTTACATAAGAAAACACCTTCTTTTTTTTTTTTTTTCCATTTTTTAATAGGTATTTAGCTCATTTACATTTCCAATGCTATACCAAAAGTCCCCCTTACCCACCCACCCCCACTCCCCTACCCACCCACTCCCCCCCTTTGGCCCTGGCGTTCCCCTGTACCGGGGCACACAAAGTCTGCGTGTCCAATGGGCCTCTCTTTCCAGTGATGGCCGACTAGGCCATCTTTTGATACATATGCAGCTAGAGTCAAGAGCTCAGGGGTACTGGTTAGTTCATAATGTTGTTCCACCTATAGGGTTGAAGATCCCTTTAGCTCCTTGGGTACTTTCTCTAGCTCCTCCATTGGGAGCCCTGTGATCCATCCATTAGCTGACTGTGAGCATCCACTTCTGTGTTTGCTAGGCCCCGGCATAGTCTCACAAGAGGCAGCTACATCTGGGTCCTTTCGATAAAATCTTGCTAGTGTATGCAATGGTGTCAGCATTTGGATGCTGATTATGGGGTGGATCCCTGGATATGGCAGTCTCTACATGGTCCATCCTTTCATCTCAGCTCCAAACTTTGTTTCTGTAACTCCTTCCATGGGTGTTTTGTTCCCACTTCTAAGGAGGGGCATAGTGTCCACACTTCAGTCTTCATTTTTCTTGAGTTTCATGTGTTTAGGAAATTGTATCTTATATCGTGGGTATCCTAGGTTTTGGGCTAGTATCCACTTATCAGTGAGTACATATTGTGTGAGTTCCTTTGTGATTGTGTTACCTCACTCAGGATGATGCTCTCCAGGTCCATCCATTTGGCTAGGAATTTCATAAATTCATTCTTTTTAATAGCTGAGTAGTACTCCATTGTGTAGATGTACCACATTTTCTGTATCCATTCCTCTGTTGAGGGGCATCTGGGTTCTTTCCAGTTTCTGGCTATTATAAATAAGGCTGCTATGAACATAGTGGAGCATGTGTCCTTCTTACCAGTTGGGGCTTCTTCTGGATATATGCCCAGGAGAGGTATTGCTGGATCCTCCGGTAGTACTATGTCCAATTTTCTGAGGAACCGCCAGACTGATTTCCAGAGTGGTTGTACAAGCCTGCAATCCCACCAACAATGGAGGAGTGTTCCTCTTTCTCCACATCCTGGCCAGCATCTGCTGTCACCTGAATTTTTGATCTTAGCCATTCTCACTGGTGTGAGGTGGAATCTCAGGGTTGTTTTGATTTGCATTTCCCTGATGATTAAGGATGTTGAACATTTTTTCAGGTGCTTCTCTGCCATTCGGTATTCCTCAGGTGAGAATTCTTTGTTCAGTTCTGAGCCCCATTTTTTAAGGGGGTTATTTGATTTTCTGAGGTCCACCTTCTTGAGTTCTTTATATATGTTGGATATTAGTCCCCTATCTGATTTAGGATAGGTAAAGATCCTTTCCCAGTCTGTTGGTGGTCTTTTTGTCTTATAGACAGTGTCTTTTGCCTTGCAGAAACTTTGGAGTTTCATTAGGTCCCATTTGTCAATTCTCGATCTTACAGCACAAGCCATTGCTGTTCTGTTCAGGAATTTTTCCCCTGTGCCCATATCTTCAAGGCTTTTCCCCACTTTCTCCTCTATAAGTTTCAGTGTCTCTGGTTTTATGTGAAGTTCCTTGATCCACTTAGATTTGACCTTAGTACAAGGAGATAAGTATGGATCGATTCGCATTCTTCTACATGATAACAACCAGTTGTGCCAGCACCAATTGTTGAAAATGCTGTCTTTCTTCCACTGGATGGTTTTGGCTCCCTTGTCGAAGATCAAGCGACCATAGGTGTGTGGGTTCATTTCTGGGTCTTCAATTCTATTCCATTGGTCCACTTGTCTGTCTCTATACCAGTACCATGCAGTTTTTATCACAATTGCTCTGTAGTAAAGCTTTAGGTCAGGCATGGTGATTCCACCAGAGGTTCTTTTATCCTTGAGAAGAGTTTTTGCTATCCTCGGTTTTTTGTTATTCCAGATGAATTTGCAAATTGCTCCTTCTAATTCGTTGAAGAATTGAGTTGGAATTTTAATGGGGATTGCATTGAATCTGTAGATTGCTTTTGGCAAGATAGCCATTTTTACAATGTTGGTCCTGCCAATCCATGAGCATGGGAGATCTTTCCATCTTCTGAGATCTTCTTTAATTTCTTTCTTCAGGGACTTGAAGTTTTTATCATACAGATCTTTCACTTCCTTTGTTAGAGTCACGCCAAGATATTTTATATTATTTGTGGCTATTGAGAAGGGTGTTGTTTCCCTAATTTCTTTCTCAGCCTGTTTATTCTTTGTGTAGAGAAAGGCCATTGACTTGTTTGAGTTAATTTTATATCCAGCTACTTCACCGAAGCTGTTTATCAGGTTTAGGAGTTCTCTGTTGGAATTTTTAGGGTCACTTATATATACTATCATATCATCTGCAAAAAGTGATATTTTGACTTCCTCTTTTCCAATTTGTATCCCCTTGATCTCCTTTTGTTGTCGAATTGCTCTGGCTAATACTTCAAGTACTATGTTGAAAAGGTAGGGAGAAAGTGGGCAGCCTTGTCTAGTCCCTGATTTTAGTGGGATTGCTTCCAGCTTCTCTCCATTTACTTTGATGTTGGCTACTGGTTTGCTGTAGATTGCTTTTATCATGTTTAGGTATTGGCCTTGAATTCCTGATCTTTCCAGAACTTTTATCATGAATGGGTGTTGGATCTTGTCAAATGCTTTTTCTGCATCTAACGAGATGATCATGTGGTTTTTGTCTTTGAGTTTGTTTATATAATGGATTACATTGATGGATTTTCGTATATTAAACCATCCCTGCATCCCTGGAATAAAACCTACTTGGTCAGGATGGATGATTGCTTTAATGTGTTCTTGGATTCGGTTAGCGAGAATTTTATTAAGGATTTTTGCATCGATGTTCATAAGAGAAGTTGGTCTGAAGTTCTCTATCTTTGTTGGATCTTTCTGTGGTTTAGGTATCAGAGTAATAGTGGCTTCATAAAATGAGTTGGGTAGAATACCTTCTACTTCTATCTTGTGAAAAAGTTTGTGCAGAACTGGAGTTAGATCTTCTTTGAAGGTCTGATAGAACTCTGCACTAAACCCGTCTGGTCCTGGGCTTTTTTTGGCTGGGAGACTATTAATAACTGCTTCTATTTCTTTAGGGGATATGGGACTGTTTAGAAGGTCAACTTGATCCTGATTCAACTTTGGTACCTGGTATCTGTCCAGAAATTTGTCCATTTCGTCCAGGTTTTCCAGTTTTGTTGAGTATAGCCTTTTGTAGAAGGATCTGATGGTGTTTTGGATTTCTTCAGGATCTGTTGTTATGTCTCCCTTTTCATTTCTGATTTTGTTAATTAGGATTTTGTCCCTGTGCCCTTTAGTGAGTCTAGCTAAGGGTTTATCTATCTTGTTGATTTTCTCAAAGAACCAACTCCTCGTTTGGTTAATTCTTTGAATAGTTCTTCTTGTTTCCACTTGGTTGATTTCACCCCTGAGTTTGATTATTTCCTGCCGTCTACTCCTCTTGGGTGAATTTGCTTCCTTTTTTTCTAGAGCTTTTAGATGTGTTGTCAAGCTGCTAGTATGTGCTCTCTCCCGTTTTTTCTTGAAGGCACTCATAGCTATGAGTTTCCCTCTTAGAAATGCTTTCATTGTGTCCCAAAGGTTTGGGTACGTTGTGGCTTCATTTTCATTAAACTCTAAAAAGTCTTTAATTTCTTTCTTTATTCCTTCCTTGACCAAGGTATCATTGAGAAGAGTGTTGTTCAGTTTCCATGTGAATGTTGGCTTTCTGTTATTTATTTTGTTATTGAAGATCAGCCTTAGTGCATGGTGATCTGATAGGATACATGGGACAATTTCAATATTTTTGAATCTGTTGAGGCCTGATTTGTGACCTATTATGTGGTCAATTTTGGAGAAGGTACCATGAGGTGCTGAGAAGAAGGTATATCCTTTTGTTTTAGGGTAAAATGTTCTGTAGATATCTGTCAGATCCATTTGTTTCATCACTTCTGTTAGTTTCAGTGTGTCCCTGTTTAGTTTCTGTTTCCATGATCTGTCCATTGGTGAAAGTGGTGTGTTGAAGTCTCCCACTATTATTGTGTGAGGCGCAACGTGTGCTTTGAGCTTTACTAAAGTTTCTTTAGTGAATGTGGCTGCTCTTGTATTTGGAGCATAGATATTCAGAATTGAGAGTTCCTCTTGGAGGATTTTACCTTTGATGAGAATGAAGTGTCCCTCCTTGTCTTTTTTGATGACTTTGGGTTGGAAGTCAATCTTATCAGATATTAGGATGGCTACTCCTGCTTGTTTCTTCATACCATTTGCTTGGAAAATTGTTTTCCAGCCTTTCATTCTGAGGTAGTGTCTATCTTTTTCTCTGAGATGAGTTTCCTGTAAGCAGCAAAATGTTGGGTCTTGTTTGTGTAGCCAGTTTGTTAGTCTATGTCTTTTTATTGGCGAGTTGAGACCATTGATGTTAAGAGATATTAAGGAAAAGTAATTGTTGCTTCCTGTTATTTTAGTTGTTAAAGGTGGCATTCTGTTCTTGTGGCTGTCTTCTTTTAGGTTTGTTGAGGGATTACCTTCTTGTTTTTTCTAGGGCGTTGTTCCCGTTCTTGTATTGGTTTTTTTCTGTTATTATCCTTTGAAGGGCTGGATTCGTGGAGAGATAATGCGTGAATTTGGTTTTGTCGTGGAATACTTTGGTTTCTCCCTCTATGATAATTGAGAGTTTGGCTGGGTATAGTAGCCTGGGCTGCAGTTTGTGTTCTCTTAGTGTCTGTATAACATCTGTCCAGGCTCTTCTGGCTTTCATAGTCTCTGGTGAAAAATCTGGTGTAATTCTGATAGGCTTGCCTTTATATGTTACTTGACCTTTTTCCCTTACTGCTTTTAGTATTCTATCTTTATTTAGTGCATTTGATGTTCTGATTATTATGTGTCGGGAGGAATTTCTTTTCTGGTCCAGTCTATTTGGAGTTCTGTAGGCTTCTTGTATGTTCATATGCATCTCATTCTTTAGATTTGGGAAGTTTTCTTCAATAATTTTGTTGAAGATGTTTGCTGGACCTTTGAGTTGAAAATCTTCATTCTCATCCACTCCTATTATCCGTACGTTTGGTCTTCTTATTGTGTCCTGGATTTCCTGGATATTTTGAGTTAGGATCTTTTTGCATTTTCCATTTTCTTTGATTGTTGTGCCGATGTTCTCTATGGAATCTTCTGCACCTGAGATTCTCTCTTCCATCTCTTGTATTCTGTTGCTGATGCTCAAATCTATGGTTCCAGATTTCTTTCCTAGGGTTTCTATCTCTAGTGTTGCCTCGCTTTGAGTTTTCTTTATTGTGTCTACTTCCCTTTTTAGGTCTAGTATGGTTTTGTTCATTTCCATCACCTGTTTGTATGTTTTTTCCTCTTTTTCTGTAAGGACTTCTACCTGTTTGATTGTGTTTTCCTGTTTTTCTTTAAGGACTTGTAACTCTTTAGCAGTGTTCTCCTGTATTTCTTTAAGTGATTTATTAAAGTCCTTCTTGATGTCCTCTACCATCATCATGAGATATGCTTTTAAATCTAGGTCTAGGTTCTCAGGTGTGTTGGGGTTCCCTGGACTGGGCGAAGTGGGTGTGCTGGGTTCTGGTGATGGTGAGTGGTCTTGGTTCCTGTTAGTAAGATTCCTCCGTTTACCTTTCGCCATCTGGTAATCTCTGGAGTTAGTAGTTATAGTTGACTCTGTTTAGAGATTATTCTTCTGGTGATTCTGTTACCGTCTATCAGCAGACCTGGGAGACAGATTCTCTCCTCTGAGTTTCAGTGCTCAGAGGACTCTCTGCTGGCAAGCTCTCTTACAGGGAAGGTGCGCAGATATCTTGTATTTGGACCTCCTCCTGGCCGAAGAAGAAGGCCCAAAACAGGACCTTTCTCAGACACTGTGTTGCTTTGGCAGTTCCCAGGTGGTACAGACTCTCACCTAAGCAGACTAAATTCCTAAGTTCCTTGGAGTCCCGGGACCAAGATGGCGACCGCTGCTGCTGTGGCTTAGGCCGCCTCCCCAGCCGGGTGGGCACCTGTCCTCTGGTCCGGAAGGTGGCCGGCTGTCCCCGGCCCACACAGGATGCTGCCTCAGCGCCTCTGTGCTTCTAAGAAAACACCTTCTTAATAAACCAAGAATTCCTCCTGTTCCACTCCTTGTCAGAAGAAGCTGTCATTTTTGTTTATTGTGCTTGGCTATTCTGATCAGTGTAAGGAAATCTCAAAGTTTTTTTTTTTTTTTTTTTTTTGATTTGCACCTCCCTGATAATTAAGAAGGTGAATGCTTGAGTTTCCAGTCTGCATCAGAAAGGGACCTATTGATGAAAAGACAAATGGATATATGCCCCGATTCCTAGCCCAGAAGCTATCACCAATTGATAATCACTTGCAAAACAAAATTTAGTTTTCTGCAAGGGGAACATCACTGAGGGAACACACTACTCTTAGGCAGCAGCAGATAGCCAAGGGAAGACACACTCAACAGCATACTTAAAGATTCTTTGCCTCATCATGTCATGTGAGATTTGTAATATTTTTTATCTTATGATTTTACCTCTTATTCTTATTTTACATAACTATATTGACATATTTTTCTTTCTTTTTATCCTACAGGTGTTGAATATATACTATGTCTTCCAGTATACTGTTTTTATGGGATTTCTGAGTATGTAAGCCAGTTGATCTCTACATCTATAACTGAAAGTAAGAGAATGAGGACAGGGCACTGAATATTTATTTATCCCAGAACGACAAAGGACAAAAAATAAGAGACAAAATCAGGAGACAGAAGATGATGGAAAGAAGGAAAACAAAGGAGGGAAATGGAGAAGAGATATTTGTTCATAAGAAATGAAGATCCACCTCTTGTTGGAGAAGACATAGGGCATAGATGTGACACATAGGCAATTAGCAAGGAACAAGAGGAATCACTGAAGACCCAAAAGGAGGATTTAGATTACTGGATAATAAAACTTTGATAGTTGGAATTTCGGAGTTAGTCCAGGAGGAGGAAGCAACCTTGGGAATAGACATTGATGGCTAGATTTAGGAATGAAATCTAACACAACAGTTCGGTAAGTCAGGGGGAATGGGAAAAGGGTAAGCAAGGACTGCCAGAGCAGTATTTACCATGCTTGGACCTGCTAGATTACTTTAATACCTGTTTCTTATGCTTTTTATTGAGCTTCTTTACTTGTATTTGTTTATTTTGTTCTAGTCTGATATGTTAGTTTTGTTTTCATCTTCTCATATTTTATTGTATTAATATTCTTTAGAAGCTTGCTTGCTTTTTAATGAGAGACAGAAAGACGGTGGATTTAGATCTGAGTGGAGAAGTAGGAGTAGAGGGAGAGCAACCATAATTTATGATAAAAAGAAACTGCCTTTCAATAAAAGAAAAAGGGTAGCAGAGTCTTTTCAACATAAAAAAAAAAGGAAAAATAAGAAAAAAAATAATAGCACAGTGTTTGTCTACCTGGCACATAGCCCTGCATTTGATCTTCTAACATATATATACACACACATGCACACAAATAGAGACACACGCAAACACACACACACACACACACAAATGTGGACATACGTGCACACATGTGCACTCAGGGCAGGGAGGAGAGAAAGAGATAAAGAGAGAAGGAGGGAGTGAGTAGGAGGAAGGGAGGGAGAGTAAGAGGGAAGGTGGGAGAGGGAGAAACAGGGAGCGGATAAAAGAGAAAAAGAAAGAGAAAGTGGAAAAGTACATTTACAAACCTACTAACTGAAATTTCATTTACTGATGAAAATGTTTTAGATTTTTTGAAATGTTTGTTTTTCATTAAAAATAGTGGCAATAGAACTCTCAGATTCTTAGAATTATATTCCTGTGATACCTGAATTAGGAGAGGCATCCCGATTGTACAAGAAAAAACTTGATTTGGTGTTGATATTTAATAATTATTTACTAAAGGCAATATCACTCACAAATAATATATTTATTCAATAGACATTATTAAAGTTTTTTTCAAAGTTAAGATATTTTTCTCTGTCTGAGGATATGTAGGTTTATTGACATGAGTTAAAGTACCTGTGGAGGCTGAAAGAGAATAATGGTCCTCTGAAACTGTAGTTATGATCAGTTGTGTGCCATTCACTGTGGTTTCTGAGAACTGTGCTGAGGAATTCTGGGAGACAGATCAGTAAGCACTTATACTACTAATCTATCACTCCAACCTTATTCTGTAAATACTTATTCATCCTACTCTTTACCAAAGATTGTAACTGAGTAATAACAGTGTAATTAAAACATTAATTTTGTTGATAGTGAATGAAATTAATACAGTACACTTAAGGATATGCTGCCTGGAAATATTTTCAGAACAAATTAACTAGATGGGAGGAGGAGAGTGCCTGAATGGACATAATGCAGCATGGTTAATCAAAGTTTATTGTATAAACTTATAATAGTACACTGAAGAGTTTCTTATAAGATGATGGATAAATTAAAGATAGTTTAGCTCACTGCAAAGCTTCCCGGCAGCATGGATAGTCATTGGTTAAAAAAATATTGTTTACACAATGTCAAGTTTCCACTTCCTTTATATTCAACCACACTAATTACCAAAGCAACTTGCAGAAGAAAGAGTTTATTTGGGTTTACAGTGAGAGGTAAGCAAGAGTAGAAAGGTGAAACCCAAGGAAAACAGAGAAAGTAAACTGAAAATGGCATGACTATTTAAACTCTCAAAGCTCACCTCAAGTAACATATGCCTCCCACCAAGATAGCAAGTCCTAAACTTGTCAGAAGAGTGCTACCAATGGGGACCCATAGTACAAATATGAGAGGCAATGGAAGATATTTTTATTCAAACCACTGCAACCATATTTAGCTGGAGACAGAATTGCGACTGAAATGTCAGGTGAGACATTTGACTTCCCACATCCCTACAAAAGGAATGCTTGTAGCTTCCATCCTGTGGAGTGAGCATACCAGCATTGATCTGTTTATTTAATTAACATATCTGAAAGCCAAGGTATTCTACAGGCCTTTAGTGCCATTGTAGTTTATGGTGTAATTGTAGTGGGTGTAATTCTTGCCATGCCTTGCTAGAAGATAATAGCTTCACCGAAAGAGACACAAGACATCTAACAATATCACTCATTAGAGATCATTTGAAAAATAAAATGGGAAATACAACTGTCTTTCTATTTTTTCATAGAACTTTATATATCAGAAATACAAGTGAGTACATAACAGTAGAGTACAACAGGATACAATATTGCTACCTTAACTTTTAGGGAAACAAGTGTGTTCACTGGAACAAAGTATTTTGCTTATCACAGTCAAAGAAAACCTTAACTTGTTTGAAAACTAGGAAAGAAGCATCCATAGGAGACGAGTTTTATAAGGAATGTTCAAGGAAGAAAATAGAATACATTGCATTTGCTCTATTCAGATCCTGAGTGTACTAAGAATCAGCTTCTCACACTCTTCCGATCTGTCTTCTTGCTTCGATTCTCAGCATGTTCTCTCTGATACTGAAAAATATCCTTTGTAATTTTCCACCATACATCTGATTATCACAATAGAGAGCACAATCAGCAGAGACCAGGGTGATTGCTTATTCCTAGCATTGCCCAGCACATATACTTTTCAGTGTTATTTAGATTTAGGTCACAAGAGGTTCCAAGATCTAAAGAGCATAAGTGAGAGAATTTTGCTGAATAGCTCAGACATAAAGGAAAGCAAAAATTCTATCCTTACAAACCTACAGAATTTAATGCCTTAAAGGTGAGTCATTCCTCATGAATATTTAAATAATCAGCAAGAAAGGGGTTCTAATTATTATGACTAATAACATGTTGTTATAATTTTTCTTATTTTTTTATCACTTGGCATTCTTAATCGTTTCTGAATTCATTTTAAGACATATATTTGACTCGTATCCAAAAGGTTACATCCAAAAAGGCTTTCATTTCAATAGAAAACCCTACTACATATTTTATACTTTCAAATAATTACTGAGTTTGCTTTGGAAAACGAATTATATTCTCCTAAAGTACATATAAGTCATACCTATAAGCATATATCTTTCAGTTCCAACAGAGAAAAAGTATTATATACTCTGTAGTAGAAATTTGAAAGTGAAATATGAATAATTTTACTTCCACTATGCCTGAGTAAGCTCAAGCAGAAAGAAATCTCCATTGATGACAAAGATAAATGTCATTGGTGGGACTCTACCTAAAGGGCATGGGTGGTGGCAAAAAAGCACATATTCATTCTGGTTGAAAGTAGAGAACTTGCCCAGGACCATGTGATGTTCCCGTATTCATGGTTTTATCCTGAGGTAGGACCATAGCCACAACATTGCTGCCAGTGACTATATCTCTCATATGAAACTGCCATATGTGAAGGCTTAAGATGCAGAAGACTGATATCATGAAAGAATAAAACTAAAAGATGTTATGGATATTATTAGAAAGAAGTTAAAAACTTAAGAACTCAATGTGCTGTTTTCTTCACAGCCACCTTATTAGTCTACCTGGGAGTATGCTACTCAAGCAACTTGAGACTAAGAAACAAAATTAGATGGAGCATCATGTAGTATCTGCCAACTACCATGAGGAAACAGAATGCATATTTTTTGAACCACATACATTTATGTTTAAGGACAGAAAAAAATGAACAAACTATATACACAGAACAGTACTTGAATCCATAGTCTATCAGAACTTTGTATGTGATATTTAAAGGGAAATTCAGATGAGCATAATTCAAAATACAAAATATGACACATCGTAAAAAAAATGGCCAAAGCCATTCTCAAAATAAAATAAGGAACTAAAATCCTTAGAAAGGAAGAAAGGTACACAAAACAGCAATGTCTCTCTGCTAGGGATGACACACTGGATGAGGAAACAAGGAACAGGGAGAGGCAAAGCCGTTGGATGTCAGCAGTTAAGTGGGCAGACATATACACTGTCTTATACCAGATACCAACTGTAGCTGTGACAGCCCCAGAAATACAAAAGGAAAATATAGAGAATTTTAAACCAGCTGAAGCAAGCTATGTAAGTATTAATGAAAACCCATATAAATGTTTTCCCCAGATCATCAGTTCTACAGCTACACGGAAGGAAACAGTCAAAGTTTCAATTTTTAATACTCTCATTCTGGCTTCCAACTTTTTCTTCTACAATCCTACATCTGATAGAGGGCTAATTTTCAACATATACAAAGAACTCAAGAAATCTACTACTTATATCATCCTATCCAATTCCTCTGGTAAATCCTCTCACCAACACCATTACCAAAAATCCTTTTCTTTTTTATTATTTATTTTATGTACATTTCCCACATTGTCCCTCCTCCTGATTCTACTGTCGAGCAGACCACACCCCATAGCCCTCCACCTTGCCTCTAATTGAGTGCTCCTCTCCTTACCCACACCCTCCCAGCTCACCCATCTAGCACCCATCTTTTTCAGGCCATCAAGCATCCACAGGACCAATTCCATTGCAGAGAAACAAGGTAGTTCTCTCCTACATATATCTCTGTGGATCCTGGACCAGCCCATGTATGTTCTTTGGTTGGTGGCTTAGTCCCTGGGAGTTCTGAGGGATCCAGTTAGTTGTTATCGTTTTTCTTCGATTGGGGTTGTAATCAATCCACTTCAGCTCCTGCAATCCCTTCCCTAACTCTTTTACAGGAGTCCTGGGATCAGTCCAAAGGTTGGCTGTCAGTATTTGCATTGGTCTCAGTCAAATGCTGACAGCTTGTCAGAGGACAGGCATGACAGGCTTCTTCCTGTCTGCAAGCACATCTTGGCATCATCAATAATGTTGGGGTTTGGTGTCTGTACATGGGATTTATCCCAAAGTGGGACAGTCTCTGGATGGTCTTTCCTTCAATCTTGGCTCCATTGTTTTTGGTCCCTGCATTTCTTTGACAGGAACAATTCTGAGATAAAATTTTTGAGAGGGGTGGATGGCCTCATCCCTCAATTGGGGGTCATTTCTATCTACTGCAGGTGGTCTCTTCAGCCTCTATTTCCCCACTGTTGGTCATTTTAACCAATGTTATCCCCTTTAAGTCTTGCTAAAGGACCTTTGGGTCCTAAGAGTCTCCCAAATCTCTGGTGTCAGGAACTTTCTAGTCCTGACTTTCTAGTCCTCTGTTCCCCATTCCACACTGCAACATATTTTTATTTATTCTCTTGACCCACCTGCCTTCCCTCCTGCCCCCCCATACCTCATCCTGTCCTTGCTTTATTACTCCTCCTTCACTCTTCCACCCAAGTCCCTTCCTCCCTCTGCCTCCCATGAGTATTTTGTTCCCCTTTGTAAGTGGGATTGATAACCAACACTTGGGGCTTCTATTAAGCTTCTATGGATGTGAGTTGTATCATGTGTATTCTGAACTTCTTTGCCTAATATCAACTTTTCAGTTAGTACATACCATGCATGTCCTGTTTTGGACTGAGTTGCCTTACTTAGGACGATATTTCATGTGCCTGCAAATTTCATGAACTCATTGTTTTTAATAGCTGCATAGTACTCCATATTGTAAATGTAACATATTTTTGTATTCATTCTTCAGTTGAGGGATATCTAGGTTGTTCGCATCATCTGGCTATTACAAATGAGGCCACTATGAACATAGTGAAGCACGTGTCCTTGTGATATGGTAGAGCATATTTTAGGTATATTTCCTGAAGTGTTATAGCTCCATCTTCAGGTAAGACTATTTCCAGTTTTTTGAGGAGCATCCAAAATGATTTCCAGAGTGGTTGTAACAGTTTGTAATCTCATCAGCAATGCATATCCTTTATCCATATCCTTGCCAGCATCTGCTGGTGCCTGAATTTTTGATGTTAGGCATTCTAATTGGAATAAGACACAATCTCAGGGTAGTTTTGATTTGCATTTCCCTGATGATTAAGGAAATGCTGAACATTTCTTTAGTTGATTCTCATCCACTTGAGATTCCTTAGTTGAGAATTCACTTTTTAGCTGTGTAGCCCATTTTTTTCATTGGGTTCTTTGGTTTTCTTGAGTTTTTTTTTTTTTTTTTTTGCATATTTTGGATATTAGCCCTATATCAGATGTGGGATTAGTAAACAGTTTTTACCAATCTATAAGTTGCTGTTTTGTCCTATTGACAGTGTCCTTTACCTTAATGGAGCTTTTTAGTTTCATGAGGTCCCATTTGTCATTTGTTGTTCTTGAAGCCTGAGCCATTGGTGTTCTATTCAGGAAAATTTCCCCTGTGCCAATGTGTTCAAGGCTATTTCCTACTTTCTCTTCTTTTATGTGTAGGTCCTTGATTCACTTGGACTTCAGTATTGAACAAAGAGATAAATATGGATCAATTTGCATGTTCCCACAGGCAGACC
The DNA here is from genome assembly GCF_000001635.26 of Mus musculus. Classification (NCBI taxonomy): domain Eukaryota; kingdom Metazoa; phylum Chordata; class Mammalia; order Rodentia; family Muridae; genus Mus; species Mus musculus. The sequence continues at coordinate 83,190,213 of NC_000080.6, read as the reverse complement.
ATCACTTAGACCAGCACTATTTGTTGAAGATGCTTTCTTTTTTCCAGTGTATGGTTTTGGCTTCTTTGTCAAAGTTCAAGTGTTCATAGATGTGTAGGTCTATTTCTGGCTCTTTAGTTCTATTCCATTGATTGACCTGTGTGTCTCGGTACCAAAACCATCCAGTTTTTGTTACTATAGCTCTGTAGTACTTGAGGTCAGGGATATTGATTCCCCCCAGAAGTTCTCTTATTGTTGTGAATTGTTTGTTATCCTGTTTCTTTTTTTGTTGCTTGTTTGTTTTGGTTTGGTTATTCTGTATGAAGTTGTGATTGGTCTTTCTATCTCTGTCAAGAATTGTTGGAATTTTGATGAGGATTGCATTGAATCTGTAGTTTGCTTTTGGTAATTTTTACTATGTTAATCCAACTGATCTATGAGCATGGGAGATCTTTTCATCTTCTGAGGTCTTCTTCAATTTCTTTTTTCAGGGACTTGAAGTTCTTGTCTTACTGATATTTCACTTGCTATTTTAGAGTTGTACCAAGATATTTTAATATCATTTATGAATATTGTGAAGGGTGCTGTTTCACTAATTTCTTTCTCAGACAGTTTATTTTTTTTACAGAAGAAGGCTGCTGATTTGTTGGAATTAGTTTTATATAGAGCCACTTTGCTGAAGTTTATCAGCTATAGTTCTCAGGCAGAATTCTTGGTGACATTTATGTATACTATCATATCATATGCAAATAGTGATACCTGGACTTCTTCCTTCGCAATTTGTATCATTTCGACCTCCTTTTGTTGTCTAATTGCCCTGGTAGAACTATATTGGATAAATAGGGAAAGAGAGGGCAGCCTTGTTTTGTTCCTAATTTTAGTGGGATTTCTTCAAGTTTTTCTTCATTTAATTTGATGTTGGATGCTGGTTTGGTGTATATTGCTTTTATTATGTTTAGGAATACACCTTGAATTATGTATCTGTCTAATTCTTTGAACATGAAGTAGGGTTGTATTTTGTCAAAGGCTTTTTCAGAATCTAATGAAATGATCATGTGATTTTTTTTCTTTGAGGTTATTTTTTCATATAGTGGATTATGTTGATGAACTTCCATATATTGAATCATCCCTGCATCCCTGGGGTGAAGCCTACTTGGTTGCAGTGGATGATTGTTTTATGCATGCCTTTGCTTGTAAGAAAATATGAAGTAGCACAAGATGCTCTTTCCTTGAAGAAAACTGGGTCTCAGGCTCTCAGCAGCTATCACCTCCCAATATTTCCTCAGTTAGAGTGGTATTGTGTAAGCACTTCACCCATCCATGTAAAAAATTTGCTCTACTTAATTTTGCTCAGGACTTTGGCACTCAGCCACACCCTGTCAAATTTCTTGCATGCCATTGTACTCCTCCATAACAGCAATCTTCTACAATCTTTGGCTTTTCCAAGAAAAACACTTAGTTTTGAGAAGAGTGAGACATAGATTCTCATTTAGATCCCTGTTGCTTATAAATGTCTTAGCTAGATTATTTGAAGTGGATTGGGGTATATCAATAGAAATACATACATATTCAGACACACATACACACACACACACACATGAACACAAATGTAGGTTATAGTATTTCATGGACTAAGTATTGAGAAAGGATTCTGAGCCGTAGCCTTCATCTTTCTCTTCTTCCTGGCTGCTTGTGAAATGTGAGCATCTGCTTCAGGTAATAAAATTACTCATTTCTACATGTCCATGTTCTGAAATCTGTTTTATTTACTTATTTTTAATTTTTTTGGATACTTTATTTACATTTCAAATGTTATCCCCTTTCCTGGTTCCCCCTCCAATAAACACCCTCCCCCTTATACCCTCCCCCCTCCCTCACCTCAACAACCCACCCACTCCTGCATTCTGGGTCCTGGTATTCCCTCACACTACAGTATACACCCTTCATAAGACAAAAAGAGCCTCTCCTCCCATTGATGTCCAACTAAGACGTCCTCTGCTACATATGCAGCTGGAGCCATGAGTCCCTCCATGTGTACTCTTTGGCTGGTAGTTGAGTCCCTGGGAATTCTGGTGCTACTGGCTAGTTCATAATGTTGTTCCTCCTGTGGGGCTTCAGCTCCTTGGTCATTTTTCTAACTCCTCCATTGGGGATCACATACTCAGTCCAAAAGAAGATTGTAACCATCCATCTCTGTATTTATGAGGAACTGGCAGAACCTCTCAGGAGACAGCTATATCAGGGTCCTGCTACTAAGCACTTGTTAGCATCCACAACCATGTCAGAGTCTGGTGATTGCAAATGGGATGGATCCCAATGAGAGTCAGTCTCTTGATGGTTATTTCTCCTGTCTCTCTACTCCAAACTTTGTTTTTGTAACTCCTTTCATGGGTCTTTTATCCCCCACTTCTAAGATGGATAAGAGTGTCCACACTGTGGTCTTTTTTTTTAAACAATTTTTTTAGATATTTTTTTTTAATTTACATTTCAAATGCTATCCTGAAAGGCCTCTATACACTCCCCCAACCCTGCTCCCTAACCTACCCACACCAACTTCCTGGCCTGGGCATTCCTCTGTACTGGGGCATATAATATTTGCAATACCAAGGGCCTCTCCTCCCAATGATGGCCAACTAGGCCACCTTCTTTTACATATGCACCTAGAGACATGAGCTCTGTGGGTACTGGTCAGTTTGTATTGTAGTTCTACCTATAAGGTTGCAGACCCCATCAGCTCCTTGGGTACTTTCTCTAGCGTCTCCATTGGGGACCCTGTGTTCCATCCAATAGCTGACTGTGAGCATCCACTTCTATGTTTGCCAGTCATTGGCATAGCCTCACAAGAGACAGCTATATCAGGGTCAAAAATCTTGCTGGTATATGCAATAGTGTCTGTGTTTGTAGGATGAGTATGGGATAGATCCCTGGGTAGGGCAGTCTCTGGATGGTCCTTCCTTCAATCTCAGCTCTAAACTTTGTCTTTGTAACTCCTTCCATGGGTATCTTGATCCCTGTTCTAAGGAGGAATATAGTATCCAGACTTTGGTCTTTCTTCTTCTTGAGTTTCATGTGTTTTGCAAGTTGTATCTTGGGTATTTTAAGTTTCTGGGCTAATATCCACTTACCATTGAGTGCATATCATGTGAGCTCATAGCAGCCTTATTTATATTATCCATATCTGGAAAGAACCAAGATGCCCCTCAACAGAGGAATGGGTACAGAAAATGTGGTACAATTTAACAATTGAGTACTACTTAGCTATTAAAAAATAATCAATTTATGAAAATCATAGCCAAATAGATGGATCTGGTGTACATCATCTTGAGTGACATAACCCAATCACAAAAGAACACATATGATATGCACTCACTGATAAGTGGATATTAGCCCAGAATCTCAGAAATTTGGAATACTCGAGGTACAATTTACAACCACATGAAACTCAAGAAGAAGGGAGACCATAGTGTTCTCGATCTTACAGACCAAGCCATTGCTGTTCTATTCAGGAATTTTCCCTCTGTACCCATATCTTCGAGGCTTTTCCCTACTTTCTCCTCTCTAAATTTCAGTGCCTCTGTTTTTATGTGGAGTTCCTTGATCCACTTAGACTTGACCTTAGTACAAGGAGAAAAGAATGGATCAATTTGCATTCTTCTACATGATAACCTCCAGTTGCGCCAGCACCATTTGTTGAAAATGCTGTCTTTTTTTCCACTGGATGGTTTTAGCCCCCTTTTCAGAGATCAAGTTACATAGGTGTGCGGGTTCATTTCTGTGTCTTCATTTCTATTCCATTGGTCTACCTGTCTCTATACCAGTACCATGCAATTTTCATCACAATTGCTCTGTAGTACAGCTTTCAGTCAGGCATGGGGATTCTACCAGAGATTCTTTTATCATTTAGAAGAGATTTTGTTATCCTAGGTTTTGTTATTGTTGTTGTTGTTGTTGTTGTTGTTGTTGTTGTTGTTGTTAACCCAGACAAATTTGCAAATTTCCCTTTCTAATTCTTGAAGAATTGAGTTGGAATTTTGATGAATATTGCATTGAATTAGTAGATTTCTTTCTACAAGATAGCCATTTTTACTATATTAATCCTGCTAATACATGAGCAAGTGAGATCTTCCATCTTCTGAGAACTTCTTTGATTTCTTTCTTCAGAGACTTGAAGTTCTTCTCATACAGATATCTCACTTCCTTAGAGTCACACCAAGGTATTTTATATTATTTGTGACTATTGTGAAGGGTGTTGTTTCTCTAATTTCTTTCTCAGCCTGTTTATCCTTTGTGTAGAGAAAGGCCATTGATTTATTTGAGTTAATTTTATATCCAGCTACATCACTGAAGCTGTTTATCCGGTTTAGGAGTTTGATGGTATAATTTTTAGGGTCACTTATATATACTATCATATCCTCTGCAAATAATGATATGTTGACTTCTTCCTTTCCAATTTGTATCCCCTTGATCTCCTTTTGTTATCTAAATGCTCTGGCTAGGACTTCAAGTACTGTATTGAATAGGTAGGGAGAAATTGGACAGCCTTGGGTAGTCCGTGATTTTAGTGGGATTGATTCCAGCTTCTCTCCATTTACTTTGATGTTGGCTACTGATTTGATGTTTATTGCTTTTATTATGTTTAGGTATGGGTCTGGAATTTCTGATCTTTCCAAGACTTTTATCATGAAGGGGTGTTGGATTTTGTCAAATGCTTTCTCAGCATCTAATGAGATGATCATGTGGTTTTTGTATTTGAGTTTATTTACATGGTAGATTACATTGATGGATTTTCATATATTAAACTATCACTGTATCCCTGGAATGAAGTCTACTTAATCATGATGGATGATTGTTTTGATGTATTCTTGGATTTGGATAGCAAGAATTTTTAGTATTTTTGCATTGATATTCATAAGGGAAATTGGTCTGAGGTTCTCTATCTTTTTTGGGTCTTTATCCCATGAATTCTGTGGTTTAGGTATCAGAGTAATTGTGGCTTCATAGAATGAATTGGGTAAAGTATCTTCTGTTTCTATTTTGTGGAATATTTTGAGTAGAGTGGGAATTAGGTCTTCTGCACTAAACCCATCTGGTCCTGGGCATTTTTTGGTTGGGAGACTATTAATGACTGCTTCTATTTCTTTAGGGGATATAGGGCTATTTAGGTCATTAATCTGATCCTGATTTAAATTTGTTACTTGGTATCTGTCTAGAAATTTGTCCATTTTATCCAGGTTTTCCAGTTTTGTTGAGTATAGCCTTTTGTAGAAGGGTCTGATGGTATTTTTGGATTTCCTCAGGATCTGTTGTTAGGTCTCTCTTTTCATTTCTGAATTTGTTAATTAGGATGCTGTCTCTGTGCCCTCTAGTGAGTTTGGCTAAGGATCCATCTATCTTGTTGATTTTCTCAAAGAACCAGCTCCTGGTTAAGTTAATACTTTGAGTAGTTCTTTTTGTTTCCACTTGGTTGATTTTGCCAGTAAGTTTGATTATTTCCTGCCATCTATTTCTCTTGGGTGAATTTGCTTCCTTTTGAAGATTTTAGGGGTGCTGTCAAGCTGCTAGTGTATGCTCTCTCTAGTTTGTTTGGAGGCACTCAGAGCTATGAGTTGTCCTCTTAGGACTGCTTTCATTGTGTTCCATAAGTTTGGGTATGTTGTGGCTTCATTCTCATTAAACTCTAAAACGTCTTTAATTTCTTTCTTTATTTCTTCCTTGACTAAGGAATCATTGAGTAGAGTGTTGTTCAGTGTCCACATGAATGTTGGCTTTCTGTTATTTATGTTATCAAAGATCAGCCTTAGTCCATGGTGATCAGATAGGTTGCTTGGGATAATTTCAATATTTTTGTATCTGTTGAGGCCTGTTTTGTGGCCAATTATACGGTCAATTTTGCAGGAGTACCATGTGGAGATGGGAAGAAGTTATATCCTTTTGTTTTAGGATAAAATGTTCTGTAGATATCAATTAAATCCATTTGTTTCATTACTTCTGTAAGTGTACCTGTGTGTCTGTTTAGTTTCTGTTTCCAGGATCTGTCCATTGGTGAGAGTGGGATGTTGAAGTCTCACACTATTATTGTGTGAGGTGCAATGTGTGCTTTGAGCTTTACTAAAGTTTCTTTAATGAATGTGGCTGTCCTTGCATTTGGAGCATAGATATTAAAAACTGAGAGATCATCTTGGCAGATTTTTACCTTTGATGTGTATGAAGTGCCCCCTCCTTGTCTTTTTGATAACTTTGGGTTGGAAGTCGATTTTATTTGATATTAGAATGGCTACTCCAGCTTGTTACTTCAGACTGTTTGCTTGGAAAATTGTTTTCCAGCCTTTCCCTCTGAGGTAGTCCCTGTCTTTTCCCTGAGGTGAGTTTCCTGAAAGCAGCAATATGTAGGGTCTTTTTTGTGTAGCCAGTCTGTTAGTCTATGTCTTTTTATTGGGGAATGGAGACCATTGATATTAAGAGATATTAAGGAAATGTACTTGCTGCGTCTTGTTATTTTTGTTGTTAGAGTTGGGATTCTGTTCTTGTGGCTGTCTTCGTTTAGGTTTGTTGAAGGATTACTTTCTTACTTTTTCTCGGGCATAGTTTCCATCCTTGTATTGGTGTTTTCCCATTATTATCCCTTGAAGGGCTGGATTAATGGAAAGATGTGTGAATTTGGTTTTGTCATGGAATACATTTGTTTCTCCATCTATGGTAATTGAGAGTTTAGCTGGGTATAGTAGCCTGGCCTGCCTTTTGTGTTCTCTTATGGTCTGTATAACATCTATCCAGAATCGTCTGGATTTCATAGTCTCTGATGAGAATTCTGGTGTAATTCGAATATTTCTGCCTTTATATATTACTTGACCTTTTCCCCTTACTGCTTTTAATATTCTGTCTTTATTTAGTGCATTTGTTGTTCTGATTATAATGTCTCCAGATGAATTTCTTTTCTTGTCCAGTCCATTTGGAGTTTTGTATGCCTCTTGTATGTTCATGGTCATCTCTCTCTTTAGGTGGGGGAAATTTTCTTCTATAATTTTGTTGAAGATATTTACTGGCCCTTTAAGTTGAAAATCCTCATTCTCATCTGTACCTATTAATCTTAGATTTGGTCTTCTCATTGTGTCTTGGATTTCCTGGACGTTTTGAGTTAGGATCTTTTTCCAGTTTGCATTTTCTTTGTTTGTTGTGTCCATGTTTTCTATGGAGTCTTCTGCACCTCAGATTCTCTCTTCCATCTCTTGTATTCTGTTGCTGATACTTGCATCTATGGTTCCTGATTTCTTTCCTAGGATTTCTATCTCCAGAGTTCTCTCACCTTTTCATTTCTTTATTGTTTCTAGTTCCATTTTTAGATCCTGAATGATTTTATTCAATTCCATCACTTGTTTGGTAGTGTTTTCCTTTAACTCTCGAAGGGATTTTTGTGTTTCCTCTTTAAGGGATTCTAGCTGTTTACCTGTGTTTTCCTGTATTTCCTTCTTAAAGTCTTCCATCATCATGAGAAGTGACTTTAGATCCATGGCTTGCTTTTCTGGTGTGATGGTATGTCCAGGACTTGCTATGGTAGGAGAGTTTGTTCTGATGGTGCCAAGTAAACTTGGTTTCTGCTGCTTCTGTTCTTATGTTTGCCTCCTGCCATCTGATTATCTCAAGTGCTTGCTGCCTTCAATATATCTGATTGGAGTCTGTCTTTCCTATAATCCCAGTTGATTCAGGACTCCTCAGAGTCCAGCTCTCTCTGTGATCATTTGATTGTGGACACCTATGAATTTGAGATTCTGGGTGTATCAAAGTTCTTGGCAGTCAAGCTTCCTCTGAGACCCTGAAATACTGGTGTGACCAAGCTCCTGTTATCCTGGGATCCTGTTATCCTAAGATCCTGGGCATGGAGCTGTCTGGTCTGTTTGAAACCAAGGTAAACCAGAACTGATCAAAATGAACCAGAGCCTCTGGTCAGGAAGGACTCTAGTGTCCTTGTTTCTGCTGTCACAGGCCCATCACAATTGGATTGGAACTGATCTTGTTTTCCACTCACCAGTGATCCTAAGATCACATGGAGAGTTCTCTGGGGACTGTGAGGGTGTCTGAGGATCCCACGCCCAAGGTGACCTTGATCTAGTGCTGGTGCCAACCAGAAGGGACTTGTGCCCCTGATCAGGCTGGTTTTCTGCTTCCTTACCCCTGTCTCAGGTCCTGAAGAAATGGATTGGAAACTGTGGAAGCCAACTCCAAGATGGTACTGGTTTCTGGTTGCTGTTGTCATAAACAACACCACTGCACAAGCGTCAATTCGAATTTGGTGCCAGCCCCTCCCAAGCGGGTGCATGCAAATTGGGTGCCTGCAGACTGACCAATCCCAACAGGCTACGGAGCCTTCTCCTGTGCTGGGGTGCATATAAGCAGAGCTCCCTGGGCACCCGGGGTCCCTGTAGAAGCATCAAAGTGTTCCTGCAATAAAGGCTGTTGAGAAGAATCCGACTATGTTGTGTCGTTCTTGCTGGTCGAGAGCAGACACGACAGGAAATGATGTTGTGTTCTGCTCACCAGTGATACTAAGATGCCATAGAGAGTCCCCTAGGAACCATAGGGGTACTGGTGCTGACCTGAAGGGCGATCTTTCCAAATTCTAAGATCTTCTTGGATTTCTTTCTTCAGACACGTGTAATTCTTATTATACAGATCTTTCTCTTGCTTAGTTATATTCACCAAGATATTTTATATTATTTGTGACTATTTTGAAGACTATTGTTTCCCTAAATTCTTTCCCAGCCTGTTTATTCTTTGTGTAGAGGAAGGCCACTGATTTGTTTGAGTTAATTTTATATCCAGCCTCTTTGTTGAAGCTCTTTATCAGGTATAGGAGTTCTCTGCTGGAATATTTGGGGTCACTTAAGTATACTATCATATCATCTGCAAATAGTGATATTTTGACTTCTTCCTTTCCCATTTGAATCCCTTTGATCTCCTTCTGTTTTCTAATTGCTCTGGGTAGGACTTCAAACACTATATTGAATAGGTAGTGAGGGAGTGGGCAGCCTTGTCTAGTTCCTGATATTAGTAAGATTGCTTCAAGTTTCTCTCCATTTATTTGATGTTGTCTATTGGTTTGCTGTATATTGCTTTTACTCTGTTTAGGTATGGGCCTTGAATTCCTGATTTTTCCAAGAATTTTATCATGAATGGGTTGGATTTTGTCGAATGCTTTCATCTCATTAGATCTTCATGTGGTTTATGTCTTTGAGTTTGTTTATGTAGTGGATTTATTTTAAGATTAAGGAATCCAGGTACTCATTTTTATGAGCATTGTATGACTGTTACTGGTGACTGGAAAGGTCTCTCATTCAATTTTCACTTTTTTTTCCAGAATACGTCTGAACATATTATTGTATCAGTACACGGATATTCAAATACAATAAAAGAGACTGAGGTGATTATTTTTTTATTTTTGGTTTGGATCACAGATTAAGCTAGATTTTTCTCCAAAAAGAGAAAATCATACATTAAAAGTTCAACATCAGGATTATAAGAAGTGTCTAAGGTAGATTATAAAGAAGAAACTATGGAATTTATTGATGACTGAGAATACCTGAAACGCTTTTAACAGAGACATTATAATACAGGATCTTCACTTAGTCAGAATGTAACTACTGGTGCAAACGTAGAAAATAATCACTGTCCACTATAATTTCACAGTTCACAATGTTTCTCTGTGTATAAAGGAGACTATTTTGCAAAGTTTTAGAATTCTTTTCATAACTTAAAACTACCTTTTTTCAAGTTAAAATTTTTCAGAACAATACAAGTAAAAAATGTCAATTACCTGTAATTTTTATAAGTAAAATGTATTTTATTTAATAAAACTGGTATAAAGGTATAACAATTCAACATTAGTAAGTTAGTTGGCTAGTCATGTAGGTAGGGTAGAAAGACTCATCCCACATTTTATTATGTCTCAATTAATCATGTTTCAGATTATAGAAAAATGTAGAGATATTAGATGACAGAAATGAAAACAAATAGACAGGTAGACAGTCCCTATTATTTCTATGTCCATTTAATATTATGTTTATAAAATGCAATGGTTCTGCTCCTCCTCCCTCCTGCTCCTATTCCTCTTCCTTCTTTTTCTGTGCATGCATGTTCTTTCTCGTTTTCTCTTCCCCCTTTGTCTCCTCTTTCTACTCATGATGACTTCCTGACTAAGGTCCTACAGATAAGTGAACTGACCCAAGAGCAGCTTCTCAATAAACCTGCACGTAATACAATATAAAAAGAAAAAAAAATGCAATGGTTCCTACTCATGATAGTGGTCATCAGAAGTCTGAATATATGACCTTATGAATTGATTATGAAATAACACAAACATATTTAACATATATAAACAAATATTATGAATAGTAATGTTACACCTATGGAATTATAATAATAAAAATTTAAGATGTTTATTTTTATCAAGCCACATTTGTTTACATCTTAATGGTAAAACAATCCTTGTAATAAAATTTAGAACACATAGCAAATGAAATGTGTGATATTTCTGATGTCAGTAACTAGGAACAATGAGTCCTCATTGTAGATAGCTAAAGATAGATCTGTGCATTCGTTATTTACTTGAAAATATCTACCATAAATGTTAGTGAAAGGCATTGAAGTCTCAATCATAACTGTAATCATTGTTGGAACTGTAGATAATTAAATGACAAAAGTAATCTAATAACTAAAACACTGTATCTTCTTTTTATAGATCCTAATGATATAGAATAACAATAAAAAGAAAAACTTAATTAAGATGATAAGAGTTTAAAGTTAATTACTATTATTGTAGTAATTGATTTGGGAATATAAACTGTAAATAATATTTGTAATTACTGACAGAAATAGAGGTAGATTTACTTTTTAATACAAATTTATCTGCATCCAAAATCATTCTATGATGCTTTGTAATTCATTTATACTGGTTAAGTTTGTTTCAGCTGTGTCTTTGATATGGCTATCCTCAAATTATGTTTAACCTTAAAATAAATACCTTCATTTTTTATATGTAAAGAGTTGTTGCTGTCCTAAGTTACTACAATAAACCAGATATCATTAATCATATTATTTCTGTAGTTTACATTAAGATGATGTAATCCATTGAAATTTATTTTTGGAAGAAGAAAGTTAAATTTAACTATAATGAATATATTCACATTTGTGTATATATAGAGAGCGTATGAGTACTGATATAAAGATGATTATAAAAAAATAAAATAAGAATAAATTTCCATTTTTAAAATTATTCTTTTGAATTACAGGAGAAATATTTATTGATGGATCCAGAAGTCACTATAAACATACATAGATTGACTTATAATTTAGTTTTGTATAAATTGTTTAGCAGACACAATACAAAATACACACACAGTGTTCTTTTTCCATAGGTGACACAGTATTAAGGAATGTAAACAAATGCATATATATTATTAGTAAACATGTTATTTTAACCATTATAACTCTGACCCAGAATTGTTCCTGTCTAAAATAACTGCAGGGAGAAAAATGGAAAATAGCCTAAGAAAAAGAAAGTCCAGTGAGAGGCCCAAATTGGGATCAAGCTCAAAGGGATGCTCCAAGGCCTGACACTATTACTGATGCTATGACGTACTTACAGACAGGAACCTAGCAAGGCTGCCTTCTGGGAGGCCCAAAGCAGCCAACTCAGATGCAGATACTTAAACACAGCCAATGGACAGAAGCAAGGAACGGCTGTGGTTCCTTAAGGAAAGGCTGAAAGAACCTGAGGAAGAGATTGACCCATAGGAAGTGCAGCCTTCTCAACTACCCAGGACCCCTGAGATCTCTCAGACACTGAGCCACCGACCAACCAGCATATATCAGCTGATATGAGGGTCCAAACACATATAAAGCAGAGGAATGCCTGGTCAGGCATCAGTGAGTTAAGATGTACTTAACCCTCAAGAAAGTTGAGGCCCCAGAAGTTGGGGAGGTCTGATGGGGTGGTGGTGGGGCCAGGGACATTCTTTTGGAGAAGGGGAGGATGTATGGGATGAGGAACAGTCAGAGAGCAGACAGGGAGTAGGATGACAACTGGATTGTATAAAAGGATTTAATAATAATAATATAAATATAATAATAATAATAATAATAATAATAATAATAATAATAATAATAAAAGAATACAGATGCTTACATTGTTTCAAAGGTAAAGAAACTCTTATAAGCACAGTGTTTTCAAGATATAAATTTAAAGTTAATACTCAAAAACAATGTCAACTTTACCAACTACATTTGGGGGGGGGGGGGGGGCAGGCATGGTTAGCTCAGTTGTCTTCACTGCTATTTGATCTACCCTGTGAATACCACAGCTGATTCCTCCAGTTATAGAATTAGCTCCTCCTAGCTTCTAGCCTGAGACTCCATGTGCTCCAGGAATCCTCCAGGATCTCAACACTAGATTGGGACTGTTAAGACATCCAAGTAGATGAACTGAACAATTGTTGATATTCTGGACTCTCTCATGTGAAACAACTATTATTGAATTACTCACATCATATTCTGAAGGCCTGTCTGATATGAATTCAATTAATATATTGTTATTCTATTGGTAATTTTCCTCTAAAGAATGCTAATAAAACAGTTGGAGAAGACAGATATGTTTTATGTATGGAATATTTTTTGAGATCAATTATTTCCATAATAGACTAATTATTAATAATAACATATTTTAAGTTTATTTAAACAACCCATAGGTAAGCAATATGCTCAAAAGTTCAGATTTTATAAGTCTTGTTTAGTATACTAATAATTTCTGAAGCTACCTGTCGTGGCTGGCTATTCCTGGTTGTCAACTTGACTATATTTGGAATGAACTACAATCCAGAACTGGAAGGCTCACCAGTGACCCTAATCTGCAGGCTGGGAGATAAATGTTTCTGATCTGCATCTTGGTATGGAGATCTTGAGGCATAGTGGCTATGGATTCCAGAAGATTAAGACAGGGAGATCTCTGAGTTCAAGGTCATCTGGGATTAAAGGTATGGTGGCACACACCTTTAATCTGGGCTATACTTTCTGCTGGAGACCATAAGGACATTGGAAGAAGGGAGTCTCACTCTTGCTCCTTTGCCTGCTTGCTCTGTGAGACTGAGTAAATATTTGTCCTTGGACCTCTATTCACAGCTACTACTGAACCATTGTTGGGAATTGGACTGCAGAATGTAAGTCATCAACAAATTCCTTTACTATATAGAGACTGTCTATAAGTTCTGTAACCCTAGAGAACCCTGACTAATACAGGACCCTAAACCCAGCATAATAAACACAAAATGAACTCACTGGTATTTTTGACTTTGGTCTCCTAATACTTTGCTTGGACGTCTTTTGCCTTACTTGTTTTCATCATGTATATCATGGATTCCTATGATTTTATGGGATTTTTTTTAATTGATGATGACGACTGATGCATTTGTTTCTTTTTGTTGTTGTTGTACTTTGTTTTCAGTTTGTATGTTCGTTTTCTAAACTGTTTAATTGTTCTTTAAAGACAAAAAGAAAGGATATACAGTTCACAAGATGGGGAGGATGGAAAGATATCAAAAGAGAGAGAGAGAGAGAGAGAGAGAGAGAGAGAGAGAGAGAGAGAGAGCATGAAAACCATGACCAGAATACACTATATAAACCAGGATCAGAATATCTTTTATGATAAATAATATTCAGTTAAAAAACAGTAATTATAGATTTCCATGCTTTTTATTGCTTTCTTCTTTTATATTCTTCCTATATGATTTTCTATCCACATATATTTCACAAAATAATATATGCCATGGAATCTCAAAGACACGAATTTGTGTCTCCTACAATACAGACGAATCCAGAAAAAAAAATGTTTATGATTATAACTCCTGTGCACCTATGACAAGATGGGATGTAGAGAATAGAAAATTTTGGACCCTTATGGGCCATTTTGCATGCTCTATACACTAGTAAACAACAGAGAAGCTGTGTTGACAAATATGAAAGGTAGACTTAACTTCTAAGTTGTATTACCAGCCTCCAATGATGCCTGGGTAATAGGTCATTGGAGTCTCAAAAGCCGTTCCTCAAGTATAGGTTCCTCAGTTAAATGTAGATTTGATTTTACTCATGATATTTCCATTTTGAATAAATTAAAAATAATTAGAGTATCTTATGCTTTTCATATACTAGAGCTATCTTCAAACTCTACTGACATTGAAAAGCTACATTTATGAAGCTCCCCAAAATCAAGATGGCTATTGCTTTGACAAAGATGTACAAATATTTGGTTTAAGTATATGTGCAGTATCTGAAAAATTAGAAGACATTTGAAGACATTTCGTGCAGAAACTACACATATACAATATTTTTTAAATTATTATCAAATTGGTTTATTCACTTTACATCCCAGAGTCAGCCTTTCCCTCCTCCAAGTAACTCTTCCAACAGATTCCACCCTCTCTTTCTCCTCTGAGAAGCAGGAGCCCCCATCTCAGTAATGCCCCTTCCCAACCTCCTGAACATGAGTCCCTGTAGAAAGCTTCACATAAATCACCACCTAGACCATACAAGGTGGTCCATTTAGAAGAACAAGATCCACAGGCAGGCAAAACAACAGATTCAGGGACAGCACCTACTTCTGTTCTTGAGAGACCCCCTTAAAGACCAAGGTGTTCATCTGCAACATATGTGGGGGAGGGGGGAACCTATGTCCAGCCTGTGCTCACACTTTGGTTGGTGATTCAGTCTCTGGGAATCCTCGAGGATCCAAGTTGACTCTTCTTGGTTTTCCTGTGGAGTCCCTGCCCCTGTTCTGGTCTCTCACTCTGCTCCCTTCCCCAACTCTTTCTTAACACTGCCCACCCCCGACCCCCTTGCCAGGCTCCATCTAATGTTGAGAGAGAGTCACTGCATTTCTTTACATTGGTTGGGGTTATGGATCCTCTCAAAGGACAGTTATGCTAAGCTCTTGTCTGAAAGCATAGCAGAATCTCATTAATAGTGTCAGAGATTCAGTCTTTCCCAAGGGATGGTTTTAAATTTGGGACAGTTATTGGGTAGCCATTCTGTCTCTGCTCTTTCTCTCTGTACAACTTGTAGGCAGGGCACATTTCGGGGTGGAAGATTTTGTGGATTTATCTCTGTCCTTATCCTCCACTGGATGTCCTTTTGGGCTACAGGAAGTGGAGAGTTCAGGATCCATAACACTAGTTGCTAGGAATCTCAGCTAGACTTGCCCCATACACTCTTTGGGGCCTGTTAATAGCATCCCAAATCCTATGGCATATCCTAGAGATCTTCCCTCCTCCCCCCACACATAGTAATTTCCCTTCTCTCTCATCAACTCTTCTAACATCTGATCCCCTCGCTGGCTCCCCTCCCCATCCACTATGCCACCTACTTCACTCAAAAATGATACTTACTTTCCCTTCTGAGAGCCATCCATCCTTGGGTCTTTCCTATTATTTGCTTTCTTTTTGAATTTACTTTTTTCTTCTTTTTCTTATTTATGTGTGTTTTCTGTAAGAACAGCAAGTGCTCTTAACTGCTGAACTCTCAAGCCTCCTTTAATTAATTTTAGCAAACAATTTTATATACTTACTTATGTATAATGACTTATGTATAGTATACATAATATACAAGAATGTGTTATTTTGAAATATTAACTACATGCACTTTGGAAAATGACTAAATTGAGCTAATTAGCATTTCCATTAGTTCATAATTGTCACACTTTAGAAATTATTATTTTTATTTTCAGGAAGAATTTCCAGGGAAGAGCAAAACATTGACAATCCATGTGATCATCTCTGAAATCACACATAGAGACTGAGCCGGTTATATTAAGGTATTTAGGAACATTGTGTGTGTGAGAGCATGAAAGCAATTAATGAAAAAGGAGTCCATGAACTAAAGAAGAGCAAGGAACCAGATGATTAAAGTTAAATAATTCTTGACCATTTAGTGCTACAATCATTCCTACTGTAGATATATGACCAAAATCATTTTCTTCCAAGAGGTACATACTAATAAATTTCATTATAGTAAATAAATATAAATTATATTTTATACACACAGAATTGTGTTCTCTGTTAAAAGTAATATATATATACACACACACATATATATATATATTGCTTTTAATATATATATTCATAATACATCAAAATAGTCCAGATAATTTATTGAACTTGGTAGTGCACATAAAATTTGTAGCAATATGATGCTAATGAGAGTGATATTGTTATTACTAATTCCATAGTTTAGGAAAAAGAAATTAACTATTATGATATTATTTCTAAGTTACATTTGAGCTAATAGTAAGATGAAAATTAATAAGGAATTTTGCTACATTTTATATCAAAATATTGTAGTTAGTAAAAAAAATTAGTATTCTTTCCTTTGAAGTTCATGTCAGTATTATTAATAATTTAAATCATTTTTACATATGTGAATAAATTGGAATGTCTAATTTATTAACATCCACTGCTGGTGTAGAAAGAAATTACAAAACATTGTCTATTTTTCTTCTAGCTTCTATGCAAGCAGTTAATCAGAATTTAAACTTTTGGATTCTTGTCTAATAAAATTTTAAGAGAACTTCTTGTAATGGCAAGGTTTTGAAAACTAAAACAGTGTACAGAGCTTGCTCAGTTGCTCACCTGTGCATTCTAATAATCTATGTGGACATAGTTTCTCCATTGTCTTCTGTAGTAAACAATAGTATGAGCATGCCACTTAAAATACTTTATTTCTATTTTCAGATGAATTAATTCAAGAATATGCATGCTTAACTCTTTTTTTTTTTTTTTTTTTTTTTTTTTTTTTTTTTGGTATTTCGAGACAGGGTTTCTCTGTCTAGCCCTGGCTGTCCTGGAATTCACTTTGTAGACCAGGCTGGCCTTGAACTCAGAAATCGGCCTGCCTCTGCCTCCTGAGTGCTAGGATTAAAGGTGTGTGCCACCATGCCGGGCACATGCTTAACTCTTATGAACAGTTGTGCTAATCAAGTTTTTTTTCAACTTGACACAAATTAGAGTCATCTGAGAGGACAGAATCCCAACTGATAAATGCCTCCATCCTATTGTCCTGCATGGAACATTTTATGCCTCTACATTTACTGTAGGAGGGCCTGGCCACAGTGCTCAAGGCCACCCTGAGGCAGGTGATCCTGGAATGTGTAGAAATGGAAGCAGAATGAGCAAGGGCACCAAGCAGTAAGCAGTGGTCTCCGTTACACTGTGGCTTCTATTTTAGTTCCAACAGGTCCTGCCTGAACTCCTGCCTTGGTTACCTTCAAAAAGGAATTCTAGTCTGTAAAAGGTGAAATGTCTTTTGCTTACAAAGCTACTTCTGGTCATGATGTTTATCATAAACAAGCAAACAAAACAAAACCAAAACAACAAATACAAAACTAAGACACCAGCTTTCAAAACATGTTCTTTGCAACTAATACCTAGTACTTAGGTTTTATTCCTGGGTCTGCCCTGTCTACTTTGGACAGAGTTGTCCTAAGCATAGACATTTCCGTACAGCACTGCAATACTGAGCATATATTTCAAATGAGGTGAGGGGAATCTTCACTTTCTTTCCCTGAGAAATGTTAATTTTATACAAAAGGATAAAAATGTGTATTGATTCAATGAAGTTATATTAATTAATTGGGCATAGAAGCTAAAATACAATATAGAAAAATAATGGCAACTTTAATCTTTTAGGACACAATGTATAAATCAAATTGTGTTGGGTTACTAGTTTCTTAAGAAAAAATCAATTTATGGTTAATTTTTATGTCTACTCAAAGAAATTCAACCAAATATTTAATGTTCTTTTAATGTCTAGATATAAACTTAAATGTCTGTATTGATAAGGGGAGGTTTGCCTATATAAGAAGAGGAGATATTTGAACATATGCTTCATGTGTATAAACCTTATGTTCATACCGGTATGAATTAAATAATATACTATTTTATAAATTGAAATAAGTAAAGTTGTTGACATACCTCTAATAATTTTTTTCCTATTATATACTAGCTGTGAGATAAAGGAGGCTACTTGCATCTAAAAAACTAGCATAAATTTAAGAGACTCTTAAAATATTTTTTCAGAATTATCTAAATTATCTAAATAATACTCCTTAAAAATAATTTTTTGGTAAAAGAAAATAAAATGAATAAAATAAATATGGTAATATGATAATAATCACTTATAGAAAGGTATTGTTAAAAGTAGATACAAAATAGGAGGCTGTGGGAGGATCTGGATAGCTCAGTTGGGGCAGGGCAAAGGACTATAACAAGAATTAATCTATACACAGGAAAAGGTAAGAAATGCCATGGTGGTAAGGCCATCCTTGGAGTTAAAACATATCTTTTACATAAAACTTGGGTGCTTGGAATATCAAGCACAAAACAAAACACAATGAAAAACTAACTAAGAAAAAAACGAGAGTGAAAGAAAACAGAAAAAGAAATAAGAAAGTAAGAACAGAAAGAAAAATGAAAAGAAAAAATGTACAGAGAGAAAATAACTGAAAGCTTTCTCCCTAGAGAAGAATGAATTACTTTGTATAGCCCAGGGTCTCCCTTACCCTATCTCATATAATCTCTGCCCTGACTAAGCAGATATTTAATAGGCAAGACATACGCACACACAAATGGAAAGCTGATTGAGACAAGAAGTTTGTAGCCACAAATTCCCCTCAAGCCCATCCTATACTTGAGTACCACAGACTCAGCTGTTCTTTTTTTCTTTTCTTTTTTTAATTAGGTATTTATTTCATTTAAATTTCCAATGCTATCTCAAAAGTCCCCCACATGCTCCCCCACCAACCCACTCCCACTTCTTGTCCCGGGCTTTCCCCTGTGCTGAGGAAGACAAAGTTTGCATAACCAATGGGCCTCTCTTTCCATTGATGGCCAACTAGGCCATCTTCTGATAAATATGCAGCTAGAGACACAAGCTCCAGGGGGTACTGGTTATTTCATATTGTTGTTCCACCTACAGGTTGCAGATCCCCACAACTCCTTGGGTACTTTCTCTAGCTCCTCCATTGGGGGCCCTAGGATCCATCCAATAGCTGACTGTGAGCATCCACTTCTGTGTTTGCTAGGCCCCGGCATAGTCTCACAAGAGACAGCTATATCTGGGTCCATTCAGCAGACTCTTGCTACTGTATGCAATAGTGTCAGCATTTGGAAGCTGATTATGGGATGGGTCCCCGGATATGGCAGTCTCTAGATGGTCCATCCTTTTGTCTCAGGTCCAAACTTCGTCTCTGTAACTCCTTCCATGGGTGTATTGTTCCCAATTCTAAGAAGGGGCACAGTGTCCACACTTTGGTCTTCATTCTTCTAGAGTTTCATGCATTTGGCAAATTGTATCTTATATCTTGGGTATACTAAGTTTTGGGCTAGTATCCACTTATCAGTGAGTACATATTGTGTGAGTTCATTGTGATTGTGTTACCTCACTCAGGATGATGCCCTCCAGGTCCATCCATTTGCCTAAGAATTTCATAAATTCATTCTTTTTATAGCTGAGTAGTACTCCATTGTGTAAATGTACCACATTTTCTGTATCCATTCTTCTGTTAAGGGACATCCGGGTTCTTTCCAGCTTCTGGCTATTATACACAAGGTTGCTATGAACATAGTGCATGATGTGTCCTTCTTACTGGTTGGAACATCTTCTGGATATATGCCCAAGAGAGGTATTATGGGATCCACCTGTAGTACCATGTTCAATTTTCTGAGGAACTGAGTGATTTCCAGAGTGGTTGTACAAGCTTGCAATCCCACCAACAATGGAGGAGTGTTTCTCTTTCTCCACATCCTTACCAGCATCTGCTGTCACCTGAAATTTTGATCTTAAGCCATTCTGACTGGTGTAAGGTGGAATCTCAGGGTTGTTTTAATTTGCATTTCCCTGATGATTAAGAATGCTGAACATTTTTTCAGGTGCTAATCAGCCATTCGGTATTCCTCAGGTGAGAATTCTTTGTTTAGCTCTGAGACCCATTTTTAATGGGTTTTTTTGATTTTCTGGAGTCCACCTTCTTGAGTTCTTTATATATGTTGGATATTAGCCCCCTATCTGATTTAGGATAGGTAAATATCTTTTCCCACTCTCTTGGTGGCCTTTTTGTCTATTGCCAGTGTCTTTTGCCTTATAGAAGCTTTGCAATTTTATGAGGTCATATTTGTCGATTCTTGATCTTACAGCACAAGCCATTGCTGTTCTATTCAGGAATTTTTCACCTGTACCCATATTTCGAGGCTTTCCCCTACTTTCTCCTCTATCAGTTTCAGTGCCTCTGGTTTTATGTGGAGTTCCTTGATCCACTTAGTTTTGACCTGAGTACAAGGAGATATGAATGGATCAATTCGCATTCTACATGATAACAACCTGTAGTGCCAGCACCATTTTTTGAAAATGCTGTCTTTTTTCCCCTGGATGGTTTTAGCTGACTTGTCAAAATCAAGTGACCATAGGTGTGTGGGTTCATTTCTGAGTCTTCAATTCTATGCCATTGGTCTACTTGTCTGTCGCTATACCAGTACCATGCAGTTTTTATCACAATCACTCTGTAGTAAAGCTTTAGGTCAGGCATGGTGATTCCACCAGAGGTTTTTTTAATCCTTGAGCAGAGTTTTTGCTATCCTAGGTTTTTTGTTATTCCAGATGAATTTGCACATTGCCCTTCTAATTCATTGAAGAATTGAGTTGGAATTTTGTTGGAGATTGCATTGATTCTGTAGATTGATTTTGGTAAGATAGCCATTTTTACTATATTGATTCTGCCAGTCCAGGAGCATGGGAGATCTTTCCATCTTCTGAGATCTTCTTTAATTTCTTTCTTCATTGACTTGAAGTTCTTACCATACATATCTTTAACTTCCTTAGTTAGAGTCATGCCAGGGTTTTTTATATTATTTGTGACTATTGTGAAGGGTGTTGTTTCCCTAATTTCTTTCTAGGCCTGTTTATCCTTTCTGTAGAGAAAAGCCATTGGCTTGTTTGAGTTAATTTTATATCCAACTACTTCATTGAAGCTGTTTATCAGGTTTATGTGTTCTCTGGTTGAATTTTTAGGGTCACTTATATATACTGTCACATCATCTGCAAAAAGTGATATTGTGATTTCTTCCTTTCCAATTTGTATACAATTGATCTCCTTTTGTTGTTGAATTGCTCTGGCTAGGATTTCAAGTACAATGTTGAATAGGTAGGGAGAAAGTGGGCAGCCTTGTCTAGTCGCTGATTTTAGTGGGATTGCTTCCAGCTTCTCACCATTTATTTGATGTTGTCTACTGTTTTGCTGTAGATAGATTTTATCATGTTTAAGTATGGGCCTGGAATTCCTGATCTTTCCAAGAATTTTATCATGAATGGGTGTTGGATTTTGTCAAATGCTTTCTCCACATCTAAGGAGATGATAATATGGTTTTTGTCTTTGACTTTGTTTATAAAGTGGATTATATTGAGGGATTTCTGTATATTATACCATCCCTGCATCCCTGGAAAGAAACCTACTTGGTCAGGATGGATGATTGTTTTGCAATGTGTTCTTGCATTCTAATTGCTCCTTCTAATTCGTTGAATTGAGTTGGAATTTTGATGGGGATTGCATTGAATCTGTAGATTGCTTTTGGCAAGATAGCCATTTTTACAATGTTGATCCTGCCAATCTATGAGCATGGGAGATCTTTCCATCTTCTGAGATCTTCTTTAATTTCTTTCTTCAGAGATTTGAAGTTTTTATCATATAGATCTTTCACTTCCTTAGAGTCACGCCAAGATATTTTATATTATTTGTGACTATTGAGAAGGGTGTTGTTTCCCTAATTTCGTTCTCAGCCTGTTTATTCTTTGTATAGAGAAAGGCCATTGACTTGTTTGAGTTTATTTTATATCCAGCTACTTCACCGAAGCTGTTTATCAGGTTTAGGAGTTCTCTGGTAGAATTTTTAGGGTCACTTATATATACTATCATATCATCTGCAAAAAGTTATATTTTGACTTCCTCTTTTCCAATTTGTATCCCCTTGATCTCCTTTTGTTGTCGAATTGCTCTGGCTAATACTTCAAGTACTATGTTGAAAAGGTAGAAAGAAAGTGGGCAGCCTTGTCTTGTCCCTGATTTTAGTGGGATTGCTTCCAGCTTCTCTCCATTTACTTTGATGTTGGCTACTGGTTTGCTGTAGATTGCTTTTATCATGTTTAGGTATGGGCCTTGAATTCCTGATCTTTCCAACACTTTTATCATGAATGGGTGTTGGATCTTGTCAAATGCTTTTTCTGCATCTAACGAGATGATCATGTGGTTTTTGTCTTTGAGTTTGTTTATATAATGGATTACATTGATGGATTTTCGTATATTAAACCATCCCTGCATTTCTGGAATAAAACCTACTTGGTCAGGATGGATGATTGTTTTGCAATGTGTTCTTGGATTCGGTTAGCCAGAACTTTATTGAGTATTTTTGCATCAATATTCATAAGGGAAATTGGTCTGAAGTTCTCTATCTTTGTTGGGTCTTTCTGTGATTTAACAATCAGAGTAATTGTGGCTTCATAGAATGAGTTGGGTAGAGTACCTTCTGCTTCTATTTTGTGGAATAGTTTGTGAAGAACTGGAATTAGATCTTCTTTGAAGGTCTGATAGAACTCTGCACTAAACCCGTCTGGTCCTGGGCTTTTTTTGGCTGGGAGACTATTGATAAATGCTTCTATTTGTTTAGGTGATATGGAACTGTTTAGATGGTCAACATGATCCTGATTCAACTTTGGTACCTGGTATCTGTCCAGAAATTTGTCCATTTCGTCCAGGTTTTCCAGTTTTGTTGAGTATAGCCTTTTGTAGAAGGATCTGATGGGGTTTTGGATTTCTTCAGGATCTGTTGTTATGTCTCCCTTTTCAGTTCTGATTTTGTTAATTAGGATTTTGTCCCTGTGCCCTCTAGTGAGTCTAGCTAAGGGTTTATCTATCTTGTTGATTTTCTCAAGGAACCAACTCCTCTTTCGTTAATTCTTTGAATAGTTCTTCTTGGTTCCACTTGGTTGATTTCACCCCTGAGTTTGATTATTTCCTGCCGTCTACTCCTCTTGGGTGAATTTGCTTCCTTTTTTTCTAGAGCTTTTAGATGTGTTGTCAAGCTGCTAGTATGTGCTCTCTCCCGTTTCTTCTTGGAGGCACTCAGAGCTATGAGTTTCCCTCTTAGAAATGCTTTCATTGTGTCCCAAAGGTTTGGGTACTTTGTGGCTTCATTTTCATTAAACTCTAAAAAGTCTTTAATTTCTTTCTTTATTCCTTCCTTGACCAAGGTATCATTGAGAAGAGTGTTGTTCAGTTTCCACGTGAGTGTTGGCTTTCTATTATTTTTTTGTTGTTGTTGTTATTGAAGATCAGCCTTAGTGCATGGTGATCTGATAGGATACATGGGACAATTTCAATATTTTTTAATCTGTTGAGGCCTGTTTTGTGACCTATTATGTGGTCAATTTTGGAGAAGGTACCATGAGGTGCTGAGAAGAAGGAATATCCTTTTGTTTTAGGATAAAATGTTCTGTAGATATCTGTCAGATCCATTTGTTTCATCACTTCTGTTAGTTTCAGTGTGTCCCTGTTTAGTTTCTGTTTCCATGATCTGTCCATTGGTGAAAGTTTTGTGTTGAAGTCTCCCACTATTATTGTGTGAGGTGCAATGTGTGCTTTGAGCTTTACTAAAGTTTCTTTAATGAATGTGGCTGCCCTTGTATTTGGAGCATAGATATTCAGAATTGAGAGTTCCTCTTGGAGGATTTTACCTTTAATGAGAACGAAGTGCCCCTCCTTGTCTTTTTGTGTCGGGGGGAATTTCTTTTCTGGTCCAGTCTATTTGGAGTTCTGTAGGCTTCTTGTATGTTCATAGGCATCTCTTTCTTTAGATTTGGGAAGTTTTCTTCAATAATTTTGTTGAAGATGTTTGCTGGTCCTATGAGTTGAAAATCTTCATTCTCATCCACTCCTATTATCCGTAGGTTTGGTCTTCTCATTGTGTCCTGGATTTCCTGGATATTTTGAGCTAGGATCTTTTTGCATTTTCCATTTTCTTTGATTGTTGTGCCGATGTTCTCTATGGAATCTTCTGCACCTGAGATTCTCTCTTCCATCTCTTGTATTCTGTTGCTGATGCTCAAATTTATGGTTCCAGATTTCTTTCCTAGGGTTTCTATCTCCAGTGTTGCCTAACTTTGAGTTTTCTTTATTGTGTCTACTTCCCTTTTAGGTCTAGTATGGTTTTGTTCATTTCCATCACCTGTTTGTATGTTTTTTCCTCTTTTTCAGTAAGGACTTCTACCTGTTTGATTGTGTTTTCCTGTTTTTCTTTAAGGACTTGTAACTCTTTAGCAGTGTTCTCCTGTATTTCTTTAAGTGATTTATTAAAGTCCTTCTTGATGTCCTCTACCATCATCATGAGATATGCTTTTAAATCTAGGTCTAGGTTTTCGGGTGTGTTGGGGTGTCCTGGACTGGAGAAAGTGGGAGTGCTGGGTTCTGATGATGGTGAGTGGTCTTGGTTCCTGTTAGTAAGATTCCTATGTTTACCTTTCGCCATCTGGTAATCTCTGGAGTTAGTAGTTATAGTTGACTCTGTTTAGAGATTGTTCTTCTGGTGATTCTGTTACCGTCTATCAGCAGACCTGGGAGACAGATTCTCTCCTCTGAGTTTCAGTGCTCAGAGCACTCTCTGCTGGCAAGCTCTCTTACAGGGAAGGTGCGCAGATATCTTGTTTTTGGACCTCCTCCTGGTCGAAGAAGAAGGCCCAAAACAGGGCCTCTCTCAGAAGCTGTGTTGCTTTGGCAGTTCCCAGAAGCTGTCAGCTTCTGTGGTGCAGACTCTCACCTGTGCAGACTAAATTCCTAAGTTCCAGGGAGTCCCAGAACCAAGATGGCGACCGCTGCTGCTGAGGCTGAGGCCGCCTCCCAAGCCAGGCGGACACCTGTCCTCTGGTCCGGACAGTGGCCGGCTGTCTGCGGCCCGCCAAGGGTGCTGCCTCAGCGTCTCTGTGCTTCCACCTGTCCCAGAATCTGTCCTGTTCTCTGGCGCACCCTCTCACCTGTTCAGACTAATTTCCTAAGTTCTCCATTGAGAAGATTATTGTTCAATTTCCATGTGAATGTTGGCTTTCTATTATTCAAGTTGTTATTGAAGATCAGCCTTAGTCCATGGTGATCTGATAGCATACATGGGACAATTTCAATATTTTTTATCTGCTGAGGCCTGTTTGGTGACCAATTATAAGTTCAATTTTGGAGGAGGTACCATGAGGTGCTGAGAAGAAAGTATATCCTTTTGTTTTAGGATAAAATATTCTGTAGATATGTTAGATCCATTTGTTTTATAACTTCTATTAGTTTCCTGTGTCCCTGTTTAGTTTCTGTTTCCATGATCTGTCCAGTAATGAAAGTGGTGTGTTGAAGTCTCCCATTATTATTGTGTGATTTACAATATGTGGTTTGAGCTTTACTAAAGTTTCTTTAATGAATGTGACTGCCCTTGTATTTGGAGCATAGATATTCAGAATTGAAAGTTCCTCTTGGAAGATTTTACCTTTGATGACTAGGAAGTGACCCTCCTTGTCTTTTTTGATTATTTTGGGTTGGAAGTCGATTTTATTAGATATTAGAATGGCTACCCCAGCTTGTTTCTCCAGACCATTTGCTTGGAAAATTGTTTTCCAGCATTTCCTTCTGAGGTAGTGTCTGTCTTTTTCCCTGAGATGGGTTTCCTGTAAGCAGCAAAATGTTGGGCCCTGTTTGTGTAGCCAGACTGTTAGTCTATGTCTTTTTATTCGGGAGTTGAGTCCATTGATACTAAGAGATATTAAGGAAAAGTAATTGTTGCTTCCTATTACTTTTGTTGTTAAAATTGGCACTGTGTTCTTTCGTTGTCTTCTTTTAGGTTTGTTGAAGGATTATTTTCTTGCTTTTTCTATGACGTGGTTTCTGTCCTTTTAGTGGTTTTTTTCTGTTATTATCCTTTGAAGGGCTGGATTTGTGGAAAGATAATGTGTGAATTTGGTTTTGTAGTAAAACACTTTGGTTTCTCCATCTATGGTAATTGAAAGTTTGGCTGGATATAGTAGCCTGGGCTGGCATTTGTGTTATCTTAGTGTCTATATAACATCTGTCCAGGATCTTCTGGCTTTCATAGTCTCTGGTGAAAAATCTGGTGTAATTCTGATAGGCCTGCCTTTATAAGTTAATTGACCTTTTCCCTTACTGCTTTTAGTATTCTATCTTTATTTAGTGCATTTGTTGTTCTGATTATTATGTGTTGGGAGGAATTTCTTTTCTGATCCAGTCTATTTGGAGTTCTGTAGGCTTCTTGTATGTTCATGGGCATCTCTTTCTTTAGGTTTGGGAAGTTTTCTTCTATAATTTTGTTGAAGGTATTTGATGTCCCTTTAAATTGAAAATCTCCATTCTCATCTACTCATATTATCCGTAGGTTTGGTCTTCTCATTGTGTCCTGGATTTCCTGTATGTTTTGAGTTAGGATCTTTTTGCATTTTGCATTTTCTTTGATTGTTGTGCCAATGTTCTCTATGGAATCTTCTGCACCTGAGATTCTCTCTTCCATCTCTTGTATTCTGTTGCTGATGTTTCCAGATTTGTTTCCTAGGATTTCTATCTAAAGCATTGCCTCACTTTGTGTTTTCTTTTTTGTATATACTTCTGTTTTTAGGTCTTGTATAGTTTTGTTCATTTCCATCACCTGTTTGGATGTGTTTTCCTGTTTTTATTTAAGGACTTGTAACTCTTAGCATTCTTCTACTGTATTTCTTTAAGTGAGTTGTTAAAGTGCTTCTTGATGTCTTCTACCATCATCATGAGATATGCCTTTACATCCGTGTCTAGCTTTTGGGTGTGTTGAGGTGCCCAGGACTGGCTGAGGTGGGAGTGCTGAGTTCTGATGATGGTGAGTGGTCTTGGTTTCTGTTATTAAGATTCTTAAATCTGCCTTTCACCATCTGGTAATCTCCGGAGTTAGTTGTTATAGTTGTCTCTGGTTAGGGCTTGTTCCTCTAGTGATTTTGTTATTCTCTACCAGCAGACCTGGGAGACTAGCTTTCTCCTTATTTTCACTGGTCAGAGGACTCTCTGCAGGCAAGCTCTCCTCTTTCAGGGAAGGTGCACAGATATCTGGTGTTTGGACTTGTTTCCTAGCAGAAGATGAAGGCCCGAAACAGGGCCACCCAGAAGCTGTTAGGTTCTGTAGTCCACACTCCCACCTGTGGAGACTAGTCTTGGTGGAATCCTGGAACCAAGATGTCTCCTGCAGATGCTCAGGCTACTCCCTCCCGGGCTGAATGGATACCTCTCCTCTGGCAGGGAAGGTGCTTGGATGTCTGGAATCCAAAACAGGGATTGCCTCAGCTGTTCTTAACAGTATAAAAGAAAAAAATATATTTTACCCACTGTGATCTTAAATACTTGCCAGAAGTATAAAACAAAGACCAGTACCCTCTAAATCAAGAGGAATGTTGCTTTGTCTAGGCACTTCAGTTGGAATAAAGATCTTGTACTTTGTGACCCCAGAGACAGAAGACAAGGAAGAAAAACCTCAGTTTAAGACCCAGCTGGGCCACCAAGTGAGCTAAAGCCACTGAGGAATTAATCGAGATGATCCCAAAATCTTACGTAGACATTGACTTTTAATGTTTTATGCAATAAAGATACTTTTGTAAAATCAGGTGTCATTATGATAGGTCATAAAGATTAGTCCAAAATCCTTACTCCTAACAAGTAAGCCTAGTAAATCTCAGGGGATAAATCTTAAAACAAAAATTGTATACCAATTTATTTTTTAAGGAAAAGTAAATGAAAACTAGAACATAACAAAATTTAAGGGAGAAAACAAAGGGAAAAACAAAATACTTTGACTAACTGAGTCTCAGGATGAATTACAAAACTTTAAAACCATCCTATATAAGACAAAGTGGTCTGGGAGAGGAAACTTGAATGTCATATTGATTCTTCTTTAGTGAGAATACACCTACAACAAAGGAAATATCCATTTGAATTACATCCCCAAATTCATAGAAAACATCAGCTAAACAGAAATTTCTGTGGCCATCATCAGACTATAAGTTCATCCAAATTGATTGCATTTTCATCCTGTATTTCAGATAATTTTCCATGATGATATGAATGTAATTTTATAATTATTTCATGTCTTCATCCTTTTTAAATGACCACTGAAGTATATATGTTTCACTAAAAAAAGAAAGTCTATTTTATAAAGATATGAAAATGTCTTCTTGGGTAAGAGAGTTAGTATGGAACACTGAATAAAGTTGGAAATATTACTCACATTTACCTAAAGAGGGACTACTTCCTGCTCATCATAGAAGAATAATGCAGAGAAGAAAAATGAAAGTACCCTTAATTCAAATTAATTTAAAGTATAGTTCAGATTCAGAGAGTATGTTTGTTTGGAAGGTCTAGCAGGGGAGCTCAGCTACTATATATATACTATATATATAGCTCAGCTACTATACATATATATATCTATATATATAGATATATATATGGTTATTTATCTGATCATAGACAATTTACCAATGGCTATTTCACAGAATAAAATATCTTATCCTCTCCAATTTAACATGAACTGTTAAAATCTCTTCAGAAAGCAGCTTCCTGAGCTCCATCTACACATAATGTTCATGATCCTAAAATTCTTAGGCAAATGGATGGAACTAGAAAAACATCATCCTGAGTGTGGTAACCCAATCAATCACAAAAGAACACACATGATATATACTCACTGATAAGTGTATATTAGCCCAAAAGTTCTCAATACCCAAGATACAATTGACACCAAATGAAGCTCAAGAAGAAGGAAGACCAAAGTGTGAGTGCTTCGATCCTTCTTAGAAGAGGGAAAAAATACTCACAGGAAAAAATATGGAGACAAAATGTGAATCAGAGACTGAAGAAAAGGCCATTTAGGGACTGTCCCACCTGGAGATCAATCCCATATACAGGCAACAAACACAGACACTATTGTGGATGCCAAGAAGTGCTTGCTGACAGGTGCCTCATATAGCTGTCTCCTGTGACGCTCTGCCAGAGCCTGTCAAATACAGAGGTAGATGCTCTCAGCCAGCTATTGGACTGATCACACAGTCCCCAGTGGAGGAGTTAGAGAAAGGACTGAAGGAGCTGAAGGGATTTGGAACCCCATAGGAAGAACAATATCAACCAACCAGAGCTCCCAAGGTCTAAACCACCAATCAAGGAGTACACATGGAGAGACACATGGCTCCAGCCATATATGTAGTAACAGAGGATGGCCTTGTTGGGAACAAATGGGTGAAGAAGCCCTTTGTCCTGTGAAGGCTCTATGCCCCAGTGTGGAGAAATGTGAGGGCAGGGAGGTGGGAGTGAGTAGATTAAGGGGGCACATCCTCATAGAAGCAGGAGGAGAGAAGACAGGATAGGGAGTTTCTGGGGGTGAAATAGGGAAAGGGCATACCATTTGAAATGTAAATATATGAAATGTCCAATAACTTTTTAAAAAATAAATAAAATTATATTAAAAATATAGGATAATAGTATGCAAATAGCGAAACTTCTGTGAGTTTATCACCTGAGTACAAAGCCTTGTCAGATCTAGGAAACAATGAATTCTGGAGCAACACTTCTAATGCTCCAGCTCTTACCTTCTTTATTCTCCTCTTTCTGTATGTTCCTTGCATCTTAGAGGGAGGTGTCTTAGTCAGGGTTTCTATTCCTGCACAAGCATCATCACCAAGAAGCCAGTTGGGGAGGAAAGGGTTTATTTGGCTTACGCTTTCATGTTGCTGTTCATCACCAAAGGAAGTCAGGACTGGAACTCAAGCAGGTCAGAAAGCAGGAGCTGATGCAGAGGCCATGGAGAGATGTTACTTACTGGCTTGCTTCCCCTGGCTTGCTCAGCCTGCTCTCTTATAGAAACCAAGACTACCAGCCCAGAGTTGGTCCCACCCACAAGGGGCCTTTCCCCCTTGATCACTAATTGAGAAAATGCCTTACAGTTGTATCTCATGGAGGCATTTCCTCAACTGAAGCTCCTTTCTCTGTGGTAACTCCAGCTGTGTCAAGTTGACACAGAAACACATCACTAGTAAACCTCAACCCTTACATTCTTATTCATCCCCAAGGTCTAAATAACTTTAAATGTCCCACAGTCTTTACATATTCTTAAAATTTCAATCTCTTTAAAATATCCAAAGCCTTTTACAATTAAAAGTCTCTTAACTGTGGGCTCCACTAAAATAGTTTCTTCCTTCAAGAGGGAAAACACCAGGGCACAGTCACAATCAAAAGCAAAAGTCAATCTCCAACTGTCCAATGTCTGGGATCCAACACACAATTTTCTGGGCTCCTCCAAAGGCTTGGGTCACTTCTCCAGCCATGAACTTTCTAATACATGCATCATCCTCTAGGCTCCAGATGCCTGTACTCCACTGCTGCTGCTGCTCTTGGTGGTCATCTCATGGTACTGGCATCTCTGAAACACTGCATGACCCCTTCAGTCCTGGGCTGTCAATTGCAACTGAGGCTGCACCTTCACCATTGGCTTTCCATGGCCTCTCATAGTGCCGAGCCTCAGCTGCTCTGTGTAACCCCTTCATGCCTTCAAAACCAGTACACCTATGTGACCTTTACACATTACCAAGTCCCTTTGCAGCAGGAGTACAACCTTGGCTATCTCTGGAACACAGCCTTTTTGTGCTTTCAGAAAACACTTCCCAGAAGATGTTACCTCAACGATGCTGGTCTCTTAATAATCACCGCTAATTTCTTAGCTCCAGCTAACCAGCATCAATAGTCCCAGCAATGCAAAGTTTTTGCTTTAGTATTTCTGGTATCTTGTTAATCACAGCTGATTCTTCAGCCCCAGATAACCAGAACTACAGAATCTTCACAATCAAAACAGCAATGGCCCTGAAAAGAGTCTTTAATTTTTCCCTCTGAAATTTCACAAGCCAGACCTCCATATTCTGCACTGTTGCCAACATTATCTTCCAAGCTCTTACACAACATCTGACAGAGATCTTAACAACGAATGGATCTTCAAGCCCAACGTTCCAAAGTCCTTCCACAGTCCTCCCCAAAACATGGTCAGGTAGTCACAGGAATACCACACTCTGCTGGTACCAATTTGTCTTAGTCAGGGTTTCTATTCCTGCACAAACATCATGACCAAGAAGCAAGTTGGGGAGGAAAGGGTTTATTTGGCTTACACTTCCATACTGCTGTTCATCACCAAGGAATTCAGGACTGGAACTCAAGCAGGTCAGGAAGCAGGAGCTGATGCAAAAGTCTTGGAGGGATGTTCTTTACTAGCTTGCTTCCCCTGGCTTTCTCAGCCTGCTCTCTTATAGAACCCAAGACTACCAGCCCAGAGATGGCACCACCCACAAGGGGCCTTTCCCCCTTGATCACTAATTGAGAAAATGCCTTACAGTTGTATCTCATGGAGGCATTTCCTCAACTAAAGCTCCTTTCTCTGTGATAACTCCAGCTGTGTCAAGTTGACACAAAACTAGCCAGTACAGGAGGGGTATAGATATTCTCTAGAACACTGATCAATCAAAAGTCTCTTTAAAAAATACCACACCCACTCCAGTGAAGACTGTGTGGCAGGCCCAAAAGCTTGGACGCAGTCTGGAGGCAAAAATGTTTCATGGAAACTTAGCCTCCTGGAACCTTGGCATTCAAATAGCATGAATGCTCCAAATATGTCCATGTGATAGTGTGGAGGGTCTTGCATGCTTTCTTGCAATATTTTACTGGATACGAGCTAGAAATCTCAGGGCAAGCTTAGCAAAGTATACTTAGAACCCTCATTACATCCAGTTATGGCAGACTACATTACATATTACAAGAAAGTTGGTGAGTTCTTCTGACAAGTGGAGATTCCCTACAGACATGTAAAAGAACAGCCAAGTTACTACCATATGCAAGAATTTACAATGGCCTAGGAAGAAGGAGGGTTGTGGCTTAAGGAAGAACTAGAGTATTGCATTATTCATGAAAAGGTCAGCAAGAGCAGAACCCCCTGCTGCAAGCTTTCACAAGGCTCAGAGGAATAGCATAAATTCTGATGAGGGTGTGGAATCCTCACCTGGCTCCTGTCAATAGCAGACTTTAGATAGGGCTGATCTTCAATTTTAAACATTCCCTGGTTCCTGCCAGTCTTTTTGTATGTGTTTTGTGTGTGTGTGTCAGATATCTTCAATGTACCTTGGCTGATGTGTCACCTAACTTATTTGTTTTCTTATATAATATAAGTCGGATGCTTTCTTTGAGAAAACACGTTCAGATACACATTCTCTCTGGTGTCTGTATATGTTTTGTCGTCCACCAACTCCTTGCTCACCTGTACTCGTAGCCTGTTATTCTGGTTCCCAATGGGTGGAAGGACTGACTGAGTCCATTCTTTGGTAACACAGCACATTGGCCAGTCATGTGTCTCAGTAGAAGCTACTACCATAAACTGAAAAAGAGGAGGAGGAGAAGGATATGAGTAGAATGGGGAGGAGAGAAAGGGGGAGAGGGAAACAAGGAAGATGAAGAGGAAGAGGAGGAAGAAAGCTGCTTGATTCTAAGACTGAGAACAGCACAAATCAATTTCTGCAAACCTAAATACTTAGAAGACAGTTTTACTGTAAGGGGTGAACAGTTTACTTAGCAAAATAACAGTTGGAGCTTCCCTCATCAGAAGAGACCTTTCATTCCAGGAGGCTTTTTAACCATGGATATAGATACAAATTTTCTCATGTGGATTAGACTTAAAATCCAATCAAAACATCTTATTTCATAATATCAATATTGCACCATTCTGCATTTCTTAACTCTTATATAGCACACAGGATCCACAATTAAGTAAGACTGTGGTAGTTGCTCCCTCAGTAAATTTAAAGGCACCTTTTTGGCTTTATAAAAGCTATCCTTGCTCGACTCTAAATTATTTGTTATGATAATAATTCTTCAGAATATGTAAAACTCTTAGCATATGTACATAAATACAGACAAACACTCATACACATAAATAAAAAATGAATAAATCTTTCTATTTGCAAAATATCTCCTTTTAGAAAGCTAGTACTTTCTAATGGAAATCATTGCTGGTGGTAATATAACACTAAATCTCTTCACATTATTTTAAGATGCATCTGAATTTGTCCCTTTGGATCTACTATAAAAAAAAATCTTCTAAATCCTAAGGCTTAGTTTAAGCAACAAATTTAAAATACACTAAAATATGCAATGATACAATTTATACAAATTCCATGTTAGACTAACAATAATAACAGAGAATGCTCTGAGCTAAGATAAACTGATAAAAATGGATACTATCTCCATGTATCAGATTTCAATATCAGCAATGTGGACATGAATCATATACTATCTAGTAAACCTGCAATTGCAGAGGTAATAGCATGTGCTCATTTATCTGAACCAATATCACAAACTGAAAATGGAATATTTATGCAAGTAGCAATATCTCAAGCATCAAGTATAATGATGGTCTTTTTACAAAAAACTTTCAGTTATCATGATTCTAAGGCTATAGGCTAGAAAAAAATTTTTTAAGTAAGAGACAAGAATTTTCTAAAACATGTTAAGTAAGTATATTTTCTAAACAATTTAATGAAAATGAAGGTAAATTTGACGTTAAATAATATAACTCAGACCACCCCCCAAAAAAACCCACTAAACTTATTAGTCTTGGTTTGGTTTATATACCCAAAGTTTCACGAGAAATTGCATAACTATTTTTCCACAAAGTAAAACAAAATACAAACAAAAAGGAAGCCAAGGATGAGGGTGATTCTATAGGAAGACCAGCTGTTTTAACTTGTCTGAAGCCCTGAGATCTCTCAGACACTGAGCCACCAACCAGACAGCATACATCAGTTGATATGAGGCACCCAACATATATACAACAGAGGACTTCTCTGACTATGTCAGAGAAAATGCACCCAACCCTCAAGAGACTTGAGGCCCCAGGGAGTAGGGTGGTCTGGTGGGGTGGGGATATCCTCTTGAGACAGGAGTTGGGGTATGGAATGTGGAACAGAGGGTGGCCTGGGAGGAAGATAAAGTCTGGACTGTAAAAACTTACTTAAGAGTAAATAATAAAATAAATGAGGATATCACCAAAATTGCAGGCAAATAGATGGAACTAGAAAATATCCTGTGTGAGGTAACTGAGACCCAAAAGAACATACATGGTATGTTCTCACTGATAAGTGGGCATTAATCCAAAAGCTTAGAATATCCAAGATACAACTCACAGATCATATGAAGCTTAACAAGAAGAAAGGCCAAAGTGGGGATGCTTCAATCCCACTTAGAAGGGGGAACAAAATTATAAGTAGAAGCAGAGGGAGGGAGGGACCTGGGTGGGAAAGAGAAGGGAGCAGAAAAATGGGGCAAGGAAGTTCAGATATTGAACAGGAAAAAAAGTCTATAGGGCCAGGAGAATGAATAGAAATGAGTATCAGTGTAGGGTGGGGAACAGGGGGAGCCACTAGAAAGTTCCAGAAGCCAGGGATTCAAGAGGCACCAAGCACCCAGTAGGGATGGCTTTAGCAGAAACACCCAACAGCATGGAGATAGAACCTGAAATGACCACCTTCATTAGATAAGCACTGTCCCCAGTTGAGAGATGCAGCCGTCCACTCATCTCAAAATGTTTAACCCAGAACTTTTCTTGTTTAAAGCAGGGACAAAAAAAATGTGTATCCTTATTCATGGTTCTTTAAAAAGAAAATCTAGAGAGGAGTAACTCACGTACTGTAGGTATTCAATCTGAAAGAAAGGATGACAATGAATACTTTCTGTTGTGGTGTAATATATTTACTCAGGAAGCCAACTCCATAAAACTGATACAGCAAATTAGTTCCAACTGGCTTTTCCAGACTGCAGCAAAGAAGCACCCAATATCTAATAATGACATTTAGTACACACACACACACACACACACACACACACACACACAAGAGACAGAGAGAGGGTGAGAGAGGACAGAGAGAGAGAGAGAGAGAGAGAGAGAGAGAGAGAGAGAGAGAGAGAGAGACTCAGACCCACAGAGCCACAGAGGACAATGCACTATTAAGTCAGTGAGCAACTTCCCAGTCATGCTCCATTGAGAAACACATGCCTTTTTTGTTCAATCAGACTCAGTCCATTTAACTCAGATAAAAGAAATGTGATAACCACCTAATGACATTACTTCCCATGAATGGGTTATATAGAGGCAGCCTTAGCTTGGTTTCTTTCCTTTGTTCTTTGTTTCTTTCCTTCTTGTTTTACCCCTTTATTTTCTTTCTTTTTTCTTCTTTCTTCCCTCCTTTCTCTCTTCTTTCTTTTTCCTTCTTTCTTTTTTTGTAAACTAGGAATATGTTACATTGTATATAAAAGACCAACGCTTTTATGCCTATAGTCAGTAGCCAAATACTATAGAAACTCACACTGTGAGAAATTCTCAAAATAGGAAAACAGTATTTTGTTACAGGACTCTCTGTGTTATCATCAGTTTTTATGTATTTATAACTACTGTCAGAAACTGTGCTGGACTCAGAATATTGAGAAGGACCAATAATTTCAAGCTTGTCCAGGGTTGAATCATGGTGTTCTTTGTGATCAGCTTCAGATTTTTAAAACATTATCTGGAGATGTAATTTCCATAGCTCAGGTAATTTCTGTCACTTCTTACATATTCTGTCCTTCATGATGTTTTTATTTAACATTGTTTTATAACATATATTTGGTTATATTTTGCCTCTTCCAAAACTTTTTACAGATCTTTCTTTCCTCCAAACCAACATCATGTTTTCTCCACACAGGGGGAAAAAAACAAAAGAAAACAAAACAAAACAACAACAAAAAAACCACCACCACCATCAACAACAACAACAAAAAATCCAGCAGAAAATATGGAATCCATTTTGGTTTAGCCAGGTATTCTTGGGCATGAGACCCAGCCTGAAGTGTGGTTAATATACACAGTGACTCTCTATTAGAGATAGATTTTTTGTTTCCCAAAAGGTACCAATTGTAAATATCCTCTTGGTTAGGTGTGAAACTCTGTCCATTTCTTCTTCTCAACTTTAGAATATATCTGATTTGAACATATGCAGGTCTTGTGTTAGCCACTATAATAATTAGAAATTCATGTGTGTACAAATATTGCTATGTATTGAAGACATTATATTCTTGGTGTCATCCACAAACTCTGGTTCTTACAGTTTTTCTTCGTCTCCTGCACAGAGGAGAGTGCCTTGAGAGAAAGGGTTTGATGAAGACTTCTTAATTAGAATCAAGTGCTCCCAAGTGTTTTACTCTCTGCATATCATCCTCTTGTGGGTCTCTTTGGTGATTATCAGCTACTGAAAGAACAAGTTTCTCTGATTGAACAAGACTTGCACCTATGGATATAGCAGTATGTCATTAGGGGTCATCTTAATTCTATCTTCCTTTTGCATAATAATTGTAGTATATTTTACCATAACCCTATGGCCTAATTTAACCCAGGTTTTTATCCACATTAACCGTATCAGGTATGGATTCCAAATCATAGCGTTGCACTTAAATCTAGTGAAAGAGTGGTTGTTTACTCCCAAAACATTTGCTCTTCTCATGTACCAATATACCTTGCAGATAGGTTTGTGTTATAGGTCATTATTTGTAGCTGAATGCTATCATTTCTCTTAGTAAAATGTGCAGTGTACTTCCTAGCACCATGAACACTTGTAAGAAGGGGTAAAATGTCTAGATGGATATCATCCTGACTTCTACTAGTTCACTGAGGTCTTATAATCAGGTTGTGAATAGCCTTGGAAATAGCCTGCTATGTTTGAAGGATCACTTGGAACCTTTTGGGATGTGATTCAACAAAATGTAAACCATTTCTGGTATTGACATTTTACTTGATGGTGTAAGTTGTTTCTTTCATTAAATTGTAAATTCATGTATGTTCCTTTCATATATGTACAGATTTTAGCAAGCCTCTAGATTTTTGAAAGGTTTTTATAATTAGTTGTCTGTTGTAAATATTTAATATCACTCAAAGGTTTCTATGCTACCTTTGATCATGCAGTTCCCAGATAAAAATCATAAAACCTTTATATTTATAATAAGCCTTAGACAGCATCAAAGCTGAGTATATATCTACCCTTTATGCTACTATGTTTACTTACTTGCCAGTAACCATGAAATATAACTAATCATGTTCCTCCTGGGCCACACTTACTTCAATTGGCCAGCCTTATTGTCATGTTTTCATGCTTCACTATCCCATGTTGTCTTCTCCTCTCTCCATCTTCTTCCTCATCTTCACAGTTTCCTGCCTCAGATCCATAAGCCCAGGAAGCGAAACCTCACCTACTTCTCTCCTGCCCAGCTATAAGCTGTTGGGATCTTTTATTAAACCTATCATTTTAAAATAAGGACCAAGGTCACATAGCACTATTTTATGTATGTGAGGATTCTCTCACTCCTGAGGCAACTAGAACCAGTATTTCGCATTGTAATGCATAGCAACAGAACTAAGCTCAACAGATGGCCTTTCCCACACTCTCTACTTTGCTCTGGACAATCATATCCCTCTGCATTCCATCCTCCTATTCCAGTTTTCCTTTTATCTATTCGTGACTCTGTTTTTTTTGTTGTTGTTGTTGTTACTTTTTACATTTTAAAATGAGTTCCTTCTCCCCAATGGCTCCTTATTGGTCACCTAACTTTGGTGTTTATTCTAATTAAAATGCATATCTAAGTAAAGCACATAAGAGCAAATATGCACATACAAGAGAAAACATAAACTATTTGTCATTATGGCTGTGTTCCCTCACACAGGACGATTTCTATTGCTACCCATTTACCTGCAAATTTAATATTTCACTTTTCTTAATCACTGAGTAACATTTCATTGTACAAAATGCACCACGTTCATAATCTATACCACTAACAACTTACGTTCTGTCTACCCCTCTGCTGACATTTTAAACATTATTTTCTTAACTACTAAACATTATATATTTAGAACAGGGAGGCTGCTCAGTGCTTAAAGCACTAGTAGGAGGAACAGACAGCATGAGGTCAAGAGCTCAGATTATCAGAAACCAGCTTAGATGTGAGGTGATTATGAAGTATAGTATATCTTAATTGTAATCTTAATTGTTTTTGGTCTAGAATATTATCATCATTTAAATATGCTCATATATAATTTTTAGGACAATGACTATGACTTTGATCACACCACTGTATGCTGCATAACAATAATAGAACAACGATAAAAATAGAGAACACCTGTATTTGGAGGATGGAGCATTCATGGACAGCTTGACTGACACAGAAAGGTTGATTCGATTTCAAAATGAACAAAAAAAGGAGTAAAGGGGGGAGCTAAAAGTGGCTCAAACTTTAAGAGCACCGACAGTTCTTTCAGAGAACATGACCTCAGTTTAAAGAGCGCCCATTCCAGTTCACTAACTTTAACCCCTGTTTTGGAGGTATCTTAAAAGCTCCTGGTCATGGCAATGCATACACCTGATATACACGTGTACATATAGGCGCACACTCATACACTTTAGATGATATTATAAAATACCTCAGAAAAGAGAAAATCCCATAGAAGAAATTGAAGTCACTTTGTAAAGAAAACTTAATCCATAGTATTTTACGTAACGTGGTATGCTTAAACACATGTATTACTGGGACTCCTTTACTAATTTTACAATTCCATAATATTGAGATAGTCTGTGGAATTCACTGCTGTAGCACGCTGCTTACAGAGCATCTAAACTATATTTTCTTTCTCATGCTTAAAACTTAATTATCTGGAAAACCCTGAAGATGTAGCTTGGTGGTACAATAACTGCCTAACATTTACAAAATCTTGAGTTTGATCCCTAATATTAATTCTATATAATGTATATCATGATATTTGTAGTTGGTCATGCCTCTATTCACAGCATTAACAAGGGTGCTGATACAGATTATTTCAGCATGAAGTTTATGGTTGGGCATGGTTGTTCATGGCTGCATTCACAGCACTTGGTGTGTGGATACAGGATTATTTCTTTGACTTGGAGCCCTGTCTGAAGTTATGAAAATTACAGATTTAATCATTTCACACTGTAAAATTACAAATTGCTGAGCTACCGAAGAGTATTTAATAACAAAACAACAAAGACCTGAGGATATGAAGACTAGAGTGGAGCGTAATAGATACCTCTAAGACTAAGATTAGAGAAGGAAGTAGTTTTGTGGCCAGTAACACATTTGAGAAGTGATCAGTGCATTTCTAATACTTGGGGATAAAATCAGAAAAACAAACAAAGATGTTATTTCAGTTACATAGCTACTTCAAAGTTTTTAGTACAAATTTAAACTTCTAGGTTTTCAACTAGAAACACACCTGTTTGCATACATTTGTTGTGTACGATGAGCAAGCTAAGATATTTAACTTGTAGTGAATACCTCACCATAGGGAGTTAACTCTCACAAGAAGTAGTCAAAAGAGGCATAAAAGTTGAAATTGAGACAGCTCTATCATAGCAGCCATATTAGGCAGAGCCCTTATACCATGTTTGTAGTACACAAAATGCAAGAACAAGCCATCATTGACAACATCAGAAGGGAGAAAGACTTGCAAATAATCCATCTGAAACTATAAGGGTTGGATAAAATATTAAATTATATAAAATGTAGAAATATAGAGATAAGATTACTGTATATCTTTTGAAGTCATTTCTGGCCATTAAGATTGACAGATGTTTTTGGGAAATTTAAGAGAGAACAACAAATGCTGGCATATAAACAAATTGAATAATTTGTTATCTAACTTTGCTGTTTTATTTCTGCAGTTTTCCTTTTATTGACTATGTAAACCAATCTTTATTCTACATTAATTCTCTCATTCCCTTATCAGTGAATAAAAATGACAAATCCCTGATCTTTGACATTTGTTATGATCTGAACAACATGCAAACATCTACTTCAAAATTCTACTTCAAAAATTCTATAATACCTACTAGTAACAGAACTATTTTAAGTGCTTTGAACATAGCATGAAATTTCAAAACTACTTTAATAAATCTTCAAGATGTTGGGCAGGGTACAAAACTCATTGGGAAAGTATGCACTTAGCTTGTTCAAGTCCTAACTCTTATCCCAATTACGACCCAATCAATTTGTAAAGATGTAATTGCATAAATGTCAGAAAAAAATCAAAATTACCTTTCTCATAAAAGAATGGAAAAGATTAATTGGTAAGAAACACTGAATATTTGAGGGTTTTTTTTTTCCTAGAATACCAATTAGCAAGTGTAAGGGAATCCTTTACACCAAGTTTATGTCTTAACCTCAAATCACTTAGCTGTTCCCTTCCTCTTTTGTGTTCTGCACCTTTTACTATACATCTCTGTTATTATTATTACAAGTTGATTGTCTATATCTTCAGGATGATAATGATAAAAGAAAACAAAAACCCTTTTCTGACTTGTCATTCTTAGTAGACAGCTTAATCATCATAATTGTGATGCAATTTTGCAAGAAGCCTTGTTAATGAGAATCAAAGCAAAGTTTTGCTTTTTTTTATATTATTTGATGATTTCTATGAATTTGAGAATTTTGACCTGTCCCAAAGTCATCAGAAAATGAACTGAAAGCACACGTCTTTAAATATTTACTTTTATTTTGTGTTTTCCTATAATGTGTACAGTCTCTGGGAGTATGTGGCTTCAAAATAAATTCTGTCTTCAAAGTTTGTTTATAAGGTATAATCTCTGTTTACCTATGTTGTAAGTAAGTTATAAAGATATAATCATATCTGTTTTTCTCAAGAGACAGAATTAGAGGTCATAAAATAACTTTTAGAACTTCTAGGAAATCCTGGTGGTCCTGGTGCCAACTAAATTCACAGAATATTTTCATCTAAGAAATGTGAGTAATTGATACCTCAAAAAATATCTCACATCAAAATGAACAACAATTTTGAACACAGGAAAAAATAGCATCAAATTCCATGCCCATGCTGAGATATTTTCTTTTCATCTCTAAATTAAAATGTGTATAGACATTTAAGAAGTTGATGGAAAGATATTCTTTAGGACAACCTGCATATATTGCTATTAGTTTGATCTTTCAGTTTTATTTGTATTACACTGCACCTTAAAGTAAAACCAAAGAGAAAATATTACTAGCGTGAGATTTTTTAAATTGTACTTACATGTCTAAAACTCAGCTTAGCCAAATAAGATGTCCAAATTTAATAATTCAAAATGTGATTATTAACTCATTTAACAAAATATAACTTTATCTTATGGTGTGTGCCTTATTGTGGTTGGCCAAGTTCAGCACAATCATTATCCTAGCACATCTTGTAGGTAGGACAGACTGTAGGTTGAAGGTTTTGTATCAGAGTTGATGATCCTGTATCACTGCTAGAAGCAGTGATTACCTGATTATAGAAAATGGCCATAAGTCATTGATATTCTGTTCTGGAAATTTTCCCCTGGGCCTACATGTAGACAAATGGGACCTAATAAAATTAAAAATCTCTGTAAGGCAAAAAATAGTATCAATTGAACAAAACAACAACCAACAGATGGGGAAAAGATTTTTACTAAGCCTACATCCAATAGAGGGCTAAGATCAAATATATACAAATAACTCAATAAGTTATACTCCAGAGAATCAAATAACTCTATTTAAAAATGGGGTACAGAGCTAAACAAATAATTCTCACTAAGGAATATCCAATGTCCAAGAAGCACCTAAAGAAATGTTCAATCTCCTTAGTCATCAGGAAAATGCAAATCAAAGCAACCTTGTCAGAATGCCTAAGATTAAACAAAAACAAAACAAAACAAAAAATTAACACTCATGTGACAGCAGATGCTGGGGAGGATGTGGAGAAAGAGGAA
Source organism: Mus musculus (assembly GCF_000001635.26). Lineage (NCBI taxonomy): Eukaryota > Metazoa > Chordata > Mammalia > Rodentia > Muridae > Mus > Mus musculus. The sequence continues at coordinate 83,148,255 of NC_000080.6, read as the reverse complement.
CACTCCTCCATTGTTGGTGAGATTGCAAGCTAGTACAACCACTCCAGAAATTATTCTGGCAGTTCCTCAGAAAATTGGACATAGTACTACCTGAGCACCCAGCTATACCACTCCTGGGAATATACCCAGAATATGTTCCAACATATAACAAGGACACATGATTTACTATGTTCATAGCAGCATTATTTATAATAGCCAGAAGCTGGAAAGACCCCAGATGACCTTCAACAGAGAAATGGATACAGAAAATGAGGTACATATACCCAATGGAGTAATACTCAGCTATGAAAAACAATGAGTTCATGAAACTTTTAGGTAAATGGATGGAACTAGAAAATATTATCTTGAGTGAGGTAACCCAGACACAAAAGAGCACACATGGTAAGCACTCACTGATAAGTGGATATTAGCCCAAAAGCTCAGAACACCCAAAATACAATTCACATACTACATTTAGCTCAAGAAGAAGGAAGAACAAATTGTGGATGCTTAGATCCTTCTCAGAAGGGGGAACAAAATACTCATGGGAGAAAATACTGAGACAAAGTGTGGAGTAGAAACTGATGAATAGGCCATCCAGAGACTACCCCACCTGGGGATCCATCCTATATACAGTCACTAAACTGAGACAATATTGTGGCTGCCAACAAGTGCTTGCTGACAGGAGCCTGAGATAACTGTCTTCTGAGAGCTTCTGCCAGAGCCTGGCAAATACAGAGGCAGATATTCACAGCCAACCCCTGAGCGTGGGGTCCCTAATGGAGGAGTTGGAGAAGGAACTGAAGGAATGGAAGGGATTTGTCTCTATGGATCTGGGTTACTTCACTTAGTGAAATTATTTCTAGTCCCATTCCTATGTCTTTACATTCCATCTCATTTATTTAAACACCTGAGTAATACGCCATTGTGTATATGTACCATATTTCCTTTATCCATTCTTTGCTTGAGGGTCACCTAGGTTGTTTCCAGTTTATGAGATTGGAATCCAGAGAGGTAAAGCACACGCAGAGAACATGGTCCACAAAATCAACTCAATATGGTCTATAGATGCTCACAATGAATGAAACTACAAACAAGGAACCTGTTTGCTAAGCTACATCTTCTGAATATAGATTAAGGTTGTGTAACTTGGTTTTCTTGTGGGAACTTCCAAAAGAGGGGTATGATAATTTTGAGCTTAGGAGCCTGAGATTTACTTTAGTTCATTGGAGCTGACATTTTAAGATTTTTAAATCTCTGGTATGACCATTTCTTTCTTCCATAAATCTCTATCAAGTATAGTTTTTAGTAACTTGAGTTACCATAGTGGCATGTTAATAAAATGTGATATAGGAAAAATATTCCACACAAAAGTTAAAGAATTCAATATGGAGCTGGGTGTGGTGGCGCATGTCTTTAATCCCAGCACTTGGGAGGCAGAGGCAGGTGGATTTCAGAGTTCGAGGCCAGCCTGGTCTACAAAGTGAGTTCCAGGACAGCCAGGCCTATACAGAGAAACCCTGTCTTGAAAAACCAATATATATATATATATATATATGAATATATATGACTCAAAACATTAAGGCCAGATAAAGGCAAAGCATTTTTATTAGATATTTTCTTCATTTAAATTTCTTTTTTATTAGATATTTTCTTTACATTTCAAATGTGATCCTAAAAGTCCCCTATACCCATCCCCCCACCCTGCTCCCCAACCCAACCTCTCCCAATTCCTGGCCCTGATATTCTCTCCTGGGCATATCTGGGAGAAAAGCAATGCATTTAACAGGATTGTATAAATAGGCCTAATCTGATATTCTATCATATGCTAATAATTAAAAATTTCTGAGGTTCACAGGGTAGTGGGGGTGCATAACTTTCCTCCCAGAACTGGGGAGGGAGTATTGCGTCCTGCTCGACCGGCAAGAAAGACGCAACAAACCAGAATCTTCTGCGGCAAGAGCTTTATTGCTTGCTTCTCAGGAAGATCCCGAACTGGGAAAATGGCGCTGCTTTTATAACCCGCAGCGTGACGTTTCAGCACCTGATATGGCGTGACAGCTCCTGATTAGTTGCTTGCCCATCACCCCACTATTACACCCCGAGAATGGGAGTGACTAGGAGTGAATTCACTCTCGCACCTGCGTACAAGGCACAGCGGAGGCCCACGCCATCTTATAATGGTGATTGCTCGCGGCACACACGGCTCTCCTCAGAGATTACTGGCGGCACACATGTGATTGCTCGCAGCACGTACCGGCTCTCCACACAGGAAATGGATGGATAGACTACCAAACAACAGAAGAGGTCCTGCCCAATAATAGCATGTACTACCCTGACCTGCTTATCTTTGTAGAAGCTTGATTCCCTTATGGGAATGGTGGAGTGGTGAGGCAGGGACTTGGTGAGTGAATAGGGAACACCCTCATAGAAGGTGTGAAGGGATGGGATAGGGCGTTTGTGGAAGTAAAACTGTGAAGGGGGATAACACTTGAAATGTAAATAAATAAAATAATTAAAAAAAAAAAAAGTTGACCTGTCTCTCTCTCTCTGTGTATGCTCAAAACAATTGGTATTTTGAATGTATCTACTAAAACTCAAAGTCATCTTCCATCCTCGAAATTGAATCAAATCCTGCTTCTCAAATCATTTCTCTGAGACCATGGCAGTTTTCTGTGATATAAAAGAACCTAGGGCAGAGTAGAGCATGACTTCAGCAAAAGTTAACACCCAAACCTAAAAATTTGTGCAGCTCAATGAACTGCTGTTTGGCACAAAGCTGAGAGACAAAGATTGAATTAATAATTAAAGAAGAACATTTCCCTTAATAAACCATTTCACAATATCCATATCACTATAAATCAAACCTCGGAATGATATAATTGAAAACGATTTCGACATTTACAATGATCTCTTTGCTAGAAATATCTAAGCAAAAGTAATGAAAGAGATATTTCCTTTAAAACAGTTAAATTATGAAAAAATTAACACTTATAAGTCACCATTGCACAACACCGACATAGTTTCATCTGTTCATGAAGTTGAGGTGGAAAAATTCTTGAGCCTAGTGAGAGGCCAAATCTTGTGTGTGTGTGTGTGTGTGTGTGTGTGTGTGTATGTGCGTGTGTGTATGTGTGTGTGTGTGTGTGTGTGTATGTGTGTGTGTGTATGTGTGTGTGTGTGTGTATGTGTGTGCGTGTATGTGTGTGTGTGTGTGTGTGTCTGTGTGTGTGTGTATGTGTGTGTGTCTGTGTGTGTGTGTATGTGTGTGTGTGTGTGTGTATGTGTGTGTATATGTGTGTGTGTGTGTGTGTGTGTGTGTGTGTGTGTTTCTTGCTTTTATTTAAGGTGGGAGGAAGGATGGGAATATGGAAATAGAGTGTGAGAGAAATGCCGGAAAACAGGTGACCTCCTAATTTTTCCTCTCAAAGAGGGTGTACTGCCATTCTGATAGCAGGCTACCTACGGGGCACATTTTGAGTTCATAACAGCATCCTGTGAAATTCTGAAGGAGAAAGTGTTTGCTTCTTTGGACACATATGCCCACCAAGCCTTAGGTGAGGTGGGTCTGGCCGCATTTCTAAGAAGAGGTAGAGGAGACTGTGTGTGGCTTTTGCTGACTGGGACTTATTAGGGTAGAGTTGGGCAGTGTGGCAGAGGATTCAATCACTGGGACAGTAACCAGACACTTCCGGGGTGTGTGTGTGTGAAAGAGCAGATAGGAGCACAGGCAGATCTGTTCTGGGAACTCCTAAGTGGGCAGTGTTTTTTGAGAAGGGATGCAAGAGAAAAGATGGGTCAGAGACAAGTGAGCAGAGGTCAGGGTCCAGGGGGAGAAGGAAGGAGCAGAGTGCTGCAGTTGTGATGAAACTTTGCACAAAAGCTGCCCTGTCCAGCAGTGCTGGGAACAGTGTGGTAGTACCTGCTGGGGAAGCAGATTTCTGCTTCCTTCTAACAACTTACTAGGCAGGATGACACTACTTCAGAGCTCCTACGCTGCTTCTCTGCTCTCATGCCCATGGGGACACTTGAAGAAAAACCCACATGCTTGTCTCAGCTTACCCTCTCTGAGCTCTTCGAAACCTGCAGATATCTTTAAAGTTCAGACTACATTTTAGAGAACCTGATCTAAGTTTTAACTCAGGTAAACTAACAGGCTCTTATCTAGAATTAGTTTTTAAGTTGCCCGCCAACAAAACCCTGAGCCTAGCTCTTGTCTCTAGACTAATCCCCAAAAGACCAGCATCTCCAGATTATTCCCCCAACAAAACTGCACCCCAGGTAACAAATTCACCCCCTGCCTAAAGACCACAGTGCAAAGGGAAGAAGAAATGAAGTTTATGATGTCTCACAGCACCAGCCAATTATGTTAAAGGCCACAGTAGCTTTCCAATTAGATACTTGCACCCACACCCAAACCCAACCCCCACCCCCCACCCCCCCCCCACACACACATTTGCTGGTTACTAGAAAGTCTTGATAGATATTCTGTGCTCCCCCACCACCAAGACTGCATGACAGCCAGTGTGCTGGGGCGGGGCTCAGCTAGCTCTAATAAAGACCCTGCTGTGAGTTGCATCCTATTGCTGAGGAGGGGGCTGGGGAGGAGAGTACTGAGGTAGCTCCATGGAATACAGATCTGTCTGTGAGCTGCATCAGTTCTGTTCCTGTCTTTTTTTTTTTTTTTTTTTCAGGGTGGGGAGGGCATGGTTGTAAGGGAGGATCACTGACATTTCCCTGGCACCACACCAGAACTTTCATTCAGCCTGGAGAAAATGGCAAGTCCTCAACTCTTAAATGCCAGATGTAAAAATGATATACAACTGTGCAAAAGAAAACATTTTCTTAATGTTACATTTAAGTAAAATAACAATAAAAGTTGGAATTGTATATAGCATTATAGAGTTATTAGAAACAACTATGTTTGGGGTGATATTAATTACCAAGAAAAATTTCTTCCAATACTTTGAAATGCACAGTTGTTATACAATTGCTGTTAACATAGATGGTTGAAAAAAATTTCCTCCATGCACTATAAGAAATTAAGCTTAGTTTCTTTTATCAGCTTCAAGGTGAAGCATTAATATGCACTTGAAACAGGAGCTCTTGTTTCTGAGCAAATATAATTCAGTGAATCTTACAGTCCTTCTTAACATAAAAAAACAAGTAACCAGAACTTTTGGACCTGAAAATAAATCAGCAGCTAAAGGACACTAGAAAACATTCTTTATCTGTCTCAAATATAATAAAATCTTGTGCTCTGTCTTAGTTATTTGTGATATACCTAAAATAAACAAGTAGCCATAAATTACATGGGAGTATATTTCTGAGTAACTCAAGTGAAAAATAATGATGGGATGGTACCTGATGACAGCTATCCCATAAATAATTATATTAAATTATTTACATGAAAACTCACAATTTATTCACACAAACCTCAATAAATTAAAACTATGCCTATGGTCAGTTATACAAAGAAAACAGAATTTGACTTTTAAATCTTCAGATTCATGGAGCAGACAGAGTTTTCTTGGATGCTAATCCTAAAATGTCCAGTTTACCAATTATCAGTATCTTTCACCAAAATCTAGATTTCTTATGTTGTAATTACATACATCAGGAACTCATTATCTATTATCCAGAGTTCATAATTTAAGACCATGAGAAGGGGCAAAGAACAGTGGTACCTGGAAGACTGAAGAATGAAGTAATTTGTATGATAAGATAGATAAAATAGCAGATATGTACTTTTGAATTTTTTAAAAGCTACAGTGCGCATACTTAAACTGTAAGTATATTCTATCAATTGGGTTCTGTCACAATAATTAGGTTGTTTCACAATTGGTTTCTCTAAGATTGATCCCACATATTTTTAATGTTTTGAAGTTTAATTAATTTGGAGTTCAGAGTAATTTTCTATCAACATGAATTACATAACCCTCATCCAATAAAAGACATGTTGATTTCTTCCAAGTTTAGACAATTATGAATATAGTGGGTACAAATATCATGTGATGTTGGCTTTGTGGCTGTACATTTTTGATGTCTTCATATAAAACTATAGTATCATATTTTAAGAGAATGGTGAAATTTGTACAAAAATAGTCCATAAGTGCCCCTGTTATTGTTTCAGCTCACAAGAAATTAATTATAAATGTTATTCTTCCAACTACAGCAAGGTATTTAATATGCTCTGTATTGAAATTTTTCCCTTTGTAACATATGCATTCTGATGCTCACTGCCATAATTTAGAATGTCCTATTGACATAAGATATTAAAGAATTTTCACGATTTATGTGAACTCTCTCTGAAGTTCTCTTAGGGTTCTTTCCTTCCTTCCTTCCTTCCTTCCTTCCTTCCTTCCTTCCTTCCTTCCTTCCTTCCTTCCTTTCTTCCTTCCTCCCTCCCTCCCTCCCTCCCTCCGTCCCTCTCCTCCTCCTCCTCCTCCTCCTCCTCCTCCTCCTCGTCCTCCTCCTCCTCTTCTTCTTCTTCTTCTTCTTCTTCTTCTTCTTCTTCTTCTTCTTCTTCTTCTTCTTCTTCTTCTTCTTCTTCTTCTTCTTCTTCTCCTCCTCCTCCTCCTCCTCCTTCTTCCTCTCTCTCTCTCTCTCTCTCTCTCTCTCTCTCTCTTTCATTTTTTTCTCTTTTCCTTTTCTTTGTTGTGATGCTGGAGTTAAACCCTGGGCCTTTTATTTGATTGGCAAGCTTTGCCAGTAACCTAATCCTTTTCTTTTTCTTTTTTGGTTTGTTTGTTTGTTTGTTTGTTTGTTTGTTTGTTTGTTTGTTTTGAGACAGGGTTTCTCTGTATAGCCCTGGCTGTCCTCAAACTCACTCTATAGACCAGTCTGGCCTTGAACTCAGAAATCTGTCTGCCTCTGCCTCCCAAGTGCTTGGATTAAAGGCATGTGCCACCAGTGTCTTACTGTAGCCTAAATCTTAAAATATCATTGTCAATTGATTTTATTTTCCTATTTTATATTCTACTTATTTCTTTTTTTAAAATTAGTTAACTTATTTATTCACTTTATATCCTGACCACAGCCCCCTTTCCTCCTGGTGCCTCTTTCTCCCAGTGCCCCACCCACATCTCCTCTGAGCAGGGAGATTCCTTCCCTGGATATCGACCCACTCTGGCCTACCTGTGTGTTCTATTTATTTCTAATAAACATTGTGATTTGGAATTCTAGATGTATCATGTTGTGGTAATGCCTTCTCCCAGTCTATAGCATGTCCCCCCACTCTCTTTTCAATGTTTTTAAATAGCAAAAGGTTTTAGTCCTGATGGAGCCACTATTTCATTAGCACTTTCATGCTTCATGCTCTTTTTTTTAATATATGAAGAAAAAGACACTATTCAGGTGGAATGGTCCAGTTCCTTTTTTGTCTTCTAAAGTGGTAAAATATTGCTCTTTATTTTATAATTCTGCCTATGATTCATATTACAGTAAGTGTGTGTGTTTACGCATGTAAAGACGAGTAAAATCTGTGTCATTAATTTTATTATTATTATTATCTTAATTTTTCTTCTTTAGAAAGTCTACTGCTGGGATCAATCGCCCAGATCAGACATACTAAGAAAATTTTCCACTATAATATCTTTTATGCAGATAGGTATACAGTTTATCCAGTGACATTGTATAACAAGACAATACTAGATGTTTTGTTCTCCTTGTAAAGTTTTCTAACCTTAGCTGATATCGGAGTGTCTCAAGTAATATAGTTTTATTGAAGTCAAATAAAAGGACACTTTAAATATAATAATTGCATTAGGATTATCCAAAGTAGTAGAACTTATAGAATGAATATTTATCTATATATGTATATCTATCTCTATGTCTGCCAATTTATCTATTCTCTCTATATATAATCTCTTTTCTCTGTATAATATAAAATATATATTCTAATATGTTCTATTTGTCCCGATTACATTATATATAATTATATATCTGTATAAATGTATAAACATATGTATACATACATGTATATATACATATAAAACATATGCATACATATAAAACAAATAATATATATATATATATACACACACAGACACACACATGTACATATATAAAATACATATAAAGGCATTTATTAGAATGACTTACAGATTGTGTTCCAATTAATTCAATTAATTCAACATTGGTTACCTATATAATAATGATCCAAAAATCCAGTAGTTTTTCCATGCACTAGACTTGATATTTCAACTGGTCTCCAGTATACATTGGAATCCCAAAGAAGTAGACTCTAATGCCAGTGAAATAGATTTTCTGGGAAGGTGAGGGCAATCTGGCAAAGCAGAAAAGCTTCCTTCTTCCATGTCCTTATATCCAGAAGATGGATCCCAGATTAGAAGCACATCTCCCTACCTCAAAAGATCTGAATTAAAGGTATCTCTTACCAACACAACAATTCAGGCTAAGTGTACATTCCCACTTTTAGTGAAGCAAAGTCTCTCACAGGTTTGCCCCTCCATTTCTCGGTTTTAGTTAATTTCAGAAATAATCAAGTTTATAACCAAGAATAGCCATCAGAGTAATTAATATAGTTTTAAAAATATTTCACACACACACACACACACACACACACACACACACACACACACACACACACATATATATATATATATATATCTTTAGCAAAAAAAAAAAAAAAAAAAAAAAACAATTTCCTAGCTTAGAAACTTTGTTTAAAGTGGAGTTTAAAAATTTTCATACTAATTAATTCATAGCATTCTGCAAGTAATTTGGAAGAATAAAATTGAGCCTATCTACAAATCAAATTTCCTTTCGACATTATCAGTAAACACTTTAATCATTAAACCTTAGTTTGGTTGTAATTTCTTGTTGCAGAGATGGAATAATGTTTCTGCTCTAATGTGAATCAAAAACATTTTATAAATTCTCTAGTATATATAATGCAAATATGAAATAGGTCAATCAAAATTTCCCCCTGTTAAGTCAGACAAGGAGTTATATATTCAATATTTAAGAAACTTATGATTTGGAGTTCTATATGTGAAAAAAACAAAATACTTTCCAAGAGTTTTATGGAGAGTTGCTAGGGAAAGTGGGTTTTGGTTTGTTTTTTTTTAAAATGAATTTGACTGTTACTCAAATTATTATTCTTGTTAGCTTTAGTTAGCAAAAATTTTTAAGATATTTTAAAATTCTGCTTGAAAGAGGTAATAAAAACATTAATGTTTTTCTTTCAGCCGTGCTGGTAGCTCACTTATACACATTTTCTTTTTCCTAACAGGATAATTGAGAATGGGATTCTCTCTTTCCTTTTCTTCAGAATTTTGTTATCTGTGTTTCCTGAATTCCTTTCTCCTAGTGTATTACTGTCAGTTTCCCTCTTTTACTACTTTATTTCTCAAAATTCAAGAACCCTAGTGTATTCTCCTTCATTCATTGACTCCATGGATTTTATTTTTGCTCTTTATCAGAACCTATTTTTCATTTCTACACCACATTATTTCTTACTCTCAACTTTTAAACAAAGAAGCCTAATTAATTGTGAAAATTATAATATACTCATAGCAAATATATGCTCAGAAGTTTTTTTATATATTTGCACATACACGTATATGTATAATAAAATAAAAATAATAAGCTATCAATTTGAGATTTGGAGGCATAGTAGGGGCCAAATGGAGACAAGAGAAATGACAAAGTGACATAATTCTATTTTAATTAAAATTTATTCAAAATTCTCAAAAGTAGTAGTTCAGATGGTAGAATTTTCAACATCATATCTAGTTTTTAATCTAAACATAATGACAGAAAAAGTTTCAGGAAAACATTACTAAACTCATAATTAATTGTTTTCTCATTTCATGATGCTATAAACTTTTTTTATATTTTAAAGGAATAAAATTATAATATCTGAATATTCACTGTTTTCAATTATTTATAATAACACAGAAGATCAAGAAAAAGTATCCTCAAACTGTTACAATACTTCTTTAAGATATTCATATCTCTACCTTAACTGGAATTGATACTAAATTAAATTGCTCCTAAATCTTCTGCATTCTTTCCACAAGGATGTGTGAAAATTCAACCTACCACATGGTCAAAACAATGACCCCACATCTCAGGAGTAACTTTTTTATTTTAGTTGATTTTTTTTCTACTGTGACTGAATATCTGAGTGAAACACAGGAGGAAGAATTTGTTTTGTGTCTCCACATCAAGGAGCAGTCACGTGCAGCAGAGAAGTCACAGTTGCACGAGCAACTTCCAGCTCGAACAGTGAGAATGGGAGGCTCTGGCTACTTGACATTGGCAATGAACAACAACACAGAGACAAGGTTTTGTTTGTTGTGGTCTAGTAATGTTTCCTGCTATGTATAAAATAAATGAATCTAAACTGACATTTGATCAAACGATACAGAAAAGTTGCAAGTATGTCTCAGTAAGCAACTAGAATTCTAGCAGATGTGAATCTGAGTAAATGATTAGAATTATATTAGAGCATGTCAGAATGTGTACTGGCATATTCATTATTTTATGTTCAGTATACAATAGAAAGACTTCTTTGTCCTATCAGCTAATGATTGCCTTTGAGGGAAAATGATGCTTTATTGTAAATTAATGTGTATGATGATGTGGTATAACACTATTTTATTTCTTCGAGACCACTTTCTGATTATCACAGCCATTTACAAATGTGATTCAAAATACGTGCTGCACAGCTATGTCATTAATCATTTCAATAATATAATAATCTAGGAAGGGCCAGATCAAAATGATATGGAAAATGGGCAGTGTTAAGTTTTAATGATAACTATCTCTATCTCTATCTCTATCTCTATCTCTATCTCTATCTCTATCTCTATCTCTATCTCTATCTCTGTGTGTATACAGAGTGAGGTAAAGGTATAATTGGAGTGAAAAGGAAGAGAGAAGGAGAGAGAGAGAGAGAGAGAGAGAGAGAGAGAGAGAGAGAGAGAGAGAGAGAGAGAGAGAGAGAGAGAACCTTAACTGGGGCTTATAAAATATTTAACTGGTAAAGTCCTGTATTAGTTAGGGTTTTACTACTGTGAACAGACACCATGACCAAGGCAAGTCTTAATAAAACAACATTTAATTGGGGCTGGCTTACAGACTCAGAGGTTCAGTCCATTATCATCAAGGTGGGTGCATGGCAGTATCCAGGCAGGCATGGCACAGGTAGAGCTGAGAGTTCTACTTCTTCATCCAAAGGCTGGTAGTGGAAGACTGACTTCCAGGCAACTAGGGTGAGGCTCTTATACCCACACCCACAGTGACACACCCATTCCAACCAGGTCACACCTATTCCAACAAGGCCACACCTTCAGATGGTGCCACTCCCTGGTCCAAGGATATACAAACCATCACAAGTCCCTTTAAGGCAGCCTGGTAATGCTTCTATATAAAAGATTAATAGAATAAAATAATCAAATATGGGTCCTAACACCAAACAGAAACTAATTAAGAAAAACTTCTAAAACAACACTTTGAGTACATCATTGTTAATATTAGGCACAGCAAAGTTTCTACCTTAGGTAATGTTTCCAATTCTAAGATATAACAAGATTTGAAGACAGCTACAGAAACCAATCAGGGAAGGACGGGCAGGCAACTGGAGATCCCAGGTAAGTTCTCTCCATGGCTGAGCTTTCCATGGCTAAATGTCTGGCTGCTCTTTCATGCCATATACACTAATATTGTGGGACCAACAGTAGTAACATGTATGGGAAATCCTTGACTTTGCCTATTCTCTGAACACACCACATTTACTCTTAAACAACTTTGCTGTTCTCATTTTCCTATCATAAATTATGGGTGTTAGATCTTCTACACACTATGTTAGACACTATAAGTCTATATGCTTGAATCTGAAATGGTGAGGCAAATCTCCACTTGCAGAGTCATTCTCTAATTGACATTAAGCAGCACATTAGCATTGAAAACATAACATTCATTGCAGCTGGTCTAGCCATAATGCTGAACTTCAAGAGTGACCATGCCTCAAAAATCAATGTGCACAGCAATGAAGAAGTCACCAAACATTGATGCTGTTCTTCTCCCACTTGTGAATGAATATCAGAATTCCAAAAAATGTTAACTAATGTAGATGCATGCACACACACACACACACAAACACACTCACACAAACACACACAGGCACACACAGATACACACTGACATTTATTGTGAATGGGTTTTGGTGATTTAAGCCTTTAATTCTCAGGAGATTATAACAGGAGTATTGATGTGAAAGGCATTTCTGAAGTGAAAAAAAAAATGTGTTCAAGGACAGCTTGGGCAACTTTGTGCTTTTTACAAAATAAAAAATAATGAAATGTAAAATGTATATTTTGTGCTTGCCTAGCAAGAATAAGGCCCGGGCTTATTCCCTACTATAAACAAATATAAACAAATATGAGAGGAATATATTTTGATAATGAAATTCAACATAGAGTATACCTAAGCTCTACTTTATGTGTATAACACCCTCATATTTTCTTATTTGTTTTCTTTGTTTTCATCCGGGCTTTTTAAAATTTTTCATCATCACAAATTAAGCACTTAACATTCAGTAATGAATCCCAGCATGTGGTCATCATGTTAGCATTGTGAATTCAAAGAAAACATCAATGATGAAAGAATTACTGATCACAAACATGAACATCTATACCCTCGTTTATTGCCTCCCATGTAAACACATCTGTTCCACAAAAGCCAAGATGTTCTTGTGCTTAATTAATACTATACCTTTTATTCATTTTCTTAATTTCCTACGATGACATATGTTTCAAAAATCATTTATAGTAGCTGAATAAGAGATACAGTACTTGTAGAGTAACCATAGATTAATAAATAAAAAAGCATAAAAAGGCATTTAAAAAAAGGAAAATACATCCTTCCCTTTAATGTTTTAATATAAAATGTAAACATAAAATTGTTACCTTACACTTGGATACTCAAAATAACAAGATATGTTAAAAATTTTTCATAATTGATTTCATTTGGTTAAGAGTCTCCTGAAATACAGTCCAGCATAACAGAGAGGCACAGCAGCAGCAGGAAAGGTGGTTGTTCATATGGTATCCCTGGTGGAGAGCAGGGAGACTTGAACACTGTTGCTTAATTCCTGCTTCTCCTTCTCATTCAATATAGCAAATAAGATGGATTTGAACATAAGCAGATTAATGTAGATAATTCATCACAAAAATAACCAGAGATATATCTCTGAGGTAGTTGTACAGTTTATCACAATTCTAGTCATCTTAAACTATGAATCCTAACTTTTAACCTTAAGCCTAACCTGTAACATGTATCAACCCCTTCTATGAATGCTACTGTGACGTGTTTGTGATACTCCCTTCTTCCATTGCATGGCACCATTTTTCAATTGTAATATCAATATATTAATGGAGAAACATGAGATCAAGTCTAAAGCTAATTTTCAAAAACGAACAATGTGTCAAGACTCAGCTTTCTATATCGTGTGGAAAACTTCAGATGTGGGAAATAATTTGTCTAAGCAGAGGAACCTACCATACCTGGCCCACTGCATCTATAAAAATATTTTCTGAGATGAACAATCTCTAGCCCATCTTGCTCTGATCCTGGTTTTGAAAGAAACTATCGCCCATACCAATTCTCTTTGTTAACTTCTTTAGGTAGAGGCAGTATAAATCAGAATGTTCATGATTTAGAAACTGCAATGTGGCTAGAACAAATTGTTTCTAAAGCAAATCATGAAGTCGGTGTGAAAATTAAAAATGCACACACAAATGTGAGTGTATGCCTGTGCATATGAATTTGTTTGTGTGTCTGCATGTGAGAGTCTGTGCATGTGAGCATACACTAGCACTCTGTGTTATATGTGTGTATGCATGCTTCCCTTAACCTAACAAGAATGTTTTGAAGTATACTTACGATTGTGTTTTCAAAGAACTTCTTTATATATCTATGCCTGTATGGTTTGGCAAAAATAACGTTGCTTACATTTCTGACAAAATACAAGCTTCTGTCATCAGAAGCAGGAAAAGATGAAATCTCTGTTGTAACTAGCAGGAGCCTGGAGACATCCACATATTTCCAGGGATATAGACTCCCATGAAATCAAACCTAGACTTCACTATAGAAAACAATTTTATAGTGAAGTAGTATGAAGAAATGTTAGAGTTTATTTCATTTCAAACCATTTAAAACCAGCGTTATGGGATAGACTCTTGAAAGGAAAGTAGAACATTCCCAGGTATATGTATGACATTATGTGAAGGTCACATTCATTGTCTTTCCAAGTGACACATAGGATTGTGGTAATTTCTAAGATTACTAGCTGAGGGGTTTCAAAGGAATTTTGAAAAGATAAAAGAAGTATATCATGATTTATACCAGACAGAACTACAATTGAATTGGTAAAAGTCTAGATTACAGGAGTTAAGATATCTTTGTTGTCAATGAAGTTAACATTCCTATGTCTGGCATTCCAAAAAATGTCTAGGATTGGTGAGAGGCCATATACAAGGTAATGTGTACTCAGGCCTTAGGCCTGTTGTTTTGTTGCTGTTGTTTCAACTTTAGTATATTTTATCAGAAATGTTTTCTATATAAATTATTACATTATGTCAAAAGTTTTACAGCAAAGTAATTTTGCTCTGATTTTTTAAATTTCTGATAATAAGTGGTTTCAACTATACTCCAGAGAGAGAGAGCTTCTTGTTGCTCATAACACAATAAATTTTCATGTATATCTTGCCCACTGTGATATCCAGAGCTTTCAATTGTCTTATTATTTACTACTGTCTTAAACTAAACTCTAGTTGTTTGAGGACAAAATGTAATTTATATTCAGATAGTTGTACAAAGAAGAAATGTTCATTCACTCTTTAGTTTTGGATGAAATACACCAAAGAAAGCAATACTTAAAACAGTGAGTATTACAGAGAGTTCTAGAAACTACTATCTCTACTTTGCAATGAATTATTATTCATTGGTTGTACTTTACCAGTGATAATAGCTCTGATTGTTATAAGTAATTTGACCAATATTTTAAAAAATATATATCAATTCAATTTTAACAGTATTATTACTATATAAAGTTAGTGTACGTAAGTATATATAATATAACTATATGTAATATATAATAAATGTATGTATGTATGAATAGCATAGATAACACCTATATACTAATGTATACCGGCACTTAACTAAGCTGAATCATTAAATGCTATTTTGTATTGAGAATAAAAAGCTTTCTAGTGTCTAAGGCACCTACATTCATGTAATATCAAATACTTGTCTTCATTATAGAAAGGAATTTCAGGGCAATAATGCCTGACATCCAGTAAAAAATCAAAATTATAATACATATGCAAATACAAAGATATCCAAATCATAATTTGATGTAAAACAATGATTCTTGTGTTATTCTGTTTTTCCAAAACATAAGTATTTGGAATTAGCAAGATTTTATTTAAAAAGGCAATCATATTGAAAGTGTGTTGTTAGCTTTGAATACTGGCCACCTCAAACAAACTGGGTTTTAAAATTAGTGAGATTTTGTTTGTTTGCTTTTTTCTTTCTTTCTTTTTTTTTAAATTTTTTTAATTAGGTATTTTCCTCATTTACATTTCCAATGCTATTCCAAAAGTCCCCCATACCCTCCCCCCACTCCCCTACCCACCCACTCCCACTTCTTGGCCCTGGCATTCCCCTGTACTAAGGCATATAAAGTGTGCATGACAAATGGGCCTCTCTTTCCACTGATGGCCAACTAGGCCATCTTTTGATACATATGCAGCTAGAGACATGAGCTCTGGGGGTATTGGTTAGTTCATATTGTTGTTCTACCTATAGAATTTTGAATCAAGAAAATGAACACTTGTATTATAGAGACAAAATGTGTACCTCAGATAAATGTCATAGTTAAAAACTTAGTGGGATGATTATGTCTATGAATGGGTTTGTTTTGTAAACAATCTTATATTTTTGTAGAACACTAATCATTCTTCTAACGTGCCATAAAGATAACTTAATAATTTGCAAGATTTAAAAACTTTAATATGTATCTTATAAAACTGATATATGTTTTTCCATTTTCTGTTTTGTTTTTGACAGCACACAAAATTCAGAGTCTACAACTTGCCTAGTAACTTTCCAGTTCTCTTTGAAAATGGTTCTATTACTGATAAACAATTTCAGAAAAAGAAAACTGAATACCAAGGATTGGTGATCTGATTAAAATATGCCCATCCAGAAGACTTATTCATTTTAATAAACTGGCAGAGTAAGTTTGCTATCATTGCTTTTTCTTCATATAAACTATAGAATGGAGATGTCCAGGTGTATATAATGGTCACCTGCAACCCATTTTGTGGTAAATATAAAGAAAAATAAGGACCTGAGGAAAGTAAACATTATAGTTTCTTTTCATTGCCATAGAGGAAGGAGGAAAGGTAGGAAAAAATAAAGGAATGTGGGAAGAGAAAGGAACTCCTTAGCCTAGAATCCATTAAAACATTTTAACAGATGAAAGCTCAGAATAGCAGCACAATTAAGATTTGCTGTAGATTTTGCCTATAGAAACAACATTCCTCTTATATAGTGACATTTAAAACAATATTAAGAGTAACTATAGATAATTAGAGTCTATGTTGTTTCTCTGTTCTCAACTGTAAATTCTAAGATCACTAACCATCTACTAGTTTCATCTTCTGAAGGAACTGGGTCAGAACCCTGTGGGAAAATTTCTCCCAGGAAATTTCAGATCTCTCCTCTATCCTTGTAGCCTCTTTCCACCTAGCAACAACAAGAGAGATTTATGGCCTCATCTACAACCCAGTTCTACTTATGGAGCTATATATACTAGGTGTCTTAGTGTTTAACTACAGTGAACAGATACCATGAACATGGGAATTTGTAGACAACATTTGTTTGGGATTGGTTACAGATTCAGAGGTTCAGTTAATTATCATCAAGGTAAGAGTATGGCAGCATCCAGGCATGCATGGTGCTTGCAAAGCTACATCTTCTGAAGTCTGCAAGGAGAAGTATGGCTTCTAGGCAGCTAGCACAAGGGTGTTAAAGCCCAAGATCACAGTGGCACACCTATTCAAACAAGGCTGAACCTACTCCAACAAGGCCACACCTCCAAATAGTGCCACTCCCTGGACTAAGTATACTCAAACCACCATACTAGGTAGAGTGGAACTTCATTTCAGTAGTCAAAATGTTATAAATTAAGTGATATCATTTTGAGAGAGATATTTGTCCTTCAGCTACTTGGTCAAGTTTATCAATGGCAGATATTACTGTCACTCTTTCTTTTAGCTACATGTCTTAATGAATTTCTTCTCTAAATTTTAAAAGGAAAACTTTTATTTAAAGCTTTGCCATGTTGCATATTGTATGATATACTGTCCATCCTAATGACTCAAAAGCAAATTTGTCCCACCATTTGGTCTCTGCTTCCTTGTTATTAAATATGCCACTCTCATTATTTATAACATCATAATGTTAATATTTTCTAGGAATTAAAGAATACTATTTACAGTAAAAATTAAACAATTTAGTTCAAATCTTGAGGCCCATAGTTTTAATTCATTTTACTATAGAAATATAGTATAACTATCATATCTCTTATTTTAAAAGAATGAGAAATAAGCAAAAAAAAAAGGTTTTTATATAACACTTTGAGATATATTTTGATATTCATACACACACACACACACACACACACACACACACACACACACAAATACTATATAAAACCTTTGCTTGGCTGTGGTGGCACATGCCTTTTATCCCAGGACTTGGGAGGCAGAGGTGGGTAGATTTCTGAGTTCAAGGCTAACCTGGTCTACAGAGTAAGTTCCAGAGCAGCCAGGGCTACACAGAAAAACACTGTTAAAAAAAAAAGACAAAACAAAACAAAATAAAACAAAAAACAAAAATCGACACTGATGCATTTGGGAATGCCTTATTTTAACAGATATATTTAATCTCTGCTTCATGTTGGCTCATTATGTAATCCATTTCTCCAGCTAGTTCAAGCATTTAGCTTTCCTTGGCTGTATGGCCTAAAATGATTAGGAACCTCCTCTGGCTGTGGAGAGCAGTGATGGCCAGAGTCTGTTTTGTCACAGTCACTGACACTACAAACCATTTACTTAAGTAATAATAAATTAATAAGCTACATGTATACTTTCAAATCAATATCTCTAATTGTCATTTTTCAATTAATAATTTCAGTTTAGTATCTTTATACATTATTTATAGACATGAAAAATATTGTCAATGTGCTTATTTTGGGAAATTTTTAGTCACAGGTCAGTCTTGAGAAAACTAGGGTTCAAAAGTTGTTGGAATGGATAGATTCTTAATTTATAAGAAGAAAAAGGAAAACTGTTTTCATTGACTTGACTGGAGGCCCAAAAGAGTCTAGAAGGTCTGGTGAAGTGTGGAATGGAAGTTGGGGACACCTTCACGGAGACAGGGGAGTGGGGAGGAGGTGTGGGATATGAAACAGTTTGAGGGTGGACTGGGAAGGGAATAAAATCTAGAATGAAAAAAAATTAAATAAAAAGAAAGCATCCAAAAAAGCAAAGTCAATGAATATGTGTTAGAGGAGAAAATTAAGAAAACTAATGAAAACAGTATTATTTTGCACATCACTCAATCATACTAGTTACTTGTCCACTCATTAAAATTAAATAACTAGACAAATTGGACTTCCTGTGGGAACAGTTTATTCTGGCTCACGTTTCAAAGTTAAACTCCATCATGACACTAGAGTGATGGCAGGTAGAACTTGAAGCCTCTGACCTGGATGCGTGGAATCTTGAGAACAATGGACATGCATGGCAGGGTAGTCTCTCCTTTAAAATTTACTCCAGCAGCAATTCCATTGAGTGTTGACACTCCCATCAAGGCAGACCCTTCCATGTCAGTTAATCTAGCTAACCCCTCCCATACAGATTTGCCCAGAAGCTATGATGATCTGCATAATCACTAATACACATACAGACTTATCTGCTATAACTTTTGATCTTCTCATTATTAAACATTCAACTAAGGATGTGACTAAGTTCAGATTAGGAAATTTAAATTTCCTTGAGCTAGTTTTTTTTCTATTCGTTTGTTCTGATCTGTTTAGAAGAGAAATTTGGAAGAATAATTATTTCAAGAAATAAGGATAATATAATAATAATAATAATAATAATAATAATAATAATAATAATTCCTATAGAGGACGAGATGTGCATTCTACTCTGTAGAGAAAGTATCAAATCCAACCATAATGTTATCATTATAATTCTATTTCACTATTGAACCAGTTTAATCAACTTTTCTGGCAGGTTATTAGTAATGTAAGCAATGTCTACAGATGAGTAAGACTAATGACAACTTTCCAAAGGAGTCTGTAGAAAACTTTCTGAGATGATGAAAGAAGAAGAAAGAGTCAAGCCCAGTAAAAATTCATTATTTGTCTGACTGGCTACTAAAGCATAAGGTGACAGTGCCTGGCAAATACAGAAGTGGATGTGCACAGTCATCCATTGGACGGAGCACAAGGTCCACAATGAAAGAGCTAGAGAAATGGCCAGGGAGCTGAAGGGGACTGAAGCACCATAGGAGGACCAACAGTCTGAACTAACCAATATCCCCAGAGATCCTTGGAACTATGCCACTAATCAAAGAAAACACATGGTGGGACTTGTGGTTCTAGCTGTATGTGTATCACAGGATGTCCTAGTCGATCATCAAGGGGAGGAGAGGCCCTTGGTCCTGTGAAGGCTCTAGGGCTCAGAATAGGGGAATGGCAAAACCAGGAATGGGAGCGGTGGGTTGGAGAGCAGGGGGAGGGGAGAGGAAATAGGGAATTTTCAGAGGAGAAATTAGGAAAGGGGATAACATTTGAAATATAAATAAAGAAAGTATCTAATAAAAAAAAAAGAAGACAAGCAACCAACACTGGGGCAAATAATCTGTACAGTTCTGATTTTCCCATAACAATGTATACCTACCAGCAACCTACAGAAAAGAATTCCTTCCTGGCATTGAGATTTTTATGTAATATCCTTATAGCTTCTAGAAACATCTTCATGCAACCATACAAATGTAGATTAGTGTTGTTAATTTTTTCTTGTTTTTGATTTAGTTATCCAAACAGCCCTTCTATATAATTATATAACGACACTTGTTCTTTGTAAATACCATTAATGTTTTGGTTATATTTTCGTATATACTTGCTAGAATACTTATTCTACTTGTATTTATTAGGATTCTTGATAAATTTTTCACTTCATCATCTCTCTTCATGGTGATAAGGCTCAACTTCTTTGTATGACTCTTTCAGTCCTAGTCCATCAAATGTCAATGAGACTACACCTTTGTCAATGGCCTTTCCTGGCCTCTCACAGTGTCAAACCTTAGCTGCTGTCCTTGACCCCTTCATGCCTACAAACCATTACCACCTGGATGATGCTTACATATTACCAAATCTGTCAGCCAGTATGAGGTCTATATCTGAAACATAGCTCTATTGTGCTCTTAGAAAACACTTTCCAGAAGATTTCACCTCACTGATGCTGGACTCTTAATCACTGCAAATTTCTTAGCTCCAGCTAACCACCATCAATTGTCCCTTTAACAGCTTCTATCCTTGAGCCTAAAGCCAGAGTGCTGTGGCCAAAGCTGCAAAGTTCTGCTGTTTGCTAGGGATGGAAGACAACCCTTCCATTAATCTTTACCAACTTTCTGTTTTCTATTATTTCTTTCAATGACTAAGCTTGGGTGTTCTGGAACTTACCCTGTAGACTTACTTTAAACTCAGTTATCTGTATTACTCTGTCTCCTGAGTAGGGTAATTAATGAGATTACTACTACAACTGGACCTAAGCTTTTCTTTAATTCCTTCTTATGATAAACATTGCAACTATGTCTCAAGTATTAAAAACATGTTGTCTTCCTGTCTCAAGATCCAGTGCACAGCCGGGCGTGGTAGCACACGCCTTTAATACCAGCACTTGGGAGGCAGATGCAGGTGGATTTCTGAGTTCCAGGACAGCCTGGTCTACAAAGTGAGTTCCAGGACAGCCAGGGCTATATAGAGAAACCCTGTTAAAAAAAAAAAAAAAAAAAAAAGCCAATGCACAGGTGTACACTCCATTTCTGGATTATAATACATTCCTGATATAGTGAAGGTGACAAATGAGATAGCCATCATGATCCATCCCATGTTGATCTGACACAACCATATCTCCTCAAGTGTAAATCAAAACAATAACCAGGTTAGAATAAAGCCTAACTTGATATCAGTATACCTCATACAACTGAATAATATAGAAAGTTTAGAATAGGTGCCAGTCTCCCCTTTTCAACATCCATTTCACAAAATGGAAATTTACTGAGTTGGTTGGAAGACTGCTCTAAGGTAAACACTCCCTTAGTCTACTCATCTACTTGAAAACAGAATTTAGCTCCAATCTACTTCCTAGCAGGCCTTTAATCTTGAACTATATATTTTGTATTTTTGCTTTCTAAACTTGCTATTCTTGATCCAAACACCCTTCATAGATTCAACCACAGCACAGTGAGATTTTGTTAGCCTGTGAAATCAGTCTAAATCTCTTTATTATATCCTCAAGCTAACTCTTTAGAAAAGGGCAAAAAGCAGTGGTGTTCTTCACCAAGATATCACAAGAAAGATCTCTAGGAAATAGTCTAAATTTCTTCTAAAAAAAAAAAAAAAAAAAAAAGTCTGGAGCCAATCTCCACAGGTGAAATTTCAGCCAGCATCACTTTCTTCCATGATTCTGTGAGTATGGCCCATTAAGCCCAACTAACAGCATTCCATAGCTTTCCAAAATCCGATATTGAAGTTAAAACAAACAAACAAACAAACAAACAAACACACCAACAACATAGAAACAAAACCAAACCAAAAAGTATGGTCAGGCCTATCACAGAAACACCTGAGTCCTTTTTAACAATTTCTGTCTTAGTTAGGGTTTTATTGTTCCATGACCAAGGCAGCTCTTATAAAGGCAAAGATGAATTGTGGCCAGATTTCAGCTTCAGAAGTTCAGTCCATTATCATCATGGTGGGAAACATGGTGGCATGCATGCCATAGTGGCTTCTCAAGACATAGTGTTTGAGAAGGAACTGCGAGTATTACATCTTGATCCAAAGTCAGCAAGGAGGAGACCAGAATTCCATACTGGGTGAATCTTAAGCAGAATGGATGTACTAGCATTGGTCTATATGCCTACCTCCACTTAGTACAGTACCATGTGTTGAAGATGATTTCTCTTCCATTGTATATTTCTGTCTACTTTATCATAGGTATGTAAATTTATATCTGGGTCTTTGAGTCAAATCCCTTGATTAATCTGTTTCATTTTATTCCAGTAGCATGTAGTTTTTATTACTATTGCTTTGTACTTCATCCTAAAATTAAATATGTTGGTAGCACTGGAAATATTTTTATTGTAAAGTTGTTTTAGCTATCCACTTTTGGGGCTTTGTTTCTTCACATGAAGTTGAGTTTTTGTTTTTTGGTTTTCTTTTTAAGGTCTGTAAAGAATTATGTTGTAATTTTTCTGGGGGATTTTATTAAATCTGCAGATTGCTTTTGACAGGATGGATATTTTTACTATGTCAGTCCTACTGATCATGAGCAAGGGAGATCTTTTTTGACTTTTGAAATCTTCAAATACTTTTTTCAAACACTTGAAGTTTTTGTCTTCCAAGGCTTTTATTTGCTTGGTTAGAATAACCTCAGGATATATTACTCGTGGCTATTTTAAAAGGTGTTGTTTTCCTGTTTGCTTGTTTGTTTTTCTTAGCCCATTTGCCATTTCTATAGGAGGGCTGGTGGTTTGTTTGTTTGTTTGTTTTGTTTGTTTTTGTTTTGTTTATTGTTTTTTATAAGTTAATCTTCTATCCATTCACCTAAGTGTAGATTGCTTTAGATAGGATGACCCTTATTTATAATTTAACATTTCTACTCTTAAGCATGGGAGATCTCTCCATCCTCTGATAGCATCTTCAATTTCCTGCTTCAGACCTAAAGTTTTTATTACATAGATATTGCACTAGCTTGGATAGACATACACTAAGGTATTTTATATTACTTGTGGCTATTGTGATAATGTTGTTTCGCTGATTTATTTCTCAGACTGCATGCCATTATTATATAGAAGAGCTACTGAATTTTTTTTAGTTATTTAATCTTGTGTACCACCACTTTAATGAAGGTAGTTATCTTATATAGTGAAAGTATAACAACATAAAAACAGAATTCTAGGCCTTTAGGCCCAGGCTTGGGAATGTGGCCTTTGTAAAGGTATGCTAATCATAAAACAGCAACATTCCTCCACCCACCGGCTTCCTGGGTTCAAAGAGTGCTCATTCAAAGAAAGTCACCCAGAACCTGCAATGCAAATGTGCTATTGTTAGGGGCTCTTAGAAGCTGTCTTGAGAGTTAACACTTACCAGGTATTCCTTGTGACTCTTGTAACTTTGCACTTCCTTGTGACTCTTAACTGGTATTTTTGATATTTTCCAAAAACACCCTTCCCACCTCCTTAAGTTGTGGTTTCTTCCTTTAAATACCCCCTAAACCAGCTACTCGGGCGCCATGGTCCTCTACCCCTGCATGGTGTATGGGGACCGTGGGCCCGAGAGCGCTCTTGAATAAAAATCCTCTTGCAATTTGCAACAAGACCATTTCTCATTGGTGATTATGGGGTGTCACCTCTCCTGAGTCAGAACGTGGGGGAGTCCTCACGTTGTGGGTCTTTCAATAGGAGTTCTCTAGTAGACTTTTCGGAGTAACTTATGTATTCCATCATATCATCTTCAAATAATGATATTTTGACTTCTTTCTTTGGTTATATCATCTTTATACAGTTTAGTTGTATCATTGTTTGAGCTAGAACTTCTAGTACTCTATTAAATAGATGTAAAGAGAGTAGACAACCTTGTCTTGTTCTTATTTTAGTGGAATTGTTACGATTTTCATTCCATTTAATTTCACATTGATATATATATATATCAACCAAAGGTAATATTCTGATTAATTGTAAAAGTAAAGTTAAAGCCCCATCCTTTTGAGAATATTTTTATTATTAATGTTTTTTTCTTTCTATTATTCCACCAACAGAAACCATGATCTAGACAGCACCATCAGAGGGAATCCTACAGTGATCAGATGTGAGCAATGGCAATAATATTAAAGTAACTAATCCCCATTTTGGCTGTTTTCCTTGTAGGAAATAAATATTTACTATTGTTGTATTGATCTAGCATGAGGAAATTACCAATTTCTAACCCACTTTCACTATTTTGAACAGTGAAGAGGTAGACAATCTTATAAAAGTGAAGCCTTCTGCTCTCAAACACAAATGAGTAGGTGACCTACGTGACTGAGTTTGATGGATTTCCTTTCTTTGTTTTTTGTTTGTTTGTTTGTTGTTTTGTTTTGTTTTTTAAGACAAAAAACAAAAAAATCACATTGACTATAAGCTTGCTATAAATTGTATTTACTATGTGTACCTGTATCCCTTGTATGCCTGATCTCTACAAGAGTTTTATCATGAAAGTGTGTGGGATTTTTGTCAAAGTCCTTTTCAGCATCTGTTACAGAAAATATTTAATCTCCATCCAGGGTTTCTACCCTGCCTTTAACCAGTTAGTTCATAGATAAAACATACAGACAATCTTTATATTTATAAGCCATAGTCAGAACAAGAGCTGGGCAGACATCTACCCTCTATACCATTGTCAATTTCCCAGACAATAATACCACTACATTATTTGCAATGTTTCATCAGGGATGCTCTTAACTCCCATCAGCCAACGAACATGGTCATTATTTTAAGATTTTACCTCCTGGTGTATTCTCCTCTCTCCCCTTTCTTTTTTCCCATTTAGTTTGTAGGAACTCTAAACTATACCTATGTCTCCTCTGCCCAGATTTTAGCAGCTTTATTCACCAATCAGGAATAACATGGGGGCAAGGTCACATAGCATCACCTAGGTCTGTGTGAGCAATCAGTATTTAGCATGGCAAAAGACCAAAGCTTAACAAGTATCTATGCTTTCTTTTGGATTTTCTTTATTTTATTTTTTTAATTAGGTATTTTCCTCGTTTACATTTCCAATGCTATCCCAAAAGTCCCCCATACCCACGCCCCCAATCCTCTACACACCCACTCCCCCTTTTTGGCCCTGGCGTTCCCCTGTACTGGGACATATAAAGTTTGCAAGTCCAAAGGGCCTCTCTCTCAGGGTGATGGCCGACTAGGCCATTGTTTTGATACATATGCAGCTAGAGACAAGAGCTCCGGGGTACTGGTTAGTTCATATTGTTGTTCCACCTATAGTGTTGCAGTTCCCTTTAGCTCCTTTGGTACTTTCTCTAGCTCCTCCATTGGGGGCCGTGTGACCCATCCAATAGCTGACTATGAGCATCCACTTCTGTGTTTGCTAGACCCATCCAATAGCTGACTGTGAGCATCCACTTCTGTGTTTGCTAGGCCCCGGCATAGTCTCACAAGAGACAGCTATATCTGGGTCCTTTCAGCAAAATCTTGCTAGTGTATGCAATGGTGTCAGCGTTTGGAAGCTGATTATGGGGTGGATCCCTGGATATGGCAATCACTAGATGGTCCATCCTTTCGTCACAGCTCCAAATTTTGTCTCTGTAACTCCTTCCATGGGTGTTTTGTTCCCATTTCTAAGAAGGGGCAAAGTGTCCACACTTTGGCCTTCGTTCTTCTTGAGTTTCATGCATTTAGCAAATTGTATCTTATATCTTGGGTATCCTAAGTTTCTGGGCTAATATCCACTTATCAGTGAGTACATATTGTGTGAGTTCCTTTGTGATTGGGTTAGCTCACTCAGGATGATGCCCTCCAGGTCCATCCATTTGCCTAGGAATTTCATAAACTCATTCTTTTTAATAGCTGAGTAGTACTCCATTGTGTAAATGTACCACATTTTCTGTATCCATTCCTCTGTTGAGGGGCATCTGGGTTCTTTCCAGCTTCTGGTTATTATAAATAAGGCTGCTCTGAACATAGTGGAGCATGTGTCCTTCTTACCGGTTGGGACATCTTCTGGATATATGCCCAGGAGAGGTATTGTGGGATCTTCCCATAGTACTATGTCCAATTTTCTGAGGAACCGCCAGACTGATTTCCAGAGTGGTTGTACAACTTGCAATCCCATCAACAATGGAGGAGTGTTCCTCTTTCTCCACATCCTCGCCAGCATCTGCTGTCACCTGAATTTTTGATCTTAGCCATTCTGACTGGTGTGAGGTAGAATCTCAGGGTTGTTTTGATTTGCATTTCCCTGATGATTAAGGATGTTGAACATTTTTTTCAGGTGCTTCTCTGCCATTCGGTATTCCTCAGGTGAGAATTCTTTGTTCAGCTCTGAGCCCCATTTTTTAATGGGGTTATTTGATTTTCTGTAGTCCACCTTCGTGAGTTCTTTATATATATTGGATATTAGCCCCCTATCCGATTTGGGATAGGTAAAGATCCTTTCCCAATCTGTTGGTGGCCTTTTTGTCTTATTGACGGTTTCTTTTGCTTTGCAGAAGCATTGCAATTTTATGAGGTCCCATTTATCGATTCTTGATCTTACAGCAAAAGCCATTGCTGTTCTATTCAGGAATTTTTCCCCTGTACCCATGTCTTCGAGACTTTTCCTTACTTTCTCCTCTATAAGTTTCAGTGTCTCTGGTTTTATGTGGAGTTCCTTAATCCACTTAGATTTGACCTTAGTACAAGGAGATAGAAATGGATCAATTCGCATTCGTCTACATGATAACAACCAGTTGTGCCAGCACCATTTGTTGAAAATGCTGTCTTTTTTCCACTTGATGGTTTTAGCTCCCTCTTCAAAGATCAAGTGACCATAGGTGTGTGGGTTCATCTCTGGGTCTTCAATTCTGTTCCATTGGTCTACTTGTCTGTCACCATGCAGTTTTTATCACAATTGCTCTGTAGTACAGCTTTAGGTCAGGCATGGTGATTTTACCAGAGGTTCTTTTATCCTCGAGAAGAGTTTTTGCTATCCTAGGTTTTTTGTTATTCCAGATGAATCTGCTGATTTCCCTTTCTAATTCGTTGAAGAATTGAGTTGGAATTTTGATGAATCTGTAGATTGCTTTTGGCAAGATAGCCATTTTTACTATATTGATCCTGCCAATCCATGAGCATGGGAGATCTTTCCATCTTCTGAGATCCTAAAGAAAATCCAAAGGAAAACAAACAAACAAACAAACAAACAAACAAAACAAGTATCTATGCTATGTTAATGTAGGGATTTCAGTTTGTTTTCTTTCAGTTTGTTTATATGGTAGATTACACTGACAAATTTACATATGTTAAACTATTCCTACGTGTCTAGGATGCTACCTACTTGCTCATGGTAGATGATCTTTAGATATGTTCTTGGATTTGCTGTGCAAGTATTTTATTGGGTATTTTTGCAGTTATGTTCATGAGAGAAATCGGTCTGTAATTCTTATTCTTTGTTGAATCTTGTGTGCTATAGATATTCAGGTGACTATGGCTTCATAAATTGAATTTGGCAATGTTCCTTCTGATTCTATTTTGTAGAATAATATGAGGAGTTTTGGTGTTATCTTTCCTTTCAAAATTTAAAAAAATTCTGTACTAAAACTGTCTGGGACTCTGCCTTTTTGTTTATGATAACTTTAATGACTTTTTCTACATCACTAGGGAAAAGTGTGTGTGTGTGTGTGTGTGTGTGTGTGTGTGTGTGTGTGTGTGTGTGTGTGTATGTGTGTGTGTGTGTGTGTGCATTTAAGATTTTTGGGTTTGATGATATGAGATTATTTATAGCCTAAGTTTTCATTGGTATAGTAAATCTCCCTAGCTTCATATTTTTCTTCTAGTACTCTCTGTAGGACTGGATTTTTGACTACACATTGTTTAAATTTGAGTTTTTTTATGATTTTTTTTTTGCCATCTATGTTGATTGAGAGCTTCATTGAGTATCATAGTTTTGCCTGGCATCTGTCTTTCCAAGAGTATGTAAGATACCAGTCCAAGCCCTGCTGGCTTTTAGAGTCTCTGTTGAGAATTTGTATATAATTCTAGTAAGTCTACCTTTATACACTGCTTGGCATTTTTCTGCTTTCAGCCTTTAACACTCTTTATATGTACCTCAATAAGCATGTCCTTCATAAGGTTATATTTAACAAAATCATCAAAGTTATAGATATAGATCGTTTTGTTAAATATGTTCACTGTGGTCTGTGAATTGTATCTTGGGTACTATGAGCTTTGGGGCTAATATCCACTTATCAGTGAATTAATACCGCGTGTGTTCTTTTGTGATTGGATGTTTCTTTTTTTTTATTTTTGTTTTTTGTTTGTTTATTTGTTTTGTTTTGTTTTTCGAGACAGGGTTTCTCTGTATAGCCCTGGCTGTCCTGGAACTCACTCTGTAGATCAGGCTGGCCTCGAACTCAGAAATCCACCTGCCTCTGCCTCCCAAGTGCTGGGACTAAAGGTGTGTGCCGCCACTGCCAGGCAGCGATCGGATGTTTCAGTCCTTCTTAGAAAGGGGAACAAAATACTCACAGGAGCAAATACAGAGACAAAGTATGAAGTCAAGACTGAAGGAACAACCATCCAAAGATTGCTCCACCTGGGGATCCATCCCATATACAGTTATCAAACCCAGTCACTCTTGTGGATGCCAAGAAAAGTGTGCTGACAGAGCCTAACAAATGCAGAGGTAGACACTCGAAGCCAACCATTGGACTGAGCATGGGATTCACAATTCCATCTCTAATGGAGGAGTTAGAAAAATAACTGAAGGAGCTGAAAGGGTTTACAACCCTATAGGAAAAAAAAAATAATATCAACCAACCAGAAACTCCAGAGCTCCCAGGTCCTAAAACACCAAACAAGAACTACACATGGAGGGACCCATGGCTCTAGCCACATAAGTAGCAGAGTATGGCATATTCGGCATCAATGAGAAGGGAGGCCCTTGATCCTGTGAGGGCTTGATGTCCCAGTGTAGGGGAATTTGAGGGTAGTGAGGGGGGAGTGCGTGGGTGGGGGAACACTCTCATAGAAGCAGGAGATGAGGTATGAGATAGGGGTTTCGGAGTGTGGGGGGACTGGGAAAGGGGACAACATTTAAAATTTAAGTAAAGAAAATATCCAAGAAAAAAAAAGAGTTTGGAGAGACTTAGAGATGGACTAAATTCATCATTCATTATGAGATATCCAGGAAACTTTAGGACCACCTTTGGAAGGTGATGATTTAAAAGTGTGTCAAGTAGGGAAGTGGTTGATTTGTGATAACTAACATTGTAGGCTTTGCAGTAAGTTTAGACATGCCACTGTTGACAACTGTCAGAGTCTTTCCACCGTGATTTAACCTAGGAAAGAAGACCTACATCAAATGTGAATAACACCATCCCATCTATTACAGCTTTTGGCTGAATAAAATGGGAAAAAAGGAAGAAACCAGCTATTTACCTGCACTAATTTCTCTCTGCTTCATAGCTGTAAACCTGTGTGACCAACCACCAAATGCACTGGCCACCAGGTCTTCCTGCTATGATGCACCATATCTTGCCTTAAACCATGAGCCAAAGTCAACCCTTCCTTTCTTGAATTTCATGAGCCAAGAGAAAAGTAACTAACACGCCCCTTATTGACTTACTGCTTCCCTGTTGGATCTTTTCTAAAATTTCTATTCCGTATTCTAGAGATGTTTCCACCAACAATATTTAATTTTTAAAAACTTAGTGTAAAAAGCACAGAGGGAAGCACTGTAAAGGTTATAGTACCTTCACAGGACCAAGGTCCTCTCCTTCCATTGATGGATGACTATGCCATCCTATGCTACCTATGGAGCTAGACCCATGAGTCCCACCATGTGTTTTCTTTGGTTGAAAGGTTCTATGTCCCAATATAGAGGAATGCCAGGGCCAGGAAGCAGGAATGGGTAGGTTATGAGCAGGGGAAAGTAGGAGAGAATAGGGGGTTTTCACAGGGGAAAACAGGAAAGGGGGTAACATTTTAAATGTATATAAAGAAAATACCTAAAGAAAAAAAAAAAGATTAGAGTATCATAGTCTTTAAGACCAGCATGATGGGACTAGGGATGTAGCTCAGTGGTAGTGCATTTATCTAGAATGGATAAAGCCCTGGGTTAAATCTTTAGAGCTGTAACAAGGAAAACAATCACAATGTGACCAAACTTTATAAATGTATAAATCAACAATGCATGTTTTTATTCTGAGATTTTCAGCCCTGATTCTTCTTCTTCTTTTATTCATATTTTCCTTACATTTTGGTCTTTTTATAGTGTCCCATGTTTCTCCTATGTATTGTGCTAGGGATTTTTATATTTAAGTTTTTTGACTGATGAATGTACTTTTTCTATCTATTCTTCAACTCCTGAGATTCATTATTCTCTCTTTTCTACTTTGCTGGTGGATAATGCTTGAACCTGTAGTTCCTATTTGCTTACCTAGATTTCCATTTCTATAATCCCTCAGTTTGTGTTTCTTTCTTTTTTCTTCTTTTTTTTATTAGATATTTTCTTCATTTACATTTCAAATGCTATCCCCTTTCCTAGTTTTCTCTCCAAAAGTCCCCTATATTCTCCCCCCACCCTGCTCCATAACCCACCTACACCTGCTTCCTGGCCCTGGCATTCCCCTGTACTGGAGCATGTAATCTTCGAAAGAACAAGTTGGAATTTTCAAGTATTGAACATTTCCCTTCACCTATTTCTTTGGTTTTCTTGGCTTTCCAGTCATTATTTACTGGATTTACTAATTTCCTCTATTTCTTTGTTTGTTTTGATTTTTCTCTTTATTTCTTTAAACAACTTTAAGTCCCTGTTTAATAACTTCTATCACCATCTTTAGTTTAAATTTAGGGTCATTTTCTTTTACTCCACGTGCCTTATAATAGTCATGTCTTATTGTCAAAGGATTGGGGGAGGGGTGTCTGGTAGTACTATCTTGCCCTGGTCTTTGTTCTCACACTGGCATTTAGACATCTGATTTGGAATGATTATAGTTCTTGGTGCTGATTTCTGAGTTTCTTTGTTGGATGAGTGTTTTCTTCCTTGGTTTCTGTTTTCTCATTGGTCTTTTAGACTTTATGACCTGCAAATTTGCTAGCTGGCATGACCTCTGAACTATTAGGGAGTCTCTGTTCTGGTTAAAGTTTGGTCTTCTAAAAGTGAGCTTGTTCTTTGTGGACAGCATCAGAGCAGCTTCAGTCTTCTGGATTTTGGGGGGAAGGGGTCGCCAGTATCAGTGTGGGCATTGAGGTGAAGAGTGGGGAGAAAGAAACAATAGTGATAGAAAGGTCCTTTTGGGACCCACCTAGATAATGGGGAATTTATATTGGCTGGTTGGTTACTTGCTTATTCTTGTTCTTTTGTTCTCTATCTGGTAGACATTATTCACAAAGTGCCTTGGAGAGCACTTTTAATTATTTGTTTTGTAAAACTTATTTCATCAGCCTTAAATATTTATATTTCACTCATTCATATTTCAATGGGCAAAAAATACCTATAGTTCCTAAGGTATTTTAATAATAAATTTAATCAAATAACAGTGGTTAACTTTGTCATATTATATACTCCAAATGTAAGAAAATGTTGTGATACTGTTCATTGTTTTTACTTGGTTTTATCTTTCTTCCCTAGCAGGATCCTGTTACTTGGGCACATAGTGAATCAAACAGCCAAGAAATTCTTAAGCCTTTGACTGATGCATAGTCAAAGACTATGTTGTTATCAATGAAAAATAAGCAGAGGAAATTAACCAAAACTTCTCATCACTGGTAAAGAAAGGAAAGGTTAATGTTAAGTAGTTACATAGTGCTACCAATGTATTGACCGAGAAATCATACAGAGAAAAGAGAACAGCAGACTCAGAAGGAACCAATGAATCACTCACTGTCCTTTGAAAAATCAAATTGAGTAAACATAGTAATTTGAACCACATGTCCATTTCAGATAAATGGATGCTAATAAATACTTATATTTATATTTGGACCATGCAATAAAGTACAAATTGTAAGGTTTTTGCATCTGATTTGATACACACTATGGAAGATATACAGTGTTACAGTGGTGACATTTTTTAATATAAAGAAGTGTTAAAATGACAGTGACATACAAAAATATTAAAAACAAAGTAGAAAAATAAAACTTCCAACTTTTACTTATGGATCAAATCATGTTCAATGTACTACATCAAGAAATTCACCTTTTCGGTTGGCATTAATGAAGAAAAGTACTACTATATAAATATTAAAGAGTAAAATTGCTTTATTGTATGAGCATTCTGAAAATAAATTACTTAAGAGTGCTACTTTTTTAATGAGTGAAAGTATATTTACTGGTTTGACAATAGAACACATGATATGAGTCAAGTGTGAATTATAAAAATGGTTCTTTATACCTATCATAGAAACAAAAATGTAAAGAAAACAATTATCCAGTAGAAAGAAGTGCTACATTCTCCACTGATTAAAGGTTGAAAGGAGAAAAGAATAAATAAACATAATGTGAAAGTTTTGAATGAGCAAGAATGTATTTTTTTTCTCATATGAGGTAATTCACCATAGTAAAAGAGAATTTATGGTGAATACTGTCCTCCTAGCAGTAAGCAATTAATCTATTTTATTTTCCAAATGCCTCTTCAGAGAGCCATAGAAGAAAATTTATATCTGAAATTATTATTAAGCAATCTATCTAACTCTTGCATTATAGATCATAATTATTTTATAAAATAAAGAACAAATTTTACAAAGTCTTTATCATAGGTGTGGTCCCCTTGAGCTTCATTTTACTTAATGAGTAAATCTCATCATCCTGAAATTATTGTTTATTTCTTAATTATTTTTCAAGCATATGCAAATAATTCTTGAGAATCTGGTTTGCATCATAAACAAAATAGACAAATCGAACTGCCAACACAGTTATTACTTTCTAACTGGGCAAACAGATTTGGTATATTCTAAAGGTATCTTATATACTCAGTTATAAATACAGAAGCAGTGGTACCCTCCCAAATAAGAACATTATTCTGATGTATAATTGGAAGAGGTGCAGCTAAGAAATATGTGTTGACATGGGCAAGCTAAATGGGACAGATTCAAAGATCTCATATTCATCATTCCCTCTCTTTTCACTTTGGCAACCACATATAATCCATGCATATCTAAGACTTAGTTGATGCGACTTACATCTCCTCCCCTATTGGAAAAAGCATTCCCATTTTTATTTCCTTATTTGAAGAAATACATTGTTCATATCATATAGACAGACAGGCTCTTCTATATCATAAAGAATGATGATTTTTATCTGAAATCAGTACATCTGGATGTATTAATCGATTTATGTTCTTTTTACAATTAAAACACTTTCAGTTAATTTAAAGTTTGTCTTTAGTTTCTTCTGGTGATCTTTGTTTTATCAACATCATTGGAGAGGTTAGTACAAATCCCTATTAACCCAGATATGGTAGTAAACACAAGCTAAATAAAGAACTGTTGCTCATCTTCATCTTAAAGACAAAAGACCGTTCACTGTGATAACTTACAAGAGCGTATTAGACTCACAATCAGTTTCATTATCTGAAAGACCCATCTCATAAGGGTGAAAACTCACAAGAGACATACCCTTGGAGCGTTCTGAAAGACTTGTGGAGTAGAGAGTCTCTGTTACACAGTAAGCTCTTCTTACTACATGCATAGCAATGGAGAGGGCCCATATGAATCTCTGAAATGTGTAAATTATTTATTTATTGAGACTTGTGTGTTTGGTTCACTTCCTGAATCTGAATGAGAGACTGTTTCCACTAGCAGAAAATTGTTGCATGACTTCTATTTACTTATTCCTCATGCTTTGTTAAGTAATGTACTACAGTGGATATTGCATAATCTGTTTCTATTAACATAACAACCCAACTCGATAAACCCTAATTATTTTATTGTGAATCACTTCAGAATCATTGCTAATTTATATTCATTAATACTTAAAAATGTATACTTGACTTTATATAAAAGAAAAAACAAAGACTGTATAAATGTTTAAGATCAGTGTGTCTTCAAGCTCCTATATTAATATTCAATTATTTTTGCAATCTTTAAGTACCTTCATATAATCAGTTTTAGAATATATTGGTGAGATAATTTTTTAACTAATAATACTTGACATGATTATTTTTAACAAAAATTCACATTTTCTACATTTTATTGTCAGTTTTAAGAATACTATTTTTATATTTATCAGAGCTTTCAGAATAGACTTGATCAACACTGTCATAAATTTCATTTAAAATAAAATTACATCTTTTTAATTTATTCATTCATTGTCATCTTTTAATATTTCTTATGCAATATATCCAATTTCCATTTTGTAGGCACTTTCATCATTTATTGCAACGTATCTGACAATAATCAAGAACAGCTGTACTTCTGATTGCAATACAGGAAAACTTACCTATGGGTGTAAATTTACATTAGAAATACAATATTTTTTTAAGAGCAAATAGAAATGAGCACTAAAGTCCATTATGATAATAGATAAGCAATCCACTATAGAGTTATATTTTTCTTTTCCCTATAATGCTATTTGAATGTATAACATTTTAAGTCTAAACATTTTTTTTTTTTAATGTGTGTCCCAGGATATACACTCAAGCCTGTTTTCTTTTTTTTTTTTTTTTTAAGATTTATTTATTTATTATAAGTGAGTACACTGTAGCTGTCTTCAGACACTCTGGAAGAGGGCGTTAGATCTTGTTACAGATGGTTGTGAGCCACCATGTGGTTGCTGGGATTTTAACTCAGGACCTTCAGAAGAGCAGTCGGTGCTCTTAACCACTGAGCCATCTCACCAGCCCAAGTCTTAACATTTTTTTTATTAGATTCATACTGGCGTATTCTTCTCTAAAGAAGAATATTTACCATGTTCTCAGCATTCCTCAGTTTCCTGTAGTTTCTTGTCTAGGGAAAAAGCCTTATGAGCTTCACTCTTCTATTTTAGCAGCTATATCGATATCATCCCTTTTCAGGCATTGTTTGGGTATTTAGATGCTGAATGAATGCTCATATATGAGCTGAACAAGGATAACACTAGTAGAGACAGTGAAGAAGAAAAATAAAACCTCATTAGGAACATACACACACATGGATATAAATATGAATAACTAAAGAAGTCATAACAAAAAGACACAAATTAGAAGGCTAGTGGGGTCAGGTATATAGAAGGATTTGGAAAAAAAGGAGAGGAGAGAAATGTGGCAATTATATTAATATCCCAGAACTAAAAAGTAAAATAGATATCCACATATTTTTGACATTAAAAGATGCTGAGACTGTCAGTACATTTTTAAAAAATGGTCAAATTAAAACATCATTACCCAGTTTCCCAATTTAGGAAAAAAAAAAAAAAAACAGAAAGAAAAAGAGAAAAAAATACCTCCCCATTTATAATCAAATAGCATGCTATATTTTCATAAATAACCTTACCTCTTTGAAGAGATAGACATCTTTTTCTAGTTTGCTGATATTTTCTATGTTTGATGTGGTTTCTTCAAATATGCTTACTAGATTTTTGAATATCCAAAGAACATCTCTTTTCAAGTTTTAAGAATTCATCATTAAAATTTCTCTTCTAATTTTTCAGATTTTGATAATACATGGGACTTTTAGGAATCATGTCCGTATGTTCTAGTTTAGAACTACGGTCTCCCCTTTCCATTTTAGTTGCTCAAATTTACTCTTTATTTTCATTCGAATTCTAAAGTTGTTCTTTTTTTCGTTTATTTTGTTTTGTTTGTTTTGTTTTCTGAATATCTTCATCAGACTTATGCTCTTTCTATTTTCTTAATATTTAAAGAATTTCCCATTTAAATATGTATGTAAAACATGAGACTATAAGTTCATCATTCTCTATTAGTTTAGGAGAATAATTCATACTGAATATGGTAGGAAAAAAGATTATTTAAGATTCTAAGGATTATTATGAGTTTGTTTT
This sequence comes from Mus musculus, assembly GCF_000001635.26. Lineage (NCBI taxonomy): Eukaryota > Metazoa > Chordata > Mammalia > Rodentia > Muridae > Mus > Mus musculus. Next base: position 83,112,212 of record NC_000080.6, on the reverse strand, counting down.
TTGGGAAGTGAAATCCACCTGAATATGAACATAACATCTATAGGAATAATTTGTACATTGGATGGGCCTTAAATTCTTATTCATATATCTCTAATCTTAAATGCTAAGATAAATGCAAGAATTTTAGAGTTAAATATGTTGCCAGGACAAAATCTCTCATTTTGAACTCTACCTTCCAGCAGAGTTGTTTCTGCATATCTTGAAAAGCTTCTATGAATTTTCTTTTTCACACTAAGCGATTGTAGAAATGATCTGATTATACTTCTATCGATTTCCAATAAAAACATAATCCAATAATTGAGGCTCTCATATTCTTCAATGATATGAGTCTGTTGGCTTCTTCAATATCAGTCACTTGAGTTATTTACCACAATTTTTTCTACATTAAGTCTTTGAGAATTAAATAAAAATTACTCTCCTTTTATTTTCTTTATTTTTTTTTTTTTGTGATTTATTTTTAAATTCCATCCAGTTGGACACATGTTTCCAAAGTAAACTCATGTTAATTCAGAGCTGTAGTTTGGACCTTGGAACAAGTAACAGTGTACTGCCCTTGGAAAAGAATGTAGCTCATTCCTGAGAGAACATTTTAACAATTCTTAAGCCACTGGGCTTTATTAAAATCCAGCTGGAAGAAAAACGATGTATTTGTCAGTCAGTTTCTCATTTGCCATATGTAACAATGCTAAATTTCTGTGTAAGATGTGTTGTGTTAAGCTGTGATATAAGAAAATATTTTCATATGCCAATAAGTATTTGAGTAAGCACTTTTGTTTATACTAACTGTAAAATGTAAGCAGTTCAATTTAAAAATCTACATTTTACCTATGTGATACAGTAAAAAACTTATTGAAATTATCTATTATTATGTGAAAATATATTTGAAACATTTGTTATATGTACAGCTCAGCAATAAGAAGAAAATAAAAATATATTTTACAAAACATATGGGTAGGCTATTCTTTCAATAATAAACTGGAAGATTGATTTGAATAATTTCAATTTAACATACAGTAAATATTTAATATAGCAGAGTTTTTATTTGCAGAGAAGAAATATGTTCAAATAAAATCAACTATGGACACTTCGTTTGAAATTTAACTTTAAACACATATAAATACTCTCTTATAGTTCTAATAAATAAGAACATTGTATGGATTTGATTATTATACATAAGTAAAATGAAAGAGTTGGAAATATACTAATCTATACATATTTTAATTATAGAAATAAAATTTACTTTTATTTATAGTAGTTAACATCAAATACTTCTTTTGAATCTTTGAAAAATCTTGATATTATAATTAATTACATATATGACACTATAAAAGCAAATAGTCATTTTTAAAAAGGATATGTTTTCAATTGTATAATGACATATTTATTTCTTTATTGATAAATTTGCCCATTCTTTTTTGTTAAATAAAATAAATGCTCTGTACTTAACCAAATATGTATGCCTAAGTACTTAAGCTTCTTTTTGTTGCTGTTGTTGTTATTGTTATTTTATTGACATCTTCTATTGAACTATAGACAGAATAAATTAAATAAAAATCTGGAAATGAAAACAAGTGATGATATCATTAAAATATAAAGATAACCCTTATTTTTTACAATCAAACACTAAATTGCATATGATAATAGTCTTAGAAATCTTTCCACATTAGTTGTACACTTAAATAAAAAGAGGAATTAAGAGCAATTACATGAAAAATACATTCCATTGTAGGCTTCTTTGACACATTTGATAATGACCTATTTGCATCACTTACATAATGTTCTCTTGGCATTCTGAATAGAAGAGCTGGAAATGTTTCACCCTTATTATTGCAAACATGTTCATTTTCAATTTATTATTGCTCCCCAGAAATGCTAGACTGTATGCCCTTTTACAAGAGACAGGAATGAATCATCCACCAGCTGCAGTAAGATCTTACTGAAACATGTTAAATTCTAAGTTGTCAAATTACCATTAAACACTTATTGCTGTTTATAAAATGCTCAAATATTTTACTGTCTTATACATGTCAATATTAGAATTTGTGATTCATTCATGAAAGTTAATTATACCAAGAACTCCAAGGAAATGTCAATTGTTAAAATATTCTTCCTGTGGCAGTTTTGATAATTATGATTTTATTGACCCCCATTCTAAATGTAATCATTTATTCCTATCTATTTGTCACAAAATTATCTTATTCTAATCTAATTATTATTAAACAGTTGCTACTAAATTCAGAGGATGTAAAACAATAGCAGTCAATAAGAGCTAGCATGTAACAGACGATCAAAGATATTAGAGAGCCAGCTCCCCTTCTTGGTAAGAAGGAATAAATATTTCATTATGAGCAAGTGGAAACTAAGAAAATAATATCAGATGTGTAGAACAGAAGAGAAATAAATTTATTCTTTCAATCTAAAAACTGCAGGACCTGTAGTAAACTGAAGAAGAAAAGTTCATGAATGTTGAATGCTTCTTTTCCAGAAGGCTCCAGTTGCCCCATGATCATACATTTGAAGGCTCTAGAAGCTAAGACCTGGCAGTTAGAATTTTTAGGGTGGATCATTTGGTCTTGAGCTGTAAGGAATTCAGAGTGATTACTGCTTTGTGTGCCCAAAGATTAGACTTTCTTTCTGCTAGGTGAGTAACACAAACAAATAATCAGGAAATCATGAAAAACAAGAGTGTGATCTCACTCTGAGGTGGTTGCCCAACCAGACACTGAAGATAGACCTGGTGAGCATAGAGCATAGGCTATATCCTCCTGCCTAACTAACTAACTTATTTAGAAGCCTGATTTATGCCCTTTAAAAAACATTTTGCAATATAATTTTAAAACTGAGCTCTTGTTGCCCCCTTCTAGTTGAGCAGCTAATGACAGTTCAGTGCTACTTAGGAAAGGAAGGAGAGGCACATCATTTTGTACCAGGAGGAGCCTGTATTCCCATGGAGAGTCACAAATGTCCATATGGGCAGTCTTAGTTGAAACTGGTCAGTTATTAAAAACAAAAGCTATGAGATTTGGATAGAAATGGGAGATATTTTGGAAAAGATTAGATCTATGTAGAGGACAATGAGATGGATGAATATCACCAAGATGCATTCTAGATGGCAGTGGGTGGGTGTGGATGGGTTAGGGGATTTTTGTAGGGGAAACCAAGAAGGGAATATGAAATATGAACAAATAAAAAAAATTAAATAGAAAAAAAGAATTAAAATTAAAATGAAGAATTGAAAGTGAAAAGAAAAAATAGTATTTTATATGAAAAATCTTGAATAAGATTGATTGACTTAAATGTTTATATGTGCACTTTAAAGCTTTATATGCAATACATAATACTTTCCTATATAATTATTTTATACTTCTTTCTCTTTTATTACTTTTTAAAAAATAAACATTACTAATTTCTTTATTTTCTTTTTTCCTGTTCCTTTTCATTTTGTTAGATATATTTTTACCATACAACTCACAGTGGCTTGAGGCTTCAATTAGTGCCTAGATGCTAGTATAGTAGGACTGAGCAACCTGCAGCTTACAGTAATCTTTATATTAGATCCCTCACTACAATACTAGAATAAGCCTTCTGCTCCACCAAAGGCCACTTCAGCAACCAAAAGTCCAGATTGACCCCCAGTGATAAGACTATCAATACCCCAGTAATGCCTCTTTATTCTCCAAAACTCCCATTCTTCTCTTTTTCACCATGATATACTGTAGAAGCCCCCATCTACACCTGAAGCCAAGCAGGCTGTCAGAAACACAGGCTCATAAACTTGGCAGAAGTTCATTGTTCCACCAGAGGCAACAGAGCCCTGTACTGCTTATGGGAGTGAACTTGGTGGAGGAAGAAGTTGGATGGAGAAGGAAAAGCCTATGGAGAAGTACTGATCTGCCGTTCATGGTACATGATCTAAGATGGCTGCCAGCACACAGATGAGACAGAACTAGTTCCGGACAATGGCTGATTCTCCATCTTTAAGAAAATCCCCTGCCCCAATCCCCATGACAAACACTTTCTCTAAGGAGTTAAGGGAAAGCAAATTAGATTTGACAGAGCAACATGTGTAATGCCTTGATTACATAACCACAACAGAATTGGTTCAAAACCTGTATGAATTTAACTGTACTGAATTACAAAGGTAGATCTGTACCCAGATGCTGGTCTCAGAAGTCTGAATCTTGGGAATCTTCGTGGGCTCTGCCTCTACTCTGCCCCAGTTCCCTGTTTCTATTCCTAAAGAGGACACTAGGACCCCAGGTTGCCAGAACTCCAGCACCTAACTCAGGCAAAAACTTCATGCTTGACCAGAGGGTGCCTCAGGCACAGCCATCTTGGACTGAGTCCTTGTATTTGATCACAGGTCACTCTGGTCAGAAGAATAGAAACCAAGAAATAAATGTATATTTAACAAAGAAAACTCAGATATTAGCACCTAGACTTATAGTCACTTCAAATCCAGTTGATTATTCTCCAGTGCAAGAACACAATTGACAAAAGAAAGCTATCCCATGATAACAAGCATGAATATTGCAATGCATCTGAAGAACAAGCAAATGACCTTAAAAACAAACTCTATGAAGATGATAGAGATCCTTGAAGAGGGAATAAACAAATCCCATATAGAAAATTATGAAAGTCAAACAAAATATTGGTGTAAAACAATAAATCAGATTTTAAAAAAGTATAAAATTACAAGAAGCTTACAGACCACCAAATATATTGGACCAGATGAGAAAATCACCTGTCGCATAATAATCAAAACATTAAACACTTTGTACAAAAAAAGAAAAACATTGCAAGGGAAAAAGCCCAAGTAACACATAAAGGCAGACCTAAGAGAGAATTATACCTGACTTCTCAGTGGAGACTCCAAAAGTCAGAAGGGCCTGGACAGATTTGTAGCAGGATCAAAGAGACCAGAAATACCATCCCAGACTACTATAGCCAAGAAAACTTTTGAAAAACATTTTTGGAATAAAGATATTTCGTAATTAAGCCAAATTTAAGCAGTATCTATTCTTGTTTATAAGGATTATTAATTGACATAAGAAGTCAGTAAAAGAATATGAAGCTTTGCTTAATCTTTGGGAATGACAAAAGAGTTTCTCCTAGTTTTTCATCCTACCCCAGACTCTCTCTCTCTTTTTAAAATATTTTTATTTGGTATTTTCCTCATTTACATTTCCAATGCTATCCCAAAAATCCCCATACCCTCACCCCCCATTCCACTATGCACCCACTCCCACTTTTCGGCCCTGGCGTTCACCTGTACTGGGGCATATAAAGTTTGCATGACCAATGGGCCTCTCTTACCAGTGATGGACGATTGGGCCATACTTTGATACATATGCAGCTAGAGACAAGAGCTCCTAGGTACTGGTTAGTTCATATTGTTGTTCCACCTATAGAGTTGCAGTTCCATTTAGCTCCTTGGGTACTTTCTCTAGCTCCTCCATTGGGGGCCCTGTGATCCATCCAATAGCTAGCTGACTGTGAGCATCCACTTCTGTGTTTGCTAGGCCCCGGCATAGTCTCACAAGAGACAGCTATATCAGGGTCCTTTCAGCAAAATCTTGCTAGTGTATGCAATGGTGTACCACATTTTTTGTATCCATTCCTCTGTTGTGGGGCATCTGGGTTCTTTCCAGCTTCTGGCTATTATAAATAAGGCTGCTATGAACATAGTGGAGCATGTGTCTTTCTTACCAGTTGGAACATCTTCTGGATGTATGCCCAGGAGAGGTATTGCGGGATCCTCTGGTAGTACTATGTCCAATTTTCTGAGGAACTGCCAGACTGATTTCCAGAGTGGTTGTACAAGATTGCAATCACACCAACAATGGAGGAGTGTTCCTCTTTTTCCACATCCTCATCAGCATCTGCTGTCACCTGAATATTTGATCTTAGCCATTCTGACTGGTGTGAGATAGAATCGCAGGGCTGTTTTGATTTGCATTTTCCTGATGATTAAGGAAGCTGAACATTTTTTCAGGTGCTTCTCAGCCATTCGGTATTCCTCAGGTGAGAATTCTTTGTTTAGCTCTGAGCCCCATTTTTTTAATGGGGTTATTTGATTTTCTGGAGTCTACCTTCTTGAGTTCTTTATATATATTGGATATTAGTCCCCTATCTGATTTAGTATAGGTAAAGATCCTTTCCCAATCTGTTGGTGGCCTTTTTGTCTTATTGACGGTGTCTTTTGCCTTACAGATGCTTTGCAGTTTTATGAGATCCCATTTGTCAATTTTCCATCTTACAGCACAAGCCATTGCTTTTTTTTCAGGAATTTATCCCCTGTGCCCATATCTTTGAGGCTTTTCCCCATTTTGTCCTCTATAAGTTTCAGTGTCTCTGGTTTTATGTGGAGTTTCTTGATCCACTTAGATTTGACCTTAGTACAAGGAGATAGGAATGGATCAATTCGAATTCTTCTACATGATAACCACCAGTTGTGCCAGCACTATTTGTTGAAAATCCTGTCTTTTTTCCACTGGATGGTTTTAGCTCCCTTGTCAAAGATCAAGTGAACATAGGTGTATGGGTTCATTTCTGGGTCTTCAATTCTATTTCATTGGTCTACTTGTCTGTCACTATACCAGTACAATGCAGTTTTTATCACAATTGCTCTGTAATAAAGCTTTAGGTCAGGCATGGTAATTCCACCAGAGGTTCTTTTATCCTTGAGAAGAGTTTTTGCTATCCTAGGTTTTTTGTTATTCCAGATGAATTTGCAGGTTTCTCCTTCCAATTCGTTGAAGAATTGAGTTGGAATTTTGATGGGGATTGCATTGAATCTGTAGATTGCTTTTTACAAGATAGCCATTTTTATAATGGTGATCCTGCCAATCCATGATCATAGGAAATCGTTCCATCTTCTGAGATCTTCTTTAATTTCTTTCTTCAGAGACTTGAAGTTCTTGTCATACAGATCTTTCACTTCCTTAGTTAGAATCACACCAAGGTATTTTATATTTGTGACTATTAAGAAGGGTGTTGTTTCCTTAATTTCTTTCTCAGCCTGTTTATTCTTTGTGTACAGAAAGGCCATTGACTTGTTTGAGTTAATTTTATATCCAGCTACTTCACTGAAGCTGTTTATCAGGTTTAGGAGTTCTCTGGTGGAATTTTTAGCGTCACTTATATATACTATCTCATCATCTGCAAAAAGTGATATTTTGACTTCTTCCTTTCCAATTTGTATCCCGATGATCTCCTTTTGTTGTCAAATTGCTCCAGCTAGGACTTCAAGTACAATGTTGAATAGGTAGGGAGGAAGTGGGCAGCCTTGTCTAGTCACTGATTTTAGTGGGATTGCTTCCAGCTTATCAACATTTACTTTGATGTTGGCTACTGGTTTGCTGTAGATTGCTTTTATCATGTTTAGGTATGGGCCATACTCTTAAAGCTACTAAAGTACATCATGTAATAACAGAGTCATCAAATTCCATCTACTGTCTTTAATTAGCAAATTGACCTTCATCTAACAGTTGGTCTTTCACAGTATTAAAATCTTTAGATCTATTACAATTAATTGTACCTTCTTTAAACTACCATGTCGTCCACTTTAATTGAAAATTAACTTCCAGTACAGCTGTTGCTAAATCTTTCCAGTCTTGGGGGTTAATCCTGTTATGTTTATCTCAGGTACTTAACATATTTCTCACATAGGGAGGCTGCATTATATAAGCTATTATTAATACTTGTAATTGTTTAAGATCTTGAATTATAACTGGATTACAGACTAGTCTTTCATTTTGTGAATTTTCACCATTTTCTGGTATTTCCAGGTAACTGAGGAAGGTAGTGAGGGTTGTGCCTTTGTCAACTCAACAAGCAGTGGTACTGTAGGTTTAGTTGTCTGTCTATCTTGAGCCTCAATTTCATTAAGCAACATCAACTCACAACTAAGCACTTCCTATTCTCTTACATCCTTTGTCTTTTGTCTCTCAAAGTTTTGAACTATAAGAGCTAACTTTTGTAATTGTACCAGTATTTTTCAAACTTTTATGAGGGGGGAATATATAAAGGTAGCATTTGAAAGTAGGGAGGGGTTTGTAGTTCAAAGAGCCTTTACAATTGAAATTAGAAAAATCTCATAATATCAACTTAACAGCATGCCTGCAAGGTCTAGAACAAAAAGAAGGGAACATACCCAAGAAGATTAGAAGGCAGGAAATATTCAAACTGAGATAAATAAGACAGAAAAAGAGAGAGAGAGAACAATACAAAGAACCAGTGAAATAAAGAGTATGTGATTTGAGAAAATGAACATGATAGATAAACTCTTATCCAAACTAACTAAAAGTGAGGCTATACCAATGCCTGGCAAACACAGAAGAGGATGCTACCAGTCATCTATTGTATGGATCACAGGGCCCCTAATGAAGGAGCTAGAGAAGGTACCCAAGGAGCTAAAGGTATCTGCAACCCTATAGGAGGAACAACAATATGAACTATCTGTACCCTCCTAGAGCTGTGTCTCTAGTTGCATATGTAGCAGAGGATGGCCTAGTAGGCTATCAATGGGAGAAGTGGCCCTTGGTAATGCAAAGATCATATGACCCAGTACAGGGGAATGCCAGGGCCAGGAAGCAGGAATGAATGGGTTCGGGAGCTGGGCTGGGGGAGGGTATAGGGGGCTTTGGGGATAGCATTTGAAATGTAAATGAAGAAAATATCTAATAAAAATGCCTTAAAAAACAAAATAAAACAACATCAAAAAACAAAAACAAAAAACAAACTAATTAAAAGACAAAAATAAAAAAATGAAAATGATATAACAACAAACACTGAGGAAATCCAAATAATCATTAAGTCATACTTTCAAAAAACTTGTTCACAAAATTGGAAAACAATGTGATCATTTTCTCAATATATAGTAATTACCAAAGTCAAGTAAAGATTATAAAAACAATATAACTAGACTTATAATGCCTAAAAGTACAATCTTAAACACTTAAAGACAACAACCTATCAATCAATCTATTAATCAATAATATTTTAGGGACAGTTTTAATGCAGAATTCTATGAGAATTTCAAATCATCAATATTGTTGAAATTTTTCCACAAAATAGAAACAGAATGAATATGGAAAATTTAATTTTTTGAGGCTCTAGTAACCTTGATACCAAAATCATACAAATAACATTGACTTAAAAATACTGAGAAAATATTTCTAAAGCCAATATGTAAACATATCCAAAAAAATCTAAAATAATACATTAGGCTTCCACCCATGGATGTTGAGATGGTTCATCCTACAACAATTTGCCAGTGTAATCCAGCACATAAACAAACTGAAAGAAATTCTATTCTCCTCATTCTACTTCAATAGTTAATAATAATAATAACACATCATTTAAAAGTTCAAGGCACACATATAAATTACTTTAATAATATACATTCACATTATTCTTTCTTATGTTTCTACATTTATTTTTCTTTTCATTTTATGAATTTGATTTTTATGTTTTCTTTTTTTTCCCTAATGCTAGACAGTCTCTATAACATTTCTATTTTCATTCATATCTCATGAGATCATCACTTCTTTCTAATTTCTTATATTTTTATGAGTTATTTCAAACAGTACTTTGGTATTTTTCTTACCTTTTCTATTTCCTTAGTAATAAATATGACCTTATTTATTTAGCATTACTTTATCTACATTTTTTTACTGTTTGATCTCTGACACTTTGTAGTTTGTGGTAGCACCATGATAATTACCATATTTTTATATGATACTATTCCTCTGTCTCCCCTTGCCTTAATCTTACCCACATCTTGGCAATTACATAAAAAAAAAGGAGTAAAGCTATTATAATTTCTAATGCTTTCGTCCAGATGTGCAAACTTAAATTTAACAACATAAAAAAGAAAAAAAAAACATGAAATAGGAAAAATAAAGAGGGCTCAATGGCATTTAGTTTTCCTTGTATGCATGTGATCCTGTGTTCAGTCTATAACACTAAAGAAGAGTAATATGTGAGATTCTAATACAAGACCTGAAAACTTCTTGAATGCAAGATTTGGATGACATTGAATAACTCTGACCTGATTTTCTTCCTTATGACTCCCTGTGTAGAAACATGATTTATGTTTTGTAAATTTAATAGTTCAACTTTTGAATATGTATTGTTTTTCTTTGGTTCAATATAATAGAGTGACTCACATTCTTCCTATTGCTCAATATCAATATAGTAGAAAAATTAGAACCAAATTTTATATGTCAGGAGATATAGAAATAGAGTCAATGAGATCTGCAAATGTGAAGATTATTATGACTTACAAATACCAGTTCTTTAAAAAGCATTAACTATAGCATAAAAAGCTTTAAATTAATATCTGTGCATGGAATAAATTTCTATAAACCATTACATATTTATTCTTTCTGTAAGCTAGATATCCAGAAAATAACAACCATGTGTTCCATTACTTAGCACCACTTATTCTCCGATGTAGACATTGTTCAATATTGTTGATCCGAATTGGATTGCCAAAACAGCCATCCAACATACATTTAAAAAAAGAAACTTCTAGAAAACTCAAGGTTGTAAGTTTATTCTCCAGTGCACACATACATACAGTCCACCACACCTCATACATTATGCTGAACTCATAAGTTTAAGATCTGAATGTGAACAATACTGCTGAATCCTCAGATTTTTTTTTAATTTTTAAAACTCCTATAGTAATTATTTCTTCTCTCTCTCTCTCTCTCTCTCTCTCTCTCTCTCTCTCTCTCTCTCTCTCTCTTCTTCAATTTCTTTAAACAAATTCATAGAATGTAAAGGAGAATTATTCGATAAGAACATCTTGTTTCCTAGGAATCTCTTTCTTAATGTTCTCACAGAACTTAAACCTCAACAACATTTTGAATTCTTTAGTGTCTGCTTCATAAATGTTATTTGTTTAGCCATATAAAGTTGTTGCATTATGCAAGATCATGAAATGATATGTTTATATTATATTAAATATATTAAATTTCTTATATTACATTATGTTATATTTTGTTAGTGCCGAAGTTTTAGATAATAATATTGTCAAAAATTTTAGATTTAAGCAAAATATTTGTATTAAAACAAAGTATTTGGCAACCAAGGATACTCATTTTCAAAACAGGAATTATTAAATATTGTCACCTAAAATGAACAACCTCCTTATGACATAAATATGAGAGGTGTTCTTTAAGAGAAAACAAATTGAAAAAGTTAAGCATGTCTAGAATATGTGTAGGGACTTTGTGTAGTTGCCTTTAATTTTGGTAGATGAATAAGAATACAAAAGTTGAGAAGAAAGTCTTAAGTATTCAGCTCAAAGTTCAGTGAGATAAGCAAGGATTTGTTAGAATTAATTTAACCTCTTTGTTGAGACACATAAAAATAAACCTAATTTCTTTCCTAAAGCTTCCCTATTATGTAGGTCAAATTAACAGTCTGACAATACATCAAATACCTCAGAGCTTGGATATGAAAAGAGGGGAACTTTGCAAAAGATAGAAGGGCATTTAGAGGAATTTGCTTAATTAAATTAAATAAAATATTCAGACTCCAAATCAATTTCCTTTTCTAGTTGAGCCATAACATATATGATTACTACTACCCTACGAAACAAAACAACAACAACAACAACAACAAAATTAAAATTATTCTAGTAGTTTCTTAGAACATTTTCATCACAATTTATATTGAAGAACATTCTTTTTGTCTTCACATGCTAACAGAAATAGGATACAAAAAAGTAAGTCTCTACATATGCAAACATAAAATGAAATTAAAGAATTTTTCAGATAAAAGAACATATGATTTTATTTAATTAATATATATAATTTAAAACTACAGAATACATGACAGCACATATTTGAGTGTGAAAGAATAGAAAAACAATTTTAAATATTAATTCATGTATATAGTTGTGCTTATTAAATATTTGTGTCTTTTGTGTGTGTTTGTTACCCTATGTAAAAAAATTGTTAAAATATATCTAAAGTAGAGGATGGTAATTAGTGAACAAATTTATTCTCATTCATAAAGGGGCATTGTATACATTGTTCTTAGCTTTCTAGACACAAGGAGAAATATGAGTGGTTTATACCCATACTTCAAACTTCAAGGCTATAATTAATGACATGGCATTATTATGTTATCTGATCTTTAATGCCAAATGTTCCCTATTATATGCAGAACTGTATTTTAAACTTACTTGAACTATTTTTAAAATAATATGTGTGTTGTATTTGAATGTGTGTGTATGATGTTTAATGTGCATTTGTATGTGCACATTTAAGTGTATGAGTAAAGGCACAATCATGTCACAATGTGCATGGAGAGGTAACAGGACAATCTAAGGTGTTGGTCTTCACAATCTACTTAACTTGACACAGTTATTTTGATGTTCACCAGCATAAATCAGAAGTCTTCCCTGTCTCTACCTCCAATTTCACAGTTGCAACAATGGGTTTATGGATGAGTGCCAGAACATTAGTCTTTACATGGATTCTGGAAATTCAAATTAGATAACCATATTAAGCTATCTTCCTTGTGCCTTAGACAGGTCTTATTGCACATGTGGTTTCTAAGAGCCAAACATGGTCTTACCACATTCTTAACTCTATATGATGCAATCATGAGCACCACATCTATACAGTTGACTTAGTATAAATATATTGAATACATTCTACATATTTAGTATAAATATATTGAATACATTATAATTTTATGAATATATTGAATACATTTACACTTAGTATAAATATATTGAATACAGAGAGAGAGAGAGAGAGAGAGAGAGAGAGAGAGAGAGTTTGTCAAAAAGAGTGCCAAGTGGCAGGTGTCCATCAATTGGTGAAACAAGTTTGACTTTATTAATGGGATGATATTCATATTATAATAGTTTTAATAATAGGCTTTGAGTATGATCTAACAAATCCTCTGATTAAAGTACCATGAACATGATACGTGTCTGGTGTGTATACTCAAGAAATGTTTGGCTGTGATGAAGTTAATAAATGTCAAATAATCTTTATATTGTCCTACTGACTTTTTTATTTCATTTATTTAGAGTTAAGATATCCAGTATAAAGCAAATGTAATCATAATGTACAAACAATATTGAAGAAATAATTAAAGAATACACATTTGGTTCTGTTGCAAGCCCACCTCCTTAGCCAGGTGTAAGCTCCCTGAAACCTTCTCCCTTGTGTCTTTTCACTTGGAGTAAGTTTTCCTTCTTCATATCTCATGTTTCATATCTCATACACTTTCTCCACTCTCTCAAAGCTCCAACCCCAACCTCATAGTATCTTTCCAGTTTTGTGTCTCACCTGCATACTTATTTCAACATACATATACACATTTAACCATGAAGATATGAAGTATTCCATTTTTAGTGAGTTTGGCTTACATCACTTTCCAATTTCTCCCCCTTTCTATAAATTTCATTAAAAAAATAAAACAAATAAAATTAAAATTAGGTTTTTATTTATGTACAACATTCTCAATTTCATTTCACTTGTCATTGCACATGTCAAGGATAAGTCTACTTCTAGCATGTGCGAAAAGAACTTCAATAAATTACCCCTGCAATGGAATGGTATGAAATACTCAATGTAATTAACAGATGGACACAGCCTACAATTCTCATTTCACAGAAAGTAGAAACTACAAATACAGATGTAACTTCTCCCTTCCTCCAGGAATACATGGACTTAGCTAAGGAAGAAAAAAAAAAAAAAAAAAAAAAAAAAGGAACTCATAGTTAAATCCATAGACTACCTAAAAGTAAGTGATTTGTTTGATTGCCTTGAGATATAAAACTCTGCTTAATTGGTAAGTGAGAAGTAATTCAAAATGGTGGGTTTGGTCTTGGAAAAGTGTTTTAATAAACATGTGTCTCTTGATGAAGTGGTAAGACATAGGTTACTTTGCAATCAATAATTTTTACCGGGGGGAGGGGGACTCATTAAAAACAATGAACTAATGAATTCTTAGACAAATGCATGGAACTAGAAAATATCATATCCCAGTCACAAAACAACACACATTGTATGTACTCACTGATTAATGAATATTAGCCCAGAAGCCCACAATACCACAGATACAATTCACAGACCACATGAAGATCAGGAAGAAAAAGACCAAAGTGTGGATACTTTGGTCCTTCTTAGAAGGGGGAACAAATACCTATGGGAGGAGCTACAGAGACAAAGCATGGAGCAGAGACTGAAGGAATGGCCATCCAGAGACTGCCCCTCCTGGAGATCCATCCCATATACAGTCACCAAACTCAGACACTATTGTGGATGCCAACATGTGCTACTGACAGGAGCCTGATATAGCTGTCTTCTGAGAGGCTTTATCTGTGACTGACAAATACAGAGGTAGATGCTTTTAGCCAACAATTGGACTGAACACAGGATCCCCAATGGAGGAACTAGAGAAAGGACCTAAAGATTTAAAACAGTTTACAGCCCCATAGGAGGAACAACAATATAAACCAACCAGGACCCCCAGAGATCCCAGGGACTAAACCAACTACCAAAGTGTACACACATGGTGCGATCTGTGCCTCCAGTCACATATACAGCAGAGGATGGCCTAGTCAGGCATTAATGGGAGGAGAGGCCCTTTGTCCTTTGAAGGCTGTATGCCCCAAAGTGGGGGAATGCCAGGGCCAGGAAGTGGGAGTTGGTGGGTTGGTGAGGAAGGGTAGGGGGGAGGGCATAGCGAGAGGGTTTATTTCAGAGGGAAACCATGGAAAAGGATAACATTTGTAATGTAAATAAAGAAATACCCAGGAGAGACAGAGAGAGAGAGAGACAGAGAGAGAAACAGTCTCTAAAACTCATTCAGACATTTCTCCTACAGTCTACTTTGTTTGTTTATTTATTTATTTATTTATTTACAAAACATATTGGTAAAATATAATGTGCCCATATAATATTATAAAATTCAGAAATCAACCAAATTTAGTTTTGGATGTAAAAAGGCATTAAGATAATAGTTTCAAAGCCATATCCTACAAAGTAGGTAAAAGTAATACAATTTCTAATGTTATTTTTCTGGTAAAAAATATTTTCTTTAATAATTTTTATGACTTGGTAATTTGTTCTGATTATCTTAAACTTTCTGAATCAAAATACATTGATGAATAAACAAAAATCAGGTTGAATGACATACTCTGTTTTATTTGTAAGCATAATTTCAGAACTTGAGAAGTAGGGAATAGTAATTTATTATAATTGCTATTGGAATTCAGAAGCAAATATAAATTATGCATCTGTAGTGCCAACATAGATGCTAGATGAACAAGTATTTACATCTAAATATCTTTATTCACTTGATGCAATTATGACTTCATTCAAGTATTATTTGCATCTTTGTTTACCTTAATATATTCATACTCCTGAAACAGCTATTTGATAAAACATACTCTAGTGATATGTTTTCAATCATAATATTACTTTAAGGCATAGATACGGAGAACATAAAAACTGAGTTTTTAATTTACCATATTTCATTTGACAAACTCAAACATATAAAGAAGGAATAATAAAAAATTAATAGAAGTAATTTTACTTTTTATATGGAGGTTTAAATGAACAATCACTCTGGAAATCCTCTGGCAGTTCCTCAGATAATTGGACATAGTACTACCTGAGGACCCAGCTATACAACTCTTGGGCATATACCCAGAAGATGCTCCAACATGTAATAAGGACACGTGCTCCACTATGTTCATAGCAGCCTTATTTATAATAGGCAGAAGCTGGAAAGATCACAGATGTCCCTCAACAGAGGAATGGATACAGAAAATGTAGGACATTTACACAATGGAATACTACTCAGCTATTAAAAACAATAACTTCATGAAATTCACAGGCAAATGGATGGATCTAGAAAATATCATCCCGAGTGAGGAATCAGTCACAAAAGAACACAAATGGTATGTCGTCAATAAATGGATATTATACCCACGATAGAACTCATGGAAGACATGAAGCTCAAGAGGAAGGAAAACCAAAGAGTGGATGCTTCAGTCATCCTTAGAAAGGGGAACAAGATAATAAAGGAAAGTAGAGGGTGGGAGGGACTTGGGAGAAAGAGAAGAGGGGGAGGAATAAAAGAGGAGAAGAATCAGGTATGGGAAGAGATTGAGAAGAGGTACAGAGGGTCAGGAAATTGAACAAAGTTGTGTAGCAATTGTGGATAGACAACTGAGGGTAGCAACCAGAAAGATCCAGATTCCAAGAAAGCAAGAGCCTTCCAGGACACCATGAAGATGACATTTGGTGAAATATCCCAGAAAGGGGAGAAAGAACCTGTCAAGACTATATCCAGAGGTTAGGGATGCCCTCCCCCCATTTGAGGGATGGGGCCACCCACCCATCTCCAAAATTTTAACCCAGTATTGCTCCTGTCTAAAGGAAATACAGGGACAAAGAGTGGAACAGAGAATAAAGGAAAGGCCATCCAGAGATTGCCCCACGTGAGGATGCACCCCACATGCAGACACCAAACCCAGACACTATTGCAGATGCCAAGAAGTGCTTGTTGACAGGAGCCTAATACAGATGTCTCCTAAGAGGCTATTCCAGAGTCTGACCAATACAGATGTGAATGCTCACAGCTAACCATCAGACTGAGTACAGGGACCCCAATGGAGGTGTTAGGGGAAGGACTGAAGGAGATTAAGGGGCCTTATTAAAGGGAGGGGCCCTTGGACCTGTGAAGGCTTGATGCCCCAGTGTAGAGGAATGCTGGAGTGGTGAGGCAGGAGTCCGTACATGGGTGGGGAGCACCCTCATAGAAGCAGGATAAGAGGGGGTGTGATAAGGAGTTTGCAGAAGAAAAACCAGGAAAGAGAATAACATTCAAAATGAAAATAAATAAAATATCCAATTTTTAAAAACAAAAAAAAATCTTTAGAATATTTAAAAATTGAACATCAGACTGGAAAACTTAGAAGTTTGACAACTAAATATGATTTTAAGAAGCTAAACATATTATCATTTGTCAATCTATAGAAACACAGGAAATATTTATTAAAATTTGTTAAGATCTTATTCCTAGGCAAAGAAAATTTCAATTCACAGAAACATCTAGAATCATTTTGTCAAATATTCTGTCATTTCCTACTTATATTTATGACTTAGTCTAGCCTGTTTATGCTCTTTGGTTTGTGGCTCAATCTCTAGATCTCCCAGGGGTCCATGTTAGTTAACACTTTTTGTCTTCCTCTGGAGTTCCTATTTCTTTCTGGGCCTTCAACCCTTCCCCCAACACTTCCATAGGTGTCTCTGACCTCTCTTTTCAGTGTTTGACTGTGGGTAACTCCATCTGTTTCAGTCATCTGCTGGGTAGAGTCTCTCAGCGGACAGTTATGCTAACAGTCTGTCTACAAATATAATATTGTACAGTAATATCATCAGGGATTGGTGCTTGCCCATGAGATAAGTCCCAGTTGAGCCTGTTATTAGTTGGCGATTCCTTCAGTATCTTCCCTATCTTTGTTCCTGCTTTTCTTTTAGACAAGACCAATTTTTGGCTCAAGTATGGATGCTTGAATCTCACTTATATAGGGGAATAAAATAATCATATGAGTCAGAGGACAGGAGGGAACTGCGTAGGAGAGAGGATGAAAAGTATCAGGATTACATGTGGGGAGAGACAGGAGACAGCATCAGATGGCCAAGAGAATGAATGAAAATCTGTAGCTGCTGAGTATGTGAAGTTGTGGTAATCTCTAGGAACAGCCAGAGACCTCAGATGCTGGAGAGCAGAGATGCCTCACAGTGGGGATATGAAATCTGAACAGACCACCTCCTATAGCTAGGCAGGACCCAATGTGTACAGATAAGCAAATAAACCTATCCACAAAATAGTCTTACCAAAAAGGAAGTATTTTATGTTATATTGCTTTATAAAAATTGGAGTTGTATGGCAAAAATTATCTAAAATATAATTATTTTATATATAATTATCTCTAATATAATTATCTAAAATATAATTAGTTATAGATTATATAGGATCATTTGTTAACATTTTCAATGCTTTTTTTATCTTTTGACTTTGGAGACAGAATGCATATGATCCATGACTCTGCACTAATTCATAGTAACTCTTTTGACATAAACCAAAAATACTATATATATATATATGTGTGTATATATATATACACATACTTGGCATAAAGTATCTATGCAGTAAGCAATTCTACATTTTGAAATTAACATTTCAGTAAATAAATATTAATTTTATTAAATACAAATAGATGTTGACAATTCAGTAAATGAATTAAATTATGATTTCAAATAATAGTAACTATTTAAGCAGAGCGATTTTCAGTTTTGTTTATTTTAAATGTAGTCATTACTTAGTTTCATTAGCTATACCTATATTTTAGTACTAAAAATAACAACAAAGTGTGTATTCAAATTTTAATAGTCTGTCATATGTCTTTTGGAAAATTAAAATTCTGCATGTTGAGTTCTATGAGTAATAGCCTAATAAACAGTCTTCAGAAATGAATGAACTGATAATAAGATCAAAGTGGAATGTAAGTTTAATTAAGTATCTCAACAATTGAGCCTCTTTTAAACTAGAATGGTATTGATTTAAATACCAATTTAAGCAAGAAAGATACACTTGGATGTTGTTATTTTAAAAATCTTTTAAAGTTTCCATTAAAATGGAGAAGATATCTAGTTTGGAATAAATCAGGTAAATTCTTAGGAACTTAGAGAAACTTCAAAATTAAACAAAACTATGAATTTATGACCATAGGCTTAATTTATGAGATAATTAATAAAAGTCCTGCAAAACAATACAAGATGAATATTGCCTTCAAGAAAAGCATTTTATTATTAACTAATACCACAAGTATCAATTGTGAAATTGCCAAAGAGAGATTCTTAATTTTGAGAAAACCCTTTCAGTTAGTAGAAATAGAAAGCAAAATAAATAGTTTACTACTTATAAAACTAGGGTTTACTGGAGCTATATATATAATGCTCATGGAAGCTGAAGGTGGGAACTGTGGACCAAGAACTTCATTGATGGCCAAAGTTTTATTGAGATTTCCAGGGTATAATTTGAGTTGGCATTTATAGATAACCAGCTTCATATATAACCAGCTTCCATGATGCCATGCCATCACAAAATGTGGCATACTCCATCAGTCCCTTGTCTGGTGCTGAAGAGGCCTACTCAAGAGTCTGTTCCTACCTGTCTTGTGAGAAATGACCACTGAAGACATTGTCAAGACAGTTTTCATGGCCAACAGCACTGAAGAACAAGGAGAAAATTAAGAAGTAAAACCATGCCAAAGCATACCTTGAGAAATTTAGAATTTAGGTCCAAATTGTATGCAAAATGAATACCAAAGAAGAGGTCAGTTGAACATATCCACTTTAACCCTCCCTAAATTCAAGAAAATTTGAATTCACAAAACTATTCCAGTGACCAAATCAAGAAAACTGTGAGTTACATATTCATGTCCTCATGCATTCACTGCCAAATACATATATATTATCAGGGTAAAAACTTAAGTGAGAGGATTACATACCAATGTTCTCTAGACAATTTTACTGGGAAGAGAACAAAGCCCTTATTTTCCTCTTGTTTTCAAAGGAGAAATATGTGTACCTTATGAAATAAATTATCTATTCAAAATGAGAACCCTTTAAAACTACTTCAAAATATGTGCTTTTCTTGGGACAAATTTGAAGCAGACACTGGGGACACAAATGCAATTTGAAACATTTCATTTCTACATTACTGGTGTAGTCTCTGTTATTAAAGCTTCTCTCACAGCCAAAGGAAAAAAAATAGAGTACTGAACTGTGTGTCAAGCAAAGGGAATAGAAAAACAACCCACAAACTCAATCCTGCTTAGTCCAATTTATAAAGTGATTTGAGGCAGGTAATTTAGATACTAGAAGAAAAAAAAAACTCTTTCACTTAAATATCAAAAAAAAGGTCCATCTAATTTAATGCAATTGATATCTTCATCTCAGTGAAGAAAGCTGTTTCATCTTCATTTTACTCTAGATTGTTAGAATATGAAGTGACAGTGGGTTTACATGCTTTGGTTTTATAGTTATTTTCTAAAGAGTGCTGGGACACCATCATATTCTCAATGCCGTGTGCTATCTTCTTTCTTATTCAAGAAACGTTCAGAATGTGAAATGGACGCAATGGTGATCTCATTACTTTAAAAAATCTCAACTTCTCAATCAGAGAGTAGTGATCAGAGAAGTACTTAACGAATTCCTCACAATTTAGTAGGCTATCTTGTCCCCATTCTGATAGATATATATATTTAAGAGTAAGCACTCTGTACCAAATCACTGCTATCAATCAGTGACAGTTCCTTCTGACATGTGGTTCTTCTCTTGCCCTGTCATTTACTGATTTTTTGTTCCTTCTTAAGTTTACCTCTTAAATGTCATCATCTGAAGCTCTCACTGAATTAATAATTTATTACTGAACTGCTGAAGCAATGAAAAGAGAAGCTGAAAAATTTTAATGTTAAATATAGAGAAATAACAAAGTTCTGCTTACAGAATTAAAAGTGAACATGTGACTTCATTTATGTACATAATTCAAATTATTATGGTCACAGGGTAGTTAAAAGGAGAGAAAAGGATCTTAACAATAGAGTGCACACTTGTTAAATAACAATGCAACTGTATTGTGACTTGTTTTCTGTCCATGTAAATCCCTACAGCTTGTCTGTATTGACTAAGGTCTGTTTTGGCATACACAAGTATATATATGTATAATCCTGTTTTAATCCAGTTTAATCCTGTTTTAATGGTGTCTACATCTCCTAAATAATGACATTGATCAGATTTCATCACTTTAGTAAACTAATTATGCATGGTTTTTATATGTTATGAAAATATGTGCTATTGCAGCAAGTTTTAAGGATCAGTGTGATAAAATTATGTTTTTGAGGTGAAGTTCTTCAGCCTCAGAGAGGATTAATATCTACTCAATATCGATCTATAAACTAGTATATCATATTGTGAGTACAGCATGACCAGGCAACTCTATCCTTTCAAAAGAAGTCTCAAAATAATTTTTATGATAGGACATTTCTTGGGTAAAGTTTTGAAAGCTGGGATATGATGAATGGAATTTCAAGTGTAAATGACAAATACCATTTGCTGTCAAAACTTTAATAACGAGCTAGGCACTGTTAGACCTATGTGTTGTATTTTTGGAATAGTTCTCAGCAATTACAGAAAGATATAAAATTTTTTGTGAAAAATATGTAAGGATGTTGAGTGGAACATAGATCTAGGGGTGGTGAGTTCCTTTGGTGTTCAAGGATTCATATTCCTTTTTAGAAAACTTGAGATTGTTTCTAAACACTCAAAGCTGTGGTGACTTATACCTCCAGCCTTCCCAGGAATATAAAAATAAGTGTACATACTGCAAAGTGATACACACACACACACACACAGACACACACACACACACACAGTTTAAAACAATAAAAATAAATATTTTATATTAGATACATATAAAGGCACAATTATGCTTAGGAGTTTTTCCACATTTCATGCAGTGTGATGTAAAACTCATCTAGATTAAACAAATATGTACAGAAACCAACTCCCGATTTATCATAATCAAAACAAACTGTTAAGGGTTCTTCTTAAAGGATTGGACAAAGAAGGCAACACATTTTCAAAAGCTACCCAGTAACTAGATGAGGCTCTGTAAGCCAGGAGTTCTAGATTTAACTAATTTACTTTTTTATCCACACTCAATTGTTCTAAACATCTGACCTAAGGAGGGGAAAAAAACAAAACAAAACAAAACAAAACAAAACAAAACAAAACAAAACAAACAAAAAAAACCTCTATTGTCTCTGATTTTACTGTTCCCAAATAAAGAGTACAAATATTTGTGTTTGTCAAATATATTTGCAGGGAAGAAGCAATGTGCGTTGCAGCAGAGTGATAGTTCATGAAATCAATTACATTTTATTCTTTGTTTCTCTAGTCTTATCCTTTAGTAACATACTAAATGGAAACATTAATATTAGGAACATTTTCTAATTAAATTCTAACAACCCTAACAAGATTTTTACATCTTCAACTATAATAAAAAATTTTTCCAATGTTTTGGCTTTTTAAAAATTTAAGAGTATATTAAAGTGATTATACTATATTTTATATAATATAAATATGTATGCATACATACATAGCTATAAACCCCACAGAGTTAAAAAAAAAAAAGAACAACAACAACAACAACAACAAAAACCTAGAGCATTTCTGCTGTGCCCTAGGTTTCCAGTGCTTTGGCATCATCCTCCAGATAAGTCAGTACAGGAAAAAGAGGATCAGATCGATGAGCTAAAACAATTTTAAAATATGACTAATATACAACATCAAGTACACACAGTGAAATCAAACAAGATAATTAAGATTCCAGTCCCATAGATCAGGCATTGGGGCAGGTGACTTATTATTAATTTAAAACAACTTTGGATACATTTTTCCAGGCGGGCCTGAATGACAAAAGTGAGACGCTGTCTGAAAAAAAAGATTAAATATTTAAAATTAAATCACTTGGAATTCTGATTCACATATTTGGAAAATGGCAAGTGTTATTTTTTTTATTTATTTATTTATTTATTTATTGTTTTATTTTTTGAGACAGGATCTCTTTGTGTTATTTTATATGTAATCATGATATAAATAAATTATAAAATATACTATATTTTAAAAACAGAAATACACAATTTAACATGACTTACATAATGACTTTTTGTTGAATATGTAAGACAGCTACTACTCTGATTTCTAATTTTTCCATTTTTTGCTTACCTTAGTCTGAAGTGTACAATCAACACTTAATCAGATGTTTATTGTCAAAGCTGGGGCAGTGTAGTACTCTACACAGCATTAAAAATTAGTGAGATATGAATTTTATTCTCCATTTTAAGTATTTTGATCATTATGTCTTAGAGTGTTTTCATGTCTCTAAATCTCCTTCTTCTATAAACACATTTAGAAGAGTACCAAACTAATTTCTATTAAAAGACTTAAAGATGATGTACAAAATTATGTTAAGTATAGAATAAACATTATTGCTACAATTGTGTCATATCAACATTTACAATTCAAAAGATATGGCATGCCAGACCCACCAAAAGGCAGATGCTAGCAGAGAACACACAAAGGTCTCCCTGTAACCATGCCATGCAGTGCAAATGAGCAGGGACACCCAGAGACCTGAAACACAGTGAGGGAAGAGGAAGACATCCAGAGCTCCACCAGCTTTCTGGCCCAGTGCCCACATCTGGAGTCATTACAACATGCAAGTATGTGGGAAACAGATAGGAGAAAAAGAGAAGCAGAAAGGTTTGAGGATCATGAAGACAAGTTGAATAGGAGACATGAGGGTGGAAAGGCATAGCCTGCTTTGAGTAGCTAGCTCTGTCATCTGAGGCCTGGTGGAGTCTCAGAACCTGCTGCCACTGAAGGCCATGTCTGGGTCCGTGGCCATCCAGCAGAAGAGGTCTGTAATGATGCCCCTGGCTCATGTTACCACTAAAGACCATGGGGACATCGCTTGTGTAGGTAGCCCCCTGGGACTGTGTAGACATGAAAAGGCTCTGCAGAGCTGGCTCTGCCCCTCACTGGCTGAGGATTCTGGAGAACTGACTCCACCTCTCACCAGTTGCAGCACTCAGGAGAGCTGGTCCAGCACCATGCCTGAACATCATAGTATATCTGGCTCTTGTAAAGGGGGGTGGGGTGGGGGGTGGGTGAGCAAGCCCCAAGGCCCAACCATTCATCTGTAATGAGGTCCTGGATACAGAGGTGATGTTCGCTTCACGACTCAACATCTGTAGAAGTTAAGAGTGCTAGCCTCATGATAGGAGAGCAGGAGAGCTGGTCCCAATCCTCACAGGCTCAAGCATTTTGCAGAACTATCCCTTTTCCTAGCCTGGGCAGCACAAGAGAAATCACCCAGGTGGTGGTATGGTGTGAGCCAGCCCTAAATACATGAGAGTATGAGAGCTGGCCACAGACATGAATCTTCTATGAGGTGATGTGTTGTGGGGTGATAACTACCACTCAGTCACCCCTTGGCACCTACTGTAGTCCAGAGAGCTGGCCCCAATGTCATTAGACCAGGAGAGAAAGCCCTGCCCTTTCCTGCTTCAGCACTCACTAAAAAACGGATCCAGCATATCAACTTGACAGCACTGTGCTGTAGGTGTTGGTAATCCACTCTGAGGCCATGTGACCCTGCTCCATGAAAGATGAAACATTGAGCTGGCTCACTAGGGCTGTGCTGACAAGTTTTCTCTGGTAGTGTGGGTATGGAGAGCTGGCAAGCTGACCAATTCAGCTATCATGCAGGCCGAGATCTATGTCTTTGAGTTGACCAACTCCAAAATCAATTTCTTCTATATCGGCCAGAGTGTGGAAAAGAGCCAGCACTACAGATACAAAGCTGCAGTTCCTCAATGACACAAGGGAAAAGCATGATGTCCAAGAGCTGTCCTGGTGAGGAATCAGTATTGATGGTGTAGCAAAAGAGGTCTCAAACGAGACTGGTGACTCATTGCAATGAACATTTGCAAGATAAGATGTGTGGACAAAAGGGTACACTGTGGAAGACACTGTGACACTCTAGAGATTCCACAAAAAGATGATCTTTATACTTTGGCTTTTTTGGGGGGTGGGGGTGAGGGTTGTTGCAATGGTAGAGGACAGAAAGGTGAGTGAGGTCGGGGTCCATGATATGAAAGTCACAAAGAAAGGGGAGGGAATAAAATAAAAAAGAAAGTAACAAAGAATCAATAAAAAATTTAATATGTATTTCTTATATAGAGAGTTAAAAGCTTATACAAAGCTTATTTATATTAAAATGATTTCAGCACAAGTTAACTTTTATTCTATTGAAATTCCTACTCATCAGGAGTAATAAAACTATAAATTGCAATTAACAAATTTATGAATAATAAAGATAAGGTAGTAAAGGTTTTTTATAAAATCGATTGTTAAATAAAAGACTTTTTATCATTAATTTAAAAATTAGTGCATTAAAGTTGGAAACTACAGGTTTATTGACCTTCTTAAATCTGACCTTATGTTCATGTAAAAGGTAAAAAAAAATCTTATTACCTTTATATTCTTTTAGTTTCAGTTTCAAGAAAAATAATTCCTAAAGTAATATTAACCTCTTATTAGAAAATTTAGCAAGAATTCTAGTTATGTCTATATAGCAAAAGTGTAGTTTTACTTTAAAGTTTTTCCTTCTTATCATCTACCACCTCAGACACATTACTTTTCTGAGTCCTCTTTTGCATATATTCCTGAGCCTTAAGAAGAGGAGTTTGATGAAGATATTCCACTCTGAACTTAGTCCTCAAAACTCTCTCATTCTCTTTGTGTTAATTCTTATCAGTGACAGGAACTTTATATAATTAAGGTAGAATGGTGCACTGATAAATAAGGTATGAGGAATCATTTTATTTGTTTGTTTGTTTGTTTACATTCCAAACAGGGCTCCCCTCTTGTTCACCCTCTCACACAGTCCCTCGGACCCATCCCCCTTCTCTTTCACCTCTGAGATGGTTCCCTCTCATGGGTGTCCCTATACCTGGCTAATAAAGTCTCTGCAAGATTAGGGGCACTCTCTTCCACAAGGCAGCTTTGTTGAGAACATGAATCAGTAGTCAGACTATAGCTTTAGGGACAGCCCCTGTTCCAGTTGTTAGGGAACCCACATGGAGACTGAGCTTAAAGTCTGCTACATGTGTCAGGAATTGGTGCCTGCCCATGGGATGGGTCTAAGAATGAGTCAGTCACTGCTTGGACATTCCTTCAGACTCTTTCCCCTGCATTTCTTTTAGACAAAACAAATTTTCAGTCAATAGTTTTGTTGCTGTTGTTGTGTCCTTATCACACTACTGGGGATCCTGCCAAGCTACAGGAGGTAGCCTCTTCAGGTTCAATGTCACATTTGCTTACATTATCTGCATTGACTCCTGGGAGCCTTCCCCATCCCAGATCTCTGGGCTGTACTAGTACCAGAGATTCCCACCACTTACTGACTGAAGATTTCCATTCATTCTTCTGGCCCTCTGACCCTTTGTTCTGTTTTTCTTCACACCTGTCCCTGCCCTCTCCCCACCCCCTCCTTTATCCCAGGCAGTTAATGGCTGACTACAAATTGGGAAATTATATTCACTAACCCTACATTCATAATATCTGAAATATATAAAGAACTAAGTAAGTTAGACTCCAACAATCCAAATAAACCAATTAAAACCTAGAAAACAAAACTAAACAGAATTCTCAACAGAAGATTCTTGAACACCAGGGCCAAGATGTGGGAGTGGGTGGGTAGCAGAGCAGGGGGGGGGGGGGGTTAGGGGTGGGGGGGAGGGGTATAGGGAACTTGGGTATAGGGTAGCATTTGAAATGTAAATAAAGAAAATGTTGAATAAAAAAAAAAAGAAATGCTTAACATTCTTAGTCATCAGAGAAATCGAAATCAAAACAACCCTGAAATTCCAGCTTAAACCAATCAGAATGGCTAATATCAAAACTTACTTGAAAGTACATGCTAGCAAGGATATGGAGAAAGGAGAATATTCCATTGCTGGTGGAATTGCAAACTTGTGGGACCATTCTGGAAATCAATCTGATGGTTTCTCAAAAATTAGAAATAGTTCTAACTGGAAACCCAGCTATACTGCTCCTGGATCTATATACAACAGATATTACACAATATCACAAGATGTCTCTCTAACAAGGTATGGATAAA
Organism: Mus musculus; assembly: GCF_000001635.26. Lineage (NCBI taxonomy): Eukaryota > Metazoa > Chordata > Mammalia > Rodentia > Muridae > Mus > Mus musculus. The sequence goes on along the minus strand of NC_000080.6, from coordinate 83,085,407 downwards.
GAAAGTGTCATTCATTTACACAATAGAATACTATCCAGGTGGAACAACAATATGAACTAACCAGTACCCCCCAGAGCTCATGTCTCTAGCTGCATATGTAGCAGAAGATGGCCTAGTTGACCATCATTGGGAAGAGAGGTCCCTTGGTATTGCAAACTTTATATGCCCCAGTACAGGGAAATGCCAGGGCCAAGGAGTGGGAGTGGATTTGTAGGGGAACAGGGTGGGGGAAGGGTATAGGGAACTTAACAGATAGCATTTGAAATGTAAATAAAGAAAACATCTAATAAAAATGAATAAAAACAAAAACAAAAACAAACAAACAAAAAAGAATACTATTCAGCTATTAAAAACAAGGACCTTGTCAATTTTGCAGGGAAATGGAAAGAATCATGTTATTGCTATGATCTTTTAGCAGAATAATTATAGTGTGTTTTCCTAAATTTAATGATCAATATAACCTTAGGTTGTTGACCATTTTAACAGTGTTAGGTTGAATTCTATCACATGGTATGGACCTTAAATTCAACCAAAAAAGTTTGTTAACTCCTATAACATTATGGCACTATTTTACTAGTATCTTGAAATCAGGCTTATTTTGTAAGTTGTGGTGTCTGTGGCTGGGTAATATTACTACTTATCTAGGTTTACTGGTAGTGCTCATAATATTCTCCAGAATCTTGACATTAATCAGTAGAGATATATCTTCTACTTGAATAGGAGGCCAATTCAGTGTTGGCCACAACAATTTATAGTCATTTTGACAATGGCCTGTAATGTTTCTAAGAGAATGTAGAAGCAATTTGGTCAACAACTCTACAAGATGTAGCTCATTTCTAGCACTGGAGTTTTGCTTGGTGGCATAATATGTTAATTATGGCATTGTGACACAGTATCTTTCAAAAATAATAGGACTGATGCACATATGAACTAACAGTCTGTGGAGGCATACACAAGACCAGCAGAGGTCCAAATGAGACAAAATCTCAGTACTGAAAAGTGGAAATAGAAGCAGTCTCCCTCTTAACCGAGTAGCTATTTGCACTGATACTTGCTGGGAAATGGAAAATCGATTTTCTCCGGTGGAATGTTACTGGCTATTACAGCCATGGACTTAACTCCATGCCTAGGAGTAGAAGTTAGTGAAGACAAGATGATGTCAGTGTTGTGATGCTGATGTTCTCTGCTTGTTTATTTTGTTTAATTATTTTTATGTGTGTGGATTATATTGGCTTAGTTTTTATTTTTCTATCTTACAACACCTGTTTCTTTTGATTTTTTGTATGTTTTTAGTATTTGTTGAGACAGACAGAGACAGAGAACGAGAGGGGGGAGAAACAGAGACACAGAGAGACAGGACAAGAAAATAGTTAGGTAGAGACATAGGGAGATTGGGAGAAAATGGGGAGAAGGAAATGAAGAAAATATATTGCATAAAATCCTTTAAATAAAAAAATTAAAATACATGAAAGATTATGCATAAACAATTAAAAAAATAAACAAAGCACAACAAAACAAAGCAAAACAAATAAACAGCAGCAGCAGCAACAACAACAACAACAGCTGCAACAAAAAACCCACAGAAGTGTCTTGCCAAAAAGATATGACTGTAGAGTACAAAGATTTCTTGGGTAGTAAATCCCATGCTGGTAAGCATGAAGACTCAAGTTTAGATTAGCAGCACTGTGTAATAGTGGACAGTGGCAGTACACATTCATAGTCACAGCACAGTGAGTCACAGTAAACATCCATTGTCCCAGCACACTGAAAAATGTGAGTGAATTCCCTGGATAGAGAGCATTCAAAGAACGACCTATCTCAGGAATTAAGGTGGGAAAAATGAAAAGTAATACTCAGTGTGGACCTCTAGCTAACATATGACATAAGAGCAAGCCCACCCCGTGCCACACACATGCATATATATATATATATATATATATATATATATATATATATATATATATATATGCATCCTAAAAACACTAAAAACAAAATTTTTTAAAATGAGAGATTCAATGTAGATATATCTGATCTGAGCTAATATTCAGTCTGCTGACAATCTTTAATCAGAGTTAGTTTACTTAATGTAAATAAATTAATGCTATAATTCAATCCATTTTCTCATTGTTTAGTTTGCATGAATTTTTTTCACAGGAAAATTATCAACAGGAGAATCTGAGTCTATTCACAGAACCCCAGGACATACATCTCTCTCCTTCTAACCCCTGCCCCCCATTTGTCTGTCTCCTACTCCCTCATACTCCCAATTTGAACTTTGATGGCCAAGCCTAATGGTTTCCAGTTGTCTTAGTTAGGGTTCCTATGGCTGTGCTAAAACTCCATGACCAAGGCAACTTAGGGAGGAAACGTTTTATTTCACTCAAACTATCATACGACAGTTCATCCTCATCATTGTTAAAATAGGTAGGGCAGAAACTCAGACTGCTCTGGAACCTGGAGACAGGAGCTGATGCAAAGGCCATGGTGGAGTGCTGTTTATTCCTTTGTTCAACCTGCTTCATTATAGCAAGCAGCACTCCCAGCTCAGGGCTGGCTCCCCGCAGCACAGGCTGGACCTTCTCATGTCAACCAATGATTAAGAAAATGCCCTACATACTTGCCAGGTCTTGGAGGCATTTTTCTCAATTTAGGTTCCATCATCTTCAGTAATGATAGCTTTAAACCACTTGTATAATTTTGTTTCAAAAGACGTGATTCCATTTTTTTAAGGACGAGTATATATTCTACATTATTGTGATCTGTTCACATATGATGAGTACTACAACAAAGCCTAGTACATAACTATTTTGAGGAGAGCTTATCAGCCACAGTGGATAGGAGTCTGTGTAATCTGTTGACTTTTGATAGCTTCATTAAAATACCAGGAGTTTTATAGCCAAGTTTACAGCAGACTTATTCTTAGTCCATACTTTTTTTTCCATAATGCCTAAACAAACCTAATAATATTCATGTGTACACTGCTCTTTCTGAAGACTTGAGTTCAATTCCCCACATGTGAGTCAAAGAAGTGCACAATAGTCTATAAAATCCTTTCCAGGGAATCTGCTGCCTCCATTGACATCTGTGAGCAGTGTATTTCCTTGTACAAGGTTTTACTCTGACACACACTGTTATATATAATTAAAACTAAGTGAATATATATTTATATATGAGAATATAAGTACACATATGTATGTGATAACAGTTGATTAAAAAGGGGGTTTGAATTTGAATGAAGGCATAATGAGATGTACGAAAGTTTTTGTGTGGAAGAAAAGGAAGGATGAAGTAATGTGATTAAAATACAATCTCAAAAATAAAAATAAATAAATAGTAAACAAAATTAATTTAAATGGATGAAACATAATATTTTTTGGTGAGAACTGAATTGATAATTGTAAGGTAATTCAGTGGTTAGTAGAATATTGCTGAATATCAAGAGTATTATTTTAGTCTTCCTTTGTGTTTGAGAAGGAAAGTCTGGTAAAGACTAAAAGATTTTGAATCTGAAAAGTCTATCTTCTCAAAACTCAGTTCCTAATTCCATGGTACTTTGAGCTTATATTGGGAGACAACTGGCTTCAGAGAAGGTCATCAGAGTGGAGTCTTCATATTAGGATCTTTGAAAGTATAAAAAGAGATAGTAGTGTCTGGGAATTGGTTCAGTCTGTAAAGCACTTGGTAATTCAGAACAGAACCCAAGTTCATATCTGTCACTTATGCAAAGGCCAGTGCTGTGGCACAAACCTGGAGTCCCAGGTCTGTGAACAGGAAGACAAGCAGACCTGTTGAGGTCACAGGCCAGTGTTGGCCAGCAAATGAAAACAAATCAATGAGTTCTGATTTCAGTAAAAGATTCTGTCTCCAAAACAAAACAATCAAACAAACAAACAAACAAACAAACAACAAAAGGTAGAGAAGAGATTGAGAAGATAAGGACATGTGTACTACACACACACACACACACACACACACACACACACACCATACACAAACACACAATATATGCACATAAAAGCACATACACATGTTCATATACTCAAACTTTTGTGAGCACTAACACTTAACCAAATACTTATATAACATATGTACACATAGAAAGATGTATGGCAACTTTCTTTCTTTGAGAGGAAACCATCAAAAAGTTGTTATTAAAAACCAGAAATCACCTCCTCTACAAGAACAGATTTTTTTTAAAAATGTTTTTGGTTTTATTACATTATAACCACAGTCTCCTATGCCTCTACTTTTTCGTGTTTACTCCTACCTTCTCTCTCTTCCAAACTCACTCCACTCCTCTTTCCTTTCAGAAAAGAACAACCCCAGGGGGATATGCCCTGGACATGGTATAATAAATTACAGTAATACTAGGCTTAAGCTGTCATATTAATGCTGTGCAATGCTACCCAGTAGGAAGAAAAAATGTTTCAATTTCAGACAAATGAATTTGAGCACCCTACTCCCACTATTGGGTGACCAATAGAAACACCAAGGTAACAACCACAACAAACAGGCAGAGGACCTGGTTGAGACCCACTCACTCATGCTTTGTGCTTGCTACTGCTTTGGGCTTTGTGAGCCCCTGTGAGCCCTGTTTTGTTGATGTCTGTGGGCTGTGTTCTCCTGGTGTCCTGAACCCCTCTTGCTACTACAGTTCTTCCTCCTCCTCTTCCACGGGATCTCCAAGCTCCAAGGGAAGAAACCTTGATCTGGATCTTGATCTTGTATTTTTCAGGCTTTTAATATGTGATCAAGGAATGTTGCTTATGATATATTTGGTATTATTTTAAAGCAGTCAAATTGAGCAGTCTTTATTTTTCATCATATGGAGAGAGATCTTGTTTTGAAAGACATGTTAAAATTTAGATTAATTTCTGAAATTCAAGAATTTCTAAATAAGAATTACAACAGTGAAGAACAAATATAGAAATTGTTACTAAATAGTATGTGGGAATCATTTGACTACCTGTTCCCTGAGCACAAAAAATTCAAGCAAATTATTTACCCACTTTACTTCTGTAATCCATAAACACATTTTTAATATATATGCCTGAGGAGGATTTATGAAGCAGTGTGTGTGTGTGTTTATATACAGATATATTCTTGTATAGAATAGAGATTGATATTAGTTGAGATTTTCTATTGATTTCCTAAATAGTTTTTTTTTTGGGGGGGGGGACCAGGATCTCTCACTGAGACTAGATCTACCATTTATGCTGAATTTCTGCCCACCAATCCCTTGAGGGTCACCTCTCTCTGGTCCCAGCCATTGTGTTTCAAGGGTGTCATTCCAAAGCCCAAATTTATGAGGGTATTGGTAATATAAATTAAGTTCTGGTGTCTCTACCACAGAAAACCTACACACTGAGTCACTTCCAGTGAACCTATTATACATATTTCTATGCCACAGATAAAAATTATAATGCTTTTTCAGTATGTGTACAAGTTTTGATCTCTACTTTGAGTGAAAAGCATTTTGTCATCAATTGACTTATGGACTTCATTTTATTTATAATGAAACATTAACAAAAGAAAATGAAGTAAAGAACAGTAAACTAATACTCTTAAGTTTTCCATCTGGTTTTATACTTTTGGTTACATATTTAAATATTTCAGTAGGAAGACTGCCGTTAAAGCAACTAGAATGCCATCTTCTCTAATATGAAATATGCAGTGAAAGTATAATATTAGTTGTTTTAATTCCCAATGAGAATATACTTGCTTTATCAATATGTGTAAACATTGTTCTACTTTTTGATGTAAATAACAATATGAAAATAATCCTAAGTCATTATCACTGTATGTTATTAGAGAATGTAGTATTCTTAAATCTTTGTCTTTTCCTGTCTTTTCATTTGTCTTTCCAGTTATACTATACCCACTTTCCCCCCACAAACTCACAATAGATATATACATGACATAACAATTAATATTATTAAAAACCTTAAATATAAATATCTGAAGTTAACATCTCTAGTTTATTTTTATAATAATCCGTTTCAATAAGCATTTATGAAACGTTCTTTAAAGAATAATTTATCACCATGACTTCATTTTATCTGGCATGATGTGTATCTTTATTGAACGACCATGCACTAAGTACTAACACTATCTTGGTTTGGACATATATATTAATTCTTTCTTTGTGACAATAGGTAATAATGGAAGCATTTACATAGAGCCATAAAATTCTGCAAGTGCAAGTCAAGTTTGATTTATCAGAAATGGGCTTCTTAAGGTTTTTCCTATACTTCTGTTGTTATAAACTAAGAATTACAGAGCTGAATAAATATATTAGCCCCCCACCCCCACCCCCAGGACATGGTGCTGTTATCCATTTATTTGATGCTTTACTCGTTCTAAAACTCACAAAGGATCCAATGGTGTCACTAACTCTTATTTGATTGAACAGGCATGTAAACAAATGACTCTCACAGAGCATACTAAGGAAGCAATATATGAATTGCTGAATGTGTCTAGATGTGATGTTTAGAGTAGAGACCAAGAAGATAATTTTTAGAACAGTTCTTCAAAATAGAAATTTTATTTGCATTAAAAACCTTCCACTTAAGGATTTTCTATAGCATTATTTCATACTTCACTACCTAAGAAGAACTGGCTGTTGTGTATCTTAGCTAAACAAATTCCTAGAAGAGTCTTTTAAAATACAATATAACGAGCGTGAGAGGTAAAATGCTTCTTTGTGTACTGGTGCTGTTTTGTTCCCAGAAGCCACCTCACATCTCCAACAGTCTAACTCATCTGACCATATCGGAAACTAGGCATGCACACCCTGCAGATACATACATTCAGAAAAAGCACCCCCTCGCACGCGCGCATGCACACACACACACACACACACACACACACACACAGTCAAATAAAATAAACAAATGCCTAAAATCTTTAATTCAATATGATTAATCAACTTTAATCAAGTAAAGAGAATTACTCACAAGTGGCTGCTCAGTGCACACTCTAGAGAAGTACATTAATTTGTGCATGCACTTCCGTTTTGTATGTGGAGGGAAGAGCTGACTACCTCTAGTGCATTCGAGGAATGGTAAATATCCATTTTTTCTCATGAAATCATAGTTCAGCTCCCTGAATAACTATAAAGAAAGCAAGCCTCAACTGAAAATTTAAGCAAATTTATTTTAAAACAATAAGAGTGTTACATACTGAACATTCCTTTGTAGTTCAGAATGTGAATTTATTGGGACAAAACTTCTTTTCCAAAAGCAAGAGAAAAAAAGGACATAAAATCAAAATTCATTTTATTATATCCCCTTTGATTTAGCATTTATAATACAGAATAATATTCACAGTATAATCTAAACAGATACAGAATTCAGACAGGCAATCATGTAACATGTCAACGTTAAGTCACATAAAATTCTTTATTGAAAAAGAAAAGTCTGCATTATTATTCTTGATTATATGTCATAATATAACAATTCTTAAAATTTGCTACATTCAAGATCAAATGTTGTAAGGCTCAATTCAGTTCGTATCAGATGAGAAAAGGAATATAAATCTTGAACATGGTACTCGAAATATATTTAAATCCTCATGCCCCTGGGACACTTCATAATAAAAGACATGATGTTTAACATCTCTGAGCTGCATTTAGAGTCAAAGCGAGAATCTACATGCAAGATAGTTTGTACTTCCTTGTCAATATACCTAAAAGCCCAGCCTCTAGTGGTAATATTTGCCAAACAATAAAATCCACAGGATCTAGGACAAATGAAAGCAACATATTTCCAATATTCTTCTGGGCTGTAAGGCAAACTTCAGGTAATGCATTTTGGAAGTTGGTGAGAAGATTCATGGTGGTGACACTTTCCCTTGCAGCCCAGTTCACAGGAGTCTGATGACTTCATTCTGTGAAGCTATTCGGATGTGCCCTTGTTGAATGTACAAAAGCAGTTATTTCTCCTATTTTGTACATCTGAAAATATAGTTTATTAACGAACTTACCTCAGGATTCCTTATTGATGTGTCCATAGTGAAAAGCAAATATATTAAACTCTGACAGAGCTTTTTGTTATATATGACTATACTATATGAGACATTATTGCAATATCTGAGTTAATATCAAATTTTGAGTTTTGACAACCAATTTTTTCTTCAATTTCAAGCCTCTTTCATAAAGATCTAGATGTATGTCTACCTCTCATTAAAAAATAGCAGGATTCTGAGATATGAAAACAAATAATACCTATAATAAGTTAAAACCAAACCTATCAGATTAAAGTTGTACAAGGCAATCTAACATTACACATTTTCGGATCTCTCTGTCTCTGTCTCTTTATTTTTATCTGTCTCTATGTCTCTCTGTCTCTCTCTTTCAGTCTCTCTTCTGCTTTTCTTATTTGAGAATTTTATACCAGTATATAAGGTGTTTTAATCAAATCAGCCTACCCTATATTTTAAGTTTTCTTTATGAAATCCCTTGTCATTCTTTTTTAAGAAGAATAATTTATAAACTAAAGTGACAGTATAAAAGTACAGAGACCAAAAGAACATTAGTAACAGTTTTAACAGATATCCATGTATGCTAAACATATAGGAACAAGAATCGTGAATGTCTAATATAGGAAAAATTAGTGAATATATAATACAAAACCCATAATAAAATTTAAATTAAGCAGAATTAAAGACAAAATTCTATATTCTTCATAGAAAATAGTCTTTAAGTTAATAAAGGCTATATGTGATAGTCCTATATTCAACAATACATTAAACGGGGAAAACTGTAGAAATTTCTTCTAAAATCAGGAATGAGGCAGCACTGTTCTCTAGTATTGCTTTTATTCAGTACAATGCTAAAATTTTTAGCCAGAACAAAAGATTGAATTCAAATTACATTTATATTCCATCTCATCCAAGTCAGCATAGCAACCAGTAAGAAATCAAGTTAACAATAAAACTGATGAAGGGGGATACTAAGGGTGTGCAAATGTGACATTCATTTTTGCATTAAACCTTTGAGTATTTTGTATACATTGTTTTAATCATTTTTACTTTTCTCCCACACCATTTGCCAGATCTACCACCCAATAGCACACCCATACAACTCTTGTCATCTTCTTTATTTAATAAATACTTTAAGCCTAATTTGTGCTGCTGATGTTATATTGCAATTATGGCATTCCATGGTAATATGGTTGTCCTACCATGGGTTATCTTCTTGAAGAAAAACATCTTTTCCATTTGTGAGCAACCATCAATTTCTAGTAGTTCGGGAGCATGAGATGGTTGTTTTAGCAGACCAGATCTCAAAGTACATTGCTGGAACATATTAATTATTCTTTTATCACATATAGCATGAATAGCACCTTCCAGTACGATGAAACCTATCCAGTAGGGATAAGATATCCAAATGAGTATAAGTTTGGTTTGTTCATATTGTGGGTGAAGTGTCATAATATCTTCAGGAATTAGATCTTAACTCTCAAGTTATGAGTAGGAATCAACCCATTGTCAATAGCCTGCAATGTTTATGAATTTGAGGTATATTACTGATCACGTCAAAAAGAGATCATTCTTACTTATAGGTCACAAATTTCTTTTCCCTTTTCTATGTCTTTTATGCATAACAGAGTAAAGTCTAAGCAGGATTTTCCTAATCTTCTGACATGCCCAACACACAGAATTCTCTACCATGTAGCTCTTCATCAACTTGCATTGCAGAAACTTTTGCTTCTCGATTTAGATATGGATGCTAACTCTTGGATGTATGATAAGCTTCCTCTATATAGAAGTTCTTTTTTTTTGTCTTTATTTCTATTGAACTGCACTTATAAGGTAATGATAATATTCTTCAATAAATTCATCCCCTAGTTATTTGTGAATTTCATTCCTTAAAATTATGAGACGAGGAAACTGAAAGCCTAGGGATGGTTTTGATGGGCATTGATTTCTTTATTAGAGGAACAGCATAAACTATGCTTTGTGAGAAAAGAAAGCCTCTGTCACTTTGAGATTCAGTACTTTTTCATATACACAGGAACAAAAATTATCTAGAAGACAGGCCTGTGGCATGTCACTGAAGTATTACTAGGACCAGGACTGCTTTAGCGGGATCATGAGAGTCTAGATGGCTCAGCAGGTAAAGGGACTTACTGAGAAGTCTGATGAGCTGAGTTCAGTTTCCAAGTCTAGCATGGAAGAAGGTTTTTCTCTGCTTTCTATACGTGTGCTTCTTTCTGCATCTACAAACAATGACAAATATCTTCATCAAGCTACAAAGTAAACTGACAAACTAACAGTGGAGTTCCTGCAGACCAACAACAGGTTCAAAGAAAATAAAATTTTGAAAACAGCCACAATCATAGCAGCCTCCCAATTCCTCAAGCCTAAAAATAAAAAATGAACAAAAGTATAAATGACCTCTATGTCACTATAAAACATTGAACATTGAGAAGGATAGTACATGATGGGATCTGCCCCATATTCATGTCAGCATTAACAGTGTGTAAATTCTCATTATTAGAGTCAATGAATAATTCAGTGCAGTAGTCCTGAAAAGTCAATGCTATTCTTCATAGAAATGTATGTTAAAATATACTAAAAATCATAGGGAATCACTTCTGTGAGAAGACGTTTGACAATGTTTTCTTTTTCTTAACTGACTTGGACTTTACTACAAAGAATTTCAACCTAGATTTCAAGGAGAAGAGTTATAAAAGGAGAAGTTCTATGGAGTGTAGCACATGACAATATTCGGTGTGGGCATCCCATGCACTACCAAAGAAATACACAGGAAGAAGTGCATGCTATAAACACCACGCTATAAGACTGATGCTACTAAAGAGTACGCTAGTCAAAGCAGTGTGATAGTATTACAAATATGGAAAGACAATCCAATGGAATAAGGAGGAAAGTTCAAACATCAACCTACACAGCTAAAGCATTAAAAAAGAAGTCTCAAAAATACACATTGGAAAAAATAAAACAGCCTCTGCAAAAAGTAGCAAAGGAAAGGTGGGTTTCTACATGTAAAACAATAAAATTATGTTTCATCCCTCATGCTATCCAAGAAAAAAACAATCAATTCAATTTGTTTCAATGGCCATAATATGATAACTGGGTATTTGAAACTAATGGAGAAAAAACAAACAAACAAACAAATAAACAATTAAAAAAACAGCTTCAAAATGCAGGCCTAGGTAGTGACAGTCTGTATAGACATCTAATTACTTTAAAATTAATAAAATAAATTGACATATGCAAATTCCTAGAGTTGGAAAATGTCTGCATGGTAAAGGAAATACATGAGAGAGTAAAAGGTCCAGCTTAAACAATGAGAAAAGGTATATTTAAAACAATATTGTAGAGTGCATTAGCATATTATATATACAAATAAGTAAATTAGGCAGCACAAAGATGAACTATCTCCATCAATATATGGGTAAATAAACTAGATACATTGTTGTGAAACCTACTAGCAAATGAAGTATAGTATTTGCTATCATTTTCTTTTATTTATTTATTTATTTTTATTAGGTATTTATTTCATTTACATTTCAATGCTATCCTAAAAGTCCCCCACACGCTCCCGCACCCACTCCCCCTCCCACCCACTCCCTCTTCTTGGCCCCGGTGTTCCCCTCTTCTGAGGCATATAAAGTTTGCACGAACAATGGTCCTCTTTCCACTGATGACTGACTAGGCCATCTTCTGATTCATATGCAGCTAGAGACACGAGCTGGGGGGGGGGGGGGTACTGGTTAGTTCATATTGTTGTTCCACCTATAGGGTTGCAGATCCCTTTAGCTCCTTGGTTACTTTCTCTAGCTCCTCCATTGGGGGCCCTGTGACCCATCCAATAGCTGACTGTGAGCATCCACTTCTGTGTTTGCTAGGCCCCGGCATAGCCTCACAAGAGACAGGTATATCTGGGTCCTTTCAGCAAAATCTTGCTAGAGTATGCAATGGTATCTGCGTTTGGAAGCTGATTATGGGATGGATCCCTGGATATGGCAGTTTCTAGTTGGTCCATCCTTTCGACTCAGCTCAAAACTTTGTCTCTGTAACTCTTTCCATGGCTGTTTTGTTCCCATTTCTAAGAAGGGGCAAAGTATCCACACTTTGGTCTTCGTTCTTCTTGAGTTTCATGTGTTTTGCAAATTGTATCTTATATCTTGGGTATTCTACGTTTCTGGGCTAATATCCACTTATCAGTGAGTACATATTGTGTGAGTTCTTTTGTGATTGGGTTACCTCACTCAGGATGATGCCCTCCAGGTCCATCCATTTGCCTAGGAATTTCATTCTTTTTAATATCTGAGTAATACTCCATTGTGTAAATGTACCACATTTTCTGTATCCATTCCTCTGTTGACTGGCATCTGGGTTATTTCCAGCTTCTTGCTATCATTTTCTATCTGTACCCAATAAATTCATGAAAAGGTGTTTAATAACTTTAATTGCCATAGAAATAAAACAAAAACAAAAATGATAAAACAGCAAAAGCCAAAATTACCATATACATTTTCACCACAGTAAGAATGACTATCATCATAAAAACAAAGAATAACAAGAGCTGATGAGATGTGTAAATTTGAAACTTTTATATACTACTGGAAGAGAGGCAAATTGGTACAGCTTCTGTGAAAACCAACAAGAAGCTTTGTGTAAACTATAATTACAGGTATACTGCATTATCCTGCTAAAATCACATCCAGAAATACATCTATAATAATAAATGTCAAAATACAAAAATATACCTGAATATCTACTTTACCTGTAGCAGTACTCACACTGGTCATGGTATAAAATGCTACCTACTAACAGTTGAACATCTTAAGAGTAATGAGTACTGCGCACCCAATGGAATATTGTTAGGTATTAGAAGAATCCATTTACATCAATTTTCAGGAGAATGAGTGGAACAGCATAACAGTATATTTAAAAGCATAAGCCAGATTCACAAGGAGAATGATCTAATGTTTTGTCTTACATGTGGGATTAAATATAAACAAAAGATTAAGAAATAGTTGTGAAACTATTGAAGCTAAGAACTATATCACTCCTGCCTCTGCCTCCTAAGGCAAATTTTACCAGCATGCTTCACCACAACCAGCTGTTGATCATAGACTGGTATGAGGTGGAATCTCAGGGAGGTTTTGATTTGCATTTCTCTAATGACTAAGGATGTTGAACATTTCTTTAGGTGTTTCTAAACACCATTCAAGATTTAGGCCATGCAAGATTCCTCCGTTGAGAATTCTTTGTTTAACTCTGTATCCTATTTTTAATAGGGTTATTTGGTTCTCTGGAGTCAAACTTCTTGAGTTCTTTGTATATATTTGATATTTGCCCTCTATAGGATGTAGGATTGGTAAAGATCTTTTTTCCATTCTGTAGTTGCTGCTTTGTCCTATTGACAGTGTCCTTTGCCTTACAGAAGCTTTTCAATTTTATGAGATCCCATTTTCCCATTTGTCAATAGTTGATTTTAGAACCTGCGCCATTGGAGTTCTGTACAGGAAGTTTTCCACTGTGCCAATGTGTTTGAGGCTTTTTCCAAATTTCTCTATTAACAGATTCGGTGTATCTGGTTTTATGTGAAGGTCTTTGATCCACTTGTACTTGAGCTTTGTACTAGTAGATAAAAATAAAAAAAGAAGTATATCATTTAAATGAGAAAGGAGCTCAGAAGAAGAGACAGTTTAATAGTATCATAGTACCTCAATAGAATTGTCAAGCACTATTCTATATGACTAAAATGCATTCCTTTAAATGGTATTAAATAGTAAAATTAGCATTGAGGATAGTGGTGGCATTGCCTGGGGATGGTGCAGGTGAAATATTTTCTTCTTGTGGCATGATACAAAGGAAGATGTGGCACTGTAGACTGCCTTTGGAAGACATTGAAAAGAGGCAAAAGATGATATATTTACTAGTGTTTCCTATTTTTAGAAAATAAACCCGGTAGAAACATTAAAAGATTTCTCGTTGAAAAACTGTAAGTAGATATATGATAAAAAAAAAGATGAAATTGACATCAGAGAGTGAAGATCAAAAACAACATATTTAAAATTTGAATTTATAACATATCTTAAAATACTGTGTATAAAATTTAATTTTGGATTTTATTCAATATATTAGAGTTTTCTGGATAAATAAATGCCAACATATATTATAATATTATAATATATATGGATGTATATACTTGAATATTATATGTATATGTCAACTATATATTAAATTATGTTGACAGGGTAATGTATAGTGTGAAATACATATAGAAAAGTAAAAAAGCACAGTAAATAGTGATAGTGACATAGAATAGGTTCACTTCTGCATTCTAAATCTCTTTATTTTTAAACAGAAGCCAATTTAATCCCACATTTAATTCCTCTTAATAATCAAATAATAAGAATAGGAGCAGACATAAGAGATTTCAGGCTAGGTTATTTTAAAATATTCACAAAAGAGTACCTATGCTTTTTTTTCTGTATTATTTCCTTCAGACAATTTCAAATGTAAACGAAATTATAAACAAAAACAGAAGAATTCTCCAGCTGTTAAAAATAATTCATATATATATATATATATATTGGATATTAGTCCCCTATTTAGGATAGGTAAAGATCCTTTCCCAATCTGTTGGTGGTCTTTTTGTCTTATTGACAGTATCTTTGCCTTGCAGAAGCTTTGAAGTTTCATGAGGTCCCATTTGTCAATTCTCGATCTTACAGCACAAGCCATTGCTGTTCTATTCAGGAATTTTTCCCCTATGCCCATATCTTCGAGGCTTTTCCCCACTTTCTCCTCTATAATTTTCAGTGACTCTGGTTTTATGTGAAGTTCCTTGATCCACTTAGATTTGACCTTAGTACAAGGAGATAGGAATGGATCAATTCGCATTCGTCTACATGATAACAACCAGTTGTGCCAGCACCATTTGTTGAAAATGCTGTCTTTCTTCCACTGGATGGATTTAGCTCCCTTGTCAAAGATCAAGTGGCCATAGGTGTGTGGGTTCATTTCTGGGTCTTCAATTTTATTCCATTGGTCTACTTGTCTGTCACTATACCAGTACCATGCAGATTTTTATCACAATTGCTCTGTAGTAAAGCTTTAGGTCAGGGATGGTGATTCCACCAGAGGTTCTTTTATCCTTGAGAAGAGTTTTTGCTATCCTAGGTTTTTTGTTCTTCCAGATGAATTTGCAGATTGCTCTTTCTAATTCGTTGAAGAATTGAGTTGGAATTTTGATGGAGATTGCATTGAATCTGTAGATTGCTTTTGGCAAGATAGCCATTTTTACAATGTTGATCCTGCCAATCCATGAGCATGGAAGATCTTTCATCTTCTGAGATCTTCTTTAATTTCTTTCTTCAGAGACTTGAAGTTCTTATCATACAGACCTTTGATTCCTTAGTTAGAGTCACGCCCAGATATTTTATATTATTTGTGACTATTGAGAACGGTGTTGTTTCCCTAATTTCTTTATCGGCCTGTTTATTCTTTGTGTAGAGAAAGGGACTCCAGAAAATCAAATAACCCCATTAAAAAATGGTGCTATGAACTGAACAAAGAATTCTCACCTGAGGAATACCAAATGGCAGAGAAGCACCTGAAAAAATTTTCAACATCCTTAATCATCAGGGAAATGCAAATCAAAACAACCCTGAGATTCCACCTCACACCATTCAGAATGGCTAAGATTAAAAATTCAGGTAACAGCAGATGCTGGTGAGGATGTGGAGAAAGAGGAACACTCATCCATTGTTGGTGGGATTGCAAGCTTGTACAACCACTCTGGAAATCAGTCTGGTGGTCCCTTAGAAAATTGGACATAGTACTACAAGAGGATCCAGCAATACCTCTTCTGGGCATATATCCAGAAGATGTCCCAACGGGTATGAAGGACACATGTTCCACTATGTTCATAGCAGCCTTATTTATAATAGCCAGAAGCTGGAAAGAACCCAGATGCCCCACAACAGAGGAATGGATACAGAAAATGTGGTACATTTACACAATGGAGTACTACTCAGCTATTAAAAAGAATGAATTTATGAAATTCCTTGGCAAATGGATGGACCTGGAGGGCATCATCCTGAGTGAGGTAACCCAATCACAAAGGAACTCATACAATATGTACTCACTGATAAGTGGATATTACCCCAAAACTTAGGATACCCAAGATATAAGATACAATTTGCCAAATGCATGAAACTCTAGAAGAATGAAGACCAAAGTGTGGACACTGTGCCCCTTCTTAGAATGGGAACAAAACACCCATGGAAGGAGTTACAGAGATAAAGTTTAGAGCTGTGACAAAAGGATGGATCATCTAGAGACTGCCATATCTAGGGATCCACCCCATAATCACCTTCCAAACGCTGACACCATTGCATACACTAGCAAGATTTTGCTGAAAGGACCCAGATATAGCTGTCTCTTCAGAGACTATGCCGGGGCCTAGCAAACACAGAAGTGGATGCTCACAGTCAGCTATTGGATGGATCAGAGGGTTCCCAATGAGGGAGCTAGAGAAAGTACCCAAGGAGCTAAAGGGACCTGCAACCCTGTAGATGGAAGAACATTATGAACTAACCAGTACCCCGGAGCTCTTGACTCTAGCTACATATGTATCAAAAGATGGCGTAGTAGGCCATCACTGGAAAGAGAGGCCCATTGGACAAACAAACTTTATATGCCCCAGTACAGGGGAACGCCAGGGCCAAAAAAATGGGAATGGGTGGGTATGGAAGCCGGGGGGAGGGTATGGGGGACTTTTGGGATAGCATTGGAAATGTAATTGAGGAAAATACGTAATAAATAAAAAATAATAATTCTTATTTGTCACAGGTAATTGTCATCTAGGAATCATAGTGCCAAATAAGCTCACCTTTTCTAGTTCTTTCTGAACTCTGACTAGATTGTTCAATTCCATTCTTCTGGCTCAAAACTGTTCTTCAAGCTGACTGGTCTAAACTGGCTTCTCAGGGCTTCTCCCTGAATTCATCTTGGAAAAGCTGTCTCTGTACTCCATGAAGTTAAAATCCAGGCTTAAGATGCCCAAAGGATAGATTGTTCCCAAGGTCTCCCCATTGTACTTGTACCCCATAATTGTTTCACAGTGCTATTCAATGTCCTTTGCTCTCCTAGTGAACTTTTAATTGTCTAATCCTCTTCCAGTGTCATCCCTTATAGTGGATCATGGGTTTTACCTGTAGGACAATATTTAACTCCCTCTACCTCTGTAAATGTCACTTCGATCAACAGAATAACAGTGAGGAGTAGAGACTGTTCAATGAAGTGTACGTGGTGATATATTTTAGAGTAATAAAATGGGGGGGGGGGCTGCACCTGGTAATGGTACTTGCCACCAAATCTAATGATCTGAGTTTTATTCCTCGGAACATTGTGTAAGGAGGCCATCTTTGTCTGCAAATTTTCCTATAATCTCCACACATGCACTACAATGAAAGTATGTGTATACATACATTTGTGTTTACGCATGTGCAGACACATACACACACACACACACACACACACACAGAGAGAGAGAGAGAGAGAGAGAGAGAGAGAGAGAGAGAGAGAGAGAATGAAACAGAAATGTAATCTAAGTAAATATATAATCTGTAATGTGACAGACATCTTTTATGGCACACATCTTTCTGAGTTCTGTGCTACTTTTGTCAGTCACCTGCACAATTACTTGCAATGCACAGTTACAGTGTCCTCCATTATTCACCTCTTTGTCTCTATTATCCAAGCTGTGTCTCTGTCCATAATGAGAAAATGGATCATGGTTTCATATGGAAGACCTGAGTTTAGAGTATGTTCCAACAAAACAGTGAAAATATAATTAACACTACATTCTTCTGAGTATAATAACTATGTTTGTAAAGCATAAATTAGGGTGACTAGATCACTCATGGGATAAGAGTATATACTGATTTTGTAGAAGACTTGAGATTACTTTGGAGTACACACTTCAGCTTGCTCACTTCTGCTTGTAACTCCAACTCTAAGTAATTTGATACTCTGTTCCATATATTTCTGTATAAAAGTGACATAGATAAACACAGAAGCATGAAAATACAAAATATTAATACTAATAATTAATAATAATTATTATTACAAAAACAAATTAAACTAAAAAGGTAAAATTTATAATACCCAGAAGCTGGAAAGAACTCAAATGTCCCTCAACAGAGGAATGGATATAGGACATGTGATACATTTACACAATGGAGTACGACTCAGCTATTAAAAAGAATGAATTTATGAAATTCCTAGGCAAATGGATGGATCTGGAGTGTATCATCCTGAGTGAGGTAATCCAATCACAAAAGAACTCACATGATATGTACTCACTGATAAGTGGATATTAGCCCAGAAACTTAGAATACCCAAGATATAAAATACAATTTGCAAAACCCATGAAACTCAAGAAGAATGAAGACCAAAGTGTGGTCACTTTGCCCCTTCTTAGAATTGGGAACAAAACACCCGTGGAAGGAGTTACAGAGACAAAGTTTGGAGCTGAGACGAAAGGATGGACCATCTAGAGACTGCCGTACCCGAGGATCCATCCCATAATCAGCCTCCAAACGCAGACACCATTGCATATGCCAGCAAGATTTTGCTGAAAGGACCCTGATATAGCTGTCTCTTGTGAGGCTATGTTGGTGCCTGGCAAACACAGAAGTGGATGCTCACAGTCAGCTATTGGATGGAACACAGGGCCCCCAATGGAGGAGCTAGAGAAAGTACCCAAGGAGCTGAAGGGGTCTGTAACCCTATAGGTGGAACAACAATATGAACTAACCAGTACTCCTAGAGCTCCTGTCTCTAGCTGCATATGTAGCAGAAGATGACCTAGTCGGTCATCATTGGGAAGAGAGGCCCCTTGGTCTTGCAAACTTTATATGCCTCAGTACAGGGGAACACCAGGGCCAAGAAGTGGGAGTGGGTGGGTAGGGGAGTGGGGTGGGGGTATGGGGGACTTTTGGGATAGCATTGGAAATATAAATGAAGAAAATACATAATTAAAAAAAGAAAAAAAGAAAAAAAGAAAAATTAACTATCACAAAAAATAAATTAAAAAATGATTTTTTTAAAAGAAGAAATAAATTGTTACTTCTAAGGGTTGGCAATGCTCTATTCACTCAACCTGGGCTTTCCATGTTTTCACTAATCTCTTCACTTTCTATGCAGAACATTAGTAATTTCATTAAATACTAAATTCAGCTTTCTGAAAGATAATTATGAAAATACATTTATATGTGTGTATTTATATGACTACTAAAACACTTTTATTATCAAATTTAAATTTAACGGCAAATCAAGTAAGTGCAATAGAATTTTAAAGTATCTATATAAGATCTAATTTGCTATTATTGAATAAACAAACTAAAATACACCTGATTTAAAATAAAGGATTATGCAACATTCAAGTTGTACCTCTAACCCAATTTTAAACAGTAAGTTGAAAAATAAATATAAATTTTAATTATACAAGAACCGCAACAGAGATATTTTAAATATTATTTTGTTCTATAAACAACATATTTCATAAAGATTCAGAACCCTAAATGGCAAGCTGCATATTGCACAATTATTATGTGTTTCCTATGACATGAGTAGGAGTGTATTATTATAGTAGGTATATAATACTAGTTTGTATTATTAACGGTGATGAGAAAGCACATGTTTATATTCAGGAAATAATGTATCTAAAACCAAAAGCTCACTAGCAGTCAAGAGAAAAAAAAAAAAGCTGTTCATATAACCCTGAAGCAATGGATTAGTAGTTTTATCCTTCAGCCCTTTATACTTTTAATACACTTTTGAAATGTATCATATTTGATTGATATCTAAAATCTTGGGTGTTAAAATGATTTAATCTAAGAATTACAGTTCATCCAACTTCAAAGATATAATTTGGAGTGCCTAAATTTCTGAAATTGTCAAGTTCCAAAAAGAGTCTATATAAACCTAGATTTGACATGGTCTACTATGTGTTAATACAGTGGAATATTGGGAACATTAATTCAACTTTAAAGTCAGCATATTTATAGTATAGAATGTCTAATTTTTTAGTAACTACTATCATCAAATGTATTTATTGGCTAGCATGTAGCCAAATTTATTATTAACACATTAGTATAATTTGGAAATATTACAACAGAATGAATTTTTGTATAATTTTACCTTTTTAGTTTAATTTGGTTTTGTAACAAGAATTATTATTAATTATTAGTATTAATATTTTGTAATTTTTCCATCACCACACAGGTTTATTATCTTTTTTAATTGGATTTATTTTAATTAGGTATTTTCTTATTTTCTTATTTTACATTCTCATCGTTGCCCACCTCTATGTTTCCCCTCCCACTGTTCCTTATCCCATGTCTCTTCCCTCTTGGTTCTGAGATGGTGCTCCCGCCCCAACAGACCTCCCCCTTCCCTGGAGCCTCAGGTCTCTCAAGGATTAAGCACATCTTCTACTGAGGCCAAACCCGTCATACCTCTGCTATTTATGTGCCAGCCACGGCCTCTGACCAGCTTATGTATGCTCCAGGCTGGTGGTTCAATATCTGGCAGCTCCCTTTGGCCTGGGTTAGTTGAGATTGCTGGTCTTCCTACAGGGTCTCAACCCCTTCAGCTTCTTCAATTCTGCCCCTAATTCAGCCACAGGGATACTGTTCATGTAGTTTTAAGAACATACACTGCCTTTGCCCAAGATCTGATACTTGTGCTCCAACCCCTCCCAGCTCCCTTTTGTTTCTCCTGGCGTTGCTGACAGATTGGTGCCAAGCAGCCCCAACACAGCTTCCTTTTCTAGTCACCTTTGCTTTGACAGGGGTAGCATTACCCACCCACTCCTGAACACTAGAATTCACTGGTAAAGGACCCACAGAAGTTGAATTGCCCTTCCAATCCTGAGACCCTAGAATCCACAGATAAAGGACACACAGACAGCTTTATTATTTTAGAACTTGCCTCTAGGCACAATTACTGGGCATAAATACCTCCTGCCTGGAAATGAACGCCCTTATTAATTTATCATCTGTTTCTCAATCCTCCCTTAACTTTGTGGCTTATATCAGCTAGCCAGGCACAAACCCTAGCTGCCCCAAGGACTTACATGTCTTCAGTGTCCCATTTCCTTCAAAACCCTCTCTCTTTTCTTGCTTTTGCCTTTCCCCCCTTGGACAGGAAGTCCCATTTGTTCCTTCTGCCCAGTAATTGGTCCTTGGCCTTCTTTATTGACAAATCAAGAACCAATTTGGGAACTAGACATTAGTGACAGAACACCCCCCCACACACACACACACACACACACAAGGGTACAATGTTTGGGTATAGATATTTGCATGTCTCAACCATTTGCTGGTTTGGCCTTTCAGAGAACAGCCATGCTGGCTCCCATCTGTAAGCATATCATAGCATCAATAATAGTGTCAGGCTTTGGTGAACCCCCAAAATGTGATGGATCCCAAGTTGGTAGTCACTGGATCACCTTTCTCTCAGTCTCTCAGTCTCTTCTCCATTTTTCTACTTGCAGTTCTTTAGGACAGGAACAATTCTGGGTCAAAAAATTGGCTATGTGTTAGTATTCCAGTCTGACCACTTCAGCCCCTATCTACTGGAGGTGGACTCTTCAAGTTCCCTCTTCCCAGTTTTGAGCATTTTGGCTAAGGTCATCGCCATTGAGTCCTGATAATCTCTCATCCTCCAGGTCTCTAGTACTTTTTAGAGGGTCCTCCCATCTCCTACTCTCAAGGCTGATAATTTCCATTCATCCTCCTGGATCTCTGGGCTTCCCACCTGTCTCCCCCAACCTCAATACCTGTTCCATTCCCCGCTTCCACACAGTCTGGCTCTTGAGATTATTTTCTTCCCTCTTCTGAGTGGGATTGTAGCATCTTCACTTGGGACTTTTTAGTTGTTAATCTTTAATTGTGGGAGTAACAATTTCTTATGTGCGCACACTGTGGGCGGTACAGCAGATGGGATATTTTACATCTCAACAACACCCTAGCTGAAAAGATAAATAATGGTCCTTGCATAAAATAAAATACAATACAATAAAATGAAATAAGACATTTCATATCTGAAGCTGTCCATGGATGTAACCTAATGCTACAACATGAACATATATGGAAACATACCAGGCTACCTATTAGACTGGGAAATTTCTATATTCATGTGTTTCATGTAAGATAATTAAAAAACTATTGAAGATCATGCTTTAAAATGTGTATGGCTAATCATATATCATGAAGATCTTGTATATATAACATATAGAGAATTTATATAAATATATAATAAACCAATAATCTAATTATAAAAAATTAGGAAAGATTTTGAAAAGATATTTCTCCTAACTTGATAAGCATACAACCCATCATCCTGAAAAATGCTTGATATTGCTATAATTAAGTTATACATCAAACCCAACAATGTGGCTTCATATTGATTAGCAGTTAGAAAGATGAAAGTACCAGGTGTTGGCTAAACCATGAGAAAAGGGGGAGTTGTCATAATTGCAGTTTTAAATGTAAAATAGTGTGGCTAATATGGAAAAATTGTGGTGATTCTTCCAAATCAGATAAATATAAGGTATTGATGTTAATGTAAAGTATGTGTCCAACAGAACTGAAAATAGACCTATTATTACAGATATTCCTTATAAAATAGAAAGAGAAATAAAACAGAAAGATCATATACCTATACAACTCTTTAAGATCTGAGAAATAGAAAAACAAATGTGTTATATCGATATGAGGGAATATCATTTAACACACAAAAATGAACATTTCATTCAATGGAAACAAACATATGTAATATTAAACTAAGGTGGTGTTCCCATAATCTAAAAGTGAGAAAAATACACCATTAAATATATCCTTTATATAATTTTGTTAGTGTATAATATATATTCAACCAAATCATTTTAAAATAAGTTTATGCATATAGTGCTTTAAAAATCATAAACACATATTTTAAAGTTTGAATTATATAAATTTATTAAGCTAGTATGATATTATTTTAATAAGTATTCTTGGGCTTATTTGGCAATTGGACTTGTTGCATGTTCACTAAAAATCATAATGAAATATTTTCCATATATATATTTGTATAACTATTTACTTACTTTTGTTTATTTATGATACTCAAGATGGAGCTTCTCTGTGTACCCTTTCTGTCCTGGAATTTACTCTGTAGACCACATATCCACTTGCCTCTGTCTCCCAAGTGCTGGGATTAAAGTTATGGGCAACCACACGAAGCTGGTCCTAGTTTTAAAGTTTAATTAGAACACTGCCCCATGAATTCATTTTTTATAACTGGATTCAGAAGCCATAACAAAGATTACACATTATGATGAGCACATTTCCTACTTAGCTTTTCATAGAAGAATTTTAATCAAGAAATATGACTGCTCTTACAAGAGCTCACATCCAAAGACTTTGGAGGTCTCTGTGACTTTGCTAGACTACTTCCATGCCCACGTGTGGACCTTTAATCTCTTTGGCTGGAATACAGACAAAACTTTAATATAAACCTTTATTCCCAGACAATGGAAGCAAAATTGTGTTATAGAAGAAAGCAAACATGTTTGAAAGCTACATCTGATTGAGGGGCAGACAAAGTGACAAATCTGAGAAGGATTTGACAGAATTGGTCAGAAATAGTATAGGCTCAACAAGAACAGCACAGCAAAGAGAGGATGGAACAGGCAGGGGTTTTTTTGCTGGCAGCTTGAAGAAGAAAATAGAAGAAGCCCGAGAATGAGAAGGGGCGAGATTAGAACAGGGTAATGAGGACAAAAAAAAAAAAAATTGGACTAAGTCAGCTCTTTATTGTCTAAATAGTCTTAGACTTTCTTTAACTACTCTGATCTTCTCTGAAACCTTGTAGTTCCATCTTCTTTATTTCCTGACTGCAATATTTGCTCACCTGTTTTCCATCACTTGTTTATGAACTTGTATAAAAAAAGAGAGAGAACTTATGAAAATGGTTGAGTGCTTTGTATATATAAAAATAAAATCAACATGAGTTACCATTTACATATTGACTATGAAGGGGACAGTAAAATTACCATGAATTCTATTTTGTTTTTCTACACAAATCAGCAAGATTTATCTGCTGTTTATTGACATGAAAAACCCTGAATGGACTTGATTTAACATCAGTTTGCCTCATGGCTTCTCAAACTGCTTAAACTATGTTTTACACATTTAACACTTAAAGACACAAATGCAAATTTTGCCTAAACTTCAAGAAAAAATGGAATTTAACAAGGCTGCATTAGTTTTCAAATAGCACTTATTTTCTTGTGCAGGGGAAAAGAAACAAGCAAAGTGTCACAGGCAAAACTGAGCTTATGCCATCGTTTTAGGATGCCTTGGTTTCCCATAATAGAACATCAAGAAATTTTGAGTATTTTCCAAGCATATCAGAATGACAGGAAAATGATTTATATTGGAATAAATTGCTTATATTATATATGTAGGGCAGAAATGAATACTTCTAGAAATGCATACATAAATTTAAATATATTTTCAAAACACCGAGTGTCTAGCATTTCCAACTATATCACTGTGGTATTATGAAGTCAATTTGATTTCCCAAATGAATGAACAGGCTCACATCATTTTACTTATGTGATGGAGAAGTGAATGGATGATAATTTATAGTTACATTTTGTAGTTGTCATTGGGGGAAGGAATGGTAGGTAGGTAAGGATATATACTTCCTAAAATTCCTTCCCAGTCACTTTCTATAAATATCAGATTCATTCCATCTTTGTATTTCTTGAAGTAAATTAGGAAATTGCAATGTTTGTTGTTGTTTTTTTCCCCTACAAAATGACAAAATGAAACTGTTTCGTGTGTTAATTAAATCAACAAACAGAAATATAGAAAGGAATTGTACAAGGTAGATTAATGTACTATTGTAGATTGAATAGTGAACTAAATCTGTGTTATCTTACAAATGAACTCAAAATACATCAGTTTAGGCTATTAAAATGAAGATTATTTTTCAAGCTTTAATACTGTCTCTACTTCCGAGTGATATTATCAAAAGGATTGTGTACTTACGCTCACAATGTCAGAAATGGAAAATAGAAACACATTTTCTGATTCTCAGAAAAGTCTCCCGATTCCCATTTACTCTCTAGAATTTGGCCACTTCTAGTGTTAGGCTTATATCTTCAAAGAATAAAACTTATGTTCTAAATAGCAGAAATAAGTACAGTTATCAATAATTGTACAAATGACATTGTATTGAGGTATTAATATTGTCTGAATTTATTAATATTTTGTCTTACTGTTGAATAAAATTGCTAACATATATTGCACCTTTTAATCACTTTAGATACAGAAAGAAAATCCTGTTTATATACAGAAGGTAAACAGTCGAGGGGATAAAGTAACGAATAGAACACAGGAGTTCCCTGAGCCCTCACTATTACTTCACTCATTTTAAAGGAACATACCACTGATACTCAGTTCTCTTCATCTTAGTAACAGGCAATGACAATTCAAGGCTACCAAAAGATCTTCAATCCAATGTAAATATGTGAGATTATAATACAGGTGTTTCATTGATAAATAAAAAATCAAACAATTAAACTACAGCTACTTACATATTGTGTAAAGAACTTAATGTTTGTCATAGTAACATTGACAAATAATTAGTCATTTTCCTTTAATAATTTACAGAGTTAATTTAATTATTTAATTACTTATTTAACAGGTGTTCAAAATTAGATATCTTAGTTTCAATACTTTGAACTTTAAATCATAAAGCAAAAATTTAAATTTTTAAGGCAATAACTAGTGTGCTAAAAAAATAACAAGCCTGGATTTTAAATTTTTTCTTTCTTTATAAGGTAACATTTTTCATTTTATTTTTTAATAATCTATGTATGTATATGTGTATGTATGTATGTATGTATGTATGTATGTATTATGCAAGTATGTATTTATTTTATTCTCCAGATTTTATTTCCCCTCCCAGTCTACTCTCTGTTCCACATCCCACACCTCTTTCCTGTCCCTGTCTCCATGAGGATGTCCTCACCCTCCACCCCCTACCCCACCAGCCCTTTAAATTCCCTGGAACCTCCAGTCTCTTCCGTGTTAGGTGCATCTTCTCTGCCTAAACCCCGATCTGGCAGTCCTCCGTTGTATATGTGTTGGGTGCCTCATATCAGCTGGTATATATTGCCTGTTTGGTGGTCCAAACAGGGATTTGAGAGACCTCAGGGTTTCCAGGTTAATTGAGATTGCTAGACCTCCTACAGCGTTGCACTCCTCCTTGGCTTCTTCTAGCGTTTGCCTAATTCAACCATAGAGGTCAGCAGCTTCTGTACATTGGTTGGGTGCAAATATCTGCATCTGACTCAGTTGCTTGTTGGGTCTTTCAGAGGGCCGTCATGATAGGTCCCTTTTTGTGAGCACTCCATATTCTTAGTAATAGTCTCAAGTCTTGGATCTTCCCTTGAGCTGAATCCCACTTTTGACCTGTCTCTGGACCTTCTTTTTCTCAGGCTCCTCTCCATTTCCATCCCTGCAGTTCTTTCAAACAGGAACAAATATGGAACAGAGTATTGACTGTGGGATGGCAACCCCATCACCCAATTGATGCCCTGTGTTTCTGCTACAGGTGGACTCTACAAGATATTTCTCCCCAATGTAGGGGAGATTGGGAATGAGGGCAACATTTGGAATGTAAATTAATAAAAATTAAAAAGAGAACAAAAGAGCAGACTTTCAAGAATACAATCAAACATGAAAAACAAATAATAATAAAATGAGACAGGGAAAAAGCCCTAATGATTAAGGCTAGACAAGGCAACCCAATAGGAGAAAAAGTTTCTTCAGAGTTAGCAATACAATCAGAGACAAACCAGCTTCCACTGGTAGGACTTCAACAATCTCATCAAGCTAACAGTCATAACATGTTTGCAGAGCATCTGGTGAAGATCTATGCAGTCTCGCTGATGTCTGCTTCAGTCTCTGTGAATCCATATGACCCCAGATGAGGCTATTTGCTGGAGTAAATTCTTGTGGTCCTCAACATGTCCTCCTTTACCTCAGACTCCAACAATCTTTCTGCCCCATCTACCATTGCATTTTGGGGAGGGACCTAATGCAAACCTCCAATTTAAACTTTCTCTCCACATAAAGTCTGGTTGTGGATCTCTTCACATGCTATCTGCTGCCTGATGAAGTATCTCTAATGAAAACCAGACAAGGTTTCCATGTATGAATATAGTAGAACATCACTATGAATCATTTTATTGATATTTAATCTTGGCCAGTAGTGTATGGTTCTCCTCTAAGTCTCCTGATTGTACAGTCTCAGATTCCTGATGATCCAAGCAGTGTAGAGCATGGGATCTCTTTTATGGCCTGGTCCTTAAATTAAACCAGACATTTGTCGTCACTCCCACAAATTATAGACAATCATTGGCTTAGAATATCTTATAGTCATAAATGATTGTAGATGGAAGGTAATAAGGATATAATAGTGCCCAGGTTTCTCTTTCTTTACCTGAGTAATGCCAAATCAATAATATTCATTTATTCTTTAATGTTAAGTCAAGATTTGTGTTATATTTTTATTCTACTTAAATGGATGATATGAAAATTGCAATTATACAATTGGTTATTCACTAATGTGTTGTGTAAAGAATAAAAATAGAATATAAAACATATTATTAAATATAAAATATGTAAATAGTTTTAAAACATTAAGGAATGCATGTTATGTTTGGATTACTTACAAACATTTATTTATATGTTATAGTCGTTCATAAGAGAACAAAAGTTTCCATTGCTACCTCACAGAGAATAACTTTAATAAGCTAGTCATAGTAATGCTTACAATTGACACTGTATTAGAAAACTATCTTTTGGCACACGCCTCTAATCCCAGCACTTGGGAGGCAGAGGCAGGTGGGTTTCTGAGTTTGAGGACAGCCTGGTCTATAGAGTGAGTTCCAGGACAGCCAGGGCTATAACGAGAAACCCTTTCTAAAAAAAACAAAAAACAAAGAAACAAAAGAAAGAAAGAAAGAAAGAAAGAAAGGAAGGAAGGAAGGAAGGAAGGAAGGAAAGAAAGAAAGAAAGAAAGAAAGAAAGAAAGAAAGAAAGAAAGAAAGAAAGAAAGAAAGAAAGGAAAGAAAAGAAAACTATCTTTTAAATAGTCTATAATTTTTTTTATATTTTAAATAGTGTGACTACAATAAAAATAATTACCATATTACTGCTGCCAACTGGAGACCTGTACTATTCTGAACATTCTGTGGTTTCTATCAGCACTCATGAGCCTCTGGGTCTCAATATTCTCACACATCAAGTAAGGGTTCAAGGTGTTTCATCTTCTTTACATTATTAGGAACTTAAAATACCATGACTCATACACATTTTGTATATTTATACACAAGTATAAGTGTAATGATGCTTAGTGTTTTGTTTTGAACTCTATTTGAAGCTTGTTGGGAAATGGTTCTAATCCTTTGTCTAGATATGGCTCCCAAAAGCCATGCTTTCTAAAAGCTCCTTTCTGTTGATAAATATAAAATCATGCATATACAATTTAAGCGAATTATGGTGGTATTTTATAAGCCAAAAAAGTGATAATTATACTTGTATTTCCTTCATTAAAAGCTGAATGTGTAGCCAAGTTATCTATTTCATATATGTGGATAAAAAGTATTTTTGTATGTATATGCATTTATGTGTGTGTGTGTTTGTGGGTATTTTGATGCTTCATTTCATGTGTCAGTTTACCTAGCAAACAGTATACAGTAATTAATTATGCACTGTAGTAGATAAGGCTGAGAAAGCATATTGTAGGTGTTATATTTTCAAGCTGTCATTCACAATGGCTGATGTTAAATGAAGGAGATTATCTTTAATAGCTTGGGCAAGGCCTCATCAAAGTAACTGAAACAACTTAGGAGCAAATGTTAAGGTTTTGCTGAATGAATTCTACATGTTAACTAATGCTACCGCTACCTCAGAATTACAGCAGCAGCTGGTGAGATCTTAGATTTTCCTTAAAAGATCTGGTAGTGCCTAAGCCAGTCCCATAAAGTGAAAATATACATTTAAACATATTATTGGTTCAGTACATTTCAGACTGAATTTGTATAAAATATGATTATTTACTCATTGTTGTAAGTAAACAAAGCATTGACAGATATCATTTGTTTATGGTCTAGATGGTAAAGAAAAATATTTGTAATGATACACGGAAAGAAACAAACCTGCCAAAAACTGTGCAAAGACACTTATGAATGTCTGAATGCTTTTGGAAGTAGTGAGGTGTATTTAAAACAACTAAAGCAAAGAAGTCAATTATTCATATGAACAATTTCTCTTATAATTTAATTATCAAAGATAATTTAAAAGTTCTTCTCTGTGATTTGAGAGTAGTATCATCAAAATGTTTAGCAAAGGATGGAAGCATTAAGTAGTTTCACTATTTATATTTTGCGAATAGTTTCTTGTCTCACTATAACACAGCAACGCTATATGGTACACTAAAATGACCCGGACTAAAAACATCATTGTCCTCCATTCGTTGTAATGCTGAATATTAGTGACATTAATAACTGTCATGTGGATAATGTTTATGATTCAAAACACAAAAATAAGGAGTCCAGTTAACATTCACTGTAAAAAGGAATGGTTATCAGATAATATTTTTGCTGCTTTCATATAGCTCAATATTGTTAAAATTGTGAGCTAACTTGGCTGTATAAGAAGGCAGTGTCTCATATAAAATATTTTTATAAAGTACATTATATATATTTGGAAGCTTACAGGAAAAATAGTAAAATTATAGTGTTTTGAGATGGTTAGTAGACTATTCAGAAAAATCACAAACAACTGTAAAGTTACTTAATTATGGATTTTTATATTTAATATAATGATGCTGCTTTTGTCTACATGTTACATAAATTCATATATAACTAATATTTTATTGGATATAGTTAGATATTAGTAGTAGTCATTGTAGTTATAGTAATAGTAGTTAGTATCAGAAGATATTATAAATATTACAAGGAAACATACATGTGTGTATTCTGTTCTCCATAGATTTGTTCTCTTTAAATGACTTTGAAGAATATAATCACGCATATCCTTGCATATATTTCTGGCATGGAATTCTTCAGAGTCCTTATAACCGAAAAATATACAAAAATTAGAATCTTGAAATTCACTTTACTCATTTATAATAAATATTCTCATTTGGATCATAGTTGTCCATCAAACTTGTCACGTTTTTGTCCCTTAGCTACTTTTATCAATGTTCCAATTTCAACACAGCAAATATTTGCCCCTCGGGGAACCAGAATACCTGTGACTTTAGAACTTATAAGCATTCAGTTCCTTTAATCCCAATTCTGCAAATAACCTAGGAAAACTATGGGGAAGGAAGGACTTTGTATTTAAGTGCTCTTCCAGAATAGCTGATGGGCTCTAATAAAGTAGAGCATGCATGTCTATGACCTAATTGCTCAGTTTTCTTTATATTTATGAACACAGTGCCAGTATGTTTTACAGGTTTTGATGAAATCTCTTCAATTTGAATGTTTCAGCAGGTATCATCTTTATTTTTAGAATTAACATCAAATAATAAAAATGAAGTTTTCATGTCATTGGATGGATCTATGTTGCATATACAGAAAACACAATATATTTAAGCACAAACTTTATCCTATTTCATTCCTTTCATTACATCATTTTATATCCTACTACTCAATTTGTATAAGACTGAATCTCCTGAAATTATCAGCTTCTTCATAATAGTTGAGATTCTATCACTACCTCACTAAATCATATATTTGTAGTGGTTCGTTGTGCATAGAATAAGTACACTCATTATATCTTATGTAATTATGATAGAAACAATAGATGTACATAAGAAATCACTTCGAATATTGTTATATAAGATTTAGTTGTTAAATTTTATAGATACTGTTGATTTTTCAAGATAAAATTGTAAAGTACATTTTTAAATGGATTATTTACAGTTTTGTTTTATTTAGATTGATCATCTTCAGCATATTTTTGTGTTTACTATGCAGACAGATTTTAATCACCTAATATGTCATTCATGACACAGAATGCAACATCTAAGGGAAGACCAATGGAAAAAGATAAAATTTCCAGATTTGAAGAAACTTGCTAATTGAATTGCATTTTGATCTTTTATTGAATGATTTAATTAGAATGTGATTATTAATTCAGAAATTGTATATTCTCTGTGAACAAACATTCATAGAAACATTTATTTTTATAATATTGACTTGTTTCCAATAGTAATTTACTTTATCACAATTTCAATTTATGTGGTTTCATTGTGATTGTGTTACACAAGTAAAATTATGAATTGTACTAAATTCATATCTAATCTTCAGTAGTCTCTATTTGTAAAAAGACTAATCAGTTACACAGAATTGTCTGTCTGTTTCTAGATAAGCTATTAAACTGTGATTAATAATGTACCCATTGCTCCCTGTTATATACATCTCAGTCCCTGTTAACAATTCTTCTACCAACAAGTTCCCTACTACTTTCCTATTCTGTTTGTTTTGTTTTTTGTGACCCCCTATATTTAATCAGGAATGCTTGAATGAACATGAATAGCAGGTTATCTACATGTACAAGAATATCTTACCAGGGACTATCAGTGAAGAATATGATTCAGTATGTCCCAGCACCCTTAACTGATTACAGCTGTTCAGGAACATATGCGCCTCTTTAATCTCTTCTATATCTATGCCTGATGAAATTTTCATAGGCCCAGTCATGACCAGGTCTTTTTCACACAACCACTGCTCCTGAGAGTTTGTCTGCATGTCAACTCTGACAACGCCCAATGGCAATGCTTTATAGAACACCTCTCTATACTCCAGTTCTTAGATTCGTTCTTGTCTTCTATCATGATGATCCCTGATTCCTGCATGGTTGCTATAAATGCCCAAATTTAGGACTATGAATTCAACTTCCTTACATTCTGATTACTTTATGATTAATTTTTACCATCACCAAAATTTACTGAGCAACAACAAAAATCTTTTCTTAACAAGACTGAAAGTAGTACTAATCTTTAGATTAAATGTGTAAACATAACAAACGTAAATATTTAGAGTCTAGTTTGACAACATGCCCAATAAAATAGTACGTCAATATTCAGTTTCCACTACCAGGGATAAGTTTTCTACATGGAGTGGGACTCAAGTCCAGTCAAATTTATTGATTACCATCAAACAAAGATAAAACAATATTTTCTGTTTAGCATGGCTTAAATCAACAATATACCAAACCAAAATAGTGTGTGTGCAGGTGCATATGTGTGTGTGTGTAAACACATAATGCAAACAAAATATATAACTTAAAGTTTTTAACTATAGTTGGGAGATATTTACACATCATGTTAACTTCTTGTATGATACCAAGTGAACTGAATTCTCAAATATGTGCTGAAATTAGTCATTGTACAATCATGAGAATCTATATACTCCACTAATTTACTAAGTAAACTTATAAATATAGTTGGTTAGAACAAGGTAATTTATTAAAGACCTATCAAAATATGATAATTATAAGGGATATTTTTAGAAACATAATAGCTATCCAGATATTATTATATTCTGTTGAATTTGTTAAATTATATCAATTTTAAGTGTCCAATTATTTAAATTAATCAATTTATTATTCCATTATTTAATAACAATTATTCTGTGTTCCAATGAGTTAACAAGGAACGAACATGTCAACATACTTGGACACAAGAGTTTTTGTAGAGTAAAAATGTAAAGTTTTAAATGGAATTTATTGAAAAATATATACTCTTTACGAAAATATATAGGCTGAGATTGGTAAATTTAAAGATAATTTGTCTATTCAAAAAATACATGATCAGCGAAAACTTCAGCAAAACAGAAAGACTTTATGAAATAAACCATAACTGTCTGAAAGAGCCAACACTCAGAAAAAATGTCTAAGCCAAGGAGAACATTGGAGTGATAGAAAATGAACAATGCCTGTACCAACAGTAATGCATATTTAAAATGAGTAGATCTGAGCCAGTACCCTGAGAAAACCTTGGGGGCTAACTCTCCACTCAGACCCATACAACCCAGAGGAAGCACAACTCCCAGGCACTCTAACACGCCAAGGATCACAGGATCTCACCAGCAGGATCTCAGGATCCCAGAGGCAGTTTGACTCCCAGGAGTTTTGACACATCCAGGAACTCAGAATTACAGGATCCAAAAATCACAGCATCACAGAGACAGATGGACTCTAGGGATCTCTAACACAGCCAGGAATACAGGAGGGACAGGCTCCAGTCAGATATAGTGAGGTCAGGTAGCACTAGAGATAACCAATTGGTCAGAGGCAAGCAGAAAGGACCCAGATATAGCTGTCTCTTGTGAGACTATGCCGGGGCCTAGCAAACACAGAAGTGGATGCTCACAGTCAGCTAATGGATGGGTCACACGGCCCCAAATGGAAGAGCTAGAGAAAGTACCCAAGGAGCTAAAGGTAACTGCAACCCTATAGGTGGAACAACAACATGAACTAACCAGTACCCCGGAGCTCTTGTCTCTAGCTGCATATGTATCAAAAGATGGCCTAGTCAGCCATCACTGGAAAGAGAGGCCCTTTGGACTTGCAAACTTTATATGCCCCTTACAGGGGAACGCCAGGGCCAAAAAGGGGGAGTGGGTGGGTAGGGGGTTGGGGGGGGTGGGTATGGGGGACTTTTGGGATAGCATTGGAAATGTAAACGAGGAAAATACCTAATAATAATAAAAAAAGAATATAAGCAACAAACACCGAGGTTACTTGGCATCATCAGAACACACGTCTTCAACCATAGAAAATCCTGAATATGCAATCACATTGGAAAAGAAAGATACCAATCTAAAATAACTTCTCATAACTATGAGAGAGGACTTTAAGAAGGACATAAACAACTTCCTTAAAGAAAAACAGGAGAACACATGAAACAAGTTGAAACCCTTAAAAAGGAAACAGAGAAATCACTTAATGAATTACAGGAAACCATAACCAAACAGGTGAAGAAATTGAACAAAGCCATCCAGGATGTAAAAATGGAAATAGAAACAATAAAAAAAAAATCACAAAGGGAGACAAATCTGAAGATAGAAAGCCTATGAAAGAGATCAGGTATCATAGATGCAAGCATCACCAACAGAATAAAAGAGAGAAAAGAGAGAATCTCAGGTACAGAAGATACCAGAGAAAATGTTGACAGGACAGTCAAAGACAATGCAAAATGCAAAGAGCTCTTAACACAAAATATCCAGGAAATTCAGGACACAATATGAAGACAAAACTTAAGGATAGTAGGTGTAGAAGAGAGTAAAGATTCCTGACTTAAAGGGCCAGTAAATGTCTTCAATAAAATTATAGAGGAAAACTTCCCTAACCTAAAGAAAGAGATGCCCATGGACATACAAGAAACCGATGGAACTCTGAATAGACTGGACCAGGAAAGAAATTCCTCATGTCACATAATAATCAAAACACTAAATGAACTAAACAAAGAAAGACTATTAAAAGCAGTAAGAGAAAAATGTCAGGTAACATATAAAGGCAGACATATTAGAATTACACCTGACTTCTCACCAGAGACTATGAAAGCTAAAAGGGCCTGGGCAGATGTCCTGCATACCCTAAGAGAACACAAATGCCAGCCCAGGCTACTATACCCAGCAAAATTCTCAATTAACATTGATGGAGAAAACAAGATATTCCATGACAAAAACAAATTTACACAATGTCTTTCCACAAATCCAGCCTTACAATGGATAATGGAAAACACCAACAAAAAGAGGGAAACTGTGTCCTAGAAAGAGCAAAAATAGTAAACTGTTTTCAAGAATCCCAAAAGAACACTACCACAGAAACATAATTCCAACTCTAACAACAAAAATTACAGAAAGCAACAATCACTATTTCTTAATATCTCATAATATCAGTGGAGGCAATTTTGCAATAAAAGACATAGACTAACATACTACATAGTTAAAAAGAACCTAGCATTTTGCTACATGCAGGAAATTTACCTCAATGACAAAGACAGACACTACCTCAGAGTGTCAAGCAAATGGTCCCAAGAAATAGCTGGAGTAACCATTCTAATATTGAATGAAATTGACTTTCACCTAAAAGTTATTTTAAAAAAATAGAAAAGAATACTTCACAATCAACAAATAAAAAATCTACCAAGATGAACTCTCAATTCTGAACATCATGCTGCAAATGCAAGGGCAGACACATTCATAAAAGAAACTTTGCTAAAGCTCAGAGCACACATTTCAAGTTACACAATAATAGTGGGAGACTTCAACACCCAACTCACATCAATGGGCAGATCATGGAAACAAACTAAACACAGCGAAAATAAAGTTATGAACCAAAGGGATTTAACAGATACTTTTAGAAGATTTTATCCTAAAACAAAACAATATATCTTTTTCTGAGAACTTCATGGTAACTTCTCCAAAAACCAGTCCTCAACAGATAAAAGATCATTGAAATAATCCCATGCATATATCAGACCACCACAGAATAAGGCTAGTCTTCAATACCAACAAAAATAACAGAAAGTCTACATACTCTTGGAACCTGAACAATGTTTTACCCAATAATAACTTGGTCAAGGAAGAAATAATGTAATTAAAAACTTTTTAGAATTTAATGAAGGCACATTATACCAAAAGTAATGGGACACAATGAAATCAGTGGTAAGAGGAAAACTCTAAGGGCCACCAAAAAGAAAATGGAGAGAGCATACACTAGCAGCTTGACAGCACACCTAAAACCTCTAAAACAAAAGGAAGCAAATTCATCCAAGAGGAATAGATGGCAGGAAATAATCAAACTTAGTGGTGAAATCAACCAAGTGGAAACAAAAAGAACTACTCAAAGTGTCAACTTAACCAGGAGCTGGTTCTTTGAGAAAATCAACAAGATAGATAAATCTTCAACATAGACTAACCAGAGAGCACAGAGACTGTATCCGAATAGATAAAATCTGAAATAAAAAGGGAGATATAACAACAGAAATGGAAGTAATAAAAAAAATAATCACCAGATACTACTACAAAAGGCTATATTGAAGAACACTGGAAAATCTGGATGAAATGGACAATTTTCTAGACAGATACCAGGTACCAAAGTTAAAGCAGGATCAGATAAACCATCTAAACAGTTCCATAACCCCTAAAGAAATAGAAGCAGTCATTAAAATTCTCCCAACCTTATTACATGTTGGTGCATCTTCTGAGTATAAGCGCATGAGTGGTATAACGCATTGGTAGTACTATGCCCAATTTCCACTATGCTCATAGCAGCCATATTTATAATAGCCAGAAGCTGGAAATAACCCAGATATTTCTTTTTTTTTTCTTTCCATTTTTTATTAGGTATTTAGCTCATTTACATTTCCAATGCTATACCAAAAGTCCCCCATACCCACCCACCCCCACTCCCCTACCCGCCCACTCCCCCTTTTTGGCCCTGGAGTTCCCCTGTTCTGGGGCATATAAAGTTTGTGTGTCCAATGGGCCTCTCTTTCCAGTGATGGCCGACTAGGCCATCTTTTGATACATATGCAGCTAGAGTCAAGAGCTCCGGGGTACTGGTTAGGTCATAATGTTGATCCACCTATAGGGTTGCAGATCCCTTTAGCTCCTTGGGTACTTTCTCTAGCTCCTCCATTGGGAGCCCTGTAATCCATCCATTAGCTGACTGTGGGCATCCACTTCTGTGTTTGCTAGGCCCCGGCATAGTCTCACAAGAGACAGCTACATCTGGGTCCTTTCGATAAAATCTTGCTAGTGTATGCAATGGTGTCAGCGTTTGGATGCTGATTATGGGGTGGATCCCTGGATATGGCAGTCTCTACATGGTCCATCCTTTCATCTCAGCTCCAAACTTTGTCTCTGTAACTCCTTCCAAGGGTGTTTTGTTCCCACTTCTAAGGAGGGGCATAGTGTCCACACTTCAGTCTTCATTTTTCTTGAGTTTCATGTGTTTAGGAAATTGTATCTTATATCTTGGGTATCCTAGGTTTTGGGCTAATATCCACTTATCAGTGAGTACATATTGTGTGAGTTCCTTTGTGAATGTGTTACCTCACTCAGGATAATGCCCTCCAGGTCCATCCATTTGGCTAGGAATTTCATAAATTCATTCTTTTTAATAGCTGAGTAGTACTCCATTGTGTAGATGTACCACATTTTCTGTATCCATTCCTCTGTTGAGGGGCATCTGGGTTCTTTCCAGCTTCTGGCTATTATAAATAAGGCTGCTATGAACATATTTCTAACAGAAGAATGGATACAGAAAATGTGGTGCATTAACACAATGGAATGCTGCTCAGCTATTAAAAACAATGATTTCATGAAATTCAAAGGCAAATGGATGGAACTAGAAAATTTTATCCTGAGTGAAGTGAAGTAACTCAGTTACAAAAGAACACACACAGTATGTACACACTGATAAGTGGATGTTAATCCAAAAGTTCGGAATACTGAAGATTCAATTCACAGACAATATGAAGCTTAAGAAGAAGGAAGACCAAAATGTGGATGGTTCAGTGCTTCTTAAAACTGTGAACAAATTACTCACAACAGGAAATATGGAGACAAATTGTGGGGCAGAAACTGCAGGAAAGGCCACTAGAGTCTGCCCCATCTGGGGATCCATCCCATATACAGTCACCAAACCCAGACACTATTGTGGATACCAGGAACTGCTTGCTGATGGAAGCTTAATATTACTGTCTCTAGAGAGGCTCTGCCAGATCCTGACAAATACAGAGGTGTATGCTTGCAGTCAACCATTGGACTGAGCATGGTGGTCCCTGATGGAGGAGTTGGAAAAAGGAATGAAGGAACTGAGGTGTTTTCCATCCCCATGGGGGGAACAACAATGTCAAGAGGCCAAATACTCTGGAATTCCTCATGACTGAACCACCAACCAAAGAATACACATGGAGGCATCAATGGAGTTGGCGGCATATGTGGCAGACCATGGAGTTGTTGGACATTAGTGGGAAGAGAGGCCTTTGGGCTTGAGGGTGTTTGATGCCCCATGTAGGGGAATACCTTGGCGGGAAGAGGGGAGTAGGTGGTTGGGTAGGGGAGCTCCCTCATTGAGGCAGGGAGAGGGGATGTGATAGGGGCTTATGAAGGGGAGACCTAGAAAGGGGAAACATTTGAAATTCAAATAAAGAACACACACACACACACACACACACACACACAAAGTCTCTCAACCAAAATAGCCCAGGACCAGATGGGTTCAGTAGAGAATTCTATCAAAACTTCAAAGAAAACTTAATATCAATACTCTTCAAACTATTCCACAACATAGAAACAGGAGGAACACAACAGAGGAATGGATACAGAAAAAGTGGTACATTTACAAAATGCAGTACTACTCGGCTATTAAAATCAATGGATTTATGAAATTCTTAGTCAAATAGATGGATCTGGAGGATATCTTCCTGAGTAAGTTAACTCAGTCACAAAAGAGCACACATGATATGCACTCAATGATAAGCGGCTATAAGTTAGCCCAGAAGCTCAGAATACCCAAGATGCAATTCACAAACCTCATGAAACTCAAGAAGGAAGACCAAAGCGAAGATACTTCAATCCTTCTTAAAAGGGGGAACAACATACCCATGGAAGGAGTGACAGAAACAAAGTGTGGCATAGAAACTGAAGAAATGATGATCCAGAGACTGGCTTACCTAGGGATCTATCCTATTTTCAATCACCAAATACAGACACTATTGTGGATACCAAGAAGTCCTTGCTGACAGGAGGCTGATATAACTGTCTCCTGAGAGGCTTTGCCAGTACCTGGAAAATACAGAAGTGGATGCTCACAGCCATCCATTCAACAGAGCATAGGGTCCCCAATGGAGGAGCCAGAGAAAGGACTCCAAAAGTTCATGGCATTTGTAGCCCTATAGGAGGAACAACAATATGAACTAATGAGTATCCCCTGAATTCCCAGGGACTAAACCACCAACCAAAGAGTACACATGGTGGGACTCATGACTCCAGTTGCATATGTAACAGAGGATGGCATAGTCGGACATCAATGGGAGGAGAGACCCTTGGG
This sequence comes from Mus musculus, assembly GCF_000001635.26. Lineage (NCBI taxonomy): Eukaryota > Metazoa > Chordata > Mammalia > Rodentia > Muridae > Mus > Mus musculus. Next base: position 83,046,216 of record NC_000080.6, on the reverse strand, counting down.
CCTGTGAAGGCTCTATGCCTCAGTATAGGGGAATGCCAGGGCCAAAAAGCAGGAATGGGTGGGTTGGTGATCAGGGGAGGAACTTTGAGATAAGGAGAGGAAGTTTTCGTTGGGGAAATAGGAAAGGGGATAACATTTGAAATGTAAATAAAGAAAATAGATAATAAAAATGGGGTACAGATCTAAGCAAATAATTCTCAACTGAGGAATATCTAATGGCTGTGAAGCACCTAAAGAAATGTTCGACACATGCACACGCGCACACACAACACACACACACACACACACACACACACAAAGAAATGTTCAACATCCTTAGGCATCAGGGAAATGCAAATTAAAACAACACTGAAATTCCACCTCACACCAGTCAGAATGGCTAAGATCAAAAATTCAGGTAAATAGTAGATGCTGGTGAGGATGTGGAAAAAGAGGAACATTCTTCTGTTGTTGTTATTGAAAGCTGCCAAAACCAACCTGGAAATCAGTCTGGCAGTTCCTCAGAAAATTGGACATAGTACTACCTGAGGACCCACTTATACCACTCCTGGGCATGACCCAGAAGATGCTCCAATATATAACAAGGACACATACTCCACTATGTTTATAGCAGCCCTATTTATAATAGCCAGAAGCTGGAAAGAAATCAGATGTACTTCAACAGAGGATATAGAAAATGTGGTACATTTACACAACGGAGTACTATACAGCTATTAAAAACAGTGACTTTATGAAATTCTTAAGTAAATGGATGGAACTAGAAAGTATCATCCTGAGTGAGGTAACCTAATCACAAAACACACATGGTATGCTCTCACTGATAGGTGGGTATTAGACCAGAAGCTGGAATACTATGATACAATTCATCAACCATATGAATCTCAAGAGGGAACACCAAAGTGTGATGTCCTTAGAAAAAGGAACAAAATACATATGGGAGCAAATATGGAGACACAGTTTAGAACAGAGACTGAAGGAAAGGCCACCCAGAGAGTGCCCTACTTGGGGATCCATCCCAAACACAGTCACCATTCCCAGAAAATATTGTGGATGCCAAGAAGTGTTTGCTGATAGGAAGCTGATATAGCTGTCTCCTGAAAGGCTCTGCCAGAACCTGACAGAGGTGGATGCTTCAGCGAACTTTGGGACATAGCATGGGGTCCTCAAAGGAGGAGTTAGAGAAAGAACTAAAGGAGCTTAAGGGGCTTGCAACCCCATAGGAAGAACAATATCAACCAACCAGACCCCTCAGAGCTCCCAGGGACTAAGCCACCAAACAAGACATACACTTGGAGGGATCCATGGCTCCATCCTTACATGTAGCAAGGATGGCCTTGTCAGGCATCAATGGGAGGAGAGATCCTTGGTCCTTTGAAAGCTCGATGGATGTCCCAAGGTAGGAAAATTTGAGGGCAGGTAAGCAGGAGTTCCGGAGTGGGTAGATAAGTAGGGAAACAACCTAATAGAAGCAGGGGAAGTGGGAGGGGGTAGATTGATAGAGGATTTCTGGGGGGAGGGAGGAGGAAAGAGGATAACAGTTGAAATTTATATAAAGAAAATGAAACATTAAAAAAGAACGACTATGGCACAAATATTGTTACAGACACAAGATTTTCCTAGGCACATAGAGAGGCTATTTCTCAACTTTTGAAATTTCCTTTTTAATATAAGAAAAATAGATAAAAGAAATGGTGGCATGAACAAATGAACTTTTACAGATGGAAACTCTCATAGCTTCATTAAGAATTGACTATGAGATCACAATGTTGTAACAGAGAAGATAGTTTTTCATTATAAGGTCCATAGTATGAGGACTAATAATAAGCGATGGTGTAGAAGTGAATATGAACTTTGACATAAGCAGTAATCATGAGCCTAAATGAGCATGAATTGTTTCTGTGCTTGAGTAGATCAACAGGGTTGGGAATGGAGGAAGACATCAATTGTCTAGCTTTGAAAATTGACACAAAATGCTATCTAATTCTACACATTTAATAAAAGGTAATATTACAGATACTCAAAGATTCAATAAAACAGATAAACATAGATTAAAATAAAATCTGTAAAGATTTATTTTGTTATATTTCATATAGTGTACAGAAATAGTCAATGAAATTTCTCCTCAGCTTTAACAGTGTACATATTAAAATATCTATTTCTGTCATTAGAGACTAAGGTATCTTTTATATCTTCCAAACTGTACTTAGCCAATACTGTATGATATCACTTTTGTCTGCTTCTATGTCTCATTTTCCTTCAAAATATATACTTTATTTAGGTTCAAAAGCATATAAAATATTTGTTTAGAGAATTTATTTGCTGTTCCCACCCTCTACACTCCAGAAATACTATATTTGAAAATTTATCTCATGATCAAAAGAAATAATCTTTTTTCTCATTCTAAATGTATATCAAGGCTGTCATTCAGAAAACAAAATTTTCTTTTGTTTTTGTGCTTCCCTGTTTTCTTTTATTTTTTCTTCCATTTATAGGTTATAAAAAATAAGAATTTATATGCACCCAGAAACTACTGTAAACTTTATACAAATATTGAACAAACAGTGTAATCATTTAAGAGACAACTGACTACAAAGATGAGAGAAGTCTGTTTTACAACTGTGTTTAATAAATATAATGATCAAAACAATTTCAGAAAACATATGATTTTCACAATGTCAAATACTGAGAGGAAAAAATATGCATATGTGTGTGTTTGTTTGATATTTTAACAAGTAAAATTAGAAAGCACAGTGAGGTCAATATTTAATGTGTGTTGTGGAGGAAGATGCAATAGAAAAAGGCAATTAAGGAATAAATAGAGTTTAATTAGAAGAGTCAAAGAAATAGCTTTGTAGTAAACTCCACAGTAGGATGGTTATCTCTTTTATTCAATGTGTATTTCTAGTGCCAACCAGACATGTAAAGTAGAAACACATTAAATATTTGTTAATTAAATAATGCAGGCCAAGAAGTCTTTCTCAGCTCTTCGTTCATGTTAATTATCATTTTTATTTAATAACCTGAGAAATTGTGGGATTCTAAATCCCCTGTCTTCTTCTTCAAATTAATAACTTTCCCCTTAAACCAGCCACTGACTGTATATTTCAGATCTAAAATTTCATTTGGTGTTTTATATCAGAACTCTGTCTTTGATGATGCAGCTGTTAAATAAAGTGATATATCAGATTATAAAAAAAGACAAGCATGATTAATTGAAATATGAGCTTTTAATATTTTAATATGAATGCAATTTTACTCAAATATAATTTCAATTTAAATGTTTGAATTCATAAGTTTTAGTTTGAACTTTAGACGAATATTATATACTCATAAAATATTACCACTCATTTTGAAATTATTGTCAATATATAGGAAATATAAACATAGTAATTTAGGTAATTAATTTAAATATTTTATTTATCAAAACAGCCTTTTGTTAATATATGATTTCTTTGTTAAGAAATAAAGCCCTGTTGAGCACTTATAGCAATTACTCTGGTTGTTTATATTAATGTTTCAAAGAGATAAATGTATACAAATGTAAAAAATATGTGAACAAAATACATTTGCAACAACTCCTGATTATTGTTGTAAGTTTCAATGTGTTCTGAAATATTCAGATGGCTTTTGAACTCTGTAGATATTAAAGAAAACCAGCATAACTAATTGAAGAAAATGAAGATGTTTTATTTGTCATATCTTCCTGTTTTAGAAAAATTTGTTTATTTCTGTCAAATGACTTCTATTTTGGTTACATGTGTGCAGGGTGGTTATGTATACATGAGTGTATCTTTTTGAAGATACACCTGTGCTGTGGAGAAGTCAGGAAAACTCTTGTGAGTTAATTCCCTCTAGCTCGTGGGATCTGGGTACTTTAATTATGTGATGAAGCTTGAACAGCGAGAGACTTCTTAGCCTCCTTTGTGATCCAAACTTACACATTTTAAACATGGTTTTGGTAGCAATGACTAACTAAGGTTTTTGAAATTGCTGAAAACCAAGTTATTTGTAGCAGATTATAAAACCAATGGAGCAGAGACTGAATGAAAGGCCATCCAGAGACTGCCCCACTTGGGGATCTATCCTATATACAGTTACCAAACCCAGACTTTATTTGTGGATGCCAACAAGTGCATGCTGAAAGGAGCCTGATATAGTTGTCTCCTGAGAGGCTCTGCCAGTGCCTGACAAATACAGAAGTGGATGATCACATCCAACTTGTGGATGGAGCACAGGATCCACAATGGAGGAGGAGCTAGAGAAAGGACCCAGGGAGCTGAAGGGGCTTGCAGCCCCATAGGAGGAACATCAAAATGAAGTAACCAGTACCCCCCAGAGCTCCCAGGAACTAAACCAACAACCAAAGCATACACATAGAGGGACTACAGCTGCATATGTAGCAGAGGATGACCTTGTTGGACATCAATGAGAGGAGAGGTCCTTAGTCCTGTAAAGGCTCAATGCCCCAGAGTAGAGAAATGCCAGGACAGAGAAGTGGGAGTGGGTGGGTTGGTGAGCGTGGGGAGAGGAGATGGGATAGGGGGTTTTCAGAGGTGAAACCAGGAAAGGGGAAAACATATATTTGTCCCATTTAGTTCACGTAGACATGTATATTTGTTTATTAAAAGAGAAGACTTTAAGATGAATTATGATTAATTATATTTTCACAAAAATAGGAATTTTTTCTGTAGGTATAGATATTTCTAAAAACCACTTAGAAAATGTAGACAAATTTGAGTTTTCTGGCCACTTAGAGTTCCTTCAGAATAACCACTTATATCACGCACCTTCAATCACACTCAGATACTTGAGGTGTTAGTGGAGATATACTTTTAATTAAATTACTATTAAAATGTGTATATTTCAAATGTTCTCATCATCCCTGGGTCTAAATAACCCTATGGAATCACAAAATAATCAGTATTTGGGATTTAGTTTATGATATTTTGTTTATTCATGTCAATTTTTAATCTCATACTTGTTTTTTCTTATCTTTTGTTTTATTATAATAAATACAAGTAGACATTTGTAAGAATACTGACACATCTGTATACTGCAACTACAGTACAGGCAATCCTGGTTTAAAAAGTCCACAAGAAGAATTTGGACTCCTCATTTCCTATTAAAATAATAATAAGTATTATGCCCAAAAAACATAACTTAGAGGACTACACTAATTAATTCCATATTGAAGAACTATAGTTTGATTTTAAATTTTAAATCAGGTACATACATATTTCTATATTCCATCTTGAGGGATGACTTGTATTTCCAAATGGTAGTGTGTTAGCTTAAATTAATCATCTACAATTTAGTTATTTGTAAGGTTATTCCGTTACTTGAGAAAATCAAATTGTTTGGGGAATATGTTTCCAAGTATTGGCAAAGAAAATACCCTTACCTTAGGTACAAGGAGCAGGAAAGATCTCAACCTACTAGCTTCATGAGCAACACATAGCACTTTACTACCTGGACTCAAAGTTCACCTCAGGCTCTGTAGACATTTTAAAAGATATTACTTCAATTATTTAAAGTAAATGATGCCATTTGGGTGTGTATATTAGTTCTTAATTGCTGTTAGAAGATCTAGCAATGCTAGAATTTTTTTCCAATAAAATATGGGGCCTTGCTGAGGAAAAGTATTTTCTGATTAGTTATTTGCTTAAAATACATTATCTGCTTCTTCCAGGTGAACAAAACTTTTATCCAATATACAATATACCACTAAAACGATGAAATGTAGAAAATGACTTTGCTGGAATTTTTGAAAGCAAAGCAAAGCATTTATAGTGTTCACATTTATCCTCTAAGTGACCGAAATGTTGGCAACTTTGAGTAATTTTTAAAGCAAGACAGGCTTTTCTAGCTAGTTTGGGCTGCAGAGTAAGCAGCATTACCAAAGAGAATTTATAGTTCAGATTATCAAAATATCTGTGATGGATGGGGATGTTGGAGAGAAGTTCTATAAATCCTTGCTAACAGAAGTTCAATGGAATTCACAGTGTTGTGGAACCAAGATATTTAGAAAATAACCTTTTTCTTTAGAAAATAAGGTATTGGGTCTGCTGTGGTATTGCTACTTTAAACCCTAGCTTTATGAGACTGATAAAGGAAGATCACAAGTCCAAGGCTGGTCTGTGCCACACTGAGACCCTGTTATAAAACACAAAAACAAAACCGTAGATAGTAATTGAACTGACGCTGTGACTAACCATTGAACACTACTAGCTCTGATGTCTGTCCTGTAATTAGTACATGGTGCAGCTCCTAAACATTAAATGATTTAGCTTGCAATCTGACAGACAGCTAATTTTAATAATGTCACAGCAGCCACATTTTTACTCTTCTAAATGTTGTTTCATAACTTGTTTTCTAAGATTGTCTATTCCCAATGATAATTTCAAAATTTAGTGTCATACTCCAGTTACCAGATTGTTCTTCATGACATTTTTGAAGACAATTAAACAAAAGTGATCAGTTAGGTTCGATGTGATTCAAAGATGATCTATAAATAAAAATTATAAATTTTAGAATAGTACTTTCTTACTATTTTTTTCTGAAATGAAAATATGTCAGTCATATAGTAAGATTTGACTGGAAGTTGCAAAGAGAGAGGACCTTACAGTACATAAGATTAAAGGGACAGTATGAAGGTCACTGGAAGTTGTTTAAAGGAGAAAATAATGAATAAGGGAATTTGGTGAAGGTACTCAAAACAGGTTTAATATGTAAGAATATTTTAACCTAGCTGCATGTTCTCTACTGAGAGCTGCACTATACAAACAGGTTAAGTATAATAGTGACATCAATCACCTTCAGCTCTCAGTGTGTGACAGGTTCATAAACAAAGTTTAGAAGAAAGGTAATCAAGGAAAGTATGCAGAAAAGCACACATCTGGATTCATTGTATTAAAGGGTATCTAGTCAACAGATGGCTCTGTTTTCAGTTTTTCCAGTGTAAGAGAAGAAACTGCATGCTTGATAAATGAAAACTGACACACAAATCATTGTTAGAGAGTGGTGTATACTGGACAAGTTTTTTTTTTTTTTTCATGAAATAGTCAATACTATGTGTTCACTCTCTGTCTCTCTGTCTCTCTGTCTTTCTCTCTGACTCTCTCTCTCTCTTATTGTTGTTCAAGTCATGGTCATCCTGTTTGGCACTGGTTGTCCTGGAACTTGCTCTGTTCAAACTCAGAGATGTCCCTGCCTATGCCTCCTGAGTACTGGGCAGCACCACCTCCTGGTTAAGATAGTTCTTTTTAAATACTTGTTTTATTTTTAGCTGTGTGTAAATGAGTTTAGTACTATGTGAAAATGCACTCTTGTGTTTAATTGTCCACAGGGGCTATAGTCATCAGTTGCCCCTAGAACATTTCATACAGTGACCAAACTAACATGAGTACCTGGAACCAAATTTTGGTCTTCTGGAAAAGCAATAAATGCCTATAAATTCTGAGTCATCTTTTTGGCACCCAGATGTTCTAATTTAATCTTTGGCTAATTATAAAATACATAAAACATATCTGACCCCTTAGAATTGAGCAATTATGTTGTGGTAGCTACTTGTATAGATTTGACCAGATTAACCCTTTACTTCTATCCCAGTCTCTTCACCTCCTTCTCACATCTTCCTTCAACCCTGTCTCTATCCTATATCCAGATGCCTCTTCTTCTTCCCTCTCCTTACTCACACCCATCATATTTTTCCCTGGTGATCAAAAGATGAACATTTTCATTACCTCTTGTTTTCCTTGATAAGATATTATATCCCAGGACATGTTGAATAAAATAGCAAATAATGTTTTTAATAATAACAGTATACTCACTAGGAAAACTATTCAATTAACAATAACTTCCCACAAAAAAAGTATTCAAGAATATATGTAAATAAAGTTAAAAAACCTCTCTAACAATTTCAAGATATTGTAATAGCAAACCACAGAAGATATGTGTTTCATAATATGCAGAATTAATTTTGTACAAATGTGTATACTGTCAAACTTACATGAAGTAATAATTCAATGCCTGTGAAAATTCCCATTTCATACATCACAATTATAGAAAAACTGTAAGAATACATATAGCAGACTCAACGACCAAATATAAGCAAAGGTATGAGAACAATGGAGGAAGTATCACAATGTACAACCTTAAAATATACTATAGGGTTGTTTTGGTGGTGACAGTCTATCACTGGCATAAAAATAGACAGGTAGATTAATGAAATAGAAAAGAGGAGTCATAAGTTAATCAGCAAAGGTGTGCTCAATTAATATTTGATAAAGAAGAAAAAGTATATTTTGGGAAAAAAGACAACATAATTAAAATCTGGTGCTGGCAAAACTGGATTTCTATCTGCACAAGAATAAAGTGAGATTCCTGTGTTTTACCTTGTGCAACTCCATTCAAAATTGGTCAAATCCCTTAATTTAAATGCTGAAACACAAACAAATTGAAAGAAAACACAGAATTCCCTCAAGTATTGAGGAAAGCAAGAGTAGATGATCAACTGCACAAAAACTAGCTGCAAGTGAAAACAGATGGAACCACATGACCATAAACACTTTTACATATTAAAGAAAACCACCAACAAATTTGACAGTCAGCCTAAAGAATTGGAGAAAATTCTTTCCAGATATACTTCAGACAATGATATAAAAGTCAGATTTTACCAAAAAAAAAAAATAATAAAGTGAAGAAATTGAACATCATGAAATTAAAACTGCCAGACAAAAAAAGAAATCACAGAAGCCATCAAGAAAAGAATGTGGCAATTAAATTTCCTGGAGATGGCCACCATTTTGCATGTCTATGATGGCTGCACTCTGGAGTGGCATGGCCCCAGAGACTTCACTCTCTGATTGCTTCTCGCTTCTGATAATCCTTTCCTGCCAGCATGAGATAGCATAATGATTCTTGGACATCAGCCCACCCTATTAGGCACATTTCTTGCAGATCAAAATGAAGATGAACTTTCACGAATTAATGCTGTTTGATGAATGAATGACTTTATAGAATTCCCAATTTGAGTCAAATGATTTTAGGAAAAAAAGTTTAAGGAGATGGTTTCAGTTGTTTTGGCAGCAAGATGTAATAGAGTTAGAATCAAGATTAGATTGTGTCACCTCCTCATAGAATAGTAAGTAAGAGTTGTATAATAAAGAATACAATGAGCTTTCATAAAATACACTAAGAAGAAAAATAGGCTTGGGACAGATTTATGATCAAGGAAAATCATTTCTTCTAGGTAAGGTTTGAAAATGAAGTCTCACGTCTGCACTATAATAAAGCAAGGTCATGTGACTCTGTTTCCTTGAACTTTGGTTAAACATTTTATCTATGAGGTGATTTTATAAAGAACTTTCTTTTAAGACAATATAAAATGGCTGAGAGAAAATATAAAATTTGGCTGTCGGGATCTGCCCCTTCTACCACATGTATATGCCTGTCTGTGTATATATACACACACATACACACGCACACGCACACACACACACACACACACACAAACACACACACACACACACACACACACACACACATATATGTTTATATATATATATATCACATATATATGCACATTATATATATATATGCACATTATATATATGCATATATGTATATATACACATTATACACACACACTGTACATTTATATATATATATATATATATATATATATATATGTGTGTGTGTGTGTGTGTGTGTGTGTGTGTGTGTGTGTGTGTTTGCCTTAATTCCTTGCTTTCTTTCTTTTCTCTATGCCTCATGAAGAGTTAATAAATGTTGAACTTCTCCACTGGCCAGTGAGGGGCCTTTGAGGCAGAAAGGAACAAGCCCAAATGACTAAGCTGGTTTTCATTAGCATTTGCTGCTATCAACAGGAATTAAATTCCTATAAGCCACCAGCTTCTGGCCCTGAGATAGCAGGAAAGAGTTAAATTAGCAAAAGTTGGCAGCCTTGGGCCTCAATCACTGACTCAATACCCTGTTTTTGCTGCTTTCCTCCAGAAACTGTATGCTTGGCTAGCCCACAGCAAAGAATTAATGAACTGAATAGACAGTATTAAAAAATACATATGGCCACTAACTACATTTAAAAATGTCCAATATCTCTAGAAATCAAGGAAAAGAAAATTAAAAATATCGAGTTACTACTTCACCCTAGTCAGAATGGATAGTTTCCAAAAATCTGACAAGAAATGCATGGGAAGAAGTGAAGAAAGCAGAATCTTCTGTCTTTTCCTGAGGGGAATGCAAATTAAAACTGCAATTGTGACAATCATATTGCAGGATTCTCAGAAAAATAAAAATAGAGCTATTACATGATTGAACTATTTAACTCCAGGGCATATACCCCATGAACACTGATATCTACCAAAGAGATATTTGAATTCAATGTATATTGCTGCGTTATTTCATATAGAAACATAGTTACACATCAATAGATTCCTACACACACACACACACACACACACACACACACACAAGGATAGATATATATTCAATAAATAATCTACTCAATTCTGAATAAAGACTGAATCTGAATAAACCTTTGCAGAAAATAGACTTATAGTGTATAATATTAAGTAAGTTATAGTCTCAGAAAGAAAATAAACACATATATCCTCTCATATATTGAATCTAGCCTATAATACATGTATATATGTGAACAAATGTCTATATAGGCACACTGTAATGTGAACAAAAGAGAACTAAAAGAAAGGAGTATAAATATAAGGGGATAAGCAAGGAATAATTCAGGTAATAGATACCATCTGGTAATCCATCCCACTTGCAGCCACCAAACCCAGCTTTGGTGATGCCAGGAACTACTTGCTGACAGGAACCTGATACAGCTGTCTCCTGAGAGGAGTCTGATCAATACAGATGCAGATGATTGCAGCCAACCATCAGACTGAGCACAGAGACCCCAATGGAGGAGATAGAAGGAATGAAGGAACTAAAGGGTTTTGTAACCCCATAGGAAGAACAATATCAACCTATCAGAGCGCCTAAGGACTAAACAACTAACCAAAGAATGCACATGGAGGGACCCATGGCTCAAGCTGCATATGTAGCAGAGGATGGCCTTATCAATGTCAGGGGGGGTCTCTTGTTAAAAATTGATGGCCCCCTGTAGGGAAATGCTAGGGCTGTGAGGCAGGAGTGGGTGGGAGGCTGGGAAACAGTATCATAGAATCAGTGGGTAGGGATATGGGATAGGCTTTGCAGAGGGGAAACTGGGAAGGGGATAACATTTGAAATGTAAATAAATAAAATAACCAATAAAAAAGAAAAGAAGTTATCACATAAAAATAGACACAAATTATGACCCAGAATATGAAGCTAATTATTTATTGTAGTTCTAATCCTGTCATATAAACTTTGGTTTGAGTGGTTCATGAGTGGTTAAAATACATTTGGTGCTGAAAAAAATAAAAATGATTGCAAAGTTCCATTGCTTGTTGTAAATACATAGGAGTGAAATGAATTGTATAGACTGGTAATTTTGGTATTAAATTTGTAAATAAGGTTTACAGCTATGAAAAGAAATCTACACAGAATACATTCACTATTTTATTTTATTTTCTAGACGTACAAAATCAAAGCCTCTAAGTACCTAGGTACGTAGAGTGAATAACAAGAATGGGTGGGTAGAAGAATTCTATTCTTAACCCTCCTATGACCTGAACAGCATCAGACTCTGCTGCCTGAGGCTGTGATTTCAACAAGAAAAACAACGAGGAAGTTTAGGAAGTTCTGCTATATCCTGGGATCACATACAAAGTTTTCTGCAAGCCCAGGAAGATCCCAGGGAAATACTGAAAAGGCAGTGTTCTACTCTCTCACTTCTGACTGATTTCATATGTTTCCTCCTTTGAAAGAAAAAAAAATTCTAAAAGCAAATTCCCAAGTGGATATTCTGGTTGTTAAATACCATAGCTTGTATACCTTTCATTTTTCTTTTCTTCATGTGAAAGAACCTAGTAATTTCCTCTGTGACTTCTTTGAAGTGGTGGCTATTTAAAAAAAAATTTAATATCTCAATAGCTATGAATTACACAAAATTACTTCAGTGTTTATGCTTTATTTGATTTCATGTGGTAATAAAATGGAATATATATTATTTTAATAGCCTTAAATATATTGATAATCAAAGATTTTCTAACATTGGAATCTATGAACAATTTCAAGAACAATTTGAAGTAAATTATTTTTCTTTTAAAACAAAGCCAGATTATAACATTATATTCATATAGTATATGTATTTGTGTATATATGTGGATACGTGTGTTTGTGTATAGAGAGGGACAGAGAGAAAAGAGACAGAGACAGAGAGAAACAAAGAAAGACAGAGAGAAAGATAAAGCCATAGAGATACAGAGACAGAGATTAATATTTTTAACACAATGCTGGAAAATTTATTCCAGTAATTTTGAGGGAGTCTCATCAAAAAGTTTAATTATTTTTGGGGGTGTAAGTTACAGTTAATGTGCAGGTATCAATGTCTGTAATAATCCATATTTATGGAAAACATTAAAATTACCATACCAATAAAGAATTTTTTTATAAAAATTAAAGTACATTAATGATGCCTCCTTCTATTTTTATTCATTATATCATATATTATATCCTGACACAGTTTCCCTTACTTCTCTTTTCCCAGTCCCTCCCTCCCACCTCTCTTATACCAAGCTAATCCTCCTTCATTTCCTTTCAAAAAAGGACAGCCTTCCAGGGATGTCAACTGTAAATTGTAGTAAGACTAGGCATCTCCCCTCTTACTAAGTCTGGACAACCCAGTAGTAGAAAAAGCATCCCCAAAGCAGGAAAATATGTATGAAATAATTCCCACTCACTCTGCTAGGTGTCCCACAAAAGATCAAGCTACACAATTATAACGTATTTGCAGATGGCCAAGTTTACAATCATGTAGGCTCCCGGGCTCTGTGTTCAGACTCCATGCTGCCCTGTAAGTCCAGATTTGTTGATTCTTTGGATTTTCTGGTTGTTTCCTTGACTTTTCTGGCTCCTTTAATCCTTCCTTCCCTCTTTCACAGGATTTAACAAAGTTCCAACTGAGCCTCTGTATCTGTTTCCATCAGTTGCTTCATGGACTGTCTCACCCTGAGACTGATTATAGCAGGCTCCTATCTAATCCAGCAGAAAATCTTTAGGGATCATTTTAAAAACCAGTTCTGAACTAACCAGTACCCCCAGAGTTCATGCCTCTAGATGCATATGTAGCAGAGGATGGCCTAGTCGGCCATCAATGGGAGGAGATGCCCTTAGTCTTGCGAAGATTCTATGCTCCAGTATAGAGGAATGCCAGGGCCAGGAAGTAGGAGTGGGTGGGTTGGAGAGCAGGAGTAGTGGGGGAGGGTATAGGGGATTTTTGGAAAGGAAACTCAGAAAGGGGATAACATTTGAAATGTAAGTGAAGAAAATATGTAATAATAATAATAATAATAATAATAATAATAATAATAATAATAAAACAGTCTGGTACTCCAGGCAGGGTAATGTGTGGGGGTCCTTCTTGTGGCATGGGAGTGGCTGGCCAGTGACTGCTATTCCCACAACTTCTGTATTACATTTATTCATGCACATTACAGACAGGACAAATTGTAAGTATAAGGTATTATAGTTGTGTTGGTGTCCCAGTCTTGCCTGGATAATTGAAGTCTTATCTAAGGTCACTCAAATACATTGTTGTGGGTTTCCATTGCAATAGATTTCTACCTTGCCCCCTGGATTGCCACCCTCACAGTTCCAGTTGTCTCTCCCAATGTTTTCTTCCTCCATCCTCCCACACCTTTTTGCTGTTCCCAACCCCAGCCCTTAGTTCACCCACAGTATCTATTTTATTTCTGCTTTGCAGAGACATTCATGCATTCTCCCCTTGAGCCATCCTTGTTACCCAGCCTTTATGATTATCCTGTACTTTACAGTTAATATTCATGTGAAAATTAATACATACTAGGTTTCGATTTCTAGGGTTACTTAGACTGGGTTACCTCACTCAAAATGATCTTTTTCTACTTCTATCTGTTTGCCTGCAGATTTTGTGATGGGATATTTTTTGTAACAGCTGAGTAATATTCCTTTATGTAAGTATATATTTTCTTTGTCCACTCTTTGGTTGTTTGGTTCTAGGTTGTTTCCCCATTTCTGGCATCAATAAATAAAACCTGCTATGGACATAGTGCATCATGTGTCTTTGTTGTAGGATGGAACATCTTCAGGGAATATGTCCAATAGTGGTATAGCTGGCTCTTGCGGTATATAGATTCCATGTTTTCAGAGAAACTGCAATATTGATTTCCAAAGTGTCTGTACAAGTTTTCACTCCCACAAGAAATGCGGGAGTGTTCCCTTTGATCCACATCCTTGCAAAGCATGAGTGATCACTAAGGTTTTTGATCTTAGCCATTCTGACAGGTGTATGATGGAATCTCAGTATCCTTTTGATATGTATTTCCCTGGTGTCCAAGATGTTCAACATTTCTTCAAGTGATCCTCAGATATTGATATTCCTTAGGTGAGAACTTCATTTCATTCTGTACCCCATTTTCATTGGATTATTTATTTTGTTGATGTCTAGTTTCCAGAGTTCTTCACTATGATTTATCCTATCTATCTATCTATCTATCTACCTATCTATCTATCTATCTACCTATCCCTATCATTATCTATCTAATCTACCTATACACTCTGTCAGGTGTGGAATTGTTATAAATTTTTGCCCATTTTGTGAGCTTCTGTTCTGAATAATTGACAGTGTCCTTTGTCTTACAGAAATTTTCAGTTTTACTAGGTCCCATTTACAAATTGTTGGTCTTAGTGCTTTCACTATCAATGTCCTGATTACAAAGTTGTTACCTGTGCTGATGCATTCAAGGCTATTCCCACTGAATCTTTTAAATCTTCTATAATGTTCAGTGTTTCTGGTTTTATATTGAGGTCTTTGAGCCACATGGACTTGTATTTAGTGTGGGGTGACAGGACTATTTGCATTCTTCCACATGATGACATCCAGTTAAAGTAACGCCATTTGTTAATGATTTCCTTTTTTTCATTGTATATTTATTGCTTATTTATCAAAATTCAGGTGTCCATAGATATGTGAATTTGTATTTGGGATTCTAATTCCATTCTATTTATTAACCCTCTTTTCATACCAATACTATGTGGATTTTATTACTATAGAATCAGGGATTGTGATACATCTGTAATTCTTTTATTTTTTAGGATTTTTA
The DNA here is from genome assembly GCF_000001635.26 of Mus musculus. Lineage (NCBI taxonomy): Eukaryota > Metazoa > Chordata > Mammalia > Rodentia > Muridae > Mus > Mus musculus. The sequence continues at coordinate 83,030,950 of NC_000080.6, read as the reverse complement.
GCTATACATGTGTGTTGATTTTTTTTTTTTTTTTTTTTTTTTTTTTTAGTTTTCCATATGAGATTCAGTTTTGTTCTTTCAAGGTCTAATGGAATTGTGTTGGAATTTTGACGAGGATTAAATTTATTCAGATGGACATTTTTCCTACAGTAATCCTACAGATCCATTAGCATGGAAGATTGTTCCATCTTATGATATCTTCTTCAGTTTCTTTCTTCAAAGACTTGAACTTCTTGACACACAAGACTTTGACTTGCTTGGTTACAATTATCCCAGAAATTTTATATTAATTTTGGCTGTTGTAAAGTTTCCCTAGTTATTCTCTCATATCATATTTAATTTGAAAACAGGAGGAAGGCTTCTATTTCTTTTTCTATTTTAGATAATCTTATATGCAGCTGTTTCATTGAAGGTGTTTATCATTTTCAGCTGTAGTATATTTTAGGCATTATATCTTGTCGTCTGCAAATAATAATACTTTGACTTCTTCCTTTCCAATATTCACTTGATCTCCTTCAGCTGTCTCATTGCTTTAACTAGAACTTGAGTTAATGTATTGAATAGATTTGGAAAGAGTAGACACCCTTGTATTATTCCTGATTTAAATGGAATTGCTTTGTGTTTCTTTCCATTTAATTTGATGTTGGTTATTGGCTTACTGTAAATTGTTTTTACTATATTTTCCAATTTTGTGAAGTGCAGTTTTTTTTAAGTATAGCCTAATGACTCTTTGGATTTCCTCGAGTCTGCTATCTTCTTTTATTTCTGATTTGTTGATTTGAGTTTTCTCTCTCTGCCTGTTAGTTTAGATAAGGATTTGTCCTTCTCATTGACTTTCTTAAAGAGCCAACTGTTTATTTTGTTGATTCTTTTATTATTTGCTTTGTTGCTGTTTTATTGATTTCTGCCCTTAGTTTGATAATTTTCTGCACCCCACTCCTTGCTTCTTTATTTTTTCTAGCGCTTACAGGTGTGCCATTTGATTTCTTTAATTGCTTAGTGAAGGCACTTTGTGCTTCTCTTAGAACTATTTGCAATGTGTCCCATAAGTTTGGATATATTGTGCCTTCTTTTTAAACGAATTCTAATAAATCTTGAATTTATTTATTTATTTATTTATTTATTTATTTCTGTCTTAGCACAGTAGTCATTTGTTAGAGAGCTGTTCAGTTTCTCTGAGTTTATAGGCTCTCTGTTGTTTCTTTTGTTGTTGAAATTCAGCTTTAGTTTGTGGTGGTCTTATAAGATACATTGGGTATTTACAATTCTTTTGTATCTTTAGAGAGTTGCTTTGTGACCTAGTAGCTGGTCAGTTTTGGAGAAGGTTCACTGTGGTGCTGAGATGATATATTCTTCTAGGTAAAATGTTCTGTAGATATCTGTTAGGTTAATTTTATTCATAACATCTGTTAACTCCATTATTTCTGTTTAATTTTGCTCTATGACTTGTCCATTGGTGATAGTGGGGTATTGAAGACTCATACTACTAATTTATGGGGCTTGATGGGTGATTTAAGCTTAGTAATATTTCTCTTACAAATGTGCATACCCTTTTATTTGGGTCATCAAATTATGAAGTCATCTTGGTGAAGTTTTCTTTTGATAAGTATGAAGTATCCTTCCCCATCTTTTATTGTTATCACCATCATCATCATTATTGTTATTATTATTATTATTATTACTAAATTTGTTCACAAGTCTATTTTGTTAGAAATTTTGAATGGCTATAGCAGTTTGCTTCTAGGATCCATTTGTTTGGTAAATCTTATTCCAAATCTTAACCCTGAAGTAATGTTTATTTTTTAATGTTGACATATATTTTTTTTGTATATAGCAGAAGAGGGGATCCTGTTTTCACAACCATTTTTTAATGTGTCTTTTTATTGGGTAATTCTGTGCATTGATGTTGAAGATATAATTCACACGTGATTGTTAATTCCTGTCATTTTGTTTGAGATGCTCATGTTTGTTGTGATGTGCATGCGTGTGTTTCACTTTTTTTTTTTTTTTTTTTTTGGTTTTTCTGGTACTGCAATATTTATTGCCTGTGTTTATTTGTATATAGTTAACCTTATTGGGTAGGAATTTTTCTCTTAGTATCTTCTGTATTTCTGTATTTGTGGATAGAGACTGTTTAAATTTGGCTTTGTTATGGAATATCTCATTTTATCCTTTCATGGTGATTTAAGTTTTTGCTTGCCACAGTAGTCTGGGCTTGATTATTTGCTCTTTTTGAGTCTGCTTTAAACCATCTGCTCAGGACCTACTGGCATTTAGAATTTCCATTGAAAAGTTGTGGGTAAGTCTAATATGTATACCTTTATATTTTATTCTCTGTATGTTGCTATTTTCCTTTATAGCATTAAGTATTTTTCCTTTTTTATATGTTTTGAATATTTGATTACTAGGTGATGAGGGACGACCTTTTTTGGTCCAATCTGTGTTGTGGTCTGTAAAGTTATTTTAATTTTACAGAATATTTTCTATGATTGTGTTGAAAGTACTATCTGGGACTTTGAGCTGAGAATCCTCCATAGTCCCCTTCCTCCTCCTCCTCCTCCTCCTCCTCCTCCTCTTCTCTGTTCCCTTTACTATAACTGTTCATTTTATAGGTTACCAGATTTCCTGGATGTTCTGTGTCAGGAACTTTGATATTTTCTCAACTAATTTCTTTATTTTTTTACACACCTGATTTTATTGCCCCCTTCGCCTCCCGTTGTCCACCTTTTGACTGTTCCACATCCTATACATCCTCCCCATACCCTGTCTCCATGAAGATGTCTCCATTCCAACCCCCCATCCCACCTGATTTCTAAACTCTCCTTGGCCTCCAGTTTCTTAAGGGTTAGGTGCATCATCTCTGGTTGAACCCAGACCCGGCTGTCCTCTCCTGTATATGTGTTGTGGGCCTCATATCAGCTGGTGTATGCTGCGTGTTTGGTGGTCCAGTGTTTGAGAGATCTCAAGGGTCTAGGTTAATTGTGATTGCTGGTCCTCCAACAGGATTGCCATTCTCTTCAGCTTCTTTCAGCTTTCCATAAATCAACAATAGGAGTCAGCAGCTTCTGTCCATTGGTTGTGAACAAATATCTGCATTGGACTCAGCTGCTTGTTGGGTCTTCTAGGGTGTGGTCATGCTAGGTCCATTTTTGTGAGTGCTCCATAGCCTCAGTAATAGTGTCAAGCCTTGGGACCTCCTCTTGATCCAGATTTCTCTTTAGACCTGCCTCTGTAACTTCTTTCCTCAGGCTCCTCTCCATTTCCATTACTGTAATACTTTCAGACAGGAACAATGATGGGCCAAGGTTTGACTGTAAGATGGCAACCCCCCTCCCTCATTTATTACCCTGTCTTCCTGCTGGAGGTGGGCTTTATAAGTTTCCTCTCCCCACGTTCAGGCATTCCACCTAAGGTCCTTCCCTTTGAGTCCTGAGAGGTTTCTGGTACATTCTGGAGAGACCCCCAACCTCCTTCCTCCTGTGGTTGTCTATTTCCATCCTCTCTGCTGTCCCTCAGGACATCAGTCCTTATTCCCTCACCCAATACCATATCAGGTTCCCCTATCCCTTCCCACCCCTGTTCACTTTCCCTCTCAGATCCCTTACTCCCTCCCCACTTGGAATTGCTTTCTTCTCCCTCCCAAGTGGGACTGAGGTGTCCTCACTTGGGCCTTTCATCCTGTTGAACTTTCTGAAATCTGTAGAATGTATCTTAGGAACTTTGATTTTGACCATTTTCTTTGTCTGAATTGTCTATATCCTCCAATCTATATTCAATGCCTGAGATTTTCTATTCCATTTGCTATACTCTATTGCCAATGCTTGTGTTTATGGTTCTTATTAATGTTCCTAGATTTTTCATTTCTAAAATTCCCTCACTTTGTGTTTCATTTCCATATTCATTCCTTTGGCACTTTTATTCTTATACTCTCTTTTTCAACGGTTCCCTTTTTCTTGGCTTTTAAAGGGAGATTTATTAATTTCATCCAATTTTCTGTTTGTGTTTCCTGAATTTCCTTAAGGGGTGTATTCCTTTTCTCCCTAAGGACTTCAATAATCTTTATTATGTCGGTTTTAAGGTCATTTTCTTGTGTTTCTGTTATGCTGAAATATTCATGGATTGTTGTATTATGAAAGGTGGGTTTTGGTGGTAATAGTAGATGTTGGTTGTTGTCTCTTGTGTTCTTATGCTGGGTTTGGAGCATATTTAAAATTCTAAGTAACAATTTCTGAGTTTGTCTCTGTTTGATGGGTGAGTTTGTTATTGTTGTTGTTTGTGTGTGTGTTTGTTTTTGTTTCCTCCCTTTGGTTTCTGTTTCCTCTATGGTCTGTGTGGACTGGGCTTCTACCAGCCTCTGTGTCTTTGGTAGAACAGGAATTCTCTTCCCAAGTTGAAGACTGACTTAAGGTATATAGAAAGGCACAGAACTGGTAATATGGTCAGGGATGATGAGATAGTGAGAGAGTGGGAAAATTTGGCAGGCAGGCAGCCTACATGGAATTCTCCCAATCTGTGTGATCTCTGGTAGAGCATGGAGTCTCTAAGCCAACTGTGGTCTGAGCTTATGGTAGAGGGTCCAGTTTCTTGTGAAAGAGAAAATTTTCACCCCATTTGGGGATTGGATATAGCCATTAGAAGTGTAGAGGACTCAGGTTAAGATGAGCAGAGGCCTACATAGTGGGGGAGTTTGGCAGACCCTCATCCTTCCTGGACTTCTCTCAGTCTGCCTGCTGTCTGGTAGACCAGTGAGCCTCTATCCCTTTTAAACGCCATGAAACAGCAATTAGGGAGCCCTGGGATTGCAGGGGAATCATAAGATAGTGAGAGAACATGGAAGTTTTGGAAAGAGACAGCCTGATTAGATTTCTCCCATTCTGTAAAGTCTATAGTAGAGTGGGGAGTCTCTGATCCAGGTTGATGTCTCACTTGTCTATGTCCAGTTGGGGACTGCTGTATGGCAAAAAGGAGCCTGGGAGACTAAGGATAGGATAGGATAATATATTTAAAACATCATGTACTGCTTACTGCAAGTAAGCACATTTCGACTTATATGAAACTATAAAAGTACTAAGTATTTCTCAAACATTTGTATTTCATCATGTTTGAACTCAGTTCAGTTCTACTTCTCGTTTTAATTGTATTATTTGTTTTCTTGATGGTCACATGCTTGTTGTTATTGTAGTTGTGGATTTTTATATATTTTTATTCTTAACCTATGACAGATGTATAATTAGGAAAGGCACTTATTTCCTGTTTTGTAGGTTTCCAGTTTGCTAAAATAATTGGTATCTTTGTTATAAGAAGTTTATTAGTTTCATGATGTTCAGTTAATTTTTGTCTTATTGCTTGTATTTTGTGCATAAATTTTACAACTAGAACATTCTCTTCGTAAAATTTTCCTTTAATGAGGTCATAGTATCTGTACTGATGTTTAATTTCAGTTTGAAGTTTATTTTTCTAATATTCAAATAGTCTACAGCTGGCTCCATTGTTTGGAATATCTTTACTATGCCTTCAGACTCCTTGATGATGAGGTGTGTTTCTTGGATGCAATAAGAAAAAAAAAAAAAAAAAAACAAAGAAAGAAAGAAAACCAACTCTTTTTTTTTCTAATCCAATATGTTCCTCTCTGTCTTTTTATTGTGTTATTGAGATAATTTCTTTTAAATCAATATTTATTCCTGTAATTTGCTGTGATGGTTTTGCCCCCACATGATTAATTCCTCTTGGAATATTTATTCTGTATGCGTCCTGAATAACCTCTCTCTCTCTCTCTCTCTCTCTCTATATATATATATATATATATATATATATATATATATATATATATATATGTGTGTGTGTGTGTGTGTGTGTGTGTGTGTATATAATTTTCCTTACATAGTCATCTCCAAAACTTGCACAGTAGACATTTATAACATTTATTCACTAACAAAGAAAATTAAAAATTAATTTAAAAAATTAATTTTTTAATATCAATTACCACAGCAACACAGTAAAATGTATTCATCCATAATATTTTTAACTGAGTTATAAAATAATAATTAAGTACACTGAAATATATCTAAAGAAATTAAATGATTTTATGTATATTGAGTTAGATGAATTAATGTTTTTATTATCACAAATTCCACCTAGATTTAATTGCAAATTCAATATTTATTCTATTCCACATTTATTTGTTTCAGAAATGAACATGTGAAACTTGGCATGGAAAAATTTAAGAGATACAGAAATCAAATACACAAATATATAAAAATATAATGTTGAAGTCTGATTTCTTACTTTCAAAATAGACTGTAGAATTTCCACAATTAAAATAGTGAGTCTGTATGAGTGGAAAGACAGGGATTTAGTGAACTAGAACTGTGGTCACATGTAACCACACAGGTATGGTAATCATTCTCAAGAAGCATAACAAGTCAAGTCAGTACAGTGAAGAGATCATCATCCCTTACATGCCTCACTGGTTGAGATTGCATAACATTTTAGATGAGAAATAAAGAACTAAGTGCTTTGCAGATTAGGCAGCAACCAATTTCTCAGCTTCTGTGGTGCACTGGTGGCCATTGTGGGACTCCCCAGCCCATGATATGTAAGCCAATTCAAAAATTCTTTTTGTAATACATACCAATTCCATATGCCCTGCTATATTATAGAACCCTGACAGCTTTCATACAATCAACACTGTAAGTTCAAATACTTTAGTTTAGCTTAAACTCTATCTTCATAAATATCCCACATGTACTGTCTATTAAACTTTGGGAGGGCATATGCAATTATTATTTATAAAACAACAATATAAGTATATAATGAATATCTTGAATAAATTTAGTATTTTTCTTTCTATCATGTAGATATTTCACATGTCCATCATAACACTGACCCTGAGTTTTACTGTGATAATCCACAAATAAGATGAAAATATTCTTGCTTATATATATTTTATTTTACACACTGTAAGACCAACTGAATTATATAAAACATAATAAAAATAATTTCAGGTTAATATCAGATGTGTTTATCAATATATCATCTCCAGCATGTGATAAGCACTGCACTATAGCTCACAATCCTCTCTGTATTTATTCTTTCACTCATTTTATAGATAATGAAGCTGAAACTAGAAATATCAAATAGTTCAAGAGCTTTGAGAGGGTAAGTGCAAAAGTTAGAATCTGAAACTTTTTAACTCGACCTTTCCAAGTATCTATATGTTAAGTTTGAACATGCAGAAAAATGACATAAGTAACATCAACCATATCTTCTCAATAATTAGAATTGAAAGAGATCCTGTAATTTAGCCTTTTCAAGGGATACCATACACATCCTGTGATCCTTACAAAATAAATGTCAAGAGTGATCTCTTAGGTATTATACAAATAAAATGATGAGAGGAGGACCAGGAGGGCCAAACTAAAGTTATTACTAAGAGCATGGAAACATTAAAGACATTCGTGTGATCTCAAAAAAAAAAAAAAAAAAAAAAAAGAGTCATCCCTAAAAATTCATTCTGTAAGCAAAATTCATCAATAAATATGTCATAGGTAAATGGTAAATAAACAAGATTTCATTATCCAAATAGACTGTATAAAGGGTTGATAAGGAATACAATGAATGTTAGAGATGGAGTTGGATACATAGATAGATGTCTATTAGCTCATTGATTACTTTCCTGTGTATACTGTGGCAATTAACCCAGTATCCACAGATCAACTAGAGATTTTAACCTATATTTAATAAAAAAAATGTGTTAAATTTATACATATTCAAAGTTCTTTAAAAAGTTAAGTTGAAAACAGCTATATGTATAAGTATATACAAATTTAACCTTAAAAAATAACTTCCATGAAAGGGATTCATGATGTCGATTATTATTCTAATTCATCATATGGTAATAGAACCTCTATTAATATACTTGCTTTCATCAAGTGTAATAGTGAATAAATTACTTAAAATATTATTGTTATTTTTAAGCTTGAGGGGAAAAATAACCACGGACTATAGAGCAAGTGTCAGAAAACACAGAAATTGATTACCTAAATTAACTTTGCTGTTAATGAATTTCCCATATAATTAAGTATATAAGTCATAAGCCTGGAAAGTGATAAATTGCTGGAGGAGAACATAGTCACATATGAAATGACTAAATGTAGAAATAGCATCAGCCATTATATATAAACTATAAATATCAAGAAAAATGTACTGAAAATTAGATTGCTCTTCAAAAAAACTTCCTAGTAGAAGATAGACCTTGCATATACTATCCTATTATTCTTTTCATGAGAGGACAGAGTCAGTATTGTGTGCACAGGCATAATAACTCTGTAACTCTCTCAAGATAGATAATAATGAAGGTTTAGGGAGAGAAATAGCCACAAATTTAAAGTTTTCATAGAATTTAAAAATCAGTATAATCGTATCTCTTTTCTCCCACCTGAACTTCTTTCAAGCTGAGTAGAACACAAACTCATGTGCAGTATAATTCATGTATAGTCTGGTGCCCCAAAGGCGGATATAGTTTGCAGAGAAAAATAGTCTTTCACCAGGACAGTCAGAGTTCCGTATCACCCAAAATTAAGTATATATATATATATATATATATATATATATATATATATATATAATAAAATTTTGGTCTGTAAAATATATTCTTTGAGGCTCACAGTTTTATGTTTTCAGTAACCTTCCTTCAAGCTTACCATTGCAAAGATATACATAAAAATAAATGTTAAAACTTGAGAACTGAAAGAGTGGCTTTCATATGCTAAAATATATGGCAAGATTCAAGCAAACAGATGGAATAAACAGTAGGAGGATGAAAATTGAAAAATGTTATTTGATTAGCCCAAGCAACACCATATGACATTGGTTCTGAAATGGCAATGTGTACATGTGCTCAAACTCTTCAGTTGAAACTTATTAGTGCAGTGAGCCAATAGAATTTTAACAATGATGTTTCTTTTTTTTCTGATTTTTGTCAATGCTACAGCACTTGCATTACAAACTTTTTCTCTTTAAAATTCAAGCTGAGAATTTAAAAAAAAATGCTTTAGATGGACACTCTAGATTTAAAATATAATTAGGAAAATAATGGTAATGTGTTGACATGAATCAACTGTACAGAATGTGAAATTTGAAGCTCCCATATGGTAAATAGACAACGGCAAAAACACAGCATTTTAAGCATCTTGCAGTGGTTCCAAACTGACTCAAACCATTTATAGTCTGTCAATATAATCTTTGCAGTTTCAATTGAATACCAAAGTAAGAATCTCTAGAGTATATATTTTCAGTTAAATTTTGATTATTCTACTTTTACTTAAAACGAGAAACTGCAAAATGACACATTTTAATCTTATGGATAGTTTTAATTATGTGGTTTCTACGTGGTGGCGCACGTCTTTAATCCCAGCACTTGGGAGGCAGGCGGATTTCTGAGTTTGAGGCCAGCCTGGTCTACAGAGTGAGTTCCAGGACAGCCAGGGCTACACAGAGAAACCCTGTCTCAAAAAACCAAAAAAAAAAAAAAAAAAAAAAAAAAAATTGTTCTCTGCTGGGTGTACTATTGTGGTTTACTGATGTCATTCTATGTAGGAAAATGGCTGCTGTCCTGTTTTGGAGGTATGTATAGAAATGTCTGGTATAAAAAGAGCTACCCTTTGGGGAAAAAGGCAATTGGGTCGGATCAGGCTCAGGTCATCTGCTTCCTGTTTCTGAAGCAAATGCTGTCTTCAGCAACAGTGACTTACTTTCTAACTCTGAAACAGCCAAGGCCAATGTTTTGGGAGTCTTTTGGCCAACTCTGACAAACAACTCAAAAGGTTTCTCATGGCGGATGTTGAAGTTTCCCTAAGACTTTATATGGCTCTCAGTGGAAGAGGCATCTTCAAACCAGAAGGGTAATTTTTGTTTAATCCATCCACATATGAACAGATAGACTTATATGTATTACATGTAATTTTAAGCGGGACTATAATATGATTCCATTTAACATTTTCAAACACTATTACAGTTAGTGTACTTCCTGCTTCCTTCTTCTGTATTTATCTCCCTCCAACCTTCCTAATGAAAGACCCTAACATTTTACATTTTCCCTTTCAAATCATCTTAGCAGTGCTATTTCTGTGTCTTCAGCTCCTCTGAATGGTTTTAACATTCCAGGTCTCTCCGAGGTTATATATTTTAATCTGAAGATTTGAAACTAAGAAGTTCAGATGAAAGAGAATTTATAATATTTGTATTATGGGTATGGTTATTTCACTCAGTGTGACATTTACTAGTCCTTTTCATTTACCTAAAATTGTATGATTTTGTTTATATTTAGGAACAAATATTATATTCCCGGGATCATTGATTAGTGATGCTACCTTTTCCCTAGTGGGCATCATTGCCACTGTTTTTTGGTTTGTTTGTTTGTTTGTTTTTTTGTTTTTTTCAAATATTAGTTATTTATGGTCACAGGCCTTCATCTTTCAGTCTTTGATTTCTCTTCATTGCTGTATACATTCTTTCAGTATTAATACCATATTAATTTTATCATTGTGGTTTTGTAATTTATTTATAGGTCTACAATAGTAGTCCCCATGACTTTTTATTATTGTTGTTGTTTTGGTTACCTTAGGACATTTTTGATCCCACAGGTCATTTACTATTCTTGTAAAGAATGATATATGGACTATGATTATGATTGAATTGAAGCTGTTAATGGATTTTGATACCATTACTATTTCACAATATTGATTCAACCAATACAGATGCATGGAATGTCTTTCTATTTTCTGTTATCATTATCTCCTTTTTGTGAGAATTAGTGTTTTCATTTTAGAAGTATTTCCCCTCCTCGATCAGATTTAATCCTAGATATTTTATTTTATTTGAGGCAACTGTGAGAGCTATCTCTGAGTTGATAGTACCGAGTTCTATGAGAAACCAGGGAGTACAGGCCATGGAAAGCAATCCATTAAGCAGCTCCCTCTATGGCATCTCCATCAGCTCCAGCCTCCTGGATCCTGCCCTTTTTGAATTCCACCCTGTCTTCCTTCAATGATGAACAGCAATGTGGAAATATAAACGAAACTCTTTCCTCCCCAAGTTGCTTTACGGTCGTGGTGTTTTGTCACACAAATAGAAACCTTAACTAATACTAAGTGTGTTCAAAATCTCTTTCTCTGTATATTATTATTAGTGGTGTATAGAAAAGTTACTCCTTTTTGCAAGATAAATCCATTAGCAACTGCTCTCTAATTGTACTTAAGCCAAGTACAACAAAAGGGAAACCATGCCTTGTGGGAGACATAGAAATCCTTGTGCTTATAGAAAGCAAAAGTGACAGCAGAAATATTTAACACAGAGATTTTACTTTTAAAGGGGGGTGTATAACCTTTATTTATTTATTTTTCTGCCCAGAATCCTGGGACCGGACCTGTTTAATAGACTGGTAATATTTTCTAGCCATAGATAGTTGGCTAGGTTTCTTTTACCAGAACTGCAAATTTGTCTGAGACCACCACGTACCAGACTACACTAGATCCTACTCCAGACCCTTATTATAAGCGTGTCAATGTATAGAAATTATCTTTATGGTAGGTGTCACACGTACTTTACAAAAAGTTTTGATATACTCATGTTTAAAACTTGAGTTAAGGATTAGGTTATTTATCATCCTAACATTTTTTTTCTTAGACTGTACCATGCTTAAATATACATAAATAAGTCAAGGTCAGACTCTCTAAGTTTAAGTCAACACTGGCTACTAAGTGATGCTAGACTAAATTATCTTCTATCCTTCCATGTATCATTACTCTAAAATGGAAAACTCCAGGTTCATTATGACTATCTCCTAAAACAAAGAAGAAACTAACAAATAAATGGATATCTAGGTGCACCCTCCACACACAGACAAATGGGTAAGTACAACCTCTCACACATGAACACCAAAAAATGTTTTAGTTACATGAATACAGAAAAAAATCAGAGAGAGAGAGAGAGAGAGAGAGAGAGAGAGAGAGAACCTAGAAAAAGGGACAATTTGAAAACTTAGGATTATAGAAAATAGTGAATTTTCTCTAATTTTAACTAAAAGGAATTATGCTTAGCATTTTTCCTATTTGTCATCAAATATTTTTTCATACAATATATTCTGATTAAAATTTCCTCTCCCTGACTTCTCCAAAATCCTCCCACATGTCCTCCCATCTGAATCCATACATTTTCGTCTCTCCTTCGATAGAAAACACGTATCTAAAGGATAATAACAAAATAATAAAGAGATAAAAGAAACACAAATAAAACAGGTATGACAAAAGAAACAGAATAAAAGAGCCAAAGAAAAACCATGAGAAAAACATAGAGATGTAGAGACATACATATACATAAACCATAGACACTACCTATGTGATTTTTGGTATCTACTGGTAGAGTTTCATGTTATACTCTAGCACTCCCTAAGAGACGGTAACTGAGAAACAATTTGGAAAACAAATGTGTTATCCTCACCATTTAACTTAGCCTCATTCCTCAAACATAGAGTTATCTGTATGATTTCCTTAACTTTCATTCTTTACATTTCCTCCACTTACACATCCCATTAAATCTCTTTCTGTATGCTTCAGCAACCTATAGATTTTTCAAAAACATATATTTATACCTACTAAATATAATGTCAAATATTTCTGATTTTCAATATAATTAGATTTCCTTTCCTGTTTCTACAATCAAAATGACAGAAAACCTTTAAAATGGGGATATTTTTAAAATCATACATTCCCTATAATTTTTATCTTTTTCATAGCTTGGCACTTTCCATAGTAGCACAGAGATAATTCTTAGCTAAAACTGTGTTAATTTGCTTTTAGTCACTGTGACGAAAATAAATGAGAAGAAAAATTTTAAGGAAAGAAATGATCTGAGCAGATTCTGCATTAAACAGAGAAGTTTTTCGCTCAGCCTTTTAGATGGTCACTAGACCTTCTCTGCCACTGTTACAACTGTGAGTAAGTGTCTTGCTACACACATAGGTAAAACTTACAAGTTAACAAAATCTCCTTACATAGAACAGGTAGTCAGAATTTTCTATTGTAGTACTATTAGAAGAATATCTGTCTACTTGAGGTATGACTTAACTACAAATACAGTAACAATGTCTAGACATGGTAGAAAACACCTACAAAATGTGGGTTAGATAAGATCAATATTTTTATAGAATAAAAATGTACTCTAACAAAATTGGAACATATATATTGCAATATTTATAAACCTAAGTAAATAGTTATCAAAAGTTGCTATGAAGAAAACACTAGGAAGCATATAATATTGTCATTGTAACAGATTATTATTAAATTTGATAACTTGATTTAAGTCTTCCAATCCATTAGCAACAAAACAAATCAGCAAAAATATGTACAAACATAATCCCTAGTTCTAAAGTACATGTTATTGAATCATAAACATGTACTTTAATAAATATAAACATTAAACTTCAGAAATAATTATTAGATAAAATCTGCTACTGTCTCATTTGTCATGTAGTATCAGCGGCTGTACACACTCTGTAGTAACCTAATTCCTATTGATTCCAAGTTTTTACATTGTTTCTGAAAATCCAAACTCCTTCTGAATAAATCCTTTTTTGACATTTATTATTATTATTAATCATTCCATTCATTTACATCTCAAACTCTATCCTTCTTCCCAGTTACCCTTTCCACCACCACCCATCTCCATCCGATGTTATCCCATTTCCTGGCTACCCCTCCACTACTCCCCCATCCTACAACTGCTCTCCCTCCCTCTTTTCTCTGTATGAGCGTGCTCCCCCACTCACCCACACTCTCCTGCCCCACTGCTCTAGCCTTCCTCTATCTGGTGCATCAAACCTCCCCAGGAACAAGGGCCTCCCCTCCAATTGCTGTTGTGCAAGGCCATCCTCTGGTAGATATGTATCTGGAGCCATGACTCTCTCTAAGTATACTCCTTAGTTGGTATTCTAGTCTCTGGGAAAACTGGGTGGTCAGGCCAGCCTATATTGTTCTTCTAATGGCGTTGCAATCAACCTCGGTTCCTCCAGTCCTTATGCCTGCTCCCTGACCAGGTTCCCTGAGTTTAGTCTGATAGCTGGCTCCAAGCATCCACATCTTCATTGATCAGTTACTGGCCGGAACTCCCCAGGAACTGCCTCCCTTGGTTCCTGTCCACAATCGTCTCTTGACCACAGCAACAGTGCTGGATTTGGGGTCTGCAGACATGATGTATTCCCAGGTAGGGCCATTCCCCGGTTGGCCCTTCCTTCAGTCTCTGTTCCATTTATTATTATTTTTTTTTTGTTGTTGTTCCTTTTCTTCTTTTGGACTGGAACATTTCTGGGTTAAAGAACTTTGAGACGCATGGGTGGCCCCATCCCTTGACAAGGGGCCATGCCTATCTACTCTACTGAAGGTGGTCTCCAAAGTTTAAATTTCCCCCTTCTCATCTCATTACAGCTAAAGTCAACCCCATTGGGTCCTGGGAGCCTCACATTTCTCTGGTGTCTGGGACCCCCTAGTGACTATCCCCAGTTCTTCATCCCCCCCACACACACTGCTACACACACACACACACACACACACACACACACACACACACACACACATATATATATATATATATATATATATATATATATATATATATATATCCTTCATTTAAATTTCAAATGCTATCCCAGAAGTCCCCTATACCATCCCCCCGCCCTGCTCCCCTACCTACTCACTTCCACTTCTTGGTCCAGGAGTTCCCCTGTACTGGGGCATATAAAGTTTGCAAGACCAAGGGGCCTCTCTTCCCAATGATGACCAAATAGGCCATTTTCTGCTACATATGCAGCTAGAGACATGAGCTCTGGGGGTACTGATTAGTTCATATTGTTGTTCCACCTATAGGGTTGCAGACTCCTTCAGCTCCTTGGGTAATTTCTCTAGCTCCTCCATTGTGGGCCCTGTGTTCCATTCTAGAGATCACTGTGAGCATCCACTTCTGTATTTGCCAGGCACTGTCATAGCCTCACAAGAGACAGCTATATCAAGGTCCTTTCAGAAAAATCTTGCTAGCATATACAATAGTGTCTGTGTTTAATGGCTGAATTTTATTTGATCTCCTGAACCTGTATACCTCTCCCAAGTTTCCTCAAGATACTACCACTCTTATTTCCTCCTCCTCCTTTCTCCCTCCCTTGTCCTGTTCTCCTTCCATCTTCCACAATCATCTTGTTCCCCCACTCAATACAGCATACACACCCTTGTCTTCCTTCCTTTTATGCTCCATATGGTCTGCAGGTTGTATCATATGCAATGTTAGCTTTTGGGTTAGTATCTAATTATTAGTGAGTACATACCATGAGTGTTCCTTTGTGTCTGGGTTACCTCATTAGGGATGATATTTTCTAGTTCCATCCATTTACCTGCGACTTTCATGAAGACATTGTTTTCAATCGCTGCATAGTACTCCATTGTGTAAATGTACCACATTTTCTATATCCATTTGTCTGTTAAGGGACATTTGGGAAAATTCCAGCTTCTGGCTATTATAAGTAAGGCTGCTATGAAGATAGTAGACCATGTGTTCTTGTTATATATAGGAGCATCTTTGGGTATATGCCCAGGAGTGGTATAGCTGGGTCCTCAGGTAGAACTATTTCCAATTTTCTCAGGAATTGCCAGACTGATTTCCAAAGTGGTTTTATTATCTTGTAGTCCCACCAGCAATAGAGTACTGTTCCTCTTTCTCTACATCCTATCCAACATCTACTGTCAGCTAAGTTTTTGGTCTTAGCCATTCTGACTGGTGTGAGCTACAATCTTAGGGTTGTTTTGATTTGCCTTTTCCTGATGACTAAGGATGTTGAACATTTCTTTAAATTTTTCTCAGGCAGTAGAAATTCCCCAGTTGAGAATTCTTTTTTAGCTCTGTACTCTACTTTTTAATAGGGTAATTGGTTCTCTGGAGTCTACCTTCTTGAGTTTGTATATTTTAGATATTAGCCCTCTATTGGATGTAAGGTTGGTTAAATATATTTACCAATCTGTGGCTTACCATTTTGTCCTATTGACAAAGCTTTGCAGAAGCTTTTCAATTTTATGATGTCCCATTTGTCGATTGTTGGTCTTAAAGCATAAGTCATTGGTGTTTTGTTCAGGAACTTTTCCCAGTGCTCAAGTATTGCAGGCTCTTCCCCACTTTCTTTACTATTACATTCAGTGTACCTGGTTTTATGTGGAGGTCTTTGATCCACTTGGACTTGAGCTTAGTGCATGGAGATAGGTATGGGTCAATTTTCATTCTTCTGGATGCAGACCACCAATTGAACCAGCACCATTTGTTGAAAATGCTGTCTTTTTTCCACTGAATGCTTTTAGCTTCTTTGTCAAAGATAACAGGACCATAGATGTGTGGGAATAAAGCTGAGCTGGCTTTGGCAGCAGTTGCTTACCTCCACACCTAGTGCATACTCTTCTGGGGAATTAACACCACCCCTACACTTTACTTCTTGACTTTGTTTCCAGCTGACACCTCATCACCTCAATTCTTAAACAAGTTAAAGTCTGTTTGTATTTCACATTGCTACTCTGAATTGGCAGTTTCCCGGGAATCTCTTGTCTTCATTGCATTTCACTTCTTGCTCTTAAAGCCTCTTTCAGAGTCATCATGTCTTCATTTCCTGAGGTTTCATTTCATTGGTGACTATAACTCGCAATGGTTTGTAAGTGAACTTGAACTAGTCTTTAATCTTTCGTGTATCCTTAGCTTTAAATGTCAAATCTGACAAAATGTCAAAATTCTGCAGATACGGCTTAAGGGAGAATAATGATAACTAATAAATAATATATTTTCAAGAAGGAAGTTTATGGTATAAACATATGCACCATGTGCTTGCCTCATTAAAATTACAGTTGCTCATTTATTTACATTGAAATTAATAGCTTATTTGATCAGAAATATATTTTAAAATAAAACCAACACCCTTTAATTTTTGTGTAAAGTAAAAACTAAATATTTCAAAGGGATATTAAGTGACAACTTTAATTTTGTTAAAAAGAAAAGTCAAATGTCCAAGATTAAATATCCAAAGTTAAGGGCTACACAGATGGCTCAGCAAGTAAAAGGTACCAAAAGACAAGCATAAGGAAATATGTTTGATTTGTCTATACACTATTTCTTATACATAAACATTCATTTGGGGCTAGAGAGATTGCTCAATGGTTAAGAGCACTAGTAGCTATTACAGGAGAACTCAATTACCTTCCCAGTATCCACAGGGGGGCTCACAACCCATCTGTAACTCTAGTAGGAGAAGATCCAACACCCTTTCCTGATTTCACCAGATATTCTCAGACACTTTTTGTACAGACCAAATTGTTGATTCATAAGACATGAAAAGGAAAATTAATTTTTGAGAGTGTACACATTCATGCCATCACCAATGTGAAAGTCTGAAGACAACGTAAGAAGTAAATTGGTTCTTTTATTCTGGCATGAGAACTGTAGTAACTCAGCTCAAAGCTTTAGAGGGAGGGGCAAGTAACATTGTCAGCTGAGTGATCTTTCTGGGCAGCAGTTCTAACTTTGTTGTGTTGTAGAAATTAATTTTATGTTTTAAGATAATAAAGCATAATTCTTATATGTAAACCAATTTTTACTTCTTAATGAAAGTATTTATAAGAGCATATTGCCTTAGTCGGTGCTCTATTGCTGTGAAGTGTCACCATGACCATGTTTATAAAAAGATAGCATTTAATTGGGTATTGCTTAAACTTTCAGAGGTATAGACCATTTTCATTGTGGCAGGGAACAGGTTGACAGGAAATTAGACATGGTGCAACGAAGAAAAGTAGCTGAGAGTTCTAAATTAGGATCCAGAGTCAAGGGTAAGAGAAAGACCTTCCTGAGAGCCCAACTGAAGTGACAAATCCTCTATGGAGGCACACCTAGTCAAAAAAAAAACCTCACTTTCTAATCCCTCCCATAGAGTACAACACCCTAATGACTAAGCATTCAAACATACAAGATTTTGGATAACACTCTTATTTAAACTACCACAGATTTAAAATATTAAAATTTTTAAAAAGGGACAAGTTTTTTAGTACTATATATGTAATTATTCTGTGTTTGTCAAACTAATGAAATTTCTCTGGCATTCTGCTGTAATAACTCTTTCAGTTGATTTTTTTCCCTCTCCCAAATCCTCCCAGACCCTTCATATTAACCCACTCACCAATCCTTTTTCACCAATCTTTTTCTGTTTAGAAAACACATAAAACATAAATGTTCTAATATTTATACAACTGAAGTACTTTGAGAATAAAAAATTATTCTTACATAATAGCTTCAGTTAATATTTTGTAAAACTTGTGAACCCAAAGCTGCCAAAATCATACTTGTTTAAGACATGAATTACAAAACAATTAGTTAGCTTAACTGCTCTTCTCCAGGTGTTTACCTTATGAAAGAATGCATGTGCCTTACTCTCATGGAAACTCTTAGACTATTTTAACAATTTTAAAGTAAATTTGCTTTTTATGTATGTACTCTATTCATATAACCCCTCACCTTCTATTCTCATCAACTGCTTCAAAATCTGTTCCTGGCTTCTAAAATTCATTGCCTTTTATTCTTTAGTTATTGTTGTTACAAACACAAACACACACACACACACATACACACACACACACACAGGTTTAGAAGTGATCATTTCATTTTGTACAACCAATTAGGGAGGTCATCTCTAGGGAAGACTAACTTTTTCTTAGCAAACTATAAAAAAAAATTGTAGCTGTTCAATTATTGCTGGGGCCTTTTCAGAGCGCTCCTGTCCATCTTTAGACTACCTACTCATTGTTACTATACATAATTATTTAGGTCTAACAAGTTAGGTTTGAAATATCTTTAGATGATCTTAAATATGGTATATTTGAATATACAAACTTCCCAGATTTTGGTACCTAGAGGTAGACAGATCAGAAATCCCAGTCTATTCTTAAGTCTTTGACAAGTTACAAGGCAGTCTGAGCCATGTGACTTGCCTCAAAATATTACAGAGAAACAGGAAGTGAGAAGTAAATAAAGGTGTAAAGGCCATAGGGAAAGAGGGAAAAAATAGAAAGAAAGAAAATATAAAGTTTCTGTTAATCTGTTTCACTGGAAAAATTATTTTTATAAAATGCTTTATAAAAATGCTTCAATGTGTTACAGAATTACTAACAGTGTATCTCACACGGTTTCTAGTATTTACCTTATTTCTAAAATGTAAATGAGAAGACTTAAGTGCTCACTGCCAAGGATCATGGATTATGTATCACAGTAAAGCAACTTCTACACTTGATCTTTTTAGAATTTTTACAGCAATGAAAAGCTCTATGACCTTTTGCTTGTGGACAGTTGCTAAATCCTCCCCTTTTCTCTCTCCCTCCCGCCCTTCCAGATTACCAGTTTAATCTTTGTTTTCATACTGAAAGTGTGTTGCTTTCTCTAGAAAAATTCTTACTTTTATAACAAATCTGATGATATATATATATATATATATATATATATATATATACATAAGCACACACATAAACACACACACATATACATATATACATACCTACATACTCATATAACTGTTTTGTAATTATTCAGCTTTTTTCTCATGTAAAAACAAATTTAGTTGAACATTAATTTACTATTATAACATCCAAATTTATCCACTCAACCATAGCAATAGAGATTAAACATTTTTTCCAAAACTATCCTGACCTACTTTTTCCATTCAACTTTCACTAACAACTGAAAATCAAAGGATTTTTCCAACTCCTGGTCTTAGTATCTTGTTTTGTTGCTGTTTTAGCACTTTTTATCTAATTCTTTACTTCTGTCTTCATACAATGCTCCTTCTGGTATGCTTTGAACATTGCCTGCAGTAGAAAAATAGTTCTTGAATTGGTTTACTCTTCTTCAAATCTCCACGTTGTTCTAATAAGTTCTGCCTTTTAAAATTTTTTTCACATATCTTTGGAGACAGTAAGGATGAACACTGTATTTATTTGTCTCTACCTGATAATATAACTTGTTAAAAAGTCACTGCCTATATGTAATTTGTTTTACAATAACTTTATAAATATCATCCACAAGTCTTAAATAATTCAAAATGAACAATATCAACATAAACAATTTTAGAGTACTAGAACAGCAAGACAAAAATAATATTGATGTGTTTAGAATAAATGAGGGACAGGCTCAAAATAATAATCAAACATAGAAGATTGAAAACTGCAACAACTGGACTGGAGAGAAGGCTCAGCCATTAAAGGCTAGGCTCACAACCAAAAACTGCAACAACTGAGCAACTTCCTCCTTGTATTTTAAATAATGCAACAGCTCTCATAACACCTAGGCTGCCTCTCTGTTCCTGCAGCTTTCTTTCTTCCTTTCAATTTTCCACTTTTTTTTCTCCTTAAAAGTCTGAATTACAGTAGAAGTGTATAATAAATAATGAGAATAGAATCTTTACAATGCTCACATTTCATTATTATTTGTCCATGGAAGTTTATGTATAACCTGTGTAATGATCAGGAGTATGGAATTTGGGATGGATTTGAAAGCTTTTTTCACTTTGTAACTCATATGAGTTCAGGTCTGTGCTTTCACCATGTAGATTACAGAGATATATGCCTTTAAACTTGGCAAAAGGTGCCTTTAATGTATGAGACCTTCTCACTGATCCTTGTATGTCACTTTAAATGTCTTTATTTTTTTCCATATCTATATTCTTCTGAGGTACTCATCAAAGTCAGAGGTACTAATCAAAAATTAACCACAGCTTACAAACAACCAAACAACCAAATATCAGCAAAAATTATTAATTACATGTATTCTCTATCACAGGGTTGTAGACATCAGATTTTATTCATATATTACCTCTGCAAGGTCTGAAAATGGCTGAAGAAAGACCCCCCAGACTCAGATAATATGCAAAGACTATGAGCATTTTTTTTCTGCAGAAACAACCAGAATGCTGTGGTCAATCGTTTTTCCAAATGGAGACCCTAGACATAGGTACATAGGCCTTCTTAAAGGAAATTAGGAAATTTTTCTAGAAGAATTAGGTAATCTAAAATTTCATTGGTAGGTCCTTGGGGATATGATCACAGGGGTCTGCTTCTGAATGGCTTCTATCAGGTTAGAGTGGTCCACATTCCTGTGAAGTAAATGTTTAACCATAGGATGCCCAGTACATATGGCCCATCCTGAGATAAGATATTTTCCCATTCTTTCGGTTATCTTGTTCTTTGGGACATGGTTTTATGAAGTCGTTCCTGAAGCTGTTGTCTTATGTCCTAGTTTCTGGAACTTATGGCCTATTCCTGGAGCTGCTGTCTTAAGACCTTCTTTTCAAAATCAGCCCTGGTCCTTAAGTGAAGACAAATGGGGTTTATATCATCCTTTCAAGTTCTATGCTTTTCATTAAAACCCTGCTTATTCTTATCTCCTAAAGTAACTGTCATCATCTGATATAAAATCTGTTCATTTACTTTTATTCTACAGTGAGTGATCATGGGTAATACCATAACCTCTTACATCACATTCCAAATGTTCCAAATGTCACTGAAAGATTTGCTCACCAAACTTTTATAACAAAAATGTGAGTGTTATTGAATCAGCTGAAAGAACTGATATCTTGTGTGTTAGCTTGTTAGTGCTTCAAGCCACTGACCTGTGTTTTGTCTTTTTTTTTTTTTTTTTTTTTTTTGTACAGAAGTACTCTGTCCTAAATCCTTTCTGTATTTTACCGAATTTTATTTTTTTATGTTGGATTGAGTAGAGGAAAACTTTTTAAGAAGTTAATCCTAGAGGATTCAAACACTAGTGAATATAAACAAACTAAAAACCAAAGTGATAAAAATCATTAGCTTTAATGATTTGGAAATTTTTAGTTTCAATCAAGCTTTCTTTTTAAACTATTCTGTTTGTTTTAAATTAGTAGGAAGAACAACTAAAAACATATGGCATTCCAAAATGAACTGAAAGTGAGAGACAAATTCTTTTTCTAAGCAAAGAACAATAATTCAACTGCCACCCACTCCACCAGCCAAAGGGAAAGTCATTGTTTGGATCCCCTTTCTTTCATTAGCATTTTATGAATGCAGGGCAGGAGACCAGCAGAGTGCTGGTAATCTAAGCACAAACAAGGTTACTGCAACCTCCTACATTTCAAAGGAACTGCCTATAGGCAGCCCTCTCTTCAGATAAGGGAAAAGCAAGATGCAGAGAAAGGTATTTTCCATTATAAAGGCTTTTAACAATGAGTACAAAGAAAAAAGAAGTGTCTATTAGACTTCAGATGTAGAAATGTTGTCATAGAGAAAGTATTATTCATCAGAGGATAGCAACACAAAAGAAGAGGAAGAAGGAGAAAAGCAACATGTAAGTTGAATAAAAAGTTCGGAATATGTTAGCAAGATGATAATGCTCTACTTATAGCTATTTAGTATGTACATATATGATGGAACTTGAAACTTCTCACAACATAAAACTAACAACACAAACAGTATTTATTGCTTTATAAATTTCGTTTCATTGACGGGAAATAGTTATTGTTTTGTAACCTATTCTGTTTTGCAAACTTATATCATAAACTGTGGCAAGTTTAAATTACAAATTAATTTTGAGAACGGTTCACTTCATAGTGGCTATTACAGCAAGATGTGGGATGTTTTTCAATGGTGCAACCTGATGACTTTCTTAGCTTTTGGTTTGGTGGGAGCTATTGGTCTTCTAGGTGAATAAATTTCCAAAAGATTTATCTATGATTGACAAGGTGTTCAGACACAGAACTTTCAAGGAATTCCCATCTTGGAGGTCTAGCACTCCTTAAGACAAGGTCATTAGACTTTGGACCTGTGATATTTCAATCTCATTTCAGCACAGAATTTCAAAACAGTGAATCAGTCTCTGGTTTCCAGAAATTATTCTTCATAAAAGCCAAAGACCAGGATGTAGGGCAAGCCCCTTCCTTTCCGGTGCTACTGTCAAAGTTAGTTCACCTATGTAATGTATTTATTATGTAAATAAATGTAGAAACCAAACAATACCATATATTTCTTCATAGTGACAGACAAAAATGCAAATAATGGTTGTAGTCCCATCTGCTTTGGACATGTGTCTTTGATTTCCTTAGCTATCTGCACCATTTCCTCCTGGTCTCCTCACAGTCAGCTATTGCCATAAAGAAACCTAGAGGGTTTTAGAAAACATTCAGATTACATTTGGTTTGTGTGTGTGTGTGTGTTTTTTTCCTTCTCCTGTTTGCTGTTTCTATCTCAATGCTGAACAATTTTGAAATAATCACTCTTTCATTATGTATCCGAATGTGTAAGCATAAAAATACATGTTTGTACAGTATTTTAACACCTGTTATGTATAGTGGTAAATAGCTTGTGATAGGTACTGAGAAATTTGTCTACTCATTTTGAAGGCAGGGGCCATTATGCTGTATTGTTAAAAATAAGTTTCCATTTATCTTAAAAGCTGAGTTGCTGTTTTTAAGTCTATTTCCTGGATCTGTCCCAAGCCATGACCTTGACTTGTTTTTTAGAATATTCTTATTCTATTTCACCCTCTATTACCCTCTTTTGATTGTGCATCCTAATCACTTGGTGAACACATGGATTTGTTTTTCTGTTTGTTTATTTTGTTTTAGTTTTGGGGTGGGTTTTTTTTTTTTTTTTTTTTTTTAGATTTTTATGTATTTCCTTATTTTCCCATTGTCTCTCTTATGCCAACTTGCTTTGCAAGTACTCTTGAATATGCACCTTAAGATAGATTAAATATAGGAATTCTAGGCTGTTTTCTTTAACCTGGTTTAGGATGCAATCTCTGGCCAGCTCTTGGGTACACTCTAATAAGCTCAAGCTTCCTTGAAATTTGACTATAATTGTGGTAGTCATCTTATTTTTGTCCAGTGGGATTAATAGTACACATTCTGCAGTTTTTATCTTCACATAGTTTATGCTTTAATGTGATTACTAATGAATCTACTTTATTTCATCACTGTTTGCCTTTCTTTCTTTAAAATAAAATGTTTTAAGGGCTGGCTGTCATAACATTTGGCCCATGATTAGCATATAATAGCTTCTGTATCTGTGATGATTTATATATGTTTGGCCCAAGGAGTATCACTATTAGGAGGTGTGGAGTTGTTGGAGTAGCTGGGTCACTGTGTATAAGGACTTAGAGACCCTCCTTCTTGCTGCCTGAAAGTCAGTCCTATCCTCTTTGCCTTTAAAACAAGATGTAGAGCTCTCTGCTCCTCCAACACCATGACTGGCTAGAAGCTACTATGCTTCCTGCCTTGATGATAATGAATTGAACCTCTGAATTTGCAAACTAGCCCCATTTCAAAGTTGTCCTTTATAAAAGTTGCCTTGGTCATGGTAGCTCTTCACAGCAATAGAAACCTTAACTAGTTCAAGGATCATGCTATTACCTAGAGCAATCATTCTCAATTTGTGAGTTGTGACCCCTTTGGAGTCATATATCAGATGTAATACTTATCAGATATTTACAATGTGATTATTAATAGTAGAAAAATTATAGTAATGAACTAGCAACAAAATAATTTTATGTTTTGGGGTCACTACAACATGAGGCGCCGTATTAAAGGGTTGCTACAATGTGAAAGTAGAATCAGTACCCTAGATTATCTCTAATTTGGAAATATTTGAGTTCACCCAAATACAAGCATTTATTGACTTTTGACATACACATGCAAATTTATTTCTTATTCACCTCAAAAATCTTCCCTATACATACATGCAGACATACATATATAAATGCATGTATACACACATCTATATATGTGTGTATTTTCATTAACGACTGTTTAAATTAAATCAGCTATTTTCACATACTTTTCTATGTCTGAAAACTCTTTTTCAAGTAGCCCATATTTTTGTCTCTATTCCTTCTACAAGTACAGTTCCCTGATGTGAACAGGGTTCTAGCACTCTTAACCAAGTGAAACCAAAGCAAAGCAATCCCTACCGGAACTAGTCACACTACACTCATTAATTCTCGATCTTTGAGCTTTGTACCTCCAAAAATATTAAAAAAAATGAATAAAATAAAAATGATCAAGTTCATCATCTCAGTACATCGTACTGGTGATGTTGTAAATGCCTGTAAATTGACTGGCATCTTCCCCACACTGAACTGATCAAACTGATTGCCCAGGCCTCCTGGATGTTTATTACTATTATCCAATCAACCGTATGATTTTTCTCCTACTTTCCAGATAACATCAGGATAATGTGTCTATGATGCAGACACCTTTTCTTTCCATATTTTCTCTGTCCTATAATCATTTAGATGGATTGAAATTTTATCTGCTTTTACTTAGAAAACTGTATCTTTACAGACCCTAGGAACCTTACATTGCAAATTATTTTATAATCTCAGTCATTTCCAGAGTATTATATCCACTCCTCAGAGCAGAGGTGTTAATACTTTTCGTTTTAGTCTAAATGTAAAATTTACTAAAAACATTTTTATTCAAAAAGATTCATTTGCTAAGTTTCTTCCTGTAGTTAACTGGTGGCAAACTGATGCTTCCAAAAGGTGCCTACATATCAAGATATGTCATAGAGCATTATTATTTGTTAAAGCAAGATTTACTTTGTCTTACAACTGGTAATATTTCAGAGTCATCTGAAAACTGGAAAAAATATAACTTTATTTTTATTAAGATTCATTAATGCAACTGCCAAGTTGAGTCTGTTTTAAAATGGAATACTTTCTTAGCTAGGGTTTTACTGCTATGAACAGACACGATGACCAAGGCAACTTTTAGAAAAGACAACATGGTTCAGGAATCAGGAACACCTTGCGGTATTCAAGGCAACTTCAATGTTATAGCCTCGTGTTCTAATGTCTGGGATTCACAAGCTATCTTCTTGGCTTCTGAGAAAGGTTTGGGTCACTTCACCAGTTCTGCCCTCTGTAGCACTGTAGGGTCTGGTTGACTCCATTCCACTTCTGTTGCTGTCCTTGGTAGTCATTCCATGGTACCAGCATCTCTAATACACTGGGGTCATCTGCTAACACTAGGCATCACTAATAGACTCTCATAGGCTCTCTTCATGGAACCAAGCCTCAACTTCTTTTCTCGACCATTTCTGTCCTGGGTCTTCAACTGCAATTTAGACTGCACCTTCACAAAGAGCCTGTTATGGTCTTTCACAGTGACAACCCTTAGCTGTTCTTCATGAACGCTTCATGCCTTCAAAATCTTTTCCAGCTGGATGAGTCTTACATATTACCAATTACAGTTGCAGAACAAGGTACAACCTTGGCTATATCTGGAATGCAGGATTGTGCTGTCAGAAAACACTTCCCAGATGATTTCATCTTAGTGATGCTGGTCTCCCCCTTCTCCTCTTCCTCCTTCTTTCCCTCTCCTCCCTTCTTTCCCTCTCCTCCTCCTCCTCTTCCACCTCCTCCTCCTTTTATCCCCCTCTTCCTCCTCCTTTATCTTCATCTTCTTTGTCTTCTCCTTTGTGGAGAGGAAACAGTCTATTTTATCATATATCTTACAGTACATTGTGAACTGTAGTTAAGACAGGGAATCTGACATGAACTTGGAGGCAGGCACTGAAGAAGAGGTCATGAAGGAATAGAATTACTATCATGTGCATACTGATTTCTTATTCTAACTGTTCAGGGATGGCACTTGTAATAGTAAATATTATTAGAGGTCTAATTATGTTTGTGTGGCTATCTTCGTTTAGATTTGTTGAAAAAGGAACACTTTCTTGCTTTTTTTAGGGTGTAATTTCGCTCCTTGTATTGGAGTCTTCTCTGTATTATCTTTTGCATGGCTGGAATTATGGAAAGATACTGTGTAAATTTGGTTTTGTCATGGAATATCTTAGATTTCTCTATCTATAGCAATTGAGAGTTTGGCTGGGAATATTAACCTGGCTGACATTTGTGTTCTCACAGGATCTGTATGAGATCTATCCAAGATCTTCTAGCTTTCATAGTCTCCGATGAGAAATCTGGTATTATTCTGATAGCTCTGCCTTTATATGTTACTTGACCTTTTTTCCTTTACTCCTTTTAATATTCTTTCTTTGTCTTGAACATATGGTGTTTTCACTATTATATGCAGAGAGGAATTTCTTCTCTTGTCTAGTCATTTTGGAGTTATGTAGACTTCCTGAATACTTCTGGGCATCTCGTTCTTTAGACTAGGGAAGTTTCATTCTAATAATTTTGTTTTAGATATTTATCAGCCCTTTAAGTTGCAAATCTTTGCACTCTTCTATACCTACTGTCCTTAGGGTTGGTCTTCTCATTGTGTCCTAGACTTCTGGGATGAGTTGGGCAAGGAGATTTTTGAAGTTTGCATTTTCTTTGACAGTTTTATCAGGGTTTTTATCAATGTTTTCTGTGGTATCTTTGGTACTTGAGATTCTCTCTTCTATCCCTTGTATTCTGTTGGTGATGCTTGCGTCTATGTCTCCTGATCACATTCCTAGGTTTTCTATCTCCAGGGTTGTCTCCCTTTGTGCTTTCTCTATTGATTCTATTTCCATTTTTAGATCCTGGATGGTATTGTTTAATTCCTTACCTGTTTGGTTGTTTTCCTGTAATTCTTTCCAGGATTTTTGTGTTTCCTCTTTAAGGATTGTACCTTTGTACCTGTGTTCTCCCGTATTTCTTTAAGGGAGTTATTTATGTCCTTTTAAAGTCCTCTATCATCATCAAGAGGTTGGACTCCAAATGAAAGTATTGCTTTTCTAGTGTGTTGGGATATCCAGGGCTCGCTGTGATGGGAGAACTGGATTCTTCTGATGATGCCAAGTAGCCTTGGTTTCTATTGTTTATGTTCTTGTCCTTGTCTCTTGCCATCTGGATATCTCTGGTGTTAGCTGGTCTTGCTGTCTCTGACTGTGGCTTGTTCCTCCTGCAAGCCGGTGTGTCAGTACTCCTAGGAGACCAGTTCTCTCTAGGTGGTATTTGGGTAAGGAGTGCAGTGGCACAGGGTTGAGATCCTGTCCCCAGCTGTTCCTTGGTTTCTGTGTCCTGATGACTCTGGACTGGTCCCTCTTGGGCCAGGAATTTGAGCAGAATTGGTAGTGTTACCTGTGCTCACAAGTTTTCAAGCACTCCTGGGAGACCAGCTATCTCCTGGTGGTATTTGGATAAGGACTTCTGTGGCACAGGATCAGCTTCAGGTGCAGACAGAAACTGGAATAGCTGGTTTCTTAATCATTTCTTACCTTAGGTAATGATTAATCATTTCTTAATCATTTCTTACCTTAGGTAACTACCATCATTTGTCTAGGTAGTATCTTTTTTCTTTTGACTATAAAGCCAGAGCCAAATGGCCAAAGCTACCAAGTTCTACTGCTTTCTGAGGCTGGAAAATGCCCCCCTTGTTATATTACATTATCACAAACTTTCTGTTTTCCAATGATTGCCTTCAAAGATTGGCTGTCCTTGAACTTGCTCTTTAGACTCGCCTCGAAATTGGAGTTATACATGGCTCTGTCTCCTGAATGCTGGGATTAAATGGGGTGTACTTTCAAGCCTGGACTTAAGCTTTTATTTATTTATTTATTTTAACCTGGAATTTGCTCTGTACCAGGCTAGCCTTAATTTCAGAATTCTACATGCCTCTATCTCTTGTCCTGCAACCTAAACTTAAAAATCATAAAAGTCTGTATATGTTAATAGATTTAATGTCTGTTTCTTATTTATTTATTTATTTATTTATTTATTTATTTATTGTTACTGTGAAAATCGGGTTGGTTTGGAGCACATGTTTATAGTGTCTAGGCTGGCTTCAATCTTGTGATCATCTTGCATGGACATCCTAAATACTAAGATGTGAGATTCCAACTGGTAGTCATTTCAGGTTTGATCAGTAACAAACACTTTCCTGGTTGCTTTGATGTACAGTTAAATGGTGCCTTACATCCAGTTCTGGCACACAGAGCTGCCAGGACAACACAAAACCTTCAGGCTTCTTTCACCAGCATTTGTTTTCTCCTTTCCCTCCTTACTAAGTCATGTTCTCTGAGGGTACGTCCCTGGTGAGGAAAGAACATACATTCAATAGGAAATCACACTCCCTTTCTTTCCTCCAACACTTTCCACATTCCTTTTTTGCTGTTTTTAAACTTTATGGCTCAATTTTCATTAATTGTTGCTACATAACACATATATGTCTTTATATATGTATATGAATGCACACAGATAGATATAGATAGACATAGACATAGACATATCAATAGACATATCAATAGACATAGACATAGACATAGACATAGACATAGACATAGACATAGACATAGACATAGACATAGACAGACATAGATATAGATATATACCAGTCTGTGTACTAGACACTGTCTGTGAAGATCTGTAGGCTCTGGCCATGCATGAGCTGCCAAATAGTTGCCCTCTGTGGAAGAGAGGAAGAGTCAACCTTTCATGGCCTCCTGTCACAATACAGTGGACACTGCAGGAGGAAATGTGTCGCTGTGGAAGCAGACTTTGAGGTCTTATATATGCTGAAGCTATGCCCAGTTTGGAACACATTCTCTCCTTGTTACTTGTTGATCAAGATATAGAACTCTCACCTCTCTCTCTAGCACCATGTTGACCTGTGTGCTTCTTGTTTCCTGCTATGATAATAATGGACTAAGCCTTTGAAACTGTAAGCTAGCCCCATTAAATGTTTTCCTTTATAAGAGTTGCCATGGTCATGGTGTCTCTTCACAGCAGTGAAATCCAAGCTAATACATCTAGCTAGTATTTTACTGTAAATTTTTTTTCATTTGTTCAGTTACTTTTATAACTTGTTACTCGATTGTCTCATTGACAATACCACAAATAGTTTTGTATTTTACAATGTATGCATATTTTCCTTTATAAAATAATACTACTCCTATTTTTTATTTTGAGATCTATATGAAAATGACTTGCATATAATTATAATGTAAGAATTTTAAATTGTCTCAGTATTTTTCTGTTTCTTTGACAAAAACTAATCGTAAGTTTTATAAAATTACTTTGATTTAGTTATCATCTCATTTGCTTATCCTATTTTTTGTATTGATTTGTGATCTATCACCTACATATTACCTATCTTCATTTATTTATCTATCATATACCCATTGATTTTCCAATCTGCCAGATATCTGAGGCAGTGTAAAGAGACAGAAAGCAAACAAAGAATAATGTCTCACATTCTTGCATTCAATGTACAGGACTAGGTTTCAGCTTCTCTGTTATATTTAACAGATATTATTTTGCAGCAAGTTGAGCTGTGAATATCCAAAATGCTGGTGGATACCCCTCTATCACTTCCTATCCACATTTTGATGAGTTATACATTTCTATGATTATCCTCATCTGCGAGAAGAGAAGCTTTAATGAGGAATGAAAACTATACTTATCTGTAGATATAAGGGTAGGAATTTAGTATGGAGCTAAGAATTATATTAAAGAAAGTGGTAGTAGTGGTTTCTCTTTAAAAAAATCTATAA
The DNA here is from genome assembly GCF_000001635.26 of Mus musculus. Classification (NCBI taxonomy): domain Eukaryota; kingdom Metazoa; phylum Chordata; class Mammalia; order Rodentia; family Muridae; genus Mus; species Mus musculus. Next base: position 83,000,384 of record NC_000080.6, on the reverse strand, counting down.
ATAGGATGATCATTTTCACAATTTAATTCTAAAAAAGCTATGATCCTTGGAGATCTTTTCATTTTTTAGTTTTTTCTCAATGTCTTGCATGAGATATTTAAGGTTTCCCTAGAATTTCTTCACGTCCTTGGTGAGGTCTCTCTTACCTAGATAGTTTATTTATTTATTTATTTATTTATTTATTTGAGACATCTGTGTATGAAAGAGTTTCTTTATATTCTTTTCCAGTGTTTTCTGTGAGTATATAGAAAGACTACTGATTTTTGTACTTTGGATAATATTTTAAATTAAACAGTTTACAAAAAAAAAAAAAAAAAAAAACCTGATATATAAGCCAAATAAACCCTTTCCTCCAGTAAAAACAAACAAATAACCCAGCAGAACAATGGGTTATAAAAAGAGGTTAAATTTTTTGAATCATATGTTGATTACACATGAACATAAAGACTGAGACATTGGAAACAAATTCTTTAAGAGACATTAGCATGTAAATGTTAATTAATTAGAAAACAACATGGGTCTGACTATAACTATATGTGAATCATTAGTATTCTTAAAGCCAACAGCATAGTAAATGCCAGTTTTATAGGTTATCAACAGGGTCAGTGAAATCTCACTTTTGTCACAGCTTGAAACCCCTAGAAGTGTGTGTGTGTGTGTGTGTGTGTGTGTGTGTGTGTGTGTGTGTGTAAATACAGAAAGGTGGGGAGAGGGAGAGAGGCAGAGGGGCAGAGGGAGAGAGGGAGAAGGGGAGTAGAAAAGGGGGAGAGGGGGAGGGGGAGAGGGAGGGAGAGGGAGAGGGGCAGAGAGGGAGGGAGAGGGCAAGAGTGAGAGGGGGAAAGAGGGAGAGGAAGAGAGGGAGAGGGTGAGAGGGAGAGAGAGGGAGAGAGGGAGAGAGGAAGAGAGGGAGAGAGGGAGAGAGAGATCTTTGTCTAGCTGCATTGCTCAATTACTGGAGAAATATAACTTTTGAGAGGAGATGTATATAGGGGAGAATAATCTGATCAAGGTAATTACAAATTATAAATGAAAATGTACCTTCTTAGTGCTGTGAAATAGCTGTTAAAGCTTCTTCTTTTGTTGGAATGGCTGCCTGTTCAGATACAGCAACAGCAATTCATAAAGAGCTGCAGTCCTGTTTTCTATCCTGCTATTACTTCCATTTTATGCATTTGGGAAACAGAAGAATAAGAAGTTAAAGAGGAGGCTAGGCTATATAGCAAATTCCTATCTTTAAACAAAAACTATGCAAAATTTTCTCACTCATGATTTTGTATAGAAGTAAATTAAATTTATTTTACCTAAAAACAATTATATAAATTATTTAACATTAATTTTTCATTTTAATTGCCTTCACAGAATGAATAGTTCTATATTGAAAGAAGATATATTTCAAATTAATGCTTATTTATTTTTCTATTTTAATATGCTATTCAGAGTCTGTGTCATTATACTTTATTTTTGTTTGGTTTTAATTTTAATGACAAGACCTGGGAATTTTTCATGTACACATATATGCCTAAATATATGACTATATGTTTAATATTCTAATTTGCCCATTAATACTTCCCTGAATTTTTTATATGTGAGCTATGTAATGTTTCTCAAATTTCTATATTATATTTTATTTTGAGTAAAATTTTTACTAAAATTATATACTGGAAAATTTAGTAAATAAATAATGTTTACTGTCTATACTACATAATTAAAGTATGAAATTTTTACCAAAAGAAAAGATATTCAAATTTTGATGTAATATTTAATTTATTTTCACAGCAACAAACAGACTTACAAAATTAGACTCCAATTTTAGAGTTTAAATATATGATTATTAAGACATGTACAAGACTGGAAGAACAAAGAGACATAATTTTAAGATGCTAACACAGATGGCTAGTCTTTTTAAAGAAAATAAGAAAGCAAGAAGGGCAGTGGATGCATTTTGTTCAAGATTTCCCGTTGAGGGTCTTAATCACAGCATCTGTTATTGGAACTATAAAAGTGGCTGAGCAGCAGAAGACAGGAAGTAACATTTGCCCAGTGATTGAGCAATGTGACTAGCCTGTAGACTGGGAACAGGAGAAATGAAACAGAAGCAAGTTAGACAGAAAAGGCTTGAAGCCACCTTTAATAATATCTCCAAGCATGCAGGAAGAGACATTTGACATTTTGACAAAATGGATCAACTGCTCTGCAGTAACCTTTTATTTTTTTTTTTTCCTCTATTTATTCCTTAGACTTACAGCATTAACTGCTTGTTGCCCAGACATTCTGTTCACATTGTGTTTACCAAACTGTCATGCAAGAATGATGAAAATCCATATGTGAGTGCATGTGTGTGAGGTGTTATTGAAGAAAGTTATTAACAATTTCTTCTCTCAGCCAGATTGCATTCAACACTCAACAAAAGCCGTCTTCATTTCAAAACCCAGGTTCAGAGAAGAAAATGAAAGTGACTTTGTGTTGTGCTTGGGAAATTGTGTGTGTGTGTGTGTGTGTGTGTGTGTGTGTGTATGTATTTGTGTAATACTTGTGATCATAATATATTTAGAAATGTACAAATCAATTTTAGTTACACTTCAGTTTAGTTACTTTAAATGATCTATAATATGGGTATGATGTTTATATTTTATTTATGTATTTATGTATATATGTATGTATGCATGTATTTATTTATTTATGGTTTGATGCTTTCTTTTAAAAAATACATTTTTGATTAAATTAGAATTACATCACTATATCCCCTTTCTTCTTCCATCCCATACAAGGTACCTTCTATCTATCTGTCATATGCTACCATGTTCTTATATTGATATCTTCTTTTCCTCTGATTACTATTGTTTTATATGTTTGTGTACATGCATGCATGCTTATAGAATTATGTAAATACAACCTGATTAGTCTACTTTTGTTTGTGTATATATGGTTTTAGACTTGTCTACTCTAATTGAATAAACAATGTGGTAGCCCATTTTACTCTTTTACAGAGCAAGAAAATGATGTTCACTGAGGTTACAAATGTCATTATAAAGTAAATGTATGGTCATTTGAACTCGTATCTCCTGATCTTATATTCATTAATACTCGCTTATTTTGGAAATACATATATACTTTTTAAAGTATACAGTGTGCTGTTTCAGGTACCTTTGCATGCTTATATAAAATATTACAAAGTATGTTGTTATTGCTCTATGATTTATCAGATAAATTTTGCACATATATCCAAATAGGATGGTTTATTAAATCCACAATCCATGATAGGTTCATTAATCAAGGTTCTCTAAAGAAACATAACTGATAAAATAAATATGTACACATATATACATATGTATGTATATATATATATATATATATATATATATATATATATATGTGTGTGTGTGTGTGTGTGTGTGTGTGTGTGTGTGTGTGATTTGAGGGTGAGTCTCCCACATTAAATAATCCAAACAATATGAAACAAAATAAATCGGATTTTTTAGGGTGACTTACAGGCTATGATCCCAGTTCAAAATAACTGTTGCCTGATGCAAAGTCCAAGGATCTAGTAATTGTTCAGTCCATGAGGCTGGATATTTCAGTAGTCTCATTCCAGTAATGAGATCTTAGAAAGGTTCTAGAAAGATGCCAGTTTTCAGTAATGTTGTAATCCTGAAGAAGTATTATCTAAAACAAGCAAAGAAATGTCTCAGGAAGAGGATTAATGAACTTGTTAGCCGGAGTGAAAACAAGCAGAGAGAGAGGAAAAAAAAAAGAAAAAAAGAAAAAAAAAAAAAAAAGCTTACTTCTTCTAAGTCCTTTCAAATGAACTGTCACTAGGAAGGTGTGGCCCTGATTTAAGGAGGATCTTCTGACATCAAATGATCTGTATGGATGGTGGGTCTCCCACCTAAATAACTCAACCAAGAACAATCTCTCAAAGTGACACCCTGATGCTTGCTTTTTAATTAATTCTAAGTGAAGTAAGGTTGACTACTAACATTAGACATCACAGCAGGTTAATCTTAACTGTACTAATAAATCAGTAACAACAACAGGAATAATAATAAAATATCATTAGAGATTCACTAACACAAACGTAGTAATTTACAGAGCATCTACTATAAGATAGTTTCCTGTTACCATTAAAGACCAAGCATCCTCTTGATTTCAGGAAATAAATGCTTATATATATATATAAGCATTACCTCATCTGAATAGAGTTCTGATGTTCTTCCAGTTTACTAGTCACCTGCCTTTTTTGTTCTAACAACTATGTGTTTGATTTTCATTTAGACTAGATTCCATTTCATTAGCACATATTTTTCTTATCATAGTTAATTTTTTGATATGTTCATGTATGTACCTGTTAACTGTTTACCAAAATGCATATTCTTCAGTTATAAAGATTTCTTTGGTCTTCATCCTAACATGATCCAAAGCCCTGCCATAGTTTTGTTTTATTAAATCTTAGGAAAAAAAATATATATGTACTACTATTCTGAGTTTTAATTCAGGAACTTGAGACTACTTCTCTCCTTTAAGAAGTTTTTTTTGTTGTTGTTTTGTTTTGTTTTGTTGGTTTTTTGTTTTGTTTTGTTTTGTTTTGATCAAAGGAGAAATCTGAGCTGTCCAAAATAGGAAGTGAATTCTCTTTTAAGGAGTCATTTTAATAAACACAAACTCAGATACTGAACTCTAGATGAAGTCATAAGAGCTGAAAGAAAAAATCAGTAAGTGCGCACTACCTGATTTGAGGGACAATACATCTTGACCATTATTACTATTTCTTAGGAATTTGGGCAAGCTAAAAAAAAAAAAACCTGGAAAATGATTTTAGCCTTTATTTTCTAAGATGTGATAGGAAAACTTATTTTATTTAGTTCCTTTAATGGATAATATGCCTCTCATGAAGCAGATAGTAACTAAATATATGCAAATAACAATGATACCATTGCAGTATAGTGGTTTTAGGAGATAGCTTCTGTTTGTTTTAGTTTTATTTTACATGGTAGGTAGCAGCTAGGTAGCTTCCATTAGATATGAAATTTAAATATTCTCAAATAAGCTATCAAATAATCTATTGCATCTAACAATTTGAGTATTTATTTTCCTTTAGAGGACTGTTGGTTCAAGCTAATTTTAATCTATGTATGTATGTATGTATGTATGTATGTATGTATTTATGTGTGCGTATATATGTATGTATGTATCTCTATATCTATCTATCTACTATCTATTTATTGCTACAAGTTAAGAAGATATCTAGTGCTTTTTGTTATATTGTCAGAACTATGAAATAATTTCACTTGAGGTGGTCACTTCCAAGAGTTATATCCTTGGTTGATAATTGAAGAACACATTAATTACATAAAAGCATAAAAGAAAAATGCAAAAAATAAATACCTTAACAGCAGAATATGACAGGAAACTAATGATAAGAGGTTCCTCATATTGTTACTTGCTTTAATCAAGAAACATCTGACATTCTTTGTAGACATGGGCAATGCACTCTACAAGGATTTGTGGGAGATTGGTGTGTGTGCACGCACGTGTGCGCGCTTCTTTGTGTGTACCTAAGGGAGCAATTATGGAGTGGTATAATGATTTAAATAGGCATACACGCCGCCCCCCCCCCCCCAGACCTGTGTTTTTGAGTGCTTGGCTCATGGGAAGTCGAATTTTTAGAAGGTGTGGCCTGTTGGAGTAGGTGTGGCCTTTTTGCAGGTAGTGTGTCAACTTTGAAGTGTCCTATTCTCAAGCTCCACACAATGTAGAAGACAGTTTCCTTCTGCCTTCAGATCAAGATGCAGCACTCTCATCACCAACACCATTTCAGTATGTATGGTAACATGCTTCCTGTTATGATGTTAAGTACTAAACCTCTGAAACTGTAAGCTATCCCTAATTAAACTTTTTTTTTTTAAATAGAGGTGCTTTGATCATGATGTCTCTTTACATAAATAAAACCAAAACTAAGACAGATATTTGTACCACAGAGAAAGTTCCATGACAGAAACAAGAAAGCTGATAAACATGTAATTGAAAAAGGGGACTGTGTTTTAGCCCTAGCCAGTAGCAGAACATGGCAGCTTCAGCCATATGACATGATTCTGTCTTTAGAGTGAAGAATATAAGAAAGGGTTTATAGCATCTTCCTTCTGACTAGTAAAAGTCACTAAGGCCAGGTGTGTGCTGTGTTGTTCCCCTGCATGGTGGGCCAGAGAGGCCTAGATATAAAGGGATTATTCAATCTCTCTGCTTTAGCAAGGAAAGTCACTTAAGTCAGGCAAGTGGTAGTGATGCTCCTGCATGGAGGGCCTAGAGAAATCATTGTGTGAAGCTATGCTGTTAAGGGCAAGCCTAAATTACCTTGGAGACACCAAGAAGTTAGTAAACACTGCCAAGGAAAGCTGCTAACAGGAAGTGGAAACTGGAATGTATTGCAGTCAACAGAGCTGAAAGGAGTTGGAGATCTAAAGAGCATTATGACATAACACATAGAGAAACACATAGAGTTTGTAGTTTACTCAGTGAGTCTTTGGTCTTACTTTGGTCCAGTATTTCCTTACTATTTGAATTCTGTACATTTTGGAATGGTAATGCATATCCTGTGCTATTGAATGGTGGAAGGATGTGATCTCCTTTTCAACCCTTCTCAAAAGGGTTACAGAGATATGCCATACTATTTCCAGCTTTTTATATTATATCTGGGGATTTGAACTCAGGTCTTCATGCTTATCTGAATTTACCAACTGAGCCACTTCTTCAGAATCTACCAAGGAAACTTGTATCTGAATATCAGAATCAACACCATGTTAATTAAGGTATGTCCTATGTCTGTGGCCTTTGTTTATTTATTTTAATTCTATTAACTTATAGACTATATTAAATCAGATATTGTATTTTCTGCTTTAATATTCAACTGACAAATGCTTTGAAAGGTACATAGTATGAATAATTTCTACTAAGATGGATAAATTTTGGAGTTGTTTTCCCATTAGTTAGATTTTCAAGATTATGCTCAATGTCCCTAGGATACTTGTCTCAATTACAGATATAATTTTAAGTATTGCATTTTTATGAGCTATTGTCCTATTTTCTTTGTATAATTACAAAATTGCGAGAGTTACTTATATATTTTAACATAGAAAGTAGAGATATTTGAAGTTATTGTCTTGAAAATTATATCAAAACACATTTATGTAAACAAAAATACAATGTCATGTAGTTCAACTCTAACAAGAAAATAAACTATTGAAATAATACTTAATATTTTCATATTGAGAATTTTTTAAGTTGTTATGGTTGAATACACACTATTATATTTTTTACATCAACCATGTGCTTAGTGTAACCTTTTAAAAATTATACAAGATTTATAATTTCTTGTAAAATGAGCACTTTCTTTTCTTTTTCAGTGTTCTCTTTTTGATCATTTGCTCTTTATTTCTTTTTCTCAATCATGTTTATGTGAATGGAAACTAAATTCTAAAGCTTATTATTTGTATCTAAATATTAATTCACAAAAATAATTTTATAGTCAAACTGAAAGAATGTAATGTGAATTTTTTTGTACTAACAATTGGATATTAAACAATTATTTTGCATTCAGAATCTCCTTTTTAGCTAAGTTCAAATGGAATTGTTGCTGTGTTCATCTCTCATTATGTATACTACCATGTATGTGCAGATAATGTACTTCAATAGAGTAGACTTCAAGTCTAGTAGCTTTACCACAATATAAGTATAAATTATAGATTGACATTGTTGAAAATGTAAATAATTTTAAGTGATACATAGCCTCATAGAGATACACATTTGGTTTCTTCATGTGTAGAAACAAATCTATAAAAGAAAATTAGTCCTTTTGGTTCTAGCACAAATAAGCAAAGCCCACATTTTCAAAGTACACAACACCTTTGTACACTGTAAATCATTACCATAAAGGTTCCCTTCCTGGATGGACTTTCATGATCCTTTCTTAAAACACAAGACATCTCAAGGGATGGCTTCTTTCTATTATGTCACTTGGTAACTTGTAATGAGTTTTGAAAGGGACAGAGGAAGCTGGAGTGCTGTACTAGCCATTGGACCCATCCCATCACTGTTGTATTTCTCAACATACATGGCAGTCTGCTTTCTGTTACCAATACTGTGCTGAAGATGGTGAACATAGACCAATAGAAATCAAAATTCACATTCATGTGCAGCTATAGTAATAAAGCCAGTATGAGCAAGATTCTCCTGAGCCAGTAGTCTCTGAAGCTTACAATGAGTGGAGTGAAGGGCGTTACATAAAAAATTCCTCAAGAGTGATTTAGCTAGAACTAGAGATACTGAAAAGGGAGCAGGACTAATGTCATTAATTGATATATCTGTCATTGAAAGCACTGAGGAATGTGACATGGTTAGCAGAAAACCATTGTCCTGAGAAAGGCTTATAACACCAAAAAAGAAAGTTAAATGCTGTGAGAAGGCATTCCTTTTTACATATAACAATAATTATTCAATTTTCTTACATTAATTTTAGAATTGTAGTCATAACTATGATGTTTGTATTAATTAAGCATAGTATGGATATTTAAAATGAAGTGCGGTGTTGAATATAAAGTGACAAATTAGAGAAACTAAATTGACATTTGTGCAATTATTTGGAAAATATTTCATTAGACTAATTTGTTATGATCTATATTTTAACAGTCCAATTTTAATTCTATTCATGTTAATATTATCTAGCTTAAAATATATTTTAAGTACCAAAAAATTGAAAAACAGGCATTTAATAGAAAACTATAATTCTGGATAATGATTATTCTCATATAAATCTTTTAAGAGCTTATTTGGAGGTCTAGTAGGGAAATACAGCTATTCATAGACATCTGACAGAAGAGAGCTCCTTCCCAGTTCAGGGAAATTCTTCCTCTGCCACAAAGCATGAATATTTCAGAGGGATACACATTGAATGGTGAGGAAGGAAGAGGGCACCGGCCTAGCTAGGCAGATCAGATGAATCAACACTTGGTAATCAATGGGCTGACAGGTCGCAGCTAGATTGCCCTTCCTAATATTTACAAGTTTAAACCTCCTAATAATGGAGTATATGGACTCTGAACCTATCATCTTCTGTAACCAGACAAGGCTCCTAGTAGTGGCACTGGTACATCAACCCATGGTACAAAACGATGACTCATAACCTGTCCTGTCTGTAAAATATGCTAGAGCAATGCTTGCTCAGAGCTTGTGGGAATGACAAACCAATGACTGTTCAAGCTTAATGTCTACACCAAGGGAGCAATCCTATCACCAATAGTGCCTGGATGACCAGGATCCCAAAGCTGGATTTTTCTGGAACAGAACGAAATAACATTGGCTAAATAAGTGAGTAAGTAAGTTAATGAAATGATTCCTAATCATAATCTGCTACTCTCATAAGATTTGATCACCATCATAATCAGGGAGACTTCTTCCAGAAGGTGATGCAAGCAGATTCAAAGATTCACAGCCTAACATTAGGCAGTGCTTGGGGAATACCACAAAAAAGAAAGGGGAAGGATTGCAGGAAACTGAGGAATCCAAGACAGTAAGAAAATAAGGCCCACAGAATCAACTACAAAGGGCTTATAAGCCCTCACAGGGTCTCAAGAAGCAACCACAGAGCATGCAGGTGTCTTCTCCAAGCCTTCTGAAGGCATGCAGTGTTTCTTCTGCTTGCAGTTGTTGTTGAACCTCTAACAATGGAAATCGGGGCATCTCTGACTCTTTGGCCTACTTCTGGTGCTTTTTACCTCCTACTGGATTTTCCTGCCTTAATATGGGGGTTCATGCATAGCTTCATTGCATTTTTTTAGGCTGAGTTTGGTTGATACACTGGGAAAACTGCTTATATTTGATGGAAAGCAGAGGAGCAGTGGGTGGGGGAGGGGAGGTGTCTGGGGGGAATTGGAGAAGGGATTGGACAGGAAACTTTTGGTTGGAAATATTATATGACGGAAGAATAAATAGATAAAATAAAAATCTTTAAGAAATAAGTCATTTCAGTTTTACTAAAATAAACATATACATTTAAAAATTATATAAGGAAAAATACGTTCAAAAAATAGAACTCTAGAAGGCCCCTTTTCATTGACATAGGCAACTTTTATATTTATATTGGGTTTTGTCCTTGGATTAATGCCATATGCAAAAATCCTTTTCTTTTGTCCTCTCATTCTCTTGAAATGGAAAATGAGTATATCCTGCTATCTAAAGTATTTTCTTATTTCAACACATTGACTATGTATTAAAAATAAACCATAGCAGTAATAGCCAACTTATCATAACTAATATCCTATCTTTTCATGTTTTTGCTGGTTAGCTTTTAAGCAACTTGACACAAAATATAGTTATTTGAGAAGAGAAGCTCAAGTGAGGAAAGGTCTCTGTCAGTTTGACATGTAGTTGCAGTTATAGGGCATTTTTTTTTTAACTAGTGGTATGGAAGGTTCAGATTATTGTGAGCTGTGCCACCTCTAAGAAGATGGTGCTCTGTCACGTCAAAAAGCAAAGATAAGCACAGAGCAAGCCAGTATACAGAGAGTCTTCATGGTATTTGCTTCAGTTCCTGCTTCTAGATTTTTGTCTAGAGTTCCTTCCCTGGGTGTCCTTATGCTTGAATAATATATTATAATAAGAATATGTGTATTAAATTAGTTTAAAAATATCATGATGGACTCTAGGCTGTAAGACAAAATAAAGCTTTTTTTCCTCATGTTACTTTTTGTCCTGATGTTTATTGCTGTAATAGAAAACAAAGAATAACTTGGTTACAGATGAAATTGGATTCCTTCAGCAGCGCATGGCTGTAGACAGCAGTTTCACAGTTTTCTTTCAATGCTGTTGATATATACTGAATGTAACCTTACTGTTGTCAGTATTAGCTTATTATTTGTTTTTCTTATTAATGAAAATAAGATATTGAGAACATATTTCGCTTACACCAAAGTACATTGAAGGTGAAACCTAAGTCCTGAGACTATTCTACTCCCATTCTATCACTTTGCCTTAATCTCCGTTATAGCAGCTCTGTGATTGTCTAAATCTAATATATATGTTAGGTATTCTCAGACGCTGACAGCACACGAAGGAGGTGCATTATAACATGCCATGCTACCAAATTAATCTTCTCATAAAATTTTCTAAGACAATTTCTTCATATCTTAATTAATATTATCAATGAACTTTTTTTTTTTTTTTTTTTTTTTTTTTTTTTTTTTTTTTTTTTTTTTTTTTTTTTAGGGAAAACACAACTTAGCTAAAGAAATCGAGGTTGTCCCACTAAAAAAGGTTGGTATGAATGCAGATGCTGACAAGTTGTAATTCTACTATATTACATTATTTGTATTACTAAACTATACTAAACTAAAAATAATGTTGCATAAAATACACACTCACCTCTCAACAATCTCAAATACAGAAGTCCATCAAAAATTTGAATGTAAACACCAAATGTTCAATTCTAACCTTCTAAGTTATCACTCTCTTTTTCTTTAAAGAATTCTTATTGATTATGAAAAACTTAAAATGTTAACTTGAATGATCTAAGATAACTTTTCTCCTTGACTTTAAAATTTACAGTTAAAATTTGGCTAGAAATATTCTCTGGCCTTGGAAAAGCCTAAGGTAAAAGAAATCTCAGAGTGACTGTAGATTCAGCCAAGTTGGTGCAAAGATATATGCGCTTGGATCCTGCCCTTTATCCTATCTCAATTTTGCTTTAAAAATTACATTCTTTGTCTTCTCAGTGGCTGCAAAAGAATAAAAGATCTCCTAAGAGATTTGGCTAAAGCACAATGGTTTGGTTACCTGAGCTGTAAAAATTGTAAATTAACATCAGTTGTAAATAGGAACACTTTATTTTAAGACCTTATTTTTTTAATTTTGAAAAGTTAATATAACAATTTCTCTTGTATTTCTTTCTTTCTTGGTTCATTTAAAGTAATTGTTGAATTTGTGTAAAATGTGCACTATGATGATATGTCTAGAAACATGTATAATTTAGTATTTTACACACCAATTTATAATGATTGTTTTTACACCATGAAAGAACATAAACAAAATAAGTGAATAAAGTATGAAGCATTATTTCACAAATTCAAACAACCTTGTACTTATTTTTTTCCTAATTTTAAATATGTCATGAAATTATTATCACTTTCATGCAGTTATTGCTTTCTAAATGTACAAACAAAATGTTCACTGGCATTTGAATGTGATATAATTTAACAAGTATGATAAATCTAGATAGTATATAAAAGGCAGTAATGAAATAGAATGTAGTCTTGATATTGTACTCACTCCCCTTGAACAATTCTATTTAAACACGAAACTGTTTTAAGCAATAGAAGTTTTCTGATAGGATTAAGCAACAAACTCAATTAGTTTTAATCAGTGATGTAAGTGAAACAGATTTTAACTTAATTAAAGCTAGCAGAAGTAAAATGCTTCGTAAGATAATGGGGTATAATGGAATTTGAATTCCCTTTTTGGGCAGTGATATCAGTGGGATCTCTTGAGATGAAGCCTAGTACAAACGCTCTAGGTTGCTTGGCTGATTCTAATAATTAAGAGAAAACAGATAGCAGGACCGTGTTTAAGAAAAAGATAGCTACCTACCTCTAAGTTAGTATTTAAAATCATAAAATTAATCTGAATGACCTTGCCACCTCTTTACTAATGGAACAAACAGTTTCCACCACTAAATTCTGATGTTTTACATAATGTAATATTGCACAAGTATGTACTGGTAGGCCTAATTATATTACATTAGAGAAGTTTCTAGAATTTTGTAGTTTTCTCTAAAATACAATTATGTTTACATGTTAGTTATAAAGTCATATGCAGTAACTATTTAGTTACTGACAATATTTGTAATAGATATTCTTATTTTATAATATATTTATTTGATAAATCATGGTTTGTAAACTTCAAGCATTTAGAATATAGAATTAATAATCCCCTTTCATTTTCCATATAAGTTGAGAGCCCAAGAACCTTTATCTGTGTTCTAAGACAATATAGACTACAAATAAGATTGAAAAATCAAATTCAAGACTTATGTATTATAGTTATTTTATCAAAATTTCTCTGACCAAAATAAATGGACTAGGACATGGGGGACACAGTTCAGTGGATAAAGTGTTTGTCACACAAATATGACACCGTAATAAATGCCCTGAATCCACCTAAAAGTGGGACACGTGTGTGTGCTTGCCTCCAATAATTCTAATACTGTGGAGGAAGAGTTGGGGGGCAGTCCCTGGGGTAATTTTCCTAGGTGGAATAGTTATGATTGGTAATGCATAGGTTCAGTGAGGAATGCTATCTAATTGCGTAATTTCAGATGCCACAGAGAAAGACACACAATGTTGATATATAAACATATTAGTACCTCAATAAATAAATCAATAATAATCATCAAGTTAATCATAGATATAAGCAAGTATGATTTTATTAGTCATTACTTAATTATTATTTGTTAGGGTAATGAGGTACATACAAAGTCTATTGTTTTAGAAGTGATTTAAATTAGACAATTGAGGATAAATAACTGAAACCAGACAACAACAAGCAATATTTATAATTAAATGTGGGAGCATCATATGGTATTTACTTGAGAAGAGGAAGGACATTTCTTAGAGAAGTGGGAGGGAACTGCCTCTATAGTTCATTCATCATAAAGTTCCAAAAGCAAACAGAAACATAGGAAAATTCCTGAGGTAATTGAAGTTCTATCATGGTATTTATGGGTCCTTACACTATTTTCCAAGAAGATTTCACGTTTTTAAATAGCACAGGCAGAACCTTTCCTTCTTTGTGTGATTTTAATTTTCATGCAGGTTGAGGCAGAGAAACTTTTCTGTCCAGGGTTAGCCCAGACAGGTAATAAGAATAGTCACAAATGAAATATTTTGTTGAAACCAAAGCCACTTCAGAACAAGTGAAAAAAGCAAATACTGCGCCACCAAAACCACGTCTTCTATTTTGCCATTTCCTTTGCCATCTTAGTTCTCCCCTTTCTGAATTCCAATATGAGAATCTTGTATACCTTCCTGCTATCTTCTCAATAATTGAAGTGTTGTATGCGGCTTACGAACTTTTTCAACAGAATTCTGTGATCCATTTGTACTGTGAAGGTGAATGTTTGAAGGTTTTCTATTTTTTAAGGATTTATTGTATCTTTTTGTGACAAAAAAAGAAGCACAATTAATCCATATTAATTATAGCCTATCACATATGCTATAAACATAGTTATACCTCCCTATAATTTTATTGTATTAAATACATGTGAATATGGTTGTTATGTATAGACATATATATGCACTTTATAAACAAGAATATTTCATTATGCATTTACTGTCACATTCCTTTTATACCATGGTTACTATTGGGAAGTTCCCTGAAATTCATAACATGCACTTACACATTCTTTTTCCTGTTTTCTTTCTTCCTCACTCTGCTTTTCTTCTCCCCTCCTTCCATTCTCTTTCCTTTTAACTTTTGACATGACTTAAAAAATTCACTCAACTCCCAAGCTTTATAACAACATGCAAAAATATAACATTTTAATTTACTATTTGAGAATTTCATACATGCATACAATATATTTTGAACATATTCAGCGCCCATTTCTCTGACTCACTCTCCCACAATCAACATACCACATTCTCTCCGAAATTTATATCATTTTTAAAATTTTTTTGAATTATCCACTGAGTTCAACTTATGTTGCCATATAATATACTGGCTGTTATTATCAAGCCCATATCATGTAAGTTAGTAATCATATACATTGAAACATGTATATAACAACTACATGCATATTCACCCATATGTATATATTAATAATCCACATTAAATAAAATTATATACCTTATAAATTATATACATTGAGTGTGATTATATATGTTAATATATATTATATACAGTAAATGGCTAGGCTGATCATTGACAGTGTTGCTGCTCTCTTACCGCTTAATAGCTAGTGCTAGTACTTCAGAACTAGCTTTAGCCAAGGAGGTACAAATGGCTAGTTTTGCTAATCATATTGCAGAAAAATGTAATCAATGCCCTAAAGATACAAAAAAAAAATTGGATAGATGGTTACAACAAAGAATTGATACATTATATACTATAGTGCAGATCATGGGAGATAAGGTACAAGGGATGCAAGTGAGAAGCCTTCTGGAATGTCATGCC
The DNA here is from genome assembly GCF_000001635.26 of Mus musculus. NCBI lineage: Eukaryota > Metazoa > Chordata > Mammalia > Rodentia > Muridae > Mus > Mus musculus. The sequence continues at coordinate 82,985,171 of NC_000080.6, read as the reverse complement.
CCATATCTCTGGATTTGTGTAACTCCAAAAATGTATATCAAGAGTCAGCAAAACTAGACAACAGGAATGAGGCACCTTGAAAATATTTGGAATAGTACTAATACTTCTTTAGACTTGTTAACCCTTTATAAGATGGTTGCAAGTTTAAGAAAGTCAAAACCTTTGTCTTTTGACACATTGCAGAAGATATTCTAAAAAAGGTACAGGCTGTTTCTCCATCCTGGTCC